>NC_136411.1:237388939-238588939 GCF_051521515.1 Lactuca serriola
TTCATAAATTAAATTATATTTAAATATGAAAATTATCGGATTTCAAGGGATAATTGATTTTTTAATTTTAAAAATTATGATTGTTTTTTAGTTAATTGAAAGCGAACATATTTTTTTAATCATAAACAATGTGATTCCGTTAGAACGATATTCGGACAGAATACATATTTTGACTAAATGAAAATTTTGAAAAATAACAAAAATTTGAACCATGGGTTGAAGAATAATAACAAAAATTACATTAATTCTTATAGAATACGGGTAATAATTACTAAGAATTACATTTATTGTTAAAAAATAAAACTAAAAAAAACTTTCAAATCGAGAAACAAAACATTAAAATCTAACAAAGACACTAATACATTCTCAAAAAATAATGTTGCTTCGAATTACTTTCAATTTTCTGGTCCATTCTTCAAGCATCAACTTCTGTGAAAACAAAACCAAATTGTAGTTTAGAATCCAATAGTGCATTATCAAATGAAAAATGAAAAACTAAATTCCTTTGGAAAAGTATGAGGACTTGTGAATTGCACCAAAACCAATAACCAAGAATTGTAGAACATGCATAAATAAGTGAGAAAATATTCAGATTCCATTCCAACAAAATTGGAATTCGTGAATCCATTCCAATAGAATTGAAATTCAAGATTCAATTACCGTATGTATTCTATTGAAATTAACTCATAAGTTTTACTTCAGATTCAACAATCCGCTTGAGCTTGTTTTTTTAGCATTCTATTTTGATCTTTTAGTGGAGACACATGTGTGCCATTTATATAATTTATTTTTATTAGTCTCTATAATGAAATTATGAAACCATAAAAATTTCTCATTTATAGTCAAATTGGATTATATATTAATAAAATAAATAATATTACCTTGTAAAACCCAACACTACTGAAAACCAGGATGGCCAATAGATATTCTATTTAATATACCAAATCCCATGACAACTCTTGAATTCGAGAGGCTAGCTTGTGCTAAATAAATTCATCCATAATGCCACATGTAGTGAAATAAATTTTACTAAAAGATGTCCACTTTTCAACTTCGTGCGTGCCTGAAGACGAAAGAATGGAACTGAAGTAAAAATACAAGTATCAAGCCAATCAAGAGAGGGTAAGATGAAGTATTCAAAATGAAGTATAAAAAGAATTAAATCAATCTATGAAGCATCATAAACAGTCCAAGGCCTTACTTCTCAACATAAAATAAATCAAACGATGGGCAAATGAATTCAATTTTAGGCGTCGGCTGTAGCTTTAGACAGTGGAGTGTCAATAGGCAGATAATCGATTTGGTTCTTCGGTTTCATTGTCGGTTGTAGCTGTAGACAGTGGAGTGTCAATTGGCAGATAATCGATTTGGTTCTTCGGTTTGATTGGTCGAGACTTGAGTGCATCGTGAGAAAGAAGAAGGGGTCGAAGGTGAAACATGAACTGTAATATTTCTTTTCCATGGGGTCGGTCGATCGAAGCAGGAGAGATACGACCGAAGGTTTGATAGGGTTTTAAATAAAGTAATTTGCCTAAATTAAAGGGTGGAAGATTTAATTAAATATTTATTAAAATTAAATAATATTTGGCCCATATTAGTGTTTTGCCTAAATTGATTTATTAATAAAAATATTAATGTTTTGAAACTCCTAACTCTTAAACTTATATTATTTAATTTGTTAGTTACGTAAAATATTTTTTATACATAAAGATAACATTTTTATGTTTGGTTACTCATATTTGTTTATGTAATTAGAAACAAGGTGTACATAGAATGACTATTTCAATTTCATAAAGGAATCGATACCACTAGAGATGTATGTTGTCTTTAACTGGTGGTAAGAGATCCACATACCCTTTTTAATTATTTATATTAATGCATATTAATCTCTATTTTATATTCCTATTCACCTTAATTTTTTAGCTACAAATTAAGGAAGATAATTCTCGGTGCACCAACATAAAGTCAAACGTACGCCTTGCAAAATACGTAATTAAAATTAAATATCATATTTACTAATCGTCTTATTTTAAAACTCTTGATGACATTTATGTATAATGATATATTTTGTATGACTTCATTCTTAATTTCAATGTTTAATATTTGAAAGATAATATATGAAACCTTGGATGGTTTGGTGTAACGTAAATAGTGTAATACAAAGTTTACTAGTTCAATATTGTTTATTAATAGCTCATTAAAAATAAATTATTTCTTATTTTATCCAAAAAATATTATCGGACATAAGTAAAGTAGATTATATTAATGTAACACCGTAAATTTTCATACGAATTTTTCATTTTTAAAATTACATAAATATCATCAACACATATCACAAAATCTCAATATATCAATTATCAAAAGCACATGCTCATAATTATCTAAATATAATCCATGATCCTCGAACACAACTCCATCTCATGTGTACAATCAAGTCGGCGCCTTCCCGTGATCCTGAGAAGTACCTGAAACACATAACACAGTAAGCACGAAGCTTAGTAAGTTCCCCAAAATACCACATACCGCACATTAGCCACTCGAGGCTATTACTCAATAAGACCCTCTGGTCTATGTGTCTTAGTGAGACCCTCCAGTCCCATAGCTCATTGGACACTCTGTTCCGGTCTTAGTGAGGAGCCTCCGGTCTCACAACATGTTGGACCCTCCGGTCCGGTCTTAATGAGGACCCTCCGGTCTCACAGCTCGTCGGACCCTCCAGTCCGGTCTCAATATTAGATAATATAGCATACATATATCACACAGACAAATGCACAACTCAAGTAAGCACATAGGATCAACATATACATAGATTACTATAAAATCATAATTCATAAAGACAGTCTGCACGATAACACATAACACATTATAAACAAATAAGACCCTTCGGTCGATAATGTACTAAGACCCTCCGGTCTACAATATAATAAGACCCTCCGGTCAATAACACGAATAAGACCCTTCGGTCACACATAAATTACCACACGGATAAGTGTAGTGAGAAGACTCACCTCGGATGGCGGAGAAATCCTATAAATCCTACTATTGTACTCTGACTTCTAACACTGAGTGAAACCCACATTTAACCCCACAATTAACCCCATTAGAATCTAAGACCAAACCTTCATACATTAGGTTGTAATATGGTCCACCAATCCAGTCCAGAAATAACCCAAGCCCAATGGGCCCACCAAGGCCCAATACCAAATGGGTCCATAAGCGTCCACTAATGGCCCAAACATCATATGGGCCTTGCCCTAAAGCCCATCTAAATATTCAATTCTGCATGATTGTTCTTGGATGGCCCATCAGTAGCCCAGTCAACAAAGCCCAATTCAAGGCCCAACTCAAGGCCCAAGCAAAATTAGGGTTTTCACAAAATTGACAGTTAGGGTAGAGTTTTTATCACTTAACCCATTAAGGACATAACCCATTAGGTTCATCACCTCCTAGGCCATCCACACAATGAAGTCAGACATAATTCATAATATCAATTTAACAGTCAAATCGTGGGTCCCGGTAAAATCCAAACTGACAAACCTAAACTTAGGGTTTTCTAAACCCTAATTAGGGTTTCCAGCCCAATCCCGAAGCATCCCAGTCCAAGATTAAGTGTTTAGGCCCATTAGGGTTCCACTAGATCAGGCACCACCCACCACCACCACGGGCGGTGGTGATCGGTGGCGGCTCATAGCGGCAACCACCACCTCACAGTGGTGGTGGGGGTGTTCCGGCCATACAAACACCCATTAAACCTCATAATTCCTGAAAATAACAATTTCAATCAAACCCCAACCCATAAACACACCCAAAGTCACCTACCATGGTGGCTGGTAGCGGCGAGACATGGCTGAAACGACAGCCACCATGGTTGGCTGCCATGGTGGTGCGCCCAATCATCCGAACCAACAATAATCACGAGTCCAACAACATCAAATGAAAAAAATGCGATGATAAACACAGTCATTAGCCACCGCTGAAGGCTGGGAGCGTCATAATTGGCGGAACCGGAGGATGAGGCCAGCAAAGGCAGCTAGGGCGTACCCACGTCGCATGTTGGAGTGAAAAAGATACGGGAGAGAGAGAAAGAGAATGGTCGCAGATACCTATGATGAGAGCTTCCCGATGTTCGTAACCCACACATCAATACCACAACAAGTTCCATTGTCCTCGGTGGTTCTCCGGTTGCCCACGATATCCGGCAGCGATGTTGTGGTAGTGCTCGACGATGCAACAGGTAGGAAGGTTGCGGTCGACTCGGGTGTGCTTGATCGGAAAACGGACGATAAAAGGAGATGACAGCTGAGGAGTCTTGCATGGCGGCGGGTCTTCTAGGTTTAGGGTTCCTGTTGCGGCGAAGGAAGGCATTTAATTCCCGTATCTACTTCAATTATGGTCCATTATTCACTTCTCGTCCCTCCCTATCATTTCCTTTTCAGCTTAAATCCAATTGTTGCCATATAGCGCTCCACTTGGGAATTATTTGCAAGACAAATCCGAAAAATTACCTTTTAACACCCAAGATCTCAATTTTGACACATTCATTCCTTCCTTCTCACAATTCCCTTCATAATAAGTCCTAATAATTACCAAACACACCCTGAATTCTAAAAATCATTACAAAATAAATCCTGAAATTACACTTTAACCCTTATCCATTTATTTATTTATTATATGGGATGTTACATCTATCCCCCACTTAAATTAGATTTCGTCCTCGAAATCGTTCCTTCGCATCCTTTACACGCCCAAAAACTTGATCAACTTGGCAACCAGCCCAAGCATAACCCCAGCTGTTCAATTCAACAAATCTATTTCAACCAACGACATTGTACACGCAACCACTAAGTTCCCTCTAATCCAAGCAATATTACAACCTATCTGTGGTCACACATCATTTCCTACCTCTGTCGTCTAAAACTCACTAACTCCATGCATTTTGCAGTCCTTCTTAAACCAATCGAACCGACCCTCCCAGGTCAAGAACACCAAATACTCATCATAACCACTCAAAATGAAATCCAACCGGAATTTAAAATCTCAACTTATCTATCCTTTACAAAAATAAGGCCGAACATAACTTGAGAGTCTGGTTCGACAGCAAAATTGGAACCCTTCATATTCAATCTGATACTCAACTCATTACCCGTGATCTACGAATCTACGCATACGATGCTTCTCCAATTCCTTCTGATTTGCAACAACCTCTCCTCAATTCGAGATATAACGGACGCATATTATCATGGAGACCTCAGTCATCAAGGCTACCTGATCCTAAGAACTCCTCTATGTCATGCCCTGACTAGTGAAAACCACGACCACCGCATTGTTATAACACTCTCTTACTGGCTAATGAGTGCTACGGCTCCCCTTAAACTTGCATCACTCTCACACTGACTCGTGAATGCTACGGCTCCCCGCAAGCTTACATCACTCTCTCACTCATCATGAGCTCTCCTCATGGTTTTCCCAAATAATACAAGGATATTACTCCCACCTGGGTCCTCCCACTCTTTTACCTTCCCACAATCTCATCATTAATCCATCACCATATTGCGTTCACTAAACTCATGCTCCGCGATCCATCATGGACAGGTGCACCCACTCACCCAGATTAAACATCACTACCCCACACAACAATTTCCGCTACAAAACACTTTCTATTGATATAATTCATATTCTTGCACAATTCCCCGTCTAAACACAATTAGTTGATGGGTTCCCACTGGAACATTAGCTACTCGATATTCCACTTATCATATCATAAAGTTGAGTCTCAAAATAATCCAACAACTTAGACCATACTCGGATACCCTGATACACCATCATATAGTCTCACACTCGCTTGCCTCAACCACTGATCTCCCTCTCACACAACTTATAACCTCGAAATACTCTATGCAAAATTGAAACACGGAGGAATCGTTAATGAATGAGAACACGTTGGCAACCATTCGAAACCCCATCCTCTTACTAATCAAAACCTATGTGAAGCTACTCATACCGACTCTGAAACTAGTTGACAAATCAATTGATGCTCCACCTGGAGAATAGATAGCAATCTATACATTGAATTGGCAAACCTCAATAATTAAAACTGGACCTCAACGAACCAACCGCCTTGAACCCAACCATTGCATACTTGAAGAGTCTCTCGCCACAATATGATCCATGACTCACGGCTACTCGTAGTGAGTACACTCGTTCTTTCCTATACACGCACCTTGCCTCGTCCAACAATAAACCCAAGGCTCATTTGTCTATACCGCAGATCCCCATAACCAAATCTTCTAACCACAACTTGAACAGATTGTTGATCCTATTGACAGAATACCCAGTTCTCCCCCACTCAGGGTTCAACCACCACCAATTGACATATCAACAGTCTACTCCGCAGACTATTTCCACTAGTTACTCCCCACTTGATTCTTGGAACGTACAATGTAACACGTAATGATCTTCCAAAGAAGGACCAAGAAACTCCACATCTCCCGAATCTCAGATGAAATCCTTGGAACTTCCCAATGTAACTATCTCCAGTCACGCATAATCTCGTCCGGCTGCACATGTAATTCTTCCGACGCTCCTAGAATAGCACTTTCTCCTTTTCTGGAAATAATGGACTATCACACACTTCATTCTTTTAATCCTCAATCATCACCCTACTGCAAGAATCGACATAGCACAGGAGACCTCACTCTCACCATCAATCCACTGCATATTTCCCACAACAGTTGCTCATATACGACTTAACCAACTCAAGCAAGGCATACCCGAGCCCTATTTGGTCACAGTCCCCACTGATGACTCCTTCCTGACATAGGAATGCAATCCAATGCTCTCATACAACAAAATACTCTTCGTTCCAATATCCCAACTACCTGGTGCCCCACACAATCTTCTTCCAATCTCTGACATCGGAAACCCACTCACCCATCCTCTCAAAATGGGAAACAGGAACAATATAATCCTTAACATAGAACTTTGACATCACAAGCCATCGCCCGCCCACTCAACTCACTATGTAATTCTCCATTATGAATCATCTCCACTCCTTATTTGAGTCTTGTGACTCTAACTGTCATCTCACCAGTCAAAACCCTCGAGATTTAAACTCAGATTTTCCCACCCAGCACATACTCCATTTAAACTCAACCGACATGTCCCTCTAGCCCCACAATCTCCCATATCCACTCCCATTCTGGACAATCACAACCAGATAACTGATCAAGGTGAAAATACACTCTGCTATGAATCATGGTACCCGAATCATGTTATTTCTCCTCATCTTGCTACTCAGAACCTCCGGGACTCTCCCTGCTTTGAGTATGGGTCCTCTGCTTTCAGTAGTACAGGCCTATACTACCTTCCACATCTACCCATACTTTTCACACGGATCCTCTCAGATTTTCTAAGTAGCTGGTCAACCTTCTCGATCACCCTTCCTGTTACACATGTTCGCTCTCAAGCGAATACTCACCTCAAAACAGCATACCCCTCGAACTATAATTACTCCCCAGGTTCTCACACTTCTCTGCCATCAGCTGTTGAAGAACTCCTTGTGATGCCAGCCATCTACCTCCTGATTATCTTCATATTCACTTAGTAGATGACTCCTATCATTCAAGAGTTCCACAAAGCACAAAGCAAACAACATACGTGCATCGAAAAACCAACACATGAAACCGCTCAAGCATACAACTCCACTCGCTCTTTTCATGACTCAAAAGGCGTCATCGAACTCAGGTAGTCCTACCTCTTATTGACCTCTAACTACTCTCCAAGATTCCTCAAATACATGTCTAGGTATCTCTCCTAGATTACTCCTCGGCTCAATACTCTCTCTAAAAGATTCATGCTAGGCTTCTACTTAGTACATACAGGGCAAATAACATATAATATCAATTAATAGCATCCCGTTGGCTAAGGCATCATGAATCAGGCAACTCTAGCCCTAATTTCTGAAATACCTAGCCTATTATCTAGCATACAACTCTAATATCTCATAAACATCTCATAATACAAACAAATAATGGTATTTTGGGAAATCACATTTCGGGCTCTAGCTGATTGTACACACTGCTCCATCCCGTTTTCTCTTTAAAATTCTTACTCGTTTTAGAAAAATCATTTCTTTTTATAAAAATTTCTCAAATCCTCAGTTTGAGTTTAGAGATACCCGAGAGCACATCTGAATCCCTCAAACCAAGGCTCTAATACAAACTTGTAACACCGTAAATTTTCATACAAAATTTCCATTTTTAAAATCACATAAATATCATCAACACATATAAAAAAATCTCAATATATCAATTATCAAAAATATGTGTTCATAATTATTTAAATAAAATCCAAGATCCTCGAACACAACTCCATCTTGTATGTACAATCAAGTCGGCGCCTTCCCGTGATCCTAAGAAATACCTAAAACACATAACACATACCACGGTAAGCATGAATCTTAGTGAGTTCCCCAAAATACCACATACCGCACATTAGCCACTCGAGGCTATAACTCGATAAGACCCTCCGGTCTATGCGTCTCAAAGGGACCCTCCAGTCCCATAGCTCGTTGGACCCTCGCGTCCGGTCTTCGTGAGGACCCTCCTGTCTCACAGCTCGTTGGACCCTCCAGTCCGGTCTTAGTGAGGACCCTCTGGTCTCACAGCTTGTTGGACCCTCCGGTCCGGTCTCAGTATCAAATAATATAGAACACATATATCACACATAAAAATTCACTACTCAAGTAAGCACATAAGATTAACATATAGACAGATTACTAGAACAACAAAAGTCACAAAGACAGTATGCACGATAACACATAACGCATTATAAACAAATAAGACCCTCCGATCGATAATGTACCAAGACCCTCCGGTCTACAATGTACTAAGACCCCCCGGTCAATAAGACGAATAAGACCCTTCAGTCACACAAAAATTACCACACGGATAAGTATAGTCAGAAGTCTCACCTTGGATGGCGAATAAATCCTATAAATGGTGTTATACTCCGGCTTCTAACACTGAGCCAAACCCACAATTAACCCCATTAGAATCTAACACCAAACCTTCACACATTAGGTCCAAATATGGTCCACCAATCTGGTCCAGAAATAACACAAGCCCAATTGTCCCACCAAGCCCCAATACCAAATGGATCCATAAGCGTCCACTAATGGCCCAACTATGCCCCAATTTTCCAAATTGGGCCAAAACCTCATATGGGCCTTACCCTAAAGCCCATCTAAATATTCTAGTCCACATGATTGTTCTTGGATAGCCCATCAGTAGCCCAATTAAAGGCCCAACTCAAGGCCCAAGCAAAATTAGGGTTTTAACAAAAATGACAATTAGGTTTAGTGTTTCTCACTTAACCCATTAAGGACTTAACCAATTAGGTCCATCACCCACTAGGCCATCCACACAATGAAGTCAGACATAATTCATAATATCAATTTAAAAGTCCAATCGTGGGTCCCAATAAAATCAAAACTGACAAACCTAAAATTAGGGTTTTTCTAAATTAAGTGTTTAGGCCCATTAGGGTTCCACTAGATCAGGCACCACCCACCACCACATCGGGCGGTGGTGATCGGTGGCGGCTCATGGCGGCAGCCACCACCTCACGGTGGTGGTGGGGGTGTTCCGGCCATATGAACACCCATTAAACCTCAAATTTCCCGAAAACAACAATTTTACTCATACACCAACCCATACACATACCCACAACCACCTCCCACGATGGGTGGTGGCAACAAGACATAGCTGAAACGACAGGCACCATGGTTGGTTGCCATGGTAGTGCGCCCAATCCTCCGAACCAGCAATAATCACGAGTACAGAAACATCAAATGAAAAAAATGTGATGATCAACACAGCCATTTGCCACCGCTGAAGGCTAGCAGCGTCACAATTGGCGGAACCAGCGGCTGAGGTTGGCAAAAGCAGCTAGGGCGTACCCATGTCACACGCTGGAGTGAAAAAGATATGGGAGAAAGTGAGAGAGAATGGTCGCAGATACCTGTGATGAGAGTTTCGTGATGTTCGTGACCTACACATGAACGCCACAGCGAGTTCCATGGCCCTCGGTGGTTCTCCGGTTGCCCACGATATCCGACAGCAACGCTGTGGTGGTGCTCGACGATGCAACAGGTAGGAAGGTGGTGGTCGACTCGGGTGTGCCTAAATGGAAAATGGACGATAAAAGGAGATGGTCGTTGAGGAGTCTTGCATGGTGGTAGGTCTTCAAGGTCTAGGGTTCCTGTTGCGGCGAAGGAAGGCATTTAATTCCCGTATCCACTTCAACTATGGTCCATTATTCACTTCTCGTCCCTCCCTATCATTTCCTTTTCAACTTAAATCCAATAGTTACCATACAGCCCTCCACTTGAGAATTATTTGCAAGACAAATCCGAAAATTACCTTTTAACCCCCAAGATCTCAATTTTGATACATTCCTTCCTTCCTTCTCATAAGTCCCTTCATAATAAGTCCTAATAATTACCAAACACACTCTAACATCTAAAAATCATTACGAAATAAATCCTGAAATTACACTTGGATCCACTACCAGGATTCCTATTCTTTACACTCAAGACTTTGAAGTATGGGAGCACTACTTTGAAGATTATGTGGTCGAATCTGAAGATAATGGTTATCTCATATGGGAAGCCATCATGCTTGGGTCGTTCGTTCATTCTGGAACGAACACAATTGTTAAGACCCAAAAAGAATATAACAAGCTGGTGGCAGACGAAGACACGATGCCATATGATGAGAAGGACAAGTTGCTAAGTAATGTGAAGGCCATGAGAATGATAAGATTCGCCTTGCAATCTGACACTTTTCAGGTAGTTGGTTCATTCACGACGGCCAAAGAAATCTTGGATAGGTTGAAAGAAGTTTACTCAACCGATGAAGATCTAGAATACTCCATTCAAACCTTGCTGCTCTCCGAATTTGGAGTTTTCGAACAGAAACCAGAAGAAAAACTGATACAAGCTTTCGATCGATTCAATTATCTCCTAAGTAAGATGATCAAGCATGGAATAGAAAGAAAGTTGATCGAGTAGAAGGTAACCTTCATGAACAGTCTGAGACCAGAATGGATGGCTGTGGTTTCAACAGTGAAAGCTCATGAACAATTTAAATCTTACTCACTAGCAAAACTTGTGGGAATACTTAAGTCCCATGAAAGTGTGGTAACCAAGGAGGCGAAACTTGTTTTGGGTGTGGGATCGTTAGGCCTTGTCTCAAAAGGAAAGAATATTGCAGAAGAAGGAGAAGAGTCTGATATATCTGAGTGTGACCTTACACGTAAAGAATATGCTATGATGGTCACCAATCCAAAGAAGTTTGCATGAAGAAAATTTCCTGTCAATATGAACCGAAACTGGCAGGAAAGTTACAAATCTGAGAAGGTGATAGATGAACCGAAAATTACTTCGCAAAAGGATGCTGGCAAGAAGGAGAGCAAGCTTACAGGAGACTCTGGGTTTGACTGCAATTACTGTCACGACAAGAGTCACTTTCCCAAAGATTGCATGCTGAGGAAAAAGGCTAAGAAAAGAGATGGCGAAGACGATTAGGCATACTACATTCGAAAGTTGGAAGAGATCAAGAAAAAGAAGGCTTCTAACAGTTCTATGAATGCCTTGATTGTGCAGGAAAATGCAGAAGAAGATGAGTTCGGTGACGTTGAAGTTTGGTCAACTGATTCTAAAGATGAAGAGGTGAGAAAGCCCACTCATGGAAAAGCTTATGTGGAAAAGGATGCAGGTTCGGCAGGAAGATGTTTGATGGTCACAGCTGGTCGATCAACTGAAAGTCCAAATAAGGAGCCGAACCTAACTGAGGACAAATGCTTTGCAGCCAAGCCCGTGAGCGAGAAGATTAACGACTGTGATCGGCTGATCAAAAGGGTACACTCCATCCTTGAATCACTTAAAGTTCTAGTAACAAATTATGAAGAAGAATTAAATGAATTAAAATTTAAATTTTCTAACTTAAGTGGTAGTCTCATGCAAACTTGCTTAGCGAATTCTAACCTAACTGACCAACTCAGCAGGGTGTCTTCAAAAAGTGAGGAGAAAAGGATGTGGATTGAGCTGAAGGAGGTGGAGTTAACTAGGGCTAGGGATGAAAGTATTTATTTGCAACGAGACAATTTAAAATTTTTGAAACAAAGGAATATGTTTTGTTTAATTGCTAAGTGCTTATATACTAATTTTGCTCAATTGCATTTAAGTTGTGAAATAGGGAAAAAGATTCATAAGATGATCTTACCCTTCCTTGAATTTAAGGAGGATGAGGTAATTGATGAGTGTGAATCAATAGTGTCCTTAGAAGAGACATCCAACACTTACAAAATTGGACTCGATAAAATAGAGTCCTTCATTGACTCTAAGGAACATAAATGTATGCTCAAAAATCTTTTAGATGAAAATGATACGTTAAAAATTAAGTCTGAAACCATTGAATCATTTGACTCGTCCAACGCTAAATTAATTTCAAAAAAAAATGAACATAGAAAATACATCTGGATTTGATGAAGAAAGTGAGATGAGCGAAATCTCACTTGGAGACGTGGTTGATTGCTCTGAATTCATAAAGAGCAAAACCAAAAATGAGAAACCCCTCATTTATGAAAATTTGGTGGAATACGCTCGCTTGTCAAAGGACAAGCCACATAAACTCAAGGAGAAAGCAATGGTTTATAATAAGGTTCAAACTGTGCCGAATCAAGTCTACGTTGTTACAGTACTCACTACAAAACCAACAACGGAGTTAAAAATCTTAGTTGACAAAGACAATGTTGAAGGGTGCGACGATTACTTCTGGTCATCCCCTATTGACAACCCAGACGAAGCCATTGGATTATCTGAGCAAAATTCATGGAGAGTTAAAAGAAGAAACGTTGCTGAACCTATCAACAAACCATCGGGTTTCGACAAACCAAGCACAAGTGGAACAAAAGAAATCCTTGAAGAACCAATGCGAGAACCAGTTGTTCGAACTAAGATAAGCGAAACTCAAAGGAAAAAGCCAAAATCAAGTTTTAACATTCACAAATATCAGAAGGAGTTAGCTGAACAGAAACGCCAAAGAAATGAAAGATACAATAAAAATCTGAATAAGCGTAAACGGTATTGGCAATCTTAAAATCCCAACTGCATACCTCCTAAGAAAGAATCAATTGACAAAGGAAAGGAAAAGCTAAAAGGAAAAGGAAATTGCAGTCTGAATTCCTACTATTCCAAAGCTCGGAACCGAATATCTAGTCTCGGTCCAAACGTCAAGGCTAACAACCAATCCTCTACTTTCGGTTCCAACATCAACACTCAGAACCGAAAGTCAAGTTTCGGTCAAAAGTCTAGTTTCGGTCCTTCAAACTCCCAAAGAAAATTCAATTTAGTAAAGGACATCAATGGAAAGGGAAAACTTGATTCTGATTTTGATATCAAAAATAAGAAAAAGTCAGCTAACCCTAGGATTCAAAAGAAAACACCAAGACCATCTAACAACACACCATTAAATACACCAAAATTTAAACAAGATAAAACCAAAATCAAGGTGTATACCATCAAAAGAAAAGATCAATCCACTCTAATAAAAAAACTTATTTGGTTGATGTTTCTATTGCAATTCCTTTTTCTGTGAAAAACTCACAAGAACCCAAGAAAATTTGGGTTCCTAAGTTTGCTTCAATTTGCAGGTGATAAGTGACGAGCAGTTCGATGATGGATGGTATATAGACAGTGGCTGCTCACGTCACATGACAGGAAGGAAGGAAGAGCTGAGGGAGCTTCGGTCCCTAAAGGATGGTGGATGTGTGAAGTATCGCAATGGCTCATATGGCACAATCAAAGGATATTGTATGATAACCAATGAAGACTTCTCAATTCGAAAAGTAGTGTATGTGGAAGGATTGCAACATAACCTCATCAGTATGTCAGATTTAGTTGTGGGAATAGGTTTGAAGGTTTCATTTGATGATGAGGGCTTTGAAATAATTGAGAATCAATCCAAATGGGTTCTGTTGAAGTCTGAACATAAGGGAGAGATGTATCCTTTGAATTTCAACCCAATTCGAGGAAAACCAGCAATGTGCCTGCTATCAAAGGCAGACACAGATGAAAGCTGGTTGTGGCATTGACGCCTATCACACCTGAACTTCAAAGACATTAATAAGTTGGTGCTTGGTGACCACGTTCGAGGCCTTCCTTATCTCAAGTTTGACAAGGAACATCTATGTGCAGTGTGTGAGATAAGCAAACAAAGCAGAAAGAGCCATCCTACACGGATCAATACAAAGATAGTTGAAGCTCTTGAACTTCTACACATTGAATTATGTGGACCTTCAGCTATCGAAAGCTTCGGTGGTAGTAAGTTCATTCTTGTCATAGTAGATGATTTTTCACGCTTCACCTGGGTTTTCTTTCTTAAACAAAAATCAGATGCGATGCCCAAGTTAAAGTACAGCTGTGAAAGCTAGTGAGAAACATTAGAAGCGACAATGGGCTGAAATTCAAGAATATAGATTTTGAGGATTTTCTGCTGATAAGGGGATATCTCACAACTTCTCTGCCCCATATATCCCACAACAGAATGGGATTGTTGAAAGATGAAATCGTTCCTTATATGAGGCAGCCAGAACCATGCTAAGATTCGCTTCTCTTCCACTATACTTTTAGGCTGATGTAGTAGCAACCGAATGCTACACCTAGAACCGATCCTTGCTCAACAAAAGATTCTCAATCACTCCATATGAGATTTTGAACAATCGAAAACCCAATGTTAAATTTTTCCATGTGTTCGGTTCAAGGTGTTTCATCTTTAATTCAAAAGAGAACCGCAATAAGTTTGACGTCAAAGCTGATGAGGGAATTTTTCTTGGTTATTCACTCACTTCAAAGGCATACAGAGTTTTGAACAAATGCTCCAAACGAATTGAAGAAACATATTATGTAACCTTTGGCGATAATTAAATGAAGAAAGTTCAAAGGAGCAAAAGTGCCTTGGGGAAATATTTCCTGAATCAGGACAAGTCTCGGTTCCAAGATCCAACTTGTTTGAAGAGTACATTCAACTATTTGATGAACCAGAGAAAGCAACATACTCAGAAGAGAAAGCAGTAGACAACAAAATCGACAATCTCAAAAAGATCATACATGAAGCTGTCAAAGAAATGGAAAGTGAACCTCCTAAACCAACAGGTGGTCAACCCTCCAATAACTCTCCAAACAACGACTCAATGTTCAAGGGGGAGAGTTCATCAGCGCCAAAGACAACCGAAATGTCTTTCGAGGGGGAGAATCAAATTCCATCCCCAACTCATAAAGGTCCAAGCGAGGGGGAGTATACAACTCCAAACCCACCCAATAATAGTCCAATCGAGGGGATAATCCGACTCCCACAGAGGATGAAAACTCTGATCCTGACATTTGTTATACTTCCCCAGTTGAGGGGGAGAAAGAGAATACAACTGACAAAGATGATCAATCAGAACTTAAAGAGGAAGTAAACGCAGATTTGGATCCAACCTATGACCCAAATTACCCTCCTTTAGTGAAATGGACCAAGGATCATACCAAAGTACAAATCATTGGTGAATCATCTAAGAAAGTTCTCACTCGTTCTCAATTGAAAGCGAAACAAACTGGATTATTCTCTAAAGTTGAATTATGTATGATTAATCCGTTTGTCTCCAAAGTCGAACTGAAAACAGTCAATGTTGCACTTGATCATTCTGATTGGGTACAAGCACTGCAAGATGAGCTCCATGAATTCGAACGCAATCGAGTTTGGAGGCTAATTCCCACAACAAAGGATGCTTCAGTGGTTGGATTGAAATGGGTGTTTAGGATTAAATTAGACAAAGATGGAAACATTATTAGAAACAAGGCTCGGTTGGTAGTAAAAGGATATTGCCAAGAGGAAGGGATAGATTATGAGGAAACCTTCCCTCCAGTAGCAAGGTTGGAATCAGTTAGAATTTTTCTTGCATATGTTGCTGATAAAAACATCGAAGTTTTCCAAATTGATGTAAAATGTGCTTTCTTGAATGGAGAACTAGAAGAAACAGTGTATGTTGAGCAACCTCCTGGGTTCGTGAACGAGAAATTCCCTGATCATTGCTATGTGTTGGATAAAGTTGTATATGGTTTAAAGCAAGCACCGAGGGCCTGGTATGAAACTTTAACTCGCTTTCTGAAAATGTCGAAATTAAGCAAGGTTCGGTTGACCCAACCTTATTCCAAAAGAAAGAAGGTGAATATCTAATGATAGTTCAGATTTATGTCGATGACATCATCTTCGACTCCACGAATCCTAGCTTAACGGTTGAATTCAGGAAGTTGATGCAGACTAAATTTGAAATGAGCGCAATGTGTCCGATTAATTTTTTCCTTGGTTTGAATATCAGACAGGGACCAGAAGGTATATTTATCAACCAAGAGGCCTACACAAAGAACTTGCTGGTAAAATTTGGTATGACGGGAGATTCGAAAGGGAAGGTTCCTATGGCATTTGGCACTAAGTTAACACCTTCTCTGGATAAACCTGTTGTTGACATAACACTATATCGATAAATGATAGGGTCCCTTATGTGTCTAACAGCAAGTAGACCGGACATTATGTTTTTTGTTTGTTATTGTGCCAGGTTTAAAGCTAATCCAAGAGAACCTCGCATAGTGGCAGTGAAAAATATTTTCTGTTAACTGAAGCGAACCTCATCTCTCGGTCTTTGGTACCCTACAAGATCTGAATTCTTTATTCAAGCTTTTTCTGATGTTGATCTTGGAGGATGTGGTATGGGCCGAAAGAGCACAACTGGTGGATGCCAATTCCTTGACGGTAAACTTGTTAGCTGACAGTCCAAGAAGCAAACATGTGTGTCACTTTCAACAGCCGAAGCTGAGTATATAGCTGCAACATCCTGTACTTCTCAAGTAATATGGATTCAAAGTCAACTAATAGATTATGGGCTGAGTATTAAGAAGATTCCTCTCTATTGTGACTCAGAAAGTGCAATAAGAATATGTCACAATCCAGTGCGATACTCAAAGACTAAGCATATTGCAGTTAGATATCATTTCATCAAGGACCATGTAGAAGATGGGAACGTGGAAGTAGATTTCTTTCGGTCCTCTGATCAACTGGATGACATATTCACTAAAGCCTTACCTAAAGCAAGCTTTAATAAAATTTTACAAGGCCTGGGAATGATGGAAGCAGAGTCGGTACCAAATCCTCAAATCTCTCATTAAAAATTAGACAAGCGAAATAGAGTGAACGCTCGGTCTATTTCGGTTCCGTATTTTTCAGGAACCGAAATGAACCGAACGCTCGGTCTATTTCGGCTCCATAATTTTCAAGAACCGAAATGAACCGAACGCTCGGTCTATTTCGACTCTTGAATTTTCAGGAACCGAAATGAACCGAACGCTCGGCTTATTTCACTTCATTCTTTTAAGATAAGGTTTTGGTTGTACATTTTGTTTATTCTTTTAATTTTTTTAAGTGTTTTGTGCTACTTTATTTCTGTCTTTCTGTTTTTATTATTTTTTAGAAAACTTCAAAAATCTCAAAAATATTTTTTTTCTCTACATTATTTTTTTTGTTTGGTTTGTTTATTTGTTTTGTTTGTGTGGTGTGTTTGTTTGCTTGTTCTTCTAATTATGTCCCAACTATACCGGTACAACAAAATTTGGAGCTAAGGCAGGTACGATTATTTCCATATGAACTAGTTAAGGGTCCCTAGAAGCAAGCTGCTGCATGTTGACCGAAGCCTCTACGACTAAGAGCTAGGCCTTAATGATACGATCTACACCTATCGTTTCTTCCCAATCAGGTCGTTAAAATCAACTCAAGTCCAGAGCTACCTTAAATCAACTCAAGTCCAGAGGTACCTTACTCTTCTTAAATAGGTCAAGAGTTTCCTGCTTTGTCATGTTAATATAGCAGAGGTACTTTCGGTTCTTTAACCATCCTCCTTACATTCTCCATCAACTTTCGGTTCACTATTGTAACCCTCGAGACTCTCGATCTTTACCACTGAGGCTTATGGTTACACAAAATTTGTGTTTGTGATCTTAGATACGTACAACACATGCTAAGTGAAAGCCAAAAACCAACACCTACAATGAATTGACGGTGAATCATTATATTCAAGATCTTACTTGTTACCTAATGAAATCTCATTTTATTTTTGAGTGGTCTTTTATGAAATTGTCTAACACCAAGGCTTTTCTTCCGAAAAATATCCAGTTTGTTTTTGTTTTTGAGATTTCTATCACATCTTAAGTCATTATAAATTCTTCCCAACCTACTTGTTCAACAGACTACAATGGTCTCACAAGTACTTCTTCCAACGTTCGGTCTTATGTTAAGAATCGACGTTCGTTTGAAGATAACCTACCCTTAGCCTATAATTTAAAAGAATCCTTTCAATGTTTCTCTGCAAACACTTGATCGTATCTTCTCGGGAAACCACACAAGCACTTAAAGTCTCTCTTGACTTTGAAGGAAGTGATTCTTGCCCGAAATCATCTGCTTTATGTCTTCTAATAGACATCACTCATATCCAATACACATTTTGCTTTTTTTCTTTATCTTTTGTCACCCTATTGCACGAAATATTTTTTTTTCTAACATTCTGGTTGCTATTGGTTTGATTGATGTTTATCTTTTGGAACAACAGAGGTTATCCTAAATTTTGGAGCGACGCTGAATTTGAAACGACAGATTGAGGATAAGCTTTTGGGCGTGTGAATTTGAATAGTCCCTAAACTCACGCATGCTGACGTAGACCTGGGAGAACCCACCTTGTCACATCGCACTTTATCAGGCGACGTTTCAGTGATCTCATCATTATCATGACGATTCTTTCTCTCTCCTGGAAACGGTATATAAAGGGTTTCTAATTCTATTTGTCATTTTTACCTGCAGCAAACTCTCTCGAAATACACGGTGATTTACAACTGTTCATATTCTTCTTTAACTCAACAATGGCAACTTCTTCTTCGGTTCACGATCAAACTGCTTCGTCCACATTGATCTCGATCAAAGCCAAACCAGAACATGATCATCGAACTTAACCCTTTTCTGTACGATTCGTATATGCTACAAGTGGTTGAGTGTTTGAAGTATTCACCTCTGGTTCTAGCCCTAAAACAGGTGGAATCCGTCCCAATGTCACTCCTATCACAAGTCTACACTACCGCTTCGTATGATAAGAACAAGGAGAGGATCTACTTCCAAATCTTCTCTCACAAGGCTTCGATTTCAAAAGGGAGATTTTGTTCACTATTGCAACTTGTTGTGGATTCGTCTGCGATCTCACCGGAATACATCATCACTACTCAATTGTTCTCGATGCTCTACGAGATGGGCTACACTGATGTGCTTACCATAGTTACGAAGGTCAAGAAGTCATGCTTACTGCCTAAATGGAATGGATTGCTTACTCTTCTCATCAAGAGTTTGGCGGAGAGGAATGGTGGGTCTGATGTGTTGGATTAGGTGTCTAAGCCCATAACTATTATTGGTATGTATTCGACCCGAGAGTAGCATGGTCCATTTGGGTTGCATATCATCAGGACAATTTGCTAGGATGGACTTTTGAGAGAAGGTTATTTATGGGTTATTAATATATTATAAGTAATAATATATTAATATGAAATCATATGTTTTTAATTAGTATTGATCAAGAATTAATTTTGAATTAATTTAGTGGTCGAAAGAGACTAATTAAATCTATGGGGACTAATTATGATAATTAGTTATATTTATATGTGTTGGGCTTATGATCCATGTTGGACCAAGTTTATGTATGGATACATAAAGAGTTGGGCCACATGAACCATGGATCATAAAACCCATGGGTATGGATTTAGGTTATATCCATAACCCTAGAAATCCCACATATAAATAGATACTTCATTGCCTAAAATCGCCACTTGTAGCTTTTTAGAGTTCATGGTGTCTTTTGTTTGCATGGAATTCTCTCTCAAGTTCATCCTTTGTCCATGGTGTGTTGTGATTCCATTTGAGGCTTCCACACTATTGGGGCTAAGCTCTTTAAGGCCAAATACAACAAGAATTGAAGCTGCATCAAAAGGTATGTCATGCTAACTAGTATATTATATTTTTATGTTAAAGGCATGCTAGTTGTAAGATTAATACCTTGGAAACCATTTGCATGTATAATTAGTGAAAACATAGATCCAAGGTATTTAGGGTTGTATGTGCACCATAGGATGTTGTAGTATACCAAAACCCAACAGTGGTATCAGAGCCATGGGTTGTTTTCAATTACACTTATTGCAAGTTGCTGGAAAAATCTGAAAAAAAAAATCGAATTTTTTGCTTTCGGGACAACAGACTTGACGAGTCCAGTGATGGACTCGACGACTCCATGAACAAATTAATCCAACTCGTCGAGTTGGTTCATGCACTCGACGAGTTGGACCCCCAGACAGCTTATCTTCGAGTTTTTTTGGCCTGTTTTGGATTAGAATCATTACCGCAAAGTGTTTTTGTTCATAAAATTTGTTTTTTATACTATGGTAATGTTTATTCTCATCCAAATAAAGGATAATAATCAAAGTTTCATGTTTTATACATGTTTATATGATGCTTGAAAAAAGTTGATTATGAATGTTCATGTTTATGAGTTTGTTTAGATTAATAGGAAAAATTATGAGATAGTTGTTTTCATTCCAAATTAATCTTGAAGTTGTTCATAATATGTGTTTTTGTAACTTGTCCTGAAGTTACATGAAAAGTCACATTTATGTTAAAACTCATAAAATTTCCATAAGTTATGAAAAAATGAAGAGTCACATTTTTTAATGCTTTTAAAGTCTTCCATAACTTGTCTACGAGTTATGGAACTTGAAGGGTTTTTTTCCATTAAACCACTTTAAAATTCATAAGTTATGGAAACCATAAGTTTTTTGAATTGTTCAAAACTTGTCATCAAGTTTTGGAATTTGTAAAGTCAAACCCCATATACACTTTAATTCCAAACCCAAGAATTTTAAAAGTTAAAGTTCAAACTTTATGGACTTCATTAAATTAATTAAAGTGTCACATTAAAAGAGTTAATAATTCCATAAAGACATCGTTTAAGTTTAATTAAATTAAGAGTATAGTTTAATTAATAGATTAAACCACCAAGTATTTTAAATGTTTAAAATACACCCTTATACTTTTATAATATTAATAGTTAATACTTATATATGTATAAGAACAAAGTCAGTCTTACCGTTAGTAGGCCTCATTCACGAAGCCGGTCTATAAGGGGGGTATAAGGTTACTGCCTATAAAATGGCAGTTTAATGGGCGTCCACTCTCACCCACCGCTTCCTTGACTGGTGGAGGGTCGTTAGCCGAACGTGTAGGATAAGGACTATAATTCTCCCTTCAATAAAAGTATTAATGATAAATACTAAGTAACTAAACCTTTTATAAATATCCAATCTTAGTTACTTAGGAAAAAGTGAATAAGTTGATAATCCATGAAATTACACTTTGCACTTTGTTTAAGTTGGTTAGTGGAGCGTGTGTGGTTAACCGGCACACTAACTCGTATTTAACAAGGTAGGCAAAGGGTAACTTAGTGTTTATCATAGTATCGATGGAGTGTGTGTGGTTAGCCGACACATCGATTGAGGGGTAAACACTTAAGGGTACCAAGGAATTTGCATGGTTACTTCACAACTTGTTTTGTGATCCTTGGCATCCCAGTCACAAAACCTGAAGGGCACACTCGAGATTGAAACATGCCATTGAACAGTTCAATGAATCTCAAAGATCTAGGAGTTTGAAGAACCAATTAAAATCTAATAATACATATTTCGTTTTCATGGTGGAAATTGGTGAATCGTCATTCGCCTACCTTCAAATATTTTATAGCTTGGATTATGGAATCCCTATTCCAAGTTATAAAAGTATTGTGTTGGGTCCTAGCCTTAATATTTCATATTGGGTTTTATATTAAGGACTTTAAATCAACTATCTTGAATATCTCCCAAAAGATGTCTGGTTTAGACATTTATGATCTTCCCAAATCTCTTGAAACAAGCTTTCCTAAATGAAGATGATGTCCCATGGAAATCATACTTCTTTCACCTCCTCCAATTATTCTCCCTAACCCACAAGTTCCTGAAAAGTTTAAGGTCACTCAAGCCCTATTAGCAAGCAAAGGTCTATGTGTGATCACATCTTGGAGATGTAGTCACATATTGACAAGCCGGGAGAGTTGGGTGTCAAAGTCTTGAGAAAGTTGGTGGATCAACTACTTTCTAAGTCACATAGTGAGTTCTTTTGGAACACATATGAAACAAACTGTGACAAGACCCTTAATGATCTTATCTATTTGCTAAGATCAACTTCCTAAAAACTTTATGGACATTGACAATGATGACGCTGGAAATCCACAAAAAGCATTCTCTTCCCAATGGAAAGGGATCAGCCATAGTCAACTCGGTTGACCAAATGGTAAAGAGAAAAGCTAAGTCTGAGATAGTCCCATTACCGAAGGGTCCATATGTTTATATTGCCAAAGAAAGGGGCATTGGTTGCGAAGCTGCCAAATTTACCAAAGGGCTTCTAGCCCAGCGGTATCAGGTGGTGCCCTCCCTCTTTGAGGTCGAGGGTTCAAGTCCCGTTGTGGACATAGGTGGAATTAGGTGGTATTAGTTTAGGAATAGTTTAGATTTTCCAGTTCAAAAAAAAGTTTGATTCTACTTCAGGTAATGTCCACTACCTAACTCTGCTAAGTTTCTATATTCTGAGATTCTTGATACATGATGTGACTGGGTCACATGTTGATGTTTTAAGAATCAAAGAAAAATGAAGAAACTTAATGAAAGAATATGTTGAATCTGATTGCGTAGATGAATTTCTATCGCGTATTTTAAAGATAGGATTCTTGAGCTACTTCTTAGGAGTTATGATATTTTGCTTAGGAATAGATAACAAGTTTTCATATGGATTGTAAGGATAAGTTTTTCCGAATAGTTTGAAAATAAAAGGTAAATCTTTTGATGTTATTTATTTTAAAATATCCTTCCAATGGCATTTGTGAAAATCTGTGTTGCTTATAAGATTCCATTAAGAGCAAGAGTGGAAATATGAATTTGATTCTTTCATTTGTGGTAGTGTCTAAATTTACCAAATAAGGAAAGATTCTCATCACCCAAGTTTCAGTTGGATAGAAACTTGGAATCATGCAAGTTGTATAGCATGATGAATGAGAACTTTCGAGCATTGGAAAAAATTAAGAGCAACTACTTGTTCACATGGATGTGTGAGTCAAGTGAAGGACTAAGGGATCGGGTACACATTCATGTGCACTGGTCAGAGTCCACCACAAAAGATCGATAAGACTATTCGTTATAATTTACTATACCTCAGTAAATATGGTTATACTTACAAGCTTAAGTGTAATTCTGAGACATTAGAAAAGGTTCCAATTTATGGCAGAGCGAATAAGAAGAATCAATTTACGTAGAAAGATAAAAGTTTCTCAAATCTGAAAAGATGGGAGAGTACTTTAGTATCATATCTTAATAGCATCTTAATGATTTTGAGACCTTTTATCAATTCATCCTCTAAGTGCATTCTGATAGTTAAGAAGAGGCGTTATGAATTGTTGAAGTGGTTAAATCAAGAAGATGATTCATACTTCATTCCAAAAACAATTATTAGACTTATACTCTAAGATTGTAACTTGAGTGACATGTCTTAAAGAAGGTTTAAAACACTTATCAAATGTAGGAGTAAAAGTTTTCTACTCTTGTACATTTGAAATTGGTAAGTTGTGATGTTTTGGATAAAACAAAGACCAACCAAGGCCAATTGGGTGAAGTGTTTGTCTTGATTAGAATCCACACTATCTCTTGAATATCTGAAAAGAAAGTCTTATATGTCAAGTGGACAGTGGGAGTCTTAAAGGTCTTGAAAGTCTCAAGAACTAATCAAGAATAAAACCTGAAGTTCTTCACTAGCACAGGACTTGAGGTTTATAACCTATCGTGTTGACATATTCTATGCCCATTCCAGTTAAAGTTGGCTTTGCATATGAGTTCTTAGAGTTCTCAATTGGTTGCACAACAACTTGGAAGCAATGGCAGGCCCTTGAGCTGCCAGGTGGCAAGAAATTAAGATTGAGTTCAGTCCATATGAGTTTGGATTTGTCAGTATCCTTGTCTTGTGACTATGGTTTTGACAATTCACATGGATGAGAACACATACACCATTAAATATAAGGGTCATAAGGTTTCTCTCTGATTCATGAAAATGATGGTGAGGAAACACTTCCACTAAATAGATTTGAAGTATATAGAAATTGTGATATTTGCATTCTCAAAGTCGTTAGTGGAGCTATGTGGTTAACTGGCACACTAACATGGACTTGTGAGAAATGGCAAAGGTCTAAACAATTGAGAATATGATTACGACATACCTTTTAATAGTTCTGAAATTGTTTAGACAAACCTATGAGCTATCTAAGATAAGGTGTATGATATTGATAAAGTTTTATCAAAGCAATCTAGTATCAGAAATCTGAACTTTGGTAAGAAAGTCAATAAAGTATTGTTTTTTCTAGAAGTTCAATTGATTTCTGAGTACATGTCACAGCTAGTGGGAGCACAAGTGTTATGCTAATAATCATCATCTTAGTGGGAGCATGATAATTATGATAAAGGTTGCAAGTTAGCAATGTTAATTATAGAAAACAAAATGTTTCAATTGGGAAAAAGTTGTTTTGCTATAATTATGGGAGAGGAAATTATACTTCATCTCAAATCTAAAAGCTTAGATTGAGGTTTTAATCGTATTTAGTCAAGTATATATATATATATATATATATATATATATATATATATATACATACATATATATATATATATACATATATATATATATATATATATATATATATATATATATATGAATGTTATGTTGGAATGGCTCAACATAAGAAAATTCTAATATATGGGTCCATTATTTGCGTTCTAAAATTCAATTGTGATTACGACATCCCTTTTCATAATCTGAATTATGAGAACTTGGCAAATTGAAATGGAAATATTATAGGAAAAGATTGGTTTAGTCTTTATGTGAGATATCATGAATCGTGTCCCATATGCTTCAGATATAGGATCGATTTCATGTGCTATATTCATTCTTTCTAAAATTTTCCAAATGCTTGGGGCATTAAGAAGGGAAAAGGTCTAGAATTGGATATGACTAAAAGGATTAAACAATTGTCGAGTACAATCTAAGGTTTACCAAAGATTGGTTGCTCAAGGACAGTTGGAAGTATAGTGATAATTTTGGAAGGACCATATTGACATAATCTGTAAGGAGACAACTCTTGTTCATAAATGATGGTCAAAATGGAATATGGAAATGTTTCAAAGTTAGAAATTATTCAATCTTTGTAAGATTAGGAAACTTAATGCAAGAAGGATGTTTCCAAGGAGTTGATCTCCTTTGGAATGCTCTGTAATGTTTGTTGTCAAGT
The DNA here is from genome assembly GCF_051521515.1 of Lactuca serriola. Lineage (NCBI taxonomy): Eukaryota > Viridiplantae > Streptophyta > Magnoliopsida > Asterales > Asteraceae > Lactuca > Lactuca serriola. The sequence goes on from NC_136411.1 coordinate 237,414,476, forward strand.
CTTTCTGACTTTGTGCATAATCATTACAAGAGGATCAATGCATATAAGTTTAGAATCTAACAGATTTCAGTAAATTGCATGAATTTGGAATTCTTTCATTTGCAGTAAGGATTTGGGACTATGAAAAAAGGATCATTGGAGTTATGTTCAATTGATGTATTTCACAAACTAAAGATCATAGACAAACATAGTATGCATACTTGGTGTATGGCATGACTAGTGTTTAGAAAACATAGTGTACATACTTGGAGCATAGGCAACTACTGTTTTAAATTCAAGAATAAAGTTGATAGCTGAAATAGTATACAATGAATAATGTGTAATCATATGGTGATAAATAAAAGGTGTTTTATTTATGTTCATAGGTTTTGATACCATATTCGATTTAATTATTCTTGTGTTTCATTTTGCTTGTTTTGACTTCCAGAATAAACTAGGTCATTGTTCTGCGTGACTAAGTTATTTAAACCATCCACAGTCGGTCATATGTTGGAAGTAGATATGAATTAAGACTTTCATGGGTTGGCTTGTAGAGGTCTAAGATGTTGGACAAAGGGCTACAACACTCATGAGTGCTCATAAGTTCTGAGTATTGGATTCAACCTGTGCTCATTGGAATCACTTCATGGATTTTATCACGAGTGATCATGAGACGATAATATCTTATATTCTTCGAACTTAGAGATATGAGTTGTTGCTATGAGTTGGTTATACATTGATTGCACGAAAACGCATTGGTAACTCGATGTTATAAAATGTGCCTTTGTGTATGATTCAACAAGTAATAGAACAAGCCATATGAGTCGATGTTTATCCATTCCTTTTACCTTCGGGATAAAAGCGATATCTGTGGGCTCCTCGATGATTTGGTGATGACAAATGTAAGTGCTCGGCCGGGCCTGGACTGATTTGATTTGTTCAATTAGTCAGTCGTCATTAATCGGAAATCGGGAAACAACAAATGGACAGAGAATGATTATAATCCATGTCTCAGTCGATATGATATCTAGAATGGAGGAATATATGATCCCTTACCTAATGGACATGTCATTTGATTTTTTCAGAGTTTGACAACGGCTTTAAAAGCTACGATTGCTAGTCGGGATCTTGGAGTCGTACTTGAATAATAGTTTTAGACTTATCCAAGTGGGAGACTGTTGGATTAGGTGTCTAAGCCCATAAATATTATTGGTATGTATTCGACCCGAGAGTAGCATGGTCCATTTGGGTTGCATATCATCAGGACAATTTGTTAAGATGGACTTTTGAGAGAAGGTTATTTATGGGTTATTAATATATTATAATTAATAATATATTAATATGAAATCATATGTTTTTAATTAGTATTGATCAAGAATTAATTTGGAATTAATTTAGTGGTCGAAAGAGACTAATTAACTCTATGGGGACTAATTATGATAGTTAGTTATATTTATATATGTTTGGCTTATGATCCATGTCGGACCAAGTTTATGTATGGATACATAAAGAGTTGGGCCACATGAAACATGGTTCATAAAACCCATGGGTATGGATTTGGGTTATATCCATGAGCCTAGAAGTCCCACATATAAATAGATACTTCATTGCCTAAAATCGGCACTTGTGTCTTTTTAGAGTTCATGGTGTCTTTTGTGTGCATGGAATTCTCTCTCAAGTTCATCCTTTGTCCATGGTGTGTTGTGATTCCATTTGAGGCTTCCACACTATTGGGGCTAAGCTCTTTAAGGCCAAATACACCAAGAATTCAAGCTCCATCAAAAGGTATGTCATGCTAACTAGTATATTATATTTTTATGTTAAATGCATGCTAGTTGTAAGATTAATACATTGGAAACCATTTGCATGTATAATTAGTGAAAACATAGATCCAAGGTATTTAGGGTTGTATGTACACCATAGGATGTTGTAGTATACCAAGACCCAACATGATGGTACCAACAAGGGTTTTCTGACTCTTCTATATGGTCTTTATAATGGTATCAATCTCGACTATGGGTTGATTATCTGGTCACAGGTGGTGCAAAGTCTCAACACTTTAACGAGGCACTCTGAAATCTCGTGTGGTCGATTCTAGAATGTCATTACATGAAGGGCGATTGGTACTTTGTAGATTCCGGTAATGAAGGATGCCCTAGTCGCTTTTGTGGCTACGTTTCACACCAAGAAAATCATCATTTCTAATCCTACAAAGTTCCCTCACAATGGCTCTATACCTGAGACAATGTACAGGTGTGTCTCAGTCGAGAGTAAGGTCATGGCTGAATGTCGCAATATTCCTCCCATGGCATCGAGAGTCTTATCTCCTAATCATTAGGCTACCTTGGATGCTGTTGAGAAGCCTAGAAACCGAGGAAAAAGGTCTACTACCAAGAAAGGGACAACCGAGGATGATAATTCTAAGTCAAATAAGCGAAAGTCTGAGAAAGGGGATTCTTCTAAGCCAAAGAAGATTAAGAATATGGGGAAGAAATCCAAGAGTCCGTCTCCTTCCAAATCTGAAAATGATGAGGAGGATGAAGAAGAGGAAATTCACCATGTATCACCGAAAGGTAACACACCTCCTCGATCACCCACTCCAACCGAATCTCTTCATGCCAAACTTCCAACACCACCTCCATCACCGAAACAGACAGTTCCTATTTCGGTTGCTCCTGTTCTGCCACCTACCACATCTCAAACAACAACTTCTATTCCACCACCGCCACCAGTTTCTACCATTCCTATTTCTACAACTCCAATCCCTCCTCCTATTATTTCCCAATGAACTTCCGCTACTATCCCAGAAACAACAGTAAGAGTCAATGTATCTGATACGGGGGTGACTACTGAGACCGAACCTCCAGTTACTTCCAAACCACTTCACCCTCACCTTCAACCGATTCCGGTGCCACTCTCGGTGGTGCTATTGATGAGTTTGATTCGATCTACTACAGTCCCTATAGGCTTCCTACAGATGATGATGATGAAGCTCCAATCACACGCCAACAATTGTAGAGTATTGTTGAGAAACTTGATAAACTGCATCATGCCAACAAGTCCTACAATGATGTTTTGCTCAAAGCTTTCTTGGATACTGCTCTTGAGCAATATACTGAGTCAATTGACAAATCCACAAAGGCTGTTAATGAGTCTACTTCTTCTTGCAAGAAGGCCACTACTGATATTGTAGAAATTGTTCACGGTATTCAGATTTTTCTTGAGTCATTCAAAGGGCATGCTGATACCAGTACAACCAAGGTGAATGCCTCTATGATTCCTTATCCAAGTCCATTCAAGCAGAAAAACAATGTTTGAGGCTGTTCATTCTTCAATACAATCAGAGAATACTTCACTTATCAGTTCTATGAATTCTCGGCTTGAATCTCTTCTTGCTGATCTAGCAAAGGAGAGTGCTCTAAAGGAAGATTTTACATGCCAAGCCTCCACAATTGAAGTTTAGAAGGTGCAGCTCGCTCAAGCTGAAAAGAAAATTTCCTTGTTGAAGACGGAGAGGGCTGTCATTCGTAGTTGTGCGGGGGATGTCAAGGATATGCTGACTAGTCTCCTTGGTGCTCATGATCCTATCCTTACTTTGACTAGAAGGAATCATCTCACTTAAAAACATCTTCCTGCCCTTGCATTGTTACACGAGATGAAGGGTGTCTCGAAGAGATTCATATCTCCAAAAAAAGAGGAGAAGGTGCTCAAACGAAAGTTACTGTGAAAACCGAAACCGAATCTGCCCAACCGAAAGTCAATGTTACAACCGAACCGAAGGGTAATGAAGCTTCGGGTTCTGGTTCTCAAGCTATGGGGATTGATGATGATAGTGATTAAGAAGACGGAGATACTATTGCTGAGGCTCTTAACCGAAAGAAGGACAGAGAGTTGGATGAAACCTTGAGAGTTGCAAGGGAGGCTGAGGAAAAGGAAAGGAGGAACAAGGAAGAAGAAGAAGCCTTAAACTGAAAGAAGTCCTTGTTTCCCCTCTGGAAAAAAGAAACACTTTTCAATGAGGTAATAGAGATTCCAAGCATCTACTGGCTCTGGACAAAAGAAACACTTTTCAATGAGGCAATAGAGTTTCCAAGCGTCTATTGGCTGGAACTTGTCGCTTCTTTTCATTGTGACAATTCTAAGGACTTAAAGTTCGACATGCCAATAACACGAAAGTCATTCACGTTTCATTTTTTTGATTCGACTGTTGAAGTTCCTTTCCCTCATCCAAAAGTTGATCATGAGCTTATCGACTTTTATCTTAAGTATGGTTGTAGGGATCTTATTGTTGCGTCTTGGGGTCATTCCTTTTAGCGCAGTTTTGTAGCCAGTTTGGGCCTATCCAATTATGCATTATTTTATTCTAGGTTTTTAGTATTTAAGGGGCATGCATGCATCCTTAGTAACTAACGCTTTTATTATTCTCATCATAGTATTGTAAACCCTAGCTCGCCTCTACAGTGGATGTTCTTTATCGAGCTCTGCTGAGGCGTGACTACGTTTGAATCATAAGCTTTATATTGATTCTATATTGTGTTCTTTTCCTTGTTTGATTTAATTTTTTATTCATCATTAATATACCTGTGAAAGATCTAAATGATCAAGAGATTTTATCTCATCAATTGGTATTAGAGAAGGAGGCTGTGTAATTCATACACATCTCTTCTCTTGAAGAAGTTATTAGGGTTTTCCACATTGATTGATATTAATTGAGTCGTGGCTCCTAATTGGTGTATCTCATTAGTTGATGATCTTGCCCTAACAATAAATTACAAGTCTGATCTTAAACAGGTTATCAATCAAACATCATCACAATGTCTATGGACGATTCGCAATCCAATCCAATCAACATCTCAAATAGTATTGAATCAACAACAAGGATTCCAATCCTATATACTCAGGATTATGAAGTCTGGACGCACCACTTCGAAGATTATGTAATTGGTTAAGAGGGATAATGGGTATTTGATCTGGGAAGCAATCACAATTGGTCCGTTTGCTCACTCAAGCACTTCAAAGATTGTCAAAACTCAAAAGGAGTACAATCAGCTCGTGAATGATGTGAAAGACATTCCTCAAGACGAGAAAGAGAAGTTTTAGTCAACATTAAAGCCTTAAGAATGATTAGGTTTGCTTTACAATCAGACACGTTTCGACTGGTGAGTTCATGTGCTACAACAAAAGACTTATGGGATAGGTTAAAGGAATTGTATTCTACTGATGAAGATCTGGAACATTCAATTCAAACCTTGTTGCTTTCTGAATTTGGTGATTTCAAACAGAATCCCGAAGAGAAAATCATTGAGGCCTTTGATCGGTTTAATCATCTCCTCAGTATGATGATAAAGCATGGGATCGAAAGGAAGGTTATTGAGCAGAAGGTTACCTTCATGAACGGTCTTAGACCCGAATGGATGGCGGTTGTGTCCACAGTGAAGGCACATGAACAATTAAAATCCTACTCTATGGCGAAGCTGGTGGGAATTCTGAAGTCCCATGAAAGTGTGGTATCAAAAGAAAAGAATGTGGTTTCCAACTTGGGTTCATTAGCTCTTATCTCCAAAGGAAAGAGTGTTTTTGAAAAAGAAGAATAATAAGATCTTGTTGAATATGATCTAACCGGTGAAGAGTATGCCTTGATGGTTTCCAATCCCAAAAAGTTTATCAAAAGGAAGTTCCATGCCAACAAGAACCGAAACTGGCAGGGAAGTTATAGTTCGGAAAAAGTGAAGGACGAATATAAGATGGGTTCAAAGTCTGAAGAATCTAAGAAGGAAACAAAGATAGGTGGTGATTCAGGTTTTGATTGTCATTATTGTGGAGGCAACAACAACTTTGTCAAAGATTGTATGTTGAAGAAGAAGTCTGAAAGAGTTGATGTAGACGATGAGGAAGCGAACCTCCTGAGACGATTGGAGAAGATCAAGAAAAAAAATAAACAGCTAACAATAACACCATGAATGCTTTGATTGTATAGGATATAGGTGATAATGATGAATTTGGTGGAGTGCAGGTGTGGTCCACAGATTCAGAGGACGAAGAAGTAAGAAAGCCCGCTCATGGCAAGGCTCTGCTGGTGAAAGAAGAAAAGGTTGAGTGAAGATGTTTGATGGTGACGGAAGGTGTATCATAGATGCGAGGATACACAACAGATGGTGGGCTGGATGATGAGAAGGAGCGAGAGGACAGATGTTTCGCTGCGAAACCTGTCATTGCACAGATCAATGAATGTGATGAGTTGATCAACAAGGTACACAATATTCTTACTTCTCTGAAAATTCCTATTACTAACTATGAAAAGGAACTGAATGGCTTAAAATTTAAATTTTCCAGTTTAAGTAGTAGTCTTACCCAAACTCGTGTCACAAACTCTAACCTGACTTATCAAATTAGCAAGATATCGTCGAAGAGTGAGGAGAGGAGAATTTGGATTGAGCAGAAGGAGAAAGAATTAATTAGGTCTAGGGATGAGTCAATCTATTTGCTACGAGACAATCTTATGCTTTTAAAACAACGAAATGCTTTTTGTTTGATTGTGAAAAGATTATATTTTAATATCACTCAGTTAGATCTCGATTTTGAAATAGGAAAGAAGATACATCGCATGATTTTACCCTTCCTTGAGTAGAAGGAGGATGAAGTCGATGTCGAATGTTACAACTGTGAAAATGTTGTATCTTCCGATGAAATATCTCATGCCTACAAAATTGGTCTTGACAAAATAAAGTCCTACATAAAGTCAAAAGACCATAAGGACATGCTCAAAAATCTGTTAGATGAAAATAATAAATTGAAACTGAGAACCAAAACTATACAAAAATTTGACTCGTTGAATGCCAAATTCAGTTCAGAAAATAAAATTGATGTTGAAAATGCATCTGAACTTAATGAGGATGATGACACGAGTGAAATCTCTGTAGAGGATGTGGTGGATAGTTCTGAATTTGTCAAGAGCGAACCCGATACTAGTAAAAATCTTATTTCTGAAAACTCTGTTAAGTTTGCTCGCTCATCGATAGACAAGACCCAAGTCCTCAAGGCAAAATATGTTGTATATCAAAAGGTTCAAACAACTCCAAATCAAGTTTACACAGTTCAAGGTGTCACACCTCAACAAACAGTAGAACCGACAACATTGGTAGAAGAAGATAATGTGAATGGATGTGAGGAGTTATTCCGGTCAGTACCGATAGATAACACTGATGAAACAAAAGGTCTATCTCAGAAAACCTCATGGAGAGTGAAGAGTAGGTATGTGGCAGAACCACTTAATGAACCTACATGATATGATGTGCCAAGCACAAGCGGCATCAAAACGTCTTCAGCCGAACCAGTGATAGCATCCAGTGAGACATGTTCGTCAAAGAGCGAAAGCCATGCTCATGTACCGAAGAAACAGGCCAATATTCATAAAATTCCAAAAGAGGTGGCAGAACAAAAACACCAACGTAACCTGAGATACAAGAAGAATCTCTCAAAAAGAAAATAATTTTGGCGATCCTAGAATCCTTATTACGTTAGGTATGAAAAGAAAAATAAGTCATGAGGAGAACCAAGAGCCAACCGAAAGGCGAGTTTCAGGCATCAGAATGTAAGCAACTGAAAGGAAGGTTTCGGTCCTCAACATGTAAACAACCGAAAGGAAGGTTTCGGTACTCAACATGTAAGAAAACGAAAGGAAGGTTTCGGTCCTCAACATGTAAGCAACCGAAAGGAAGGTTTCGGTTCTCAACATGTAAGCAACCGAAAGGATGGGTTGAGTCTCAGATCCAATTATCAGAAGAATCGAAGGGAAGAAAGTCTTCATACTCAACCAAGGAAGAGCAATAATCAACGATCTAATCTTGCTTCTAAACCTAATTATTCTCATTCTTATTCTAATTCTCACTCATCTAAAGATTCAAAATGGAAAGGAAAGCTCTTTCCAAAAGACGATAGACGCCCAAAAGAGACTCAAAAGTATGCAGACGTCAATACCACAAATCCTATGTCTAAATCAAATGAGTCTAAGTCAAACAAAATAAAAGGTTTTACAATAAAAAGAAAAGATGAAAAAACTCTAATAAAAAGAACTTATCTGGTTGATGTTTCTCTTACTATTCCCTGTCCTGTAAAAGGCTCACAAGTACCCAAGAAACTTTGGGTTCCTAAATCTGCTTGATATTTTGTAGGTTATTCGTGACGAGCAGTTTGACGAAGAATGGTACATTGATAGTGGCTACTCGCGTCACATGACAGGAAGAAGGGAAGAACTGAGGGAGTTTCGGTCTCTCAAGGATGGTGGAATGGTGAAGTATGGCAATAATTCATTTGGAACTATCAAAGGAAATGGAATGATTAAAAATGGCGACTTCTCAATCAGAAAGGTTGCATACGTTTAAGGATTGGAGCACAACCTCAGCAGTGTCTCACAGCTGGTGGTTGTTACCGGATTGAAGGTCTCCTTTGATGACGAAGGCTTAGAGATTGTTGAAAGGAAGTAAAATAACATTATGTTGAAGTTGAAGTGAAAGGGAGAAATGTACTCTTTAATTCTCAATCCAATTAGAGGGAAACTAGTTGTTTGCTTGCTAATGAAGGCACACTCAAACGAAAGCTGGTTAGGGCATCGAAGGCTCTCTTATCTCAATTTCAAAGATATCAACAAGCTGGTACTTGGAGATCACGTTCGAGGCCTTCCAGTTCTCAATTTTGACAAAGAACATCTATGTGCAGCTTGTGAAATGGGAAAGCAAAGTCGACAAAGTCATCCTTCTATTATCAACACAAAGATGATAGAACCATTACAGCTGTTAGATATCGATCTATGTGGTCCTTCCTCTATCGAAAGCATTGGTGGAAACAAGTATATACTTGTCATTACAGACGACTTCTCTCGCTTCACATGGGTATTTTTCTTGAAGAAAAAATCAGAGGAAACTCCCAAGCTCAAACTCTTCATAAAGCAAGTAGAGGTTTAACTACGAAAAGTGGTTCGTAACGTCTGAAGCGACAACGACTTGGAATTCAAGAACAACGATTTCGAAGATTTTCTCGCTGAGAAGGGAGCGACTCAGAATTTTTCCGCTCCATATACTCCACAGCAGAATGGAATCGTAGAAAGGAGAAACCGTTCTCTGTGTGAAGCTGCTCGAACTATGTTGAGCTTCGCTTCCTTGCCTTTATATTTCTTGGCTGATGCTATTGCTGTTTCCTGTTACACTTAGAACATATCGTATCTAAAGTAGCGTTTCTCAATCACTCCTTATGAGATCTTGAACAACCGCAAGCCTAATGTGAAGTTCTTTCACGTGTTCGGTTCAAGATGCTTCATTTTCAACTCAAAGGAGAATCGAAAAAAGTTTGATGCTATGGCCGATGGAGGGATCTTTCTGGGCTACTGCTTATACTCAAAGGCGTATGGAGTTCTAAATAAATGCTCAAATAAGATTGAAGAAACATACTATGTCACTTTCGATGACAGTTATGTCAAGAAGTTGAAGACAACTGAAGGTGTAATGCACAAAAAACTTTCCAAAGTCTAGTCAAGTCACTATGCCGATTTCAAGTCTTTTCGAGCAATATATGCTACTCTTCGATGAACCAGAAAAAGCTATTGATTCTGAATCCAGGGATGAAGATAACCGACTCGACAGTTTGAAGCAAATTATTGACGATTCTGCACAGAAGATGGCAGCTGCACAACCGAAGGCAACTGAAAGGCCAGACTCAAGCGAACTATTTGGTGATTGTACATCTATCTAGGGGGAGGGTTCGTCTCTACCAAATAATCAGGGTTCATCATTTCAGGGGGGAGAATCCATCATCACAGTCATCAAGTTCAACCGAAAGTCCAAATGAAGGGGAGCGTTCTGATCCAGAAATTGAACTTGTGTCATCATTCGAGGGGGAGAATACGAATGCTAATGATGATGATACACAATCAGATTTTGAAGAAGAAATCAATGCAGAACTGGATCCCTCTTGTGATCCAAATTACCCTCCTCTCATTAAATGGACCAAAGACCATCCTCAAATTCAAATCATTGGGGAATCTTCTAAAAACGTATTAACTCGATCACAGCTGCAAGCGAAGCAAGTTGCATTATTCTCTCAAGTAGTGCATGTTCAACTCTTTCGTCTCCAAAGTTGAACCGAAGACGGTGAATTCAGCTCTTGATCATTCTGATTCGGTTCAAGCCATGCAAGACGAGCTGAACGAGTTTGAAAGAAACAAAGTTTGGCGACTAATTCCAACTCCAAAGGATGCTTCGGTTGTCGGTCTCAAATGGCTATTCAGAAATAAGATGGATAAGGAAGGGAATGTGATTCGCAATAAGGCTCGGTTGGTGGTGAAAGGATACTGTCAAGAGGAAGGTATAGATTATGAAGAGACCATCGCTCCAGTTGCAAGATTACAATCAGTTCGAATCTTTCTTGCTTATGTTGCACATAAGAATTTTGAAGTCTATCAAATGGACGTGAAGTGTGCCTTTCTCAACGGAGAAGTTGAAGAAACTATGTACATAGAGCAACCGCCAAACGAGAAGCATCCAGATCACTGCTATATTCTGGAAAAAGTAGTATATGGCCAGAAGCAGGCTCCCAGAGCATGGTATGAAACCCTCACTTGATTCTTAAAAATGTCCAAATTTAAACAAGGTTCATTTAACCCAACCTTCTTTCGTAAGAAAGAGGGTAACCACCTTATGATAGTCCAAATTTATGTTGATGACATCGTCTTTGGCTCCACGAATCCCAGCCTAACAGCTGAGTTCAGGAAGTTGATGGAAACTAATTTCGAGATGAGCTCAATGGGTCCAATTAACTTTTTTCCTTGGCTTAAATATTAGACAGGGACCCGAAGGCGTTTTTATCAATCAGGAGGCATACACAAAGACATTACTTTCCAAGTTTGGGATGCTAGGCGATTCAAGGGTGAAGGTTCCTATGGCGTTTGGAACCAAGCTGACACCATCATTGGACAAACCGGCTGCTGACATGATGCTTTATCGTCAGATGATTGGATCACTGATGTATCTTACAGCCAGTAGGTCGGACATTATGTTCTCAGTCTGCTATTGTGCTCGATTTCAAGCCAACCTACGCGAACCTCACTAGCTGGCAGTGAAGAACATCTTTCGCTATCTAAAGCGAACCTCCTCTCTCAGTCTATGGTATCTAGCCAACTCAGGATTTTATGTCCAAGCATTCTCAGATGCTGACCTAGGGAGTTGTGGATTGGATCGTAAAAGCACTATTGGAGGATGCCAATTTCTTGATGGCAAATTAGCTAGCTGGCAATCAAAGAAACAAACATGTGTTTCTCTCTCCACGGCTGAAGCTGAATATATAGTCGCTGCCTCATGCACATCTCAGGTCGTTTGGATACAAAGTCAGCTTAGGGAATATGGGCTTAACATGAAGAAAATCCAACTATATTGCGACTCCGAAAGTGCAATTAGGATTTGTCATAACCCAGTGCAACACTCAAAGACAAAGCACATCGCACTGCGATATCACTTCATCAAAGATCATGTGGAAGATCGTAACGTAGAAATTCATTTCGGCAGAACCACTGATCAATTAGCAGAAATCTTTACTAAGGCCTTACTTGAAGCAAGTTTCAATAAGATCCTTCAAGGCCTAGGAATGATGGAAGTTGAATCAGTACCGAAATCGCCTTCGCTTCATTAAAGGTTAGAAGCGAAATAGAGCGAACGCTCGATCTATTTCGGGTTCGGTCCTGCTGCACTTCGTTAGCTTCTTTTTCACTAAAAGGTATTTTGGTTGTATTCATTTGTACATTTCTTTTACATACTCATTTTTATGATTTTCTTTTAATTTCTTTTATTTTCATTAACTCCAAAATAATTTTCCTTTTGTTGTTATCTCTCTTTCTTTCAAAAATTTTCACAAAATACAAATATATTTTCCATTTTATTTCATTTTTCTTATGTTTTTCTTTGTGTAAAAGTTACTCTCTATGATGGGGCTGAATTAGGTATAAATTATTTTCTATAGATTAGTTAAGTGTCCCTACATACATGTTGTTGCATGTTGACCAAATCCTCTCAATGTGAGCTACCTTACTCTTCTCATATTGAGTTTAGAGTTTTCTGCTTGGTCCTACTTTTATAGCAGAGGTACATTCGCTTCTTAAACCACCTACATCATTTTTCTCCATCTCACATCATGTCATTCATGTGACCCTTGAGACTCTCAACACCTACCACTGAGGTTTATGGTTACACAACACTCTGTGTTTGTGATCTTAGTATCGTGTCACTACGTACTAAGTGAAACCCACAATTCACTACCCATAATGCATTGACGATGAACAATTACTATGTTCTAGCTTTCACCAATAAAATCTCTTTTTATTTTGATTGATCTTTTTGAAAGTGCAATCATTCAAGTATACAAGAAACTTCCATCATTGGGCCCAAGGGAATTTACACCAGCAGTGGTTCGTTCCATTGAGGAAGAAGATAAACCATCCAAGAGGGAAAGATAAAAGATAAAAAGAATGAAGGAGTGGTAATCAAAGGAGCTAAGGGGCAAACTCCAAAGAAACGAAAGAATGAGAAGGCAACACCTTCACAACTCAAGTAGAAAAAGACAAAGAAACCTGCTAGGAGGCCTATTCTTCAGTCCTCGAGCGATTCAGATTCTGATTATGTCCCTATTGGAGATAAACGACCCTCTCCTACTTCATATGTGAGCGAAAGCTCTAACGAGGAGGTTTCGACTCGTGGTGATACTCCACCTAGATCACCAACACCTGAGGTACCCGTTCACTCTCCAGTTCCTTCTTCTCCACCTGCTTCTATCGCTATTTCCTTACCCACAACCTTCCCAGTTATCACATCCCAACCTTCTTCCACTATTCCCATCCCTACCCCCATTTTTGTCGACACTACTACTACCACTACCACGAGAGTTCAGACCAACGTATCTAATACGGGGGTTCGTTCTTCTCCACCCGAAGTCCCTATCACTACAAAACATCCATATCCTACCCGTTCAACCGAAACCAATATTGTTCTTGGAGGTGAGGATGTGGACTTTGATTCTACTTACTTTAGTCGTTAACATGTTCAGAACAACGATGATGATGACGCTCCTCTCACCAAACATCTCAAGGCTGTGACTGATAAGCTTGATCAGTTACTTTCCTCTTCCTCTGCTAATCCCTACTCAGAAGCTGCTCTCAAAGACCTCTTCTCTATTGCAGTTAAGGAGCATGACACCTCTATCTCCAATGCATCGAAGGCTATTGATGCCTCCACTTATCAATGCCTAAATGCTTCGCTTGTTGTGGAAGCCTTTACTAAAGACTGTAAGGATGCGACCACAAAAGTCGAAAAACTAATTCAGAAGGTCAAATATTTCTAGATTCCCTTCAAGCTGCTGCTCAGAAAAATGCACATACCGTGAATGCTTCGGTTGATTCTCTTAAACGCTCAATGGAGGCCGAGTTTTCATAACTTGGTGTGGCTCGTAAATCCATTGAAGCTGCTAATGAAGAGCTTCATTCCAAAGTTGATGAACGGTTAACTAATCTTGAGGCAGTGCTAGTAGTTGAAAACAAAGTCGTGGATGAGCTAGACAAGCGAACCTCTCAACTCAAAGTTCAGAACTTAAAGCTCCATACTGCAACTCAAAAGCTTAATGATCTAAAATCTGAAAGAGAGGTGATACGCAGCTCTGTTGGTGATGTCCATTCGATCCCGCATCATCTCCTGGACGCCCATTACTCTATCTTAACGATCTCCATTTGCCATCACTTGGCTGAGAAGCTACATCCAGCCTTGGATATTCTCAGTCGAATTGAAGGTGTTTCGAACACTACTGTTCTTCCGAAACAAGGGGGAGAAAAGAAATCCTAAGGAGGCAAACTTGACAAAACTCAACCTCCACCTCCTCCAGAACCGAAAGCTACTGCTTGACCGAAGGATAATGAAGCTTCGGCCAGTAAAAGTCAAAAGAAAAAGAAGATCATTGGATAAGATGATTAAGATGAAGAGGATGATATTGATGATATTGTTACATGAGCTCCTTCCAAGCCCGATCCAAAATTCAAGCCTTCTGAGTAAGAGCTTCGGGAGAAGATGGATCGGTTGGAGAAAGAAATGAAAGAAAAGGAAATTCTTGATAAAAAGAAGTCAATGTTTCCCGAATGGACTATTGAATCGCTCCAGAGGGAAGTCATTGATGAACCGAGTACTCATTGGCTTGAACCCGTTTTAACATTCGGTCTTGAGAACTCGAAGGACGCTCAGTTCGACATGCCAATCAACCGAAAGGCATTCATCTTTCACTTCTTTTCCTCGACTGTTGTCGTTCCTTCTCCAGACCCAAAAGTTGATCGAGATCTGCTGGAATTTTATCTTAATTTGCTCAACCACAATACCTGACCTGGAGCTTGAAGAAAATTACAACAATCAGGGTATTGAAGCCCTCTTCAGCTGGGAAATTTATCAACGTCAAATTCAAAGTGACCTGAGGCTCAGATAGCTCGGTCCATACCATTTCCCTAACTGACATTCCAAATCTAAACCCACATGACTGGATACTCCTCAACAATATTCTGCTATGCAATCCTCAGGAGTATCAGCCGATCGTTGATCATATCAAGCGAATGCTTGTTTGTGACATTCATGAATTAGCAAAGATGGATCAAGAGATTGCCACTCCTATTCACAAGCGTACTACGGTCAAACCAGTTGGAAGAGCTGGCAACGTAAACACGATGATCAAGGGCAAGATAGACACAAAGTTTCATACTATGATGTTCATTAGGGGCGAAGGTCAAAAATGCTTATTCACTCTTATTGACAAACACCTGTTCACTACTGCTTGCTTGGAGCATATTTTGGAGATCATGTTGATCCTAACGTGTTTAAATGCAGGGTAAACTAGTCCATTTTTCAGTTAAACATTTCAAAGCTCACATGACTTGTTCCCAACTTATTGAACACTCAAATAAATGTTGTCAAACACATAAAACCTTAAATAATCTCATTGTAAGCACAAAAACTAACAACGGAATCCTCAATTCCATTTCGTGTTTCTAAATTGCCCTTATAGCCAAAAAATCACTAGAACCGCTTATAGATCAAGAGATCCTTCGTTTTTATGTTTCACTATCACCTCTTGAGTGTCAATTCATGTTCATGAATATCATTCACTTCTTATATGAGATTCATTATGAAATTATCAATAGGTTCCCAAAATGCCCTTATGGCCAATTATTCCATAAATTCAACTATAGACCACTTAATCCTTCATGTTCTTGCATTCAAATAATGTTGTTAGTATCAACTCATGATTATGAGTATCATATACTCATCAAATGTTCATATTCAAAGGATTCTATTGTTTCATCATAATTTCCCCAAAACCATCTAAATTCCTTATTTATGCAACATTCTCCCATGACAGATGTGTTTGAGCATTCCAATAGGATTTATTGCTTCTAAACATCATCTAGGTCATTGAACCATTCCAACCTAACATATAAACATTGTTGGGCTGAAGATTATTTTGAAGATTGCGTCTTTTGGGCTCGATAGTATAAGTTATTTTGTATTCCGGTTTGGGCCTGTCCAACCGAGAGCCTTTTATGTTTTGTATATAAGTTTATGCTTGCATGCATATTAGGTTAACGATTGAGAGATTAACGAAATAGCGATTCATCTAGAGCATAACAGGTTTCTTTAATCGTTCTTGTAACCTACCAATCCTCTACAGTTGATGTTCTTAATCGAGCTCTTCTGAGGATTTTGTTTAATCATTCGACACGTTTGATTCAATCTTGTCTTGTTCTTATTATTGCGTTCTTACAGTTTTATATTTACATACTTGTTCAAGATCTAATCGATCTTCATAGATTAAAGATTGTTTCAATCTCTTCAATTGGTATCAGAGCAGGAGGCTATGTAATCGATACACATCTTTTCTATGAAAAGGTTACAGTTAGGGTTTTTCCGCAATTAATGATATTTATTGAGCCGTCATCTCATTATTGACGTATCTTGATATTTATTGTTTTGCCCTAATCTGAGTTATTACAAGTCTGATCTTTGAATAGGTTTTTACGATCATAATGGACGAGACGCAATCAAACCCTATTAATATTTCCAACAGCATCAGTTCGACGACAAAGATTCCAATCTTATACACCCATGACTATGAAGTATGGGCGCATCACTTCGAAGACTACGTGATTGGATCTGAGGACAATGGGTACCTCATATGGGAAGCTATCATTAATGGACCATTTTCTCATTCTGCAACGTCCAGGATTATTAAGACACAAAAGGAGTACAACGATCTGCTGAAGGATGTGAAGGATATTGCACAAGATGAAAAGGACAAATTCCAGTGCAATATCAAGGCGTTAAGGTTGATCAGATTCGCCCTTCAGTCCGACACATTCAGGTTGGTCAGCTCATGCACGACAGCAAAGGAAGTTTGGGATAGACTTCGCGAACTGTATTCTACAGACGAGGATCTTGAACATTCTATCCAAACCTTGCTCTTATCTGAGTTTGGAGAATTCAGGCAAGGAGCCGAAGAAACGGTGACCCAGACGTTCGATCGCTTCAATCATCTTCTCAACAAGATGATCAAACACGATATTGAAAGGAAGCTTATCGAACAGAAGGTTACTTTCTTGAATGGACTGAGGTCTGAATGGAGAGCAGTGGTTTCCACAGTCAAAGCCCATGAGCAGTTTAAATCATACTCTTTGGCGAAACTGGTGGGTATTCTCAAGTCCCAAGAGAAGATTGTGCTGCAAGAGAAGAACGTCGTTTCGAGTCTTGGTTCGTTGGCCCTCCTATCTAAGAGTAAAGCTGTGATGGAGGATGAAGACCTCTACTTGGAGGAATATGACCTCACGTCTGAGGATTATGCCATGATGGTGTCCAATCCCAAGAGGTTCATAAAGAAGAGATTCCCCAGCAACAAAAACCGAAACTGGCAGGGGAGTTACAGCTCTGAAAAGGTGAACAATGAACCGAAGGTTGAGGAGTCCAAGAAGGAACCGAAGGTGGATGGCGATTCCGGAGTAAGCTGCTTCTACTGTGGTGGGAAAAACCACTATGCTAAGGATTGTGTTCTTAAGAAGATGGCTGAAAAGGATGATGGAAATGATGAGGAAGCTGTGTTGCAGAAGAAACTGGATGACTTGAGAAAGAAGAAGTCTACCGCTAACCCTTCTATTAATGCTCTTATTGTGCAGGGTTCGGTTAATGATGACGAGTTCGGTAGCACGGAAGTTTGGTCTACCGACTCAGAAGACGATGAAGTAAGGGAGCCTACTCATGGAAAGGCTTATGTGGCAAAGAAGGAAAGCAGTGGAGGAAGATGCTTCATGGTGTCTGACGTATCTCAAATGAGAGGATACAACACCGATGGTGGAAGCGATGGACCGAAGGTGCAGGAGGACATGTGCTTTACGGCCAAACCACTCAGCCAACAGTTCAATGAGCTCGATGAACTGATAAAGAAGGTACAATCGGTTTTCGTTTCATCTAAAGTACCACAATCCTCATATGAGAAAGAACTAGAAAACGTTAATACAAGAATTTCTCATCTAGATAGTAGCTTAACCCAAACTCGTGTCACCAATTCTAACCTAACTGATCAATTAAGCAGGGTGGCGTCGAAGAGTGAGGAGCGGCGAATGTGGATCGAGTTGAAGGAGTCTGAATTAATTAAAGTTAAAGATGAAAACATTTACTTGCAAAGAGATAATTTGAAATTATTAAAACAACGGAATGTTTTTTGTTTAATTGCAAAACGCCTTTATTCTAATATTACTCAGCTTCACTTAGATTGTGAAATAGGCCAAAAGATCCACCGCATGATTTTGCCCTTCCTTGAGTTTAAGGAGGATGAAATCGATGCCGAAGCTTATAACTGTGAGAGTGTGATATCGTCTGATGATGTCAATCCAACCTACATGTATGGACTGGACAAAATTGAGTCCTTCATTAAATCCAAGGACCATAAGGACATGCTTAAAAATCTTTTGGATGAAAATGATAAACTTAAACTGAGAACCGAAACCATACAAAAATTTGACTCTTTAAACGCCAACGTAAGCTCAGAAAACAAAATTGATGTTGAAAATGCATCAGAGCTTGACGAGGACGAAAACATGAGTGAAATTTCTGTAGAGGACACGGTTGACTGCTCAGAATTTGTTAAAAGAGAACCTGAAAACCACAAGAATCTTATTTCTGAAAATTCAGTGGAGTTCGCTCATTTCTCCCAACAAAAGTGCCCGAAATTAGCAGAGAAAGCAGTTGTGTATCAAAAGGTCAGGACCACTCCAAATCAAGTATACAAGGTGACTGGAGTAACCGAACATCAAACAGTTGAACTCACAGCTATTGTAAACGAAGACAATGCTGATGGCTGTGATGAGTACTTCTGGGAAGCTCCAATAGATAATGCAAACGAAGCCGTTGGCTTATCTGAAAGAACCTCCTGGATGAGTAAAGGAAGATACATACCTGAACCCTTGAATAAACCAGACAATTTCAATGAGCCAAGCACCAGTGGTACGAAAGACATTCCTAAGGAGGATGAAAGTTCGACAAAAGAAGACATTCCCTCTGCTTCCTCAGCTCAAAGTAAAACTCCTTCAGTTCAAAAGGAACCAGCCAAGGAGAAACCGAAAACGAAAGTGAATGTTCATCATCAACCTAAGCAGATGAGGAATAGGAAGAGAGAAAGGAACCAAAGATACAGGAAGAACCTTTCTGAAAGGAAACAATTCTGGCAATCCCAGAATGCATACTTCTCACACCAAGACAAGAATCTGAAGTATGAAAACAATCCTGTAGGAAAGCCTGAAAGTCACAACAACCGAAAGACAGGGTTCGGTTCACAAGAAAATACCAACCGAAGGCAAAGGTTCGGTTCTGAAAAAGACTTCAACCGAAACCAAAGGTTCGGCTCCAAGAACAACTCCAACCGAACGCAAAGGTTCGGTTCTGAAGTCAAAAGAGAACAAGACTCTAAGGTCAGTCCCTCCAATGATCAAAAGCAAAAGGGTCACCTAGAGTCTCCAGCCAGGAAGTCTTCTCAATCCAAATCCACTCATTCTAATTCTTCTCGTTCTTCTAATTCTTCTACTTCCACCAATTCATCTCCATCTTGCTCTAAAGCAAATTCTGTCCGTTCTCATCCATCAGCTGAACAAAAGGGCAAGCAGAAGGTCAATGAATCCAAACCAGAGTCCAAACCGAACGAACCCAATCCTAATAAGATAAAAGTTTTTACCATTAAAAGGAAAGATGAAACAACTCTAGTAAAACGAACATATCTAGTTGACATCTCTCTTACTGTTCCTGTTCCCATGAAAAGCTCACGTGGACCCAACAAACTTTGGGTTCCTAAATCTTCTTAATTTTTGCAGGTTATAAGTGACGAGCAGTTCGACGAAGAATGGTACATAGATAGTGGCTGCTCACGTCACATGACAGGGAGGAAAGAGGAGCTCAGGGAATACAGATCTCTTGCAAATGGTGGCAACGTCAAGTTTGGAAATAACTCTTTCGGCACCATAAAGGGATACGGAATGATAACAAATGGGGACTTTACTATAAGGAAGGTGGCTTATGTGGAAGGACTCCAACACAACCTCATCAGTGTATCTCAGCTTGTTGGAGGTACAGGTCTCAAAGTCTCATTCGATGATGAAGGTTCTGAAATTATAGAGAAAAAGACAAAGAAAGTGATTCTCAAGTCAGAGCGAAAGGGTGAAATGTTTCCTCTAAACATGAAACCCATCAAAGGAAACCCAACCATATGCCTGTTATCAAAAGCTCAATCTGACGAAAGCTGGTTGTGGCACCGAAGACTCTCTCATCTCAACTTTAAAGATATCAACCGACTTGTCACTGGAGGTCATGTTAGGGGTCTTCCATTGCTCAAGTTCGACAGAGAGCATTTGTGTGCTGCATGCGAAATGGGGAAGCAGAGTCGTCAAAGTCACCCATCTGTAATCAATACAAAAGTTGTTGAACCACTCGAATTACTTCATATCGGTTTGTGTGGTCCTTCATCTATCGAAAGCATCGGTGGTAGCAAGTATATTCTTGTTATTGTTGATGACTTTTCACGATTTACATGGGTGTTCTTTCTAAAGCTCAAATCTGAAGCGACTCAAAAGCTGAAAGTGTTTATCAAGCAAATTGAAGTACAGCTCAAGAAGGTTGTTCGCAACATCAGGAGCGACAATGGTCTTGAATTCAAGAACAGGGATTTTGAAGAGTTTCTTGCAGAAAAGGGAATTAGTCACAATTTCTCAGCTCCCTACACACCACAACAGAACGGAATAGTCGAAAGACGAAACCGATCTTTGTGTGAAGCTGCCCGAACTATGCTAAGTTTCGCTTCCTTACCTCTTTATTTTTGGGCTGACGCTATTTCTGCTGCTTGTTTCACACAGAACAGGTCCTATCTCAACAAACGATTCACGCTCACACCATATGAGATACTAAACAACAGAAAGCCCAATGTGAAATTTTTCCATGTGTTCGGCTCAAGGTGTTTCATCTTTAACTCTAAAGAGCACCGCAACAAGTTTGATGTCAAAGCCGACGAGGGAATTTTTCTGGGTTACTCACTCACATCCAAGGCGTACAGGGTCCTAAACAAGCGTTCGAGAAGGATTGAAGAGACATACTACGTGACCTTTGACGATAGCTATGTCAAGAAGCTACAGGCCAAAGAAGACGCCGCTGGGGAAATCTTTCCTCAAACTGGCCAAGTCACAGTCTCGATCGCCAATTTATACAAGAAATTTCTGGAACTCTTTGACGAACCAGAGAAAGCTTCTCTCTCAGAAGCAGGTGCAGCAGACAACAAAGTTGATCATATGAAGCGGATTGTCGAAGATGCTGCAAGAAGAATGCATGAAGGAGGATCGCCCACTGATGACTCTCCATCCAACAATGCTTCAGTCGAGGGGGAGCCAAGTTCTCATGTCGAGGGGGAGCCAAGCTCACAAGTCTAGGGGGAGCCAAATTCTACAACTTCAACCGAAGGTGCTTCTCCAACCGAAGATACCTCTCCAACCGAAGGTGCTTCAACGCCTGGAAGCTCAGCACCACAAGAAACCCCTTAACCTCATGTTTCTCAAAGCTCATCAATTGAGGGGGAGCATGATGATATGACACTTGATTACGATAGCCAATCTGAGCCGGAAGAAATGATCAATGTTGAACTAGACCCAACCTTTGATCCGAATTACCCTCCTCTTACCAAATGGACCAGCGATCATCCTATCTCTCAAGTAGTTGGTGATGTATCTGAAAAAGTTCTGACCCGGTCACAACTGAAGGTAAAACAGACATCCTTATTTTCAAAGGTTGAGTTTTGTATGTTTAACTCATTCGTATCAAAAGTTGAACCGAAGACAGTTAACACTGCCCTCGATCACTCTGACTGGGTTCAAGCAATGCAAGACGAACTGAACGAATTTGAAAGGAACAAAGTCTGGCGCCTCATTCCAACTCCTCCAGATGCTTCGGTTGTTGGTCTCAAATGGGTTTTTAGGAACAAAATGGACAAGGAAGGTAATGTAATAAGGAACAAGGCTCGTCTGGTGGTCAAAGGATACTGTCAGGAGGAAGGTATAGACTATGAAGAGACTTTCGCTCCAGTAGCTAGGCTAGAATCTGTTAGAATATTTCTGGCTTATGCTGCCCACAAAAACTTTGAAGTTTTCCAAATGGACGTCAAGTGTGCATTTCTCAATGGAGAACTCGAAGAAACTGTGTATGTGGAGCAACCTCCTGGGTTCGTGAACGAAAAGTATCCAAACCATTGCTATATTCTGGATAAAGCTGTGTACGGTCTCAAACAAGCTCCGAGAGCCTGGTATGAAACGCTTACTAAATTTTTAAAGATGTCTAAATTCAAACAAGGTTCGGTTGACCCAACCTTCTTTCGCAAAAAGGAAGGTAACCACCTTATGATAGTTCAAATTTATGTCGATGACATCATCTTTGGCTCCACGAATCCCAGCTTAACAGCTGAATTCAGAAAGCTGATGGAGACTAAGTTTGAAATGAGCTCAATGGGTCCTATTAACTTTTTCCTTGGTTTAAATATAAGACAGGGACCCGAAGGCATCTTTATAAATCAGGAAGCTTACACGAAGACTCTCCTAGCAAAGTTTGGCATGATGGGAGACTCAAAAGTCAAAGTCCCAATGGCATTCGGCACCAAGCTTACCCCATCTCTAGACAAACCGGCTGTCGATATCACGCTCTATCATCAAATGATAGGCTCACTGATGTATCTAACTGCTAGCAGGCCTGATATCATGTTTTATGTGTGTTATTGTGCTCGATTTCAGGCAAACCCACGCGAACCTCACATGCTTGCAGTGAAGAACATCTTACGCTATCTTAAGCGAACCACCTCCCTAGGTCTATGGTATCCATCCAACTCAGGCTTCTTCGTTCAAGCCTATTCTGATGCTGACCTTGGAGGATGTGGACTCGACCGTAAAAGCACAACTGGTGGCTGTCAATTCCTTGACGGGAAATTAGTCAGCTGGCAATCCAAGAAACAAACGTGTGTGTCGTTGTCTACTGCCGAAGCGGAATATATTGCCGCTGCATCCTGCACTTCACAAGTGATTTGGATCCAGAGTCAACTTCGAGACTATGGACTCAATATGAAGAAGATCCCACTATATTGTGACTCTGAAAGTGCAATTAGGATCTGTCATAACCCAGTGCAACACTCTAAAACCAAACACATAGCACTGAGGTATCACTTCATCAAAGATCATGTGGAAGATGGAAACGTCGAAGTTCACTTCGTAAGAACCACTGATCAACTGGCTGACGTCTTTACCAAAGCTCTTCCTGAAGCATCATTCAATAAAATATTGCAAGGGCTAGGTATGATGGAATCAGAGTCAGTACCTCACACTACCTCTCAACCTCAAACGTAAGAAGCGAATCCAACCGAACGTTCAGGTTCGGTTCAACCATCTGACTCGCTCGTTACTTCAAAGGTAGTTTTTCTCTGTTGTATATTTCTTGTACAATTTTGTTTTTCTTTGTGTTAAAAATATTTTTCACTTGCATGTCTAAATTCCTTGGTTTCTCAAAATATTTCAAAACCGAAACCAACCGAAGGTTCGGGTTCGGTTTTTCAAAATTTTCCTAAACCGAGACCAACCGAAGGTTCGGGTTCGGTTTTTCAAAATTTTCTAGAACCGAAACCAACCGAACGCTCGGGTTCGGTTTTTCAACTTTTTCCCAACCGAAACCAACCGAACATTCGGGTTCGGTTGTTCATATTCTTTCCAAAGCTTTTTTAATCTTATTTTTTTTTTCTCACTTAATCTCCAAAACTCCAAAAATATTTTTTTTATTCCTATTTTCTTGTGTGTTCTTTCGCTTATGGGAATATATTTGATGAATTACTTAAGTGTCCCTAGAAGCATGCTGCTGCATGTGTCCCAAGCCTCATAAGATTTTGAATAATAGCCTTCATGACATGGTACACACAAACCTTGTCTTCCCAATAAGGCTAACACATTTATTCTAATCGTGAGCTACCTTAATCTTTTCTCACATGAGTTAAGGGTTTCCTACTTGGTCCTTATTTTTCGCAGCAGAGGTACTTTGTTCTCTTACACCATCTCCATCTTACTTCTCCATTACATTCGTTTCATCAATGTAACCCTTAAGACTCTCAGAAATTACCACTGAGGTTTATGGTTACACAACATCTGTGTTTATGATCTCAGTTTCGTGTCACTACGAGCTGAGTGAAACCCAAAATTCAACACCTAATGAATTGACGGTGAACAATTAAATTGCTCAAGTTTTCACTAAAGGATTGACGAATGTACCCTACTGAAATCTCAAATTTTCTTTTGTGTGATTCCTATGAAATTGTTAAACACCATAACATTTCTTCCCTTGGGATCCAGTTTTTATTTTTTTGAGATTTTATATTTTTCCAAGCCAATTTAAAATGAATTCCTACCTACTTGTTCAACAGACTACACCGGTCTCACAAGTACTTTGTTCACTTTCTTTCTTATTTCAAGAACAGAATTGTTGAATCAAAACGAAACCACCCTTATTTAGCCTAATTAAAAGAAGCCTTTCAACATTTATTAATAAGTGTTTGATCGTAATTCAACGGGAATCCACACTAACACTTTAAGGTCTCTCTTGACCTTGAAGGAAGAGATTCGTGCCCGTGATCATGAGTTTCGTGTCATTATTGACATCACAGAATATCCTTAAAAGAGTTGCTTTATTTCTTTTTCTTTTACACTCTTTGCACGAAAATCTTTGATTTTCCCAAATTCCGTTGCTAATTATTTACAGGCTGTATTATTACTCGGTGGTTAATTATGAAGTTATGGTCAAAAGCAATCCACGTGGGTAATTAATTCAAAAATGCCGTTTAAAAGGGATAAGACGAAAGGTTGCTGACTCGGCGGGAGTTAAAAGGATTGAAATTCAAACGACAGTAAAAAGTGGGCGCGTGTGAATGTGAAACGGCCGTGCTTTTACTGACACTTGTGGACGCGTGTGCGATATCCAAGCGTCATCACTCTGGAATTAAAGGCGCGTGTGGAAATGGAAACATTATTTCTCTCTGAAACGGCGCTTGTTGGGCGGCATGATCCTAGGAACCTGACACTCTCTCTCCTACGTGATCATCGCACGCCTCAACTGTCATCCATCTGTCACTCAAGAACCCGTTTCGTATTTCCATAAGAGATTTGAAACGATTTTTCTCTCTCCTATCACCCACTATAAAAAGCCGTCTACACCACCTTTTACCTCTTTACTGCCTCCAAAATTTCCAAAGAGCAAATACTCCCAAACAGTTTCCTGTTCATCTTCTTCTTCATACCTGCAAAAATGGCTGAATCCTCTTCCGTTCATGCTACTTCACAGATCCTCCCCATCCGCCCACAACAATGTCTGGTTATTGATCTTAACCCACTGGCGTACGACTCCTACATGTCGCCGGTCATAGAATGTTTGAAGTACTCCCAACTTGCTCCTGCACTCTCAAGAATCGAATCTGTGCCAATGGTGGCTCTATCGCAGGTCTACGCGACTGCTTACTACGACAAGGCCGTCGACCGGGTGTTTTTCGAGCTTGCAGAACACAAGACTTCCGTTTCACGCCAACGTTTCTGCACCATGCTGGGGTTTGCTGTTGATCCTTCAAGAGTCCATCCGGAGATGATTCTGGTTGGGCTGCTGTTTAGCATGTTTTACAACATGGGGTACACGGAGGTCCTAACATCTGTCGCAAAATTCAAGAAGTCCTGCCTGCCGCCACAGTGGAATGGCCTATTTACAGTCCTTTTCAAGGGCTTGTCGGAAAGGAGCTCAGGATCTGACGGTGCAAGTCGTATCTTCCTGTCAATAATGTACGGGGTCTACAATGGGATTAACCTGGACTATGGGTGGGTCCTATGACAACAGCTCATCCAGAGCCTCTCTTCATCATCCCGACACTCTGCGGTGTCGTTGGCCCGGTTCTGGATCTTGATTACAAGATGGGCCATGGACAAGTTTGATGTTCCCACTGCTGACGGTGCATCGATGTCTTCTGTTGGTACGTTCCATACCAAGAAGATCATCGTCTCAGATGCATCGAAATTTTCTTTCATTGGCTCCATCCCGGAGACAATGTATGGCGGCGTGCCATCTGATAGCAGGTTGATTCAGACGATCAAGGAGTTTAGGCCAACTGGTCCTAGGGAACTAACACCGGATATGTCAGGTCGATTCACGATGCAGACAAACCGACCAATAGGGGCAAAAAGGCTGAAAAAGGGAAGCAAGCGACCAAAGCTCCAAAGGGTCCTTCTCCCAAAAAGAGGAAACAAACATAGGCTGCACAGTCTCCACAGCCAAAGAGGAGGAAGACACAACCGAAGCGCAATCTTGTTATTCCCTCTTCTTCAAGCGATTCTGAGGGAGGAAGTTCGGATTCCGAAGGCTCTCAAGGAGACGAATCTCCTCAACGAGGCAACACACCACCTCGGTCCCCTACCCCAGAAATGGAACTTCATAATTCCCCAGTTCCTTCCCCACCTCCAACCATTCCTACTTCCATTCCGACCATAATCCCCACTACCACTATTCCCCCAACATCCTTCCCTATACCACCACCTATTTTCACCACTGCAACCGAAACACCACCAGTAACCGAAACCCCTCCCGTAACCGAACCACCACAAACCGAACCCCATACAACCGAAACTACCCATACTCAACCACCACCCAAATTTAACCCCACACCTACTCAACCTGAACCTACCCACTCTAAACCACCACCCAATACTAAATCTAACCATACCCCTACCACAACACCCCCAACTTCACCACCCCCTCCATCTCCAGAAAATGCCTCTGATGGAGACGACACTTATCTCGGCGGGGAAAACATGAACTTTGATTTGGTCTACTATAGTCCGTTTCAAGTTCAGAGTGATGAGGAGGATGATGCTCCAGTGACAAAGAAGCATCTTAAAGAGCTTCACGAGAAGGTTGATTTACTTCTCGCCTCCTCTTCCAACCAGCAGTCCTCTCTCTCTGAAGCTGCCCTTCAGAAAATCGTTGATGCCTTCTCCAGGGCTCAACATGATTCAGTGGCCTCAGCAACGGCTGCTATTGACGCCTCAACCAGAGCCTGTGAGGCTGCGACCAAAAAAGTCGATAAACTATTCTCCGACGCTTCCGTCCTGCTGAAGTCCTTGCAGGAAAGCGCCGACGCTACCAAGACAACTTTGGAACCGATTGTTCAGCAATTGGCCAAGTTTGTCTCAACGGAGTTGACTTCGTTCGCTACCCTACGCCAAAACCTAAGCGACGACAACTCGGCACTTCGTGCCTCCATCGATGCCCGCCTCGCTAAGCTACAAGAGGATCTTGCAGCTGAAAATTCTTTGATGGACGTTCTGGCGAGAAAAACAACCGCCCTCAAGGTCAAGAGCACGGAGCTTTCCAACTCACAACAACAACTGGACGCTCTTCGATCCGAAAGGGAGGTGATCAAAACGTGTGTTTCGGATGTCCACGCAGCATTAACCAACATCCTGGAAGCACACGATCCCATTCTAAACCATTCGGTGAGGCGTACCCTCGCTGAAAAACTCTCTCCGGCCATGGACCTTCTCAGTAAAATCGAAGGCCTACCGAGTTTCGTGTCCATTCCGAAACAAGGGGGAGATGAGAAGACTGGATCAAAACCACCTCCTTCCTCCACAGCTACTCACACAACCGAACCACCTCCGACTGGCCATGCTTCGGGTTCGGGTGTGAAGAACAAGGGCAAAAACATAGCTGAGGAAGAAGATGAAGATGAAGATGAAGACAAGGAGACAATTGCTGACATGTTAAAACGAAAGAACAGTCGCAATGCTGAAGATGATGCCAATCGTGTGGCGCGAGAGGCTGAAGAAGCCGAACGCAAGCAAAAGGAAGCCCACGATCTCCTTGAGAGCCGAAAGACTCTCTTCCCTGCCTGGACCAGGGAGCGTATGATTAAAGAAGCCATAGAAACTCCCAGCATATTATGGCTCGAGCCGGTTATCTCGTTCGACTGCAACAACACTGTCGATTCGCAGTTCGACATGCCGCTGACTCGAAAGGCGTTCATCTTCCACGCCTTCTCTAACATCTTTGAAATCCCACATCCGAACGATGAGCTTGACAGAGAGCTCATTGACTTCTATCTGGCGGCTGCTCGTCCTCAATACCTTACCTGGAGCGCCCAGAAGATTGTGAACGTTCGGGTGCTGAAGCCTTATGCCGTAGGGAGATTCACAAACGTTAAGTTCCAGCTCATTCGAGGATCTGCAAGAACTGCTCATCTTATCTCCCTGGCGGATCTACCGAACCTAAATCCTCATGATTGGATTGTCCTGTATAATATCCTTTTGACTGATGAAGCCGAATATGGTCCCATTATAGACCATGTCAAAAGGATGTTAGCCTGCTGCATCATGGAGGTTGCCCTAATGGATCAGGAGGTCGCCACAGTCTTCAAGAAGAAACCGAAGATTGCTCCTGTGGGATCGGCCAGTGATCTCAACCAAATGAAAATGGGCAAGATCGACCCGAGACGCAACTCGGTTATGTTCACTAGGGCTGAAGGACAGAAATGTCTCTTCGCTTTAGCTGATAAACACCTTTACACCACAGCTTGTCTGGAGCATGTGTTATCGATCATCAAACGGTGTAAAGAGAACTCAACTGATGATATCAAGTACTTCAACGACATGATCAATTGGTACATCCGGTTTAGACAGACCATTCTCTCCATCACCAAATGTCTGTTTAGCACCGTGAAGAAGAAGGTACCTGCTTCAGCTGCTGGCCCAAGTAACAAGTGAAGGTCTCACTCCAAATTGACGCAAAGGGGGAGATTGTTAGGCTGAAGATTATTTTGAAGATTGCGTCTTTTGGGCTCGATAGTATAAGTTATTTTGTATTCCGGTTTGGGCCTGTCCAACCGAGAGCCTTTTATGTTTTGTATATAAGTTTATGCTTGGATGCATATTAGGTTAACGATTGAGAGATTAACGAAATAGCGATTCATCTAGATCATAACAGGTTTCTTTAATCGTTCTTGTAACCTACCAATCCTCTACAGTTGATGTTCTTAATCGAGCTCTTCTAAGGATTTTGTTTAATCATTCGACACGTTTGATTCAATCTTGTCTTGTTCTTATTATTGCGTTCTTACAGTTTTATATTTACATACTTGTTCAAGATCTAATCGATCTTCATAGATTAAAGATTGTTTCAATCTCTTCAAACATGAAATCCCTAATTTGAATTTTTAGGGTTCATGAGGGTTTTCACCCAAATCCTAAATCTATCAATAGGATGATTGGATTGAGATTGGAATCATCAAAACAACTCAAGGGATGTTAGAAAACCAAACCTTACCATCAAATGAGATAAAAGTCGTATATAACACCCAATCCATATATGAAACTCAAATTCTACACTAATAGAGGAAGAAAATATACCTTAAATCACTTGATTTGTTCTCAACTTGCACCAAATGAACCAAGAAAGATTGAAATCGACCCTTAGGGTTTCTATTGAGCTCGAATTGCCATCCGAACTCCTCCTTTTTCCTCCCATCTTTCTTATTTGACTGAAATGAAGAAGAATCATTCTTATTTTCGAATTTGTCATATTTGGTCCATCTACTTTACATCTTTTGCCAAATTTACCATTTGTCCATTCATTTTCACATTTGCTTAAAAGGTTGACATAATGAGTCCTTAAACAGCCAATTGTTAACATTCCTCATCCATGTAACCTTGGTGAGTCAACTATTGGTCAAACATACTTTTCCAAATTGACACTTTGGGTCCCTTAACTTTGAAACATTAACATCATAGCCTTTAACTTTTCAAGCTTCATATCGACTAATGATATCATTATCCCTTGATTATTTATTTAAATAACTCACCTATTATTTATTTATCCATATTAATTTAAGAACCCGGTCTTATATTTTAGGATGTTACATTAACACTACTTCAAAGATTTTCATACAACACTACTATATCTAACAACTAGTGGTATCCAGGTATTGATACAAAGGTTATCATACAATACACTACTAAACGTTATAACTGGTGGTATCTAGGTGTTTATACAAAGGTTTTCATATGATACATTACTATATATTATAGATGGTGGTATCCAGGCTTTCATATAAATGTTTTCATACAACACACTACTATGCATAATATCTGGTGGTATTTAGGCATTTATACAAAGTTTTTTATACAAGTAGGATTACAACACACTCCTTTACTAGTACAAAATACACTAATACAACATATAGTCACAAGAAACATACAGAAACATTTTTATTTATTAATAAGTATGTAGTTTACTACTACAGGATATAGTGACTACATATATCTTGAATTTAAGGTTTAAGACTACATTACACTTGCTAAAGAATATATTGGATTTTCTGAAAGTATACTATAACATTTTTAATAAGCAAAGAACATGCTTTCTAAAACAAATACATATGAACTCACCAACTTTAATGTTGACACTTTCAAAATCACTTGTATTCTCAGGGCCTTAGTAGGCAGGTACTCGTCCAGGTTTCGAGAAGACGGAGCATAGTATCTTCAAGTCTTTATTTTGCTATTTTACTTTTGGATTAAATCATGTGTGATTTGAATGCAATGTAAACTCTATATTATTAATACAATGGTTGTTTTTACCTTGATTACTATTATTTATTTTTTGTGATACTGTACATGACGGCCTCCACCCCCGAATGTTTCCACCGTTCCGGTTTTGGGTTGTGACAGATTGGTATGAGAACATTGGTTATAGTGAACTCAATATATCAACCCATAAAAGATACACAACTATAAATACAATGGGGTCGTAGTGCTCTGACTAAAAGTATACTTTTTAAAATAATTATTTTATGAGATATATATATATATATATATATATATATATATATATATATATACATACACACTGGAAACAATATCATAGTGAGAACTACTTAAAAGTATTTAGGATGAGTTGGACACCACGGTTAAACCTAGATACTTATGTAATCATATATGGGATAAATACAACCTGATCAACTATATTAAGCTAGTGCTTGTGTCTATTCAGGTGTACTACCTAAAGTATATTAGACACACTCCTCACGATCATCGCTTAGCATTCTAAGTTTAAGTCTAGAAATAAATCATTATTCCTAGTTCGCTTAAACAAATGCTCTGATACCAACTATGATATCCCCATTTTCCACGGCCAGAAAAGACCGATTTTGTTTATGTTTTGTAAAAATCAGAGTACTTCTTTTCATAAAAATGTTGCAGAATTTGTTCCCAAAAAACACGATAAATACGATATCAAAACATTTTCGAAGAAACGTATTTTATTCATTTTAAAACGTTTGGGATGTCATCGTCAATACAGAAACATAAGCATAAATAGAACTTACATTCATTTACACTAGTGATCTATATCTCGTTAATCTCTCAGTGTAATGTCACTTCATATCGACACCTGTGATATAAATAAACTGAGTAGGTCAGGTTGGGAAACCTGGTGAGTACATAGGGATTTCAATCTCACAATGTTATATCATATATATAATTTAGAACTCACAAAACATACAATTTCACCATGTATGTGTAAGAAACTCTTATCCCACCCCGTCAATCCTCACAACGAGACTATCCATACTCTCAAACCTAAGATTAACCGTTTTACCTAACCATACTCCCGGACTAGAAATGAACGGCTTTACCTAATCCATACTCACGGAATAGGGATGAATGTCTAATCCATACTCTCGGATTAATGACAAATATTTATAACTAATGTATACTCTCGGACTAGGGACGAATGACTATGTCTTAATCCATACTCCCAGACTAAGGACGGATGAATATGTCTTAATTCATACTCCCGAACTAAGGACAACTGACTATGTCTTAATCCATACCCTCGAATTAATGACAGTTGACTATGTCCAATCCATACTCTCTGACTAGGGACAATAACTGTGTCTAATCCATGCTCCCGGATAAATGGCATATACTAAAGTTCAATTCTCTGAGTATAACTCACTTGTACTCGTAAGAGTATACTACCCAATATTCCTCATAATTAATTTAGGTCTACTCTTTATCCTAAATTATCATATATAAGCAGGTATGTTCTTTAACACGTATTTCAAGCAACATCAATTAACTTGCATATAAACATATAATTAATACTTTAATCAATAGTTGTATTAAAATCATGTTCATGAAAGGGACTATGCACTCACCTGAAAGGTGGTGACTCAACACTCGGACAACGCTTCGATACTCTCAAAACAATTTTTCCTTCGATAAAACCTAGTATCAATACCACTAGGGTTTAGTCTAACGATAACCGCGACAAATTAATAATGTGCCTATCATAACTGGTATATAAGCGTTAAACGATACTTATATAACTCATAAGATGTGACAACCCTATATTTTTCCAAAAACAATGTAACACTCAAAAGTCAAATACAATGAAAACTATTTGGAATCAACGAAATTAACCTCAAAAATAAAGTGTTCAAATATCTAAATTGGGATGCATTAAATGTTAGATATCGTGCCTAGGTTTCCAAAAACATAAAGAACATTCGAAACAAGTTTATATTAAAGAAACTATAACCACTCAAATATTTACGACACACCCGGTAAAACACTATTTAATATAAAAAGTGAAATTACAATAAAATGCATTTTAGCCTTAAGTATCTAAACAGAAGTTGTAGAGTTCGTTAAACTGTAAACGTACATAAAAAGATCACCCAAATTGGACCTCGTATGAAGAAGTTACGAATTTTCTAAGCTTCGTAACAATAGTAGAGGGCTAAAAACTCGAATTGAAGATCGAGCGATATTTAGGTAACGCAACCTAAACGAAAGTTGAAGTTCTCCACAATAGGAGTAAGATGATAAAAAGACAAACAAAAACCGACGTCGAATAAAGAAACTATGAATTTTTAACGGTCTTTAGTAGTCCTAGATTATTAAAAACATAGCATTAAAAATAAATTCAAAACTAGCCGACGGAGTCTAAATGAAAGTTGTATAGCATAATCTCACCTACGCGTGGATATAAAGAACGCGAAAAACGGAGCCCGTACACAAAAGTTATGGAATTTAGAAGATGGAAGCCAGGATTACGCCCAGCGTAATTCAGGAGTACGCCCAGGTGCAGGGTCGAGTCCCATCGGCTGCAGCTCTACGCCTAGCTATACTCGAATCGTAAGCCATGACGCAAAGTTATGCCCAACGTAACCGAAGTTCTCCTAGCGTACTCGCATTTTCAGCCCTATAAATAGAAGGCATAAGCTCCGGATTTTAGCACACATTTCTCAAACTCACACCTACTCTCACACACTTGCAAGCACCAGAGGTCGTCCCGACACCCTAGATTTCCACACCAGAGCCCCCGACGAAGGTTCTAAGCTACCGAGATCCCCGAGAAGCTCGAAGACGCAGCTTTCCGCGGTTGAAGTTCTACTCGACTCTGGTCCCACTCTCTTCAAAACAAACAAGTGAGTTCACACCCCTACTTTTCAAGGCTTTTCATGTTTTAGGGGGGGGGGGATAAAAGTATATTACAAAAAAACATATTGTTTTATATAAACTTAAATGCAACAACTATCGTTACGTATAAAGTTTAGTATATCACCAAGTTATCTTCACCAAATGGAACATACTTTCTGAAAAACTATAATGGGTATCGTTTGCGAGTTATTCATACATTCTTACGTATACATTTTGAAAAACGAAATACTTTTATCTAAAGTGAAATAAAGACTTTCTTATCGTAAATCTATTTATACTAAGTAATGTGAGATATTCAAACTTCAACGTACTCTTATGTATGCATTTTAAGTTCTGTATTATAAACGATAATCTCTTGGAGGGAGAGCGTGATACTTGGGTATAGATCTATACAAGATTGACAACCCCGCACCTAAACTGTTAGTTGTAGTTAGACCGGCAGGTCTAGGGTGACAAATGTCATAACACTACAACACCTGAAGAATGTTGTTACAGGCAGTCTGTGTCAATAGTTTAGTTATAAGACTCACATGAAAGTATAATAACAAGCTTGATTTACGAGATTCATACATGCATTCAGTATTTACAATATTTTGAGTATAAAACTTATCTTTATCATTCAAATACGAAAGATACTAACGCCCTCCAACCTTGGGAACTTTTCAAACTATATGTGGAAAATATTGGATTTTCTGAAAACCACGTTTATTGATTTTCTTCCAAAAAGA
This sequence comes from Lactuca serriola, assembly GCF_051521515.1. Classification (NCBI taxonomy): domain Eukaryota; kingdom Viridiplantae; phylum Streptophyta; class Magnoliopsida; order Asterales; family Asteraceae; genus Lactuca; species Lactuca serriola. Next base: position 237,448,328 of record NC_136411.1, read on the forward strand.
CATACTTTTCAGTACAAGACACTTATGAACTCACCAACTTTATTGTTGACACTTTTTCGAAACCACTTGTATTTCTCAGGGAATCAGTAATACAGGTAACTACCAGCTTTTGAAGAAGGAACGCTAAAGGTGTTTATTATTAAACATTTTACATCATCATATTGTAATATTCTTTTGGAAACATGTATAATGCAACAATGTACGTTTTTATTATATATATGATGGTTGTGTTACTTTCTTTACAATATTCAATTGTTATGATACTACGTGAAGTCATCCACCCCCGAATGTTTTCTCCATTCTGGATTGGGGGTGTGACATAAGAATAGCCCAAATAATTATTTTAAGGACCTAATAACATTATTATAATGAAACATAAGCTATACTAAAGATAGGTTAGGCGTATCTCACTTACAGCGGGTTTTCTTGAAAACCGGGCTTCGCTGGAGCAGAGTTCCCGAGGCGAAAGGCTCTTTTCTTGAGAATTCGGGAGCCTCAGGGCTTCCTTCGGGTGCTAGGGGGTGTACCTAGACTTTAGGGGGCTTAAGGGGGGCTAGAGAGAGGTTCTAGAGAGAGAAAGAAGTGTTTGGAAGGTGTGAGAAATGGAGAAACCCGACACTTCTATTTAGAGGGTGAAATCCTGATGGACTCGCCGAGTCGGTTCACGGACTTGCCGAGTCGGTTCCATGTGTCATCACCTGATGGCTTTTCTTGGGGAGAAAGCCTTGGCTCATATACAGCCACGTCACCCCTTTTACAGCAGCACCCTGCCGACTTGTAAACCCCGTAACTTTCGCATATGTGCTTCGTTTTGGACGTTCTTTTTATCCCACGCGTAGGTAAAAACAAGATCTACGATTTTCATTTAGACTCCGTCAGTTAATTCTCGATCGATCTTAAATTTAACGGTACTAGGAGATTAGACTGTTAAATAACTGCGAAGAATTCATAACTCCTTCATACGAACTCCGTTTTCATCTACGTTTTTACCATTGAGTTCCTATTAGTAAGATCTTCAACTCTCATTTAGGTCGCGTAAGCCAAAAACCGCTCAAACTAAAAATCGAATTTTGGGTCGTGCACTACTAACCCAAATCTTAGAAAAATCATAACTTCCTCATACGAAGTCAGATTTGGGCATTCTTTTTATGGACACTCTTGGTTTAACATATTCTACGACTTTAGTTTAGATTGCTAAGGCTAAATATTGCTCTATCGTAAATTCACTATTTACGCTTCCCGGTGCCGTGCCGGTTCCATCGCGAAACTTCGACGGGTCATAACTTCTTCGTTATAACTCGGATTTCGACGCTCTTTATATGTACGGAATCCTTGTGACATATTCTACAACTTTTTTAAGATTATTTATTCTAAATAATCTTTTTTCGAAAAATCTTTTTCGACCCCTATTACCTCTAAATTGACTATCCCGGATCTATGGGCATTACAATTATCTCCCCTTAGGATGATTACGTCCCGGAATCATCAACGAGACAGGATTGTATAATGACTCCATACATTATCTCTTCATCCTAGGTAACAACTGTGACTTCTATGTTGCTTCGAACGAGTATCTAACTCTTGGACTCCTTGATTGCAGGCGGTTCTCGGTCTTGTACCTGCTCGTTAGACTTTAAATCATGACCTTCATGTCACAACCTCATTCTTTATCAAAGACTCCTTCTTCTTCTTAAAAAACTTAGGATAAATTAATTTGATTACTATAATTGACGAATGTGTCATATTCTAATGACCTATCATCGTATGTAGCAACGCTTAGACTCAGGTCTCTTAGAGTCAAATTCCGGAATGGAATATGCCTTCCTTCATGGTCTAATGTGATATAATCACATTTTAATATGTAGCATTTCTACCTACCAACTTCTTTAACAACGAGCACGATACTTCTATTGATCGCTTTGATTTCAATTGTTTAATTTAAGTCGGAAGCTACATCAAACTTGGTTCTCTGAACCACGTAACATACTCGTCGTAGTCGGACTCATTTTGATATGACCACTAGGGTCAGAATAACAACAATCTTCTTAGTCATTACCGAAACAATGGTAATGACATACTTGAATAAAACGAAATCAATTACTAGCTTCTTGGAAACCTTGTGACTTTCCCTGATCCAAGTGTGAGTCCTGTGCTTCCGGTAGTATAGGCCTCTACTACCTTTCACACCTACTCATACTCGTCCCTAGTATTGTCTCACAGTATTCCAAGTTATTATCACAAAAACAATTTTAACACATAAAAATGAGTCCAAGCAATCACAAAATTTTGCCTAGACTCTACTAGGACTTCTTCCATGCGTATATTCGATCATCAATTTTTCTTCAGCTCGGTGGAAATGCCATACGATGGGTCAACTTCATGAATTACGCCAATCATTCCATCATCCTGCCAATCGAAGGTGTACTTTGGGCGTATTGTACTCCTCTAAACGTACTGCATGACATATTCTAAAGGCAAGATACCATTCTTACGATATCTTCCGATAGGTGTCATTCACTATCATAAGCCTTTTCATTTCCTCTATTTACTCAATTCTCTATGAGTCCTTATCATGATATTCCATTCTCCAAAGCAGGCGTTTGGTGTATTGAGACGAGAATATACATAGAGGAAGAATTAGACACGTATTCCTCCTTATTACTCCAAAATGTTACATGCCAGTTTTAATATCGTAATTAAACGTTTAGAAACCTGAGCACATAAAATTTCAAGATCTGGTCGGCAACAGACCATCGACCTGATCAAATGATAGCATAAAGCATCACAAATCATTTAACACATAAAAGCATTTTAGGCATCTTCCCTAATTAAGCTAGTGCTTGTGTCTATTCAGGTGTACTACCTAAAATATATTAGACACACTCCTCACGATCATCGCTTAGCATTCTAAGTTTAAGTCTAGAAATAAATCCTTATTCCTAGTTCGCTTAAACAAATGCTCTGATACCAACTATGATATCCCCATTTTCCACGGCCAGAAAAGACCGATTTTGTTTATGTTTTGTAAAAATCAGAGTACTTATTTTCATAAAAATGTTGCGGAATTTGTTCCCAGAAAACACGATAAATACGTTATCAAAACATTTTCGAAGAAACGTATTTTATTCATTTTAAAAAGTTTGGCATGTCATCATCAATACAGAAACATATGCATAAACAGAACTTACATTCATTTACACTAGTGATCCATCTCCTTAATCTCTTAGTGTAATGTCACTTCATATCGACACCCTTGATATAAATAAACTGAGTGGGTCAGGTTGGGAAACCTGGTGAGTACATAGGGATTTCAATCCCACAATGTTATATCATATATATAATTTAGAACTCACAAAACATACAATTTCACCATGTGTGTGTAAGCAACTCTTATCCCACCCTGTCGATCCTCACAACGAGACTATCCATACTCTCAAACCTAAGATTAACCGTTTTACCTATTCCATACTCCCGGATTAGAAATGAACGGCTTTACCTAATCCATACTCTCGGACTAGGGATGAATGTCTAATCCGTACTCTCAGATTAATGACAAAGAATTATAACTAATCTATACTCTTGGACTAGGGACGAATGACTAGGTCTTAATCCATACTCCCAGACTAAGGACGGATGACTATGTCTTAATCCATACTCCTGGACTAAGGACAACTGACTATGGCTTAATCCATACCCTTGAATTAATGACAGTTGACTATGTCCAATCCATACTCTCGGACTAGGGACAATGACTGTGTCTAATCCATGCTCCCGGATAAATAACATATACTAAAGTTCTATTCTCTGAGTATAACTCACTTGTACTCGTAAGAAGATACTACCCAATATTCCTCATAATTAATTTAGGTCTACTCTTTATCCTAAATTATCATATATAATCAGGTATGTTCTTTAACATATATTTTAGGCAACATCAATTAACTCACACATAAACATATAATTAATACTCCAATCAATACTTGTATTAAAATCATGTTCATGAAAAGGACTATGCACTCACCTAAAAGGTGGTGACTCAGCACTCGGACAGCGCTTCGATACTCTCACAAGAATTTTTCCTTCGATAAAAGCTAGTATCAATACCACTAGGGTTTAGTCTAACGATAACCGCGAAAAATTAATAGTCTAACTATTATTACTGTTATATAATTGTGAAATGATACTTATATAACTGATAATAATACCCCAAATATTTATTTTAAGGACCTAATAACATTACTATAATGAAACATAAGCTATACTAAAGATAGGTTAGGCATATTTCACTTACAACGGGTTTTCTCGAGAACCGGGCTTCGCTGGAGCAGAGTTCCCGAGCTGAAAGGCTCTTTTCTCGGGACTTTGAGAGCCTCGGGGCTCCCTTCCGGTGCTAGGGGGTTTACCTAGACTTTAGGGGGCTTAAGGGGGGCTAGAAAGAGGTTCTAGAGAGAGACAGAAGTGTTTGGAATGTGTGAGAAATGGAGATACCTGGCACTTCTATTTAGAGGGTGAAATCCTGACGGGCTCACTGAGTCGGTTCACAGACTCGCTGAGTCGCTGCCACGTGTCATCACCTGATGGCTTTTCTTGGGGAGAAAGCCTTGGCCTATATTCAGTTACGTCACCCCTTTTACAGTAGCACCTTGCCGACTTCTAAACCCCGTAACTTTCGCATACAAGCTTCGTTTTCGATGTTCTTTTTGTTCCATGCGTAGGTAAAAACAAGATCTACGACTTTCATTTAGACTCCGTCGGCTAATTCTCGACCGATCTTAAATTTAACACTACGAGGAGTTTAGACTGTTAAATGATCGCGCAGAATTCGTAACTCCTTCATATGAAATCCGTTTTCGTCTACCTTTTTACCGTTGAGTTCCTATTAATGAGATCTTTAACTCTCATTTAGGTCGCGTAAGCCAAAAACCGCTCGAACTAAAAATCGAGTTTCGGGCCGTGCACTGCTAAACCAAATCTTAGAAAATTCATAAACTTCTACAACTCTCGTTTAGATCGCTAAGGCTGAATCTCGCTCTATCGTAAATTCACTATTTACACTTCCGGGTGCCGTGTCGGTTCCGTCGCGAAACTTCGACGTGTCATAACGTCTTCGTTATAACTCGGATTTTGACGCTATTTATATGTACGGAAACCTTGTGACATATTCTAAAACTTGGTGAAGATTATTTATTCTAAATAATCTTTTGTCGAAAAGTCGTTTTCGACCCCTATTACCTCTAAATTGACTAGCCTAGATCTACGGGCGTTACAACTGTGGTGTTGCGACAAGTCTAAAACTTACCAACCTTATATAAAAAGAATCTCTAGAACAAAACATAAAGTTAAAATAATACAGGAGTATTTTAGAATACTATAAGATAACAACAAGCCTAAGAACTTACCAAGTTAATATACCAAGAAACTTTAGAATCAGACATACAATTAGAATACTCTAGGAGTATTTTAGCCACTATAACTGACTTATGTGAAAATTAAAAGACCCTTACTGGCAGGTTTATAATTTCGGAGTGTATGCTCCAAGAGTTATATATATCTAATTGAGATTTTATAGATTTAGAATTTGTGATCTTCACTCTACTTCCTATTCCTTCTTTGGTTTTGGTCTTAGAGTAGGATCACTTATTCGAAGGTCTATTTGATCATGTTTATATACGACTTGCATACATTGCGTGATTATAGGAAGACCCGGTAAGGATCACCATTCAAATCTTGTAAGAAATGTTTTATTAATCTCATAAGATTCTTTAGACATTCCCATTCTCATACAACTATGACAACCCGAAACTTTTCCCGTTATCTGGAGCCAAACTCCATTAATAAAATTTGAATATTATTGGATTTCCGTCAAATTCCTTGGTTTGGAAAGGTTATTACGTTCTATATATATATATATATATATATATATATATATATATATATATATATATATATATATATATATATATATAGATTACGTACGAGTCGGAACAAGAAATTACGCTAAAACTCAAATTTTTACGACCGTAAACCCGTGTATGGACGTAAACGTGTGCACGGCCGTAAACCCGTGTATGGTTTGTGTCAGGTGGACGCCACCACCGACCATGAAAATCCCCTATAAATACGAGTCCTTACCCTTCATTTAGACTCTTCTGGCTGGAAGCTCTCTCCTTCTCTCTTTAAACTCTTGACCGTAAACTCCCAAAAACACCTATTTCTCCCGAAAATTTCCAAAAAGCGTCATTTGGGGTCGATTTGGAGGATCTGGAACACGTTTTCCTCAAAATCAAACACCCTTGTCCTTGAGTTTACGAACGTAAACCCTTCAAACCTTCAAAGGCTGTAAACCCTTCGAAAGACAGTTTACGGCTGTAAACCCAATTCATGGCTGTAAACTTTGTTCACGGCCGTAAACCCACATTCACAGTCGTACACACCTCCTAAGTGGTGAAAAACCCGTTTCCTCGATTCAATCATGTCCCGGTAACATTCCTTAACCGAAAGCAATTGTTTTTCTAACACTTTATCTAATGAAATCGCTAATTTAGATACATATATGTATTTAATTGTTATTAGGATTCCATTAAGCGCCACGTACAACAACTCAAGGGTCTTTGTTTCCAATTCAGCGCTTGCACACGACAAACAGTGAGTTCATACCCATACGCTTTTACGAATTTTCATGTTTTTCAGGGGGGGGGATACAAGCCAAACATAAATGATTTTATCAAGTTTTAAACTTACGAAATTAATACAGTCAACGATTTCCACGTTTTATAAAATATTTATATATTTTATCCCTTTTGTACTATATTGAGCAAAAGGAACACTTTATTTTGGAAACACAATTTCATAGATTTCAGAACATTTTACCAACCAAGTATATCCAAATACACAAACTATAATAGTTATAGTTTGGAGATTCATACAAGGTTTTACATATACAAATACATAAACTATATTAGGTATAGTTTGGGGATTCATACAAGGTTATATATATATAGACACACAAACTATATTAGGTATAGTTTGGGAATTCATTAAACGGTTGAAAAATTCATCGTTTACAAAACTTTTAGTTATTTATAAAAAGGTTTTTCCTATATTATTACTTGTAAAGTCATTAATTTAGTTGGAGACACGTAATTAGGTGCTTACAAACATAACTAAGTGGAGGACTACCCTTAAGAACCAGAGTCTCCATGAGGGACAGTGTGATTTTGTGTATAGATCTATACGGGACTGACTATCCCACACCTTGCTGCTAGCTACAGTAGGACCGGCAGGTCTACGGGTGACAAAGTCATAAAGGATACTAGTGCCTGATTCGCGCTAGTATGGTCATAAAACTCGCAAGTAGATAACAATGATATATTTACGTAGTAATACACTTCACATGGTTTCTTTATGAGAAATAAAACTACTGTACATACTGGTGATAGCCAGGGTTTTCAAACAAGAACATACTATACATACTGGTGGGGTAACCAGAGTTTTCGAAATAGAATACAGTAACAAGCATATATGTTAGAAAATATTAGATTTTCTTGGGAAACATACATACATTTTACAGATTCATTAACATGTTTTCATTTGAAAACATGCTTATGAACTCACCAACTTTATGCTTACACTCTTTCAAAACTGCTTGTATTCTCAGGAAATCAGTACACAGGTACCACCTGGAGTTTTGAGAAGACGAAGCGTATAGAGTCACGTCTTTTTCTTTTGATTATACTTTTAACGTATAAAAACAAGAATCAAACAGATGTAAATAATTTTTCATATATGTATCTAATGTAATGGTTGTGTTTACTATGATTACTATGATGCAATTGTTGTGATACTACACATGACGTCATCCATCCTCGAACGTTTCTACCGTTCTGGTTTGGCGGTGTGACAGATTGGTATCAAAGTTATTGTTTATAGTGAACTAAGTATATTGGAATTACATGGTATACATCTATAAACACTAAGGGGCTGAAGTGATTTGAACTAAAAGTATACTCTTAAAATATAAGTATTTTATAAGAAGTATACAACTGTACATACGTACTAGAAAACAGTATCATGCGCAGAACCAAACAAAAGTATTCGGATGTTGGACACTACGGTTAAACCTGGGTAGTTATGTAATCATGTCTAGGGTCAATATAGCCTGATCAACTATATTTATCCGAGACATGACCAACATGTGTTAGGAGTGACTGTGGTGTTGCAACAGGCCAGATACAACATAGAGACTCATTCCAAGTGTTGCTACTCGTTCCTTCCTAGCGATAGTTTACTTGCATTAGTAACTTTCCTTGTTTATCGCTTAGTAGAACACTTTATATATCTAGCTGAGATATATCTTATTTCATATCTCTTGATTCAAATCTAGGGGACTTACCATCCTCTTCTTCATGATCATTTTTAGAACAAGATGCCTCCCAGAAAGAGACCCAACAGGAAGAACAACAATCCCCCAACAGATCTGACGCCACCACCTTCTCAGTTCGATCCTGCCATATTCCAGGCAGCAGTCATAGTCGATGTGGCTATCGTGATGTCACAGATAAATTCTGCCAGCTCTAGCAGGTCAGGAAGTGGTACCCATTCTCTCAATCTTGATGTAAGTCAGGGACATCAGAAGGAGTGTTCCTACAAAGACTTCATGAATGCGAAACCCAAATCCTTCAACAACAATTGAGGTGTCATTTCCCTCACTCGATGGATCGAGAGGATCGAATCGGTCTTCGAGATCTGTGCATGCTCCGAAGAAAACAAAGTATAGTTTGCCGCTTGCACCTTCACTGACAGAGCATTGACCTGGTGGAATGGTCGAGTCAAGTCCCTAACCCTCCCAGAAGCGAATACAATGGGTTGGGAGAGTTTGAAGGAACTTATGCTCGCTGAGTACTGCCCAAGGGGCAAGATGCAGAAGTTAGAGCACGAGCTCTAGAACCTGAAGATGAAGGATTCCGACATTGCTGCTTACACAGCTGGATTCTGCGATCTGGCTCTACTATGTCTGGGAATGGTCACCCCAGAAAGCAAGAAGATTGGGTGACAACACGAAATTTTCATTCGGTCAAACCCTAGCGGTCAACCACTTCATATTATAAGTCAGGTTCACTTTTACTTGTTTTAGGGAAAAATAAGTTCATTTGATTATTTTAATATTATTTTTAAGCGAACAGGTGAAAGAAAGTGTCGTCTCGGGTTTTGAAATTTAAAAACCGCAAACACCTCGTGTCTTAGAAGTTCACAGCCAAACTATTATGTTTGGGTCGAAAAATCATCCCAAGACTAGTCATTTTGTGTTTACTCCCCAAACACCAAAAGAGTAAACTCCAAAAATATCCTCTCAAGTATCATCTTAGATTTTATTCAAGATCTTCAATCTAGTAAGTGTTTCTATCCCTTTCAAGTTAGTATGTCACTTAATCTAGTGATTGTACATCCTTTAATCCATCCATTTTTGTGTTTTGATTAGTTTTTCCAAAACACCAAGAACACCAAGAAGACACACTAGTGTTCTTTGACTTAAAGTTCATTTCAAGCTTCCTCAATGTAAGTACTTCTACCCTAGAGTCATTTTAAGCATGCTATAAATGTTTATGCCAAAGAAAAGTCGCAAGAACACCAAGATAAAGGTGTTGACGGTTTTGGGAGGTCCCAAAACCGTAAACACCAAATATAGGGCCAAAATGGTGTGTTAAGGTGCCTAGATGCTTCACAATGCCTTAGGACTTGTCTAGGTTCGTCCTTGAAGAGTTTATCACAAAAAAAGCACCAAAATCATACATTTTTATGTGTTTACGGTTTAGGGATCTCCCAAAACCGTAAACACCCTAAATGATGTGTAAAAGTCCCACAAATGTCCCACAGTTATTCGTTATGGCTAAATCTAACGTAGACTATTGCGATGTTTGAGCCAAGGACATGAAAACCGCCAAATACCAAACTTATGAGTTTAAGGTAGTAAACTCATGAGTTTAAGGTAGTAAACTAATGGATAAATGGTCCTTAGACCGTAAACTCCATTTAGGAGTGTTTTGATGCCACACAACACTTCCTAAGGCTAAATCATGAAGTAGGAATGCTTGGATTCGCTTAGAAGACTTGAAAACAACAATTGGTCAAAAGTTTAGGAGTTTACGACCGTAAAATCAAGAGTTTACGACCGTACACTCAAGGGTTGTTGATCCTTAGGGAGTAAACTCATTTTAAGAGTGTTCCTTGAACCCCAATCACACTAGCCTTTCCCTACAACACTTAGATGCACTCCTTAGCACTTATAACACTTATACAAAATGTTTGTCATGTCCTAGAGTGTCTTGACTTGTTTATTGGTTGTTTAAAGACTATTTTTTTATATACATATGTCCTCATATGTAATTAGGATCGTTGTGCGTGTCTAAGTCTTCACTTGACACCAAGCACTTATCCGACACTTCCTTCCAATCCACTCGCAACAGGTGAGTTCATTCCCCTTAATAAATGTTTTAAATGTTTTGAAATACTTTATGGGGGGATACAAGTAGAATCATGCTACTTATTATATCAATCATATGTGATTAATAAGCAGCATTCAAAAGATTGGCTACTCATTAGCCGTTTTACCAAACAGTTTCCTTCAAATGTTTTTCATAAACACTTTATATGTTTAAAACTCCTTATTAAACTCTACATTTTACTCTGTATGATTCATTCAAACTCATTTACAACTGTGTTTCAAACAAATGCTTCTTTATACTTAAACTGTTTTATCAAACCCATGCCTTTAAACCGTTTTATAGATTGACATCAAATCGATCTTTTCTTAGATAATAATTATGTTCAAAGGTCAACAATAGATAGGTACCGATGCAAGGTTTAGAGAAGATGGAGCTCGATCAAGACTCATATTTAATTTTTTTATACTTTAGTGTCTATTATAATTTGACAGAACACTTGTATTAAAATTATATTATTAATGCAATGGATGATGTTGTTGCTTGTTTACTACTTTTCATTGTTGTGATACTGTACATGATGTCCTCCGCCCCAGAACGTTTCCGCCGTTCTTGGTTTTGGGGAGTGACAGATTGGTATCAGAGCATTGTTTATAGTGAATTAAATATATCAACCCATAAAAGATATACTGACTATAAATACATAGGCATTAAAAATACTCAGACCAAGAGTTTATACTTTAAATAGTAAAATATTTAATTTAGTGTACGTGCCTGCATTCATACTAAAATCAGTGTCACTAGGATAGTACAAAAGAATTACGATTGTTGGGCAACACAGGTGGACTTAGAGGCATATGGTCAAAACTGGGAAGATATAGCCTGATCACCTATATTATCCTAGGGTTGACTAGCATGTGCCTAAGTGTAGTTGTGTGGTTGCAACAAGTCTAAAATCTTACCAACCCTACCACGATGAGAACAGTAGAGCATAATATTAAACTTAAAATACTATAGGGGTATTTGGTGTTACTATAAGTACTTTATACTTGAGAACTAAAACGGGTTCTTCATTACCAAGTTGATAGTTGCTAAGTGGATACACCAAGGCTATATGTAATTAGGATGTTATAGACTTCGAATCTGTGAAAATTATACTTTACCCCTATTCTGTGTGAATTTGGAGTTAAGGTCACTTATTCGAAGGCCTATCCTGTTTCGATTACATATAACTGGTATGCACTTCACAAATAGCGATGTAACTAATGAAGATTTTCTAAATAATTATCTAGATAGTTCGTTTAATAATTATTTTCTTACCCCAATTCTCGCGTAAATAACATGGCTGGACTTCATCCCCACAACAACCAGTGCCTTCCGAATGAGGTCATTGCTGGATGGTTTGAAGAAGAACTGGAGAATGATCATCCAATCCCTGTGAATGATCACCATGATGAAGACCTTTCGGACGGTGCTAACTCCGAACCCGAAGTTGAGAACCTACCCCCGGCAACTCCCGTTCCAATTCCTAACCGTCGTCTGGCTTTTCATGGCCCGACGCCTCCGTGGGTGGAATGTTTGGAAGCACGGAGCCAAGGACAAGATCAACCCATGCCATTTGATGGTGACTGAAGCTTTTATGACGTGAGCAATGGGGGCTCATCAGACAGAATCTTGCCAATCTTGGTCCGCAGAGTGGCCTGAAATGAGATTCAAGGTAGGACAGCCCTACGTCAAATCACTGAAGTTGTCGCCGATGCGAGAATGCATACATGCCGCACCATTCATCTAGAAGATGCTCGTGAGAGATCTGAGAGAAACCATGAAGCCCTGCTTCATGCTCTGGCTGAATCACGAGCCGAAGACATGGAACTCCGTGTAGGCCAGAGGGTGTACGAAAGACACCTACTTGATGTGGAACGTCAACTGGATGAACTGAGAGTTCACCAGAGGGATGACTGTCGCCAGTAGTAGATGCCTGGCTTTATTTTCCTTGTTATGAAGAAATCGTTTTTCTGTCTTTGCCCGATGTGGCATTTTCTATGAAACTATCTTGTACTGTAAGTACTTTTGGTTAGGTCTTTATGCTGTCAATTACTATCTTCTCTGGATATGATGTAAGACCTTTTACAAGGTCATTTTCCCGAACTTTTACGTCATGAATATCAAAGATATTGACAGTCGGCTAACTCCTGTTTCATTCTTTATTCAAGTACTCGTATCATTCTTTCATTGCAGTCTATCTGAAACATGCTTTAGTCAAGTCATTGGACTATGGTAATTTAACTCCGGAGACATTTCCATGTCTCTTTTAGTGGTTGGATCCTATTATTCACCAACCATCGATACCTCGGATTGAACGACAAACGTCTTGAGACCATTCTACAAACTCACTTTCACTCAGTACTAGGACTACATCATGGGGGATGTAGGTCAAACCTTCGCGAACATACTTCCAATCCGTATTAGGACTGCATCATAGGGATGTAGGTCAACCCTTCGAGAACATACTCTTACTCTTTACTTGAACAAATCGAAGTATATCTAGGGTCAACCAGAATTGCTCACAAAATCCTTATCTTTTGTGTTACAGAATCATGTTGTCATCAGGAAGCAATCAGTCGAACAACGAAACCTCCACTTTTCCTATGGACGCCACTACTTTCCAAACCGCAGTTACAGCTGCTGTAATGGCTGCCATGATAGCAGTCCTTGCACACCGTAGCACTATCAGCACAATCAATGCTGATGATGGGGTTGAAGATTCCGATCGTAGTATCGATCAGGAAGTCGTCTAATGGTAACAGTCACAGGCTCGCTAAGCCGAAAAGCAGAGAACAAGAAACGAAAGTGTCAAGCCCAGAAAGAACGCAAGAAATCCCAAAGGCTTGCCATGCAACAACAACAAGTGGAAATCCCTGCCATCCCCGTACCAAGCAGGTCATACGAGGGAAAACTCCCGAAGTGTGATAAGTGTAGTTTCCATCATCATGGGGCTTGCCGTGAGATGCAATGTTGCAATTGCCTAAAAATAGGGCACCATGCTGGTAGCTGTGGAGCATCGGCACGACCCATCACTCAAGTCCCGGTCATCGGGACCAACACTACACACAAAAGTAGTGATAAAGCCGAACGCTTTAGGAAGCAATTTCCAAGGTGGAGTAATGAGGAAGGCACTCGTGTCCACATAACACTGGCTAAACACCACACTTCCACCACCAATGTTGGTGCTGTCCAGATATGTCACCAATGTGGTGAAATTGGACACCTCAAGAAGGATTGCCCGATAGCGAAGAACTCGGGTACTGATGGGGAGATTCTCAGGATCACAGCTGCAGGAGAAACTACGTCGGACCCTCGTTAATGTAATTTAGGCGTTTCGTAGTAACAGACTTATAAACCATCCAAAGCTAGTGCAACCAGAGTTTTATCTTCTGCGGGATCCCATTGGTATAAGGATGCTCGTGCTCCGTATACTTGTCTTTTGTAGTATACCTTATTCGCAGCAATTGTCTTGTAGTAAATCTAACGTACTGTAACTCTGTTGATGATTGCACGGTTGTGTTTTGTCTATAACGCCTTATGTTCAAATCTAATGTCTTTAATTTTTCTTTATGATTCCGACATTATCATACAACTAGATTCACAGTAATCTGCACGAAACCAGTTTCGTACGTACATCTCTTTCTTTGAAATCGCCTTTCCATCTAAGCCGTCATCTCAGAACACTGAAGCACTCATGCGTGGACTACCTCATAGTTCCTCTCTTTTCCAAAGAAATCCCCGCAGTACCACTCGTGCAGTACGTCATGTTCAACCCGAGGATTCACATGGATGATCTATCACTGAGGAATGTATACATAAGAGTAATATATAATCAAGGTTCTACAGGTTTAGAATTGATGATTCCACTTTAACTTCTTTTTCCTCGATGGGATATGAGCTTAAAGATGAATCAGTTATTTGACTACCTTTTCAATCTTAATTATATACGACTCGTATACACGAGATTGTGATTCTGAAACCTTGTATGAATTCTAAAATGAACTTCAGGACGGAGAACTGCCCAAGACTACGAGTAATCGCATCCTCATGTGAACAAACTTAGAACCCAATAAGACTTCTGTAAACAGATTTCCCTTCAGTCTAAACACCTACGGAGATACAAGAACAGCCTGGACAACTTATCGAACTACACAGAAATAGAATTGGAAGACTAGGCTTCTCACCCTGGAGAGCTCCAGTCATATTCTTCCAGAGATCGCCGGATTGCATCATATGTGCCTCAACTATTGAGGGCTCCATCCAGATTTTTTCCATTAGAAATTGTTGTCTCTGCCTCGCATAGATGAATTGGTTGAGCAAACGCAAGGAAAGAATTACTTTCAGAAATGGACCTGAGATCCGAATATCGCCAGTTTGAGTGTTAGGGAAGGATGTCCAAAAGACTACCTTCTGAACTCAATGCGGACACTTCAAGTCCGTAGTGATACCCCTCGGATAGGACCAATACGCCCGAAGCATTCATGACTTTAATGAATAGAGTCCATTTTTCCTACTAGGATCAGTTCATCATTCTCCATGTAACGACTTACTTATCTACCCTCGTACTAAGAAGGAACCCGCAGAAACATTACCCTCAGAGAAACTTTTCGCAAAGATCTCTAAACACAAGTTTTAGAATTGAAGAGTCAAAATTTCCTATGACACACTATTAGTGATGTGAAAATTCTTGAGTACTCTGTCAATTTATCAAAACCGTTGAGAATTTGTCGACACTAGAGACGCCGACAGGAATTCGCCAAATTCTAGGTCTTACGGACCTACTGTCATAGTTCATCCAGAACTCCTCGCAAATCACAGAAACCTTTACGACTTTGACCCAGCAGGGGGTGGCCATTGACTAGGAGGTCAAACAAGAAAAAAAAACCTTGGAGATTCCAAGTGAGAGATCAAGTTCTTTAGGAAAACACACTCTGGGAATGCTTAATGCGCTTCGTAAAGCGTGGAAAACTAAATCCAAGATATTCAGGACCTCCGAGATTCTTACGAGAATCGGTCCTATATCTCACAGACTAGACCTACTCCGCGAGCTTAGTAACGTACGTTTTACTCTTCGCGTCTTGATCTTGAAAACGTACCTTTACATTAGGAGTCTCGTAAGCCCGCTCGATGATATCGAGATTAACAAGATCCTCGCCTTCGTATTAGAAGCGTAGTGACCCTTGACCGAGTGGTCAAGCGTACGAAGCAGCATCGCCTCCCTATAGTGAAGGTTCGTTGGGATACCACTCGAGGACCCGATTTCACTTAGGAGCACGAGAACCAATCGATTAGGAAGTTTCCCACCTCTCGACTCGATCCTTCATACCTACTTTCTTACCTAAATTCTAATTTCGGGACGAAATTCCCTTTAACAAGGGGATGATGTGACAACCGAAATTTTCATTCGGTCAAACCCTAGCAGTCAACCACTTCATATTATAAGTCAAGTTCACTTCTACTTGTTTTTGGGAAAAATAAGTTCATTTGATTATTTAAATATTATTTCTAAGCGAACAGGTGAAAGAAACTACCGTCTCGGGTTTTGAAACTTAAAAACCGCAAACACCTCGTGTCTTAGAAGTTCACGACCAAACTATTATGTTTCCGTCGAAAAATCATCCAAAAAACGTATACTCATGCCTTAAGCATGAGTTTAATCCCCAAGACTAGTCAGTTTTTGTTTACTCCCCAAACACCAAAAGAGTAAACTTCAAAAATATCCTCTCAAGTATCATCTTAGATTTTATTCAATATCTTTAATCTAGTAAGTGTTTCTAGCCCTTTCAAGTTAGTATATCACTTAATCTAGTGATTGTACATCCTTTAATCCATCCATTTTTGTGTTTTGCTTAGTTTTTCCAAAACACCAAGAACACACACTAGTGTTCTTGGACTTAAAGTTCATTTCAAGCTTCCTCAATGTAAGTACTTCTATCCTAGAGTCATTTTAAGCTTGCTATACATGTTTATACAAAAGAAAAGTCCCAGGAACACCAAGATAAAGGTGTTCACGGTTTTGGGAGGTCCCAAAACCGTAAACACCAAATATAGGGCCAAAATGGTGTGTTAAGGTGCCTAGATGCTTCACAATGCCTTAGGGACTTGTCTAGGTTTGTCCTTGAAGAGTTTATCACACAAAAAGCACCAAAATCATACATTTTTATGTGTTTATGGTTTAGGGATCTCCCAAAACCATAAACACCCTAAATTATGTGTAAAAGACCCATAAATGTCCCACGGTTGTTCTTTATGGCTAAATCTAACCTAGACTATTACCATGTTTGAGCTAAGGACTTGAAAACCGCCAAATACCAAACTTATGAGTTTAAGGTAGTAAACTCATGGAGAAATGGTCCTTAGACTGTAAACTCCATTTAGGAGTGTTTTGATGCCACACAACACTTCCTAAGGCTAAATCATGTAGTAGGAATGCTTGGATTAGCTTAGAAGACTTCAAAACAACAATTGGTCAAAAGGTTAGGAGTTTACGACCGTAAACTCAAGATTTTATGACCATAAACTCAAGGGGTGTTGGTCCTTAGGGAGTAAACTCATTTTAAGAGTGTTCCTTGAACCCCAATCACACTAGCCTTTCCCTACAACACCTAGATGCACTCCTTAGCACTTATAACACTTATACAAAGTGTTTGTCATATCCTAGAGTGTCTTGACTTGTTTATTAGTTGTTTAAAGACTAATTGTATATAGACATATGTCCTCATATGTAATTAGGATCGTTGTGCGTGTCTAAGTCTTCACTTGACACCAAGCACTTATCCGACACTTCCTTCCGATCCACTCGCAACAGGTGAGTGAATACCCCTTAATCAATGTTTTAAATGTTTTTAAATACTTTATGAGGGGGGATACAAGTAGAATCATGCTACTTATTGTATCAATCATATGTGGTTAATAAGCAGCATTCAAATGATTGGCTACTCATTAGCCATTTTACCAAACAGTTTCCTTCAAATGTTTTTCATAAACACTTTATATGTTTAAAACTCCTTATTAAACTGTACATTGTACTCTGTATGATTCATTCAAAATCATTTACAATTGTCTTTCAAACAAATGCTTGTTTATACTTAAATTGTTTTATCAAACCCGTGCCTTTAAACCGTTTTATAGATTGACATCAAATCAATCTTTTCTTAGATAATAATTATGTTCAAAGGTTTTACAAAACTTATTTTATGCTTTTATATTATTAATTGCATGCCTATATATGTATAGATATATAAGAAATGTTTAAAAGACTTAGGAAGGCTATCCACCCTATTTCCTTTTCACTCTTGAGACGTGGTCTGGTGGGTATCCGTCCGAAGGTTCTTTAAATATTAGTTATGTATCATATGTACATATATAGTCATAAAGGTCCTTCCAGTTCATCCAATGCCCTTGGGTAGCAAGGCTATACAGCCATGTTCATACGTACCAGTTACATTACTAGTAAGCTACCATATGGGTAGTTTAGGAAGATACTAGAACTATTATTAGAACGCGATATCATACATTGAGTCAGTTCATTCATGAGTCAATACTTGCTAGATAGAGAGAACACACATTACAGCTAGTACACACAGTACATTACTATACATGCTAGTTAGAGAGAGAACACACGTTACAGCTAGTACACGCAGAACATTACAGTACATTTACATAGATACATCGATATGAGTACATTTACATGAATACGTTTACATGCATACACTTACATGACTAGATTTACATAGATACATTTACATGAGTACACTTACACGAATTACTAGTACATTTTATATGTATAGATTCTGTTATAGAATCCTCATTCTTATCTTTAACTTGTGATTCAATCACATAATCGATGAGATGGATTGGATTTAATATCCTAGTACCAAAGGATACGTTTCGGGATTGACCATCCCTAAAATCTCTGTTAGCTATAGAGGTAAAACACATCCACGGATGTCGAAGGTTGATACCATTACAGGTATACATCAAGGGACTAACTATTCCTATACCCAGTTGTTAGCAACAGAGGCAAATGTACATCTATGGATGTGTCCAGTTAACATTGTTAGTTACCCTGGTACCAAAGGGTAATACTAAGGCTACATTCAGAACAGTCGGGTCTTGGTAGAAGACTACATTCAGAGCAGTTAGGTCTTGGTAGAAGACTACATTCAGAGCAGTTAGGTCTTGGTAGAAGGCTACGTTCAGAGCAGTTAGGTCTTGGTAGAAGGCTACATTCAGAATAGTTAGGTCTTGGTAGAAGACTCCCTTTTATAGTAGTAGGAATCATAGGGATTTCTAGGGTTTTTCAAACGTTTACATTTGTTCTACAAAACATTTTCAATACTTACAGTTCATACATACAAATACTTACATACAAATTAAGACACTAAAATGCTTATGATCTCACCAGCTTTAAAGCTGATACTCTCTTTCAAAATAACTTGTATCCTCAAGTCAACGATAGACAGGTACCGATGCAAGGTTTAGAGAAGATGGAGCTCGATCAAGACTCATCTACCAAACCATAAACACATAAAAATGTATGATGTTGGTGCTTTTTGTGTGATAAACTCTTCAAGGACGAACCTAGACAAGTCCCTAAGGCATTGTGAAGCATCTAGGCTCCTTAACACACCATTTTGGCACTATACTTGGTGTTTACGGTTTTGGGAGCCTCCCAAAACCGTCAACACCTTGTTCTTCATGTTCTTGGGGATTTTCTTTGATATTAATTTGTATAGCAAGCTTTAAATGTCTCTAGGATAGAAGTACTTACTTTGCGGACGCTTGAAATGAACTTAAAGTCCAAGAACACTTAGTGTGTGTTCTTGGTGTTCTTGGTGTTTCGGAAAAATAGTCAAAACACATAAATGGATGGATTAAATGATGTATAATCACTAGATTAAGTGTTATACTAACTTTAGAAGGCTAGAAACACTTAGTAGATTAAAGATTTTGAGCAAAATCTTGGATGATACTTGAGAGAGTTTGGAGATTACTCTTTTTGAGTTTGGGGAGTAAACATAAAATGACTAGTTTATGGGGAGTAAACTCATGCTTATGCATGAGTTCACGATTTTTGGATGAATTTTCGGCCCAAACATAAAAGTTTGTCCGTGAACATCTAAGACACGAGGTGTTTGCGGTTTTTAAATTTCAAGACTCGAGACGGCCCTTCCGTTCACTCGTTCGTTTAAAAATTAATTATTAAAATAATCAAATGAACTTTAATTTCCTAAAAACAAGTAAAAGTGAACTTGACTTATAATATGGAGTGATTGACTTTCAGGGTTTGACCGAATGAAAATTTTGGGTTGTCACATCATCCCCCTGTTAAAGGGAATTTCTTCCCGAAATTAGAATTTAGGTAAGGAAGTAGGTATGAATGATCGAGTAAATAGGTGGAAAACTTCCTAATCGATTGTTTCTCGCGTTCATAAGTGAATTCGGGTCCTCGGTTGGTATTCCAACGAACCTTCACTAAAGGGAGGCGGCGCTGCTTCGTTTGCTTGACCTCTCAGTCGGGGGTCACTGTGGTTCTTATACGAAGGTGAGGATCTCGTTAATCTCAATCACGTCCGGTTGGACTTACGAGAGTCCTAACAGAAAGGTAAGGTTTCAAGATCGAGACGCGAAGGGTAAAATGTATGTTATTGAGTTCGCGGAGTAAGTTTAGTCTGTGAGATACATGACTGATTCTGGTAAGAATCTCGGAGGTCGTGACTATCTTGGATTTAGCTTTGCACGATTTACGAAGCACATTAAGCCATTCCGAGAGTAAGTTTTCCTAAAGAACTTGGTCTCTCACTTGGAATCTCTAAGGTTTCTTTTTCTTTTTTAATTTCACAGTCAAGGGCCACCCCCTGCTGGGTGAAAGTCGTAAAGGTTTTTGTCATTTGCGAGGAGTTCTGGATGAACTATGACAGTAGGTCTACAAGACCTAGAATTTGGCGAATTCCTGTCGGTGTCTCTGGTGTCGACAAATTCTCAACGGTCTTGATAAGTTGACAGAGTACTCAAGAATTTCCACATCACTAACAATGTGTCTTAGTAAATTTTGACTCTTTAATTCCAAAACTCGTGTTCAGAGAACTTTGCGAAAAGTATCTCTGAGGGTAATGTTTACGCGGGTTCCTTTTTACTACGATGGTAGATAAGTAAGTCGTTACATGGAGAATGACGAACTGATCCTAGTAACAAAGAAGAACTCTATTCATTAAACTCATGAATGCTTTGGGCGTATTGGTCCTATCCGAAGGGTATCACTACGGACTCGAAGTGTCCGCATCGAGTTCGAAAGGTAGTTTTTCGGACATCCTTCCCTCACACTCAAACTGGTGATATTCAGATCTCAGGTCCATTTCTGAAAGTCATTCTTTCCTTGTGTTTGCTCAACCGCTTCATCTATGCGAGGCAGAGACAACAATTTCTAATGGAAAATCTTGACGGAATCCTCGATATCTAAGGTACACACGATGTAATTCGTCGACCTCTGGAAGAATAAGACCGGGGCTCTCCAGGGTGAGAAGCCTAGTCTTCCAAGTCTATTTCTGTGCAGTTCGCTAAGTTGTCCGGGCTGTTCTTGTATCTCCGTAGGTGTTTAGACGGAAGGGAAATCTGTTTACAGAAGTCATACTAGGTTCTAAGTTTGTTCACATGCCTATGCAATTACTCGTAGTCTTGGGCAGTTCTCCGTCCTGAAGTTCATTTTAGAATTCATACAGGGTTTCAGAATCACAATCTCGTATATACGAGTCGTATATAATTAATATTGAAAAGGTAGTCGAATAACTGATTCTTCTTTAAGCTCACATCCCATCGAGGAAAAAGAAGTTAAAGCGGAGTCATCAATTCTAAACCTATAGAACCTTGATTATATAACATCCCTATATATACATTTTTCAGTGATAGATCAACCGAATGAATATTTGGATTGAACTTGACGCATGGCACGAGTGATACTGCGGGGACTCCTTTCGGAAAGGAGAAGAACTATGAGGTACTCCATGCATGAGTACTTCGGTGTTCTGATATGACGGCTTCGCTGGAAAAGCGATCTCGATGAAAGAGATGTACGTATCAAGCTGGTATTGCGAGGATCGAATTTACTCGAGTCGTATGAAAAATTCGGAATCATACGGAAACTAAAGACATTAGATTCGAACATAAGGCGTTACAGACCAACACAACAGTGCAACCATTAACCGAGTTACCGTACTTTTAGATTTACTACAAGACTATTGCTGCGAACAAGGCATACTACAAAAGACAAGTATACGCAGAACGTGCATCCCTAAATGGAAGGGATCTCGCAAAAGATAAGACTCTAGTTGTACTTGTTTTGGATGGTTCATAAGTCTGTTACAACGAAATGCCTAAATTACATTAACGTGGGTCCGGAGTAGTATCTCCTACGGCGGTAGTCGGTAGCATACTTCCGTCTGTGCCAGCATTTGCTGCTTCTGGGCAGTTCCTTTTGTAGTGACCCACTTTGCCACAACCGTAGCAATCCTGGTTCACATCGGTGCTGGGTACTTAATTGATCGGCCTTGCTCGGCTCTTGCAGTAACGTAAGGTGTGCCCCTTTTTGTTGTAGTTTTAGCATTGCATCTCCCCACAAGGTCCATGGTGGTGATAACAGCATTTGATGCATTTTGGGAGATTTCCAGCATATTGTCTGGCTAGGTTAGGGACAATTGGGATACCCGAAGGGATGGTAGTAGGAGGTACCGAGGTCGTGGCTGTGAAGGTTGTTACTGGTGGTTGTTTCCTGTACGCCCATCGAAGCGATTTGTCCTTAGATTTAGCCCAAGACTTCCGTTTGTTACTCTTGGTCTCAGGACTCGGGGTGTTGTGGTAGTTTGCTACTCGTTGAGGTGCTTGATTGTTACTTGGATTGGAATTGGTGTTAACAATCCCGCCAACATTTGCGTCGTTAGCGTTAAGGTGGTTCAGAATAGATGACACGGCAGCCGAAACTGCAGCTTGAAAGGTAGCTGCATCGATCTGGAGTGTTTGTGTTTGGTTGAGGGGTTGATCGTTTTTCTTTGGCGACACGATTCTATTTCACGTAAAGAAAATGAAATTGTGAGCAAGTACGGTTGAACCTAGACGTAGTTCGATCGCTCATGAAAAGAATTGAAGTATGTTCTCTAAGGTTTGACCTACATCCCTGTGATGCAGTCCTAGCAAGGAGTGGAAGTAAGTTAGTACAATGGTTTCATGACATTTGTTGTTCGCGCCAGGGTACCATAGGTTGGTGTATAATATTATCCAACCTCTAAAAGAGACTTGGAACTGCCTCCGGAGTTAAATTACTATAGTCCAAATGGCTTGACTAAAGCAATTTTCAGGTAGACTCCAATGAAAGTATGATGAAAGTATTTGAACAAAACATGACACAGAAGTTAGCTGACTGTCAACATCAACGATGTTTAAGATGAAATAAGTTCAGGGAAAATTGTCCTTGAAGCAGGTCTTACATTATATCCGGAGTATCAAAAGTTTTGGCCGCATAAAGGCCTAACTAAAAGTACCTACAATACAAGGCAGTTTTATAGAAAATGCCTCATAGGACATAGACAGGAACACGGTTCTTTCAATCAACAAGGAAAGTGAAGTATTTCCTACTGACGACAATCATCCCTCTGGTGAACTCTTAGCTCAACCAGTTGACGTTCCAAATCAAGTAGGTATCTTTCGTACACCCTCTGGAGTACTCGGAGTTCTATGACTTTGGCTCGTGATTCAGCCAGTGCTTGAAGCAGGGTTTCATGGTCTCTTTCAGATCTCTCACGAACATCTTCCAGAAGAATGGTGTGGAGGGTATGCATTCTCGCATCGGCGACAACTTCTATGATCTGAGGTAGGGTTGTCCTGCCTTGAATCTTATTCCGGGCTACTCTGCGGACCAAGATTGGCAAGATTCTGTCTGCTGATCCCCCATTGCTCAGGTCATAAAAGCTTCGGTCACCATTAAATGGCATGGGATGATCTTGTCCTTGGCTCCATGTTTCCAAACATTCCACCAATGGAGGCGTTGGGCCATGAAAAGCCCGACGAGGGTTAGGAATTGGAAATGGAGCTTCCTGTGGTAGGTTCTCAAACTCGGGTTCAGAGTTAGCACCATACAAAAAGTCTTCATCATGGTGATCATTCACAGGGATAAGATGATCATTCTCTGGTTCTTCTTCAAACCATCCAGCAATGACTTCATTAGAAAAACTATCTAGATAATTATTTAGAAAATCTTCATTAGTTACATCACTATTTGTAAAGTGCATACCAGTTATATGTAATCGACACAGGATAGGCCTTCGAATAAGTGACCTTAACTCCAAATTCACACATAATAGTGGTAAAGCAAAATTTTCACAGATTCTAAATCTATAGCATCCTAGTTACACATAGCCTTAGTGTATCCACTTAGAACCTATTAACATAGAAATGAAGATCCCGTTTTACTTCTCAAGTATAAAGTACTTATAGTAACACCAAATACCCCTATAGTATTTTAAGTTTAATGTTATGTTCTACTGTTCTCATTGTGGTATTGTTGGTAGGATTTTTGGACTTGTTGCAACCACACAACGACACTCAGGCACATGCTAGCCAACCCTCAGATAATATAGGTGATCAGGCTATATCTTCCCAATTTTGACCATATGTCTCTAAGTCCACCTGTGTTGCCCAACAATTGTAATTCTTTTGTACTGTCCTAGTGACACTGATTTTAGTACGAATGCAGCACGTATACTTAATTAAATATTTTATTATTTAAAAGTATGAACACTCAGAAAGAGTGTTTTAATCCCAAAGTATTTATAGTTAGTATATCTTTTAAGGGTTGATATACTATATTCACTATAAACAATGCTCTGATACCAATCTGTCACACCTCAAAACCATGAACGGCGGAAACGTTCTGGGGCGGAGGACGTTATGTACAGTATCACAACAATGAAAAGTAGTAAACAAGCAAAAACATCATCCATTGCATTAATAATATAATTTTAATGCAAGTTTTCTTGAATAATATAAGACAACATAATGAATATTCAAAATAAAATAGGAGTCTTGATTTCTCCGTCTTCACAAAACCTGGTCGTCGTACCTGTCTATTTGTGACCTGAGAATACAAGTTATTTTGAAAGCGAGTATCAGCCAAAAAGCTGGTGAATTCATAAGTATTAATTTGTCTTTGATTTGTAAAACTGTAAAGAAATGACTTGTAAACCTTTGGAAAATATTTCATAAGTATGAATTGTTTGAAAGCAGTTGAAAGCGATTGAATACCCTAGCAAATCCCTATGATTCCTATCAGTATAAAAAGTAGCTTTCTACCAAGGCCCAAATGTTTTAAAAGTAGTCTTCTACCAAGACTTGTATGTTTTGAAAGTATTCTTCTACCAAGACTCAAATGTATGGAAAGTAGTCTTCTACCAAGACTCAAATGTTTTGAAAGTAGTCTTCTACCAAGACTCAAAAGTATGGAAAGTAGTCTTCTACCAAGACTCAAAAGTATGTTTTGCTATAACAAAGATGGATTTTCCCCTTTATAACTACTATTTGACAAAATAAAGTCTACTTCTTCGTTATGTGAATATGTCACAAAATAAAAGTAATAGGAAAAATATAATCATGTAAGTGTTATCCTTTTGTATTAAGATTAACACGACATCGCGACTAGCGAAATGTATAACCATTGAACATCCGTAGATTGTTCAATTTTTCCTCTGTAGCTGCAGCGGGTTTAAGGAATGATTAGTCCCGTAAAGGTACTCCTAATATAAGTATTAACCGTAGGCATCAGTAGATGGTCATTTACCTCTGTAGCGAACAGTAGGCTAAAGGAATGGTTAGTCCCATAAAGATACCCCTAGTATAAGTAATAACCGTAGGCATCCGTAGATGTTCATCTACCACTGTTGCTAACAGGTGGGTTCCAGAATGGTTAGTCCCGTCTAGACATCTTGTTGAACTGGGATGGGCAGGACAATCTACACATAATGTACTAGTAAATCATCCTAGTGAATTTAGGTACAAGTATCCATGTAAGTGTGTACAAATATATATATATATATATATATATATATATATATATATATATATGTAAATGTATTCATGTAAGCGTATCGATGTAGACTTATTCATGTAATATGTAATGTATTGTATAGACTCATGAATGAACTAACTCTGGTGTAATTTCCTTGTAATAGGAATAATGTTTTATATCTCCTAACTATCCCTATAATAGTTAACTAGAAGGTAATTGATTGTCCAAGCAGGTTTATACACCCTTGTTACATAAGAGTGTGGGTAACTGAATGAAGGATGAAAACTATAATATCAATACATATATAAGAACATAAGCATATAGATATAGTTTTGTCCAAGAAGGTAAAAGAAATGGTTTTGTATGACTTTTAAGAGTTTTCAACAATAAATAAAAATGACTTCATGTCATTTTAATAAACATTTCAAACGTAATACTTTTGATAACATGGTATTTCTAAGATAGAAAAACCATTTCACACATCACATTTGGAAGCATGTGAAATCAGTTGGATGGAAACACAGTTATAAATACATATGAGTGATTTAATAACATGTTGTTTTCTACTTGTATTCCCCCCCCCCCCCCATTAAAGCATTTTAAAATTAGTTAAAACATTGACTAAGGGGTATGAACTCACCTGTTGTGAGTGGTACGGATGAACTGAAGAGGTAGGATAAGTGCTTGGTGTCAAGTGAAGACTTAGACACGTACAAAGATCCTAATAACATATAAAGACATATGTATATAAACAAATAGTCTTTAAACAACTAATAATCAAGTCAAGACACTCTAGGATATGACAAACACTTGGTATAAGTGTTATAAGTGCGAAGGAGTGCATCTAAGTGTTGTAGGGAAGGACTAGTGTGTTTGGGGTTCAAGGAATACTTCTAAAATGAGTTTACTCCCTAAAGACCAACAACCCTTGAGTTTACGGTCGTAAACTCTTGAGTTTACAGCAGTAAACTCCTAACCTTTTGACCATTTGTTGCTTTGAAGACTTCTAAGCCAATCCAAGCATTCCTACTTCATGTTTAAGCCTTAGGAAGTGTTGTGTGGCATCAAAACACTCCTAAATGGTGTTTACGGTCTAAGGACCATTTCTCCATGAGTTTACTACCTTAAACTCATGACTTTACTACCTTAACCTCATAAGTTTATGGTATTTGGGTTTTTCAAGTCCTTAGCTCAATCATGCAAATAGTCTAGGCTAGAATTAGACATAAGGAAATAACTATGGGACATTTATACAACTTTTAAGGTGTTTACGTTTTTGGGAGATCCCCAAACCGTAAAGACATATAAATGTAGGATTTTTGTGCTTTTTGTGTGATACACTCATCAAATATGGATCTAGACAAATCCCTAAGGCATTGTGAAGCATCTAGACACCTAAAAGCACCCTTTGTCACTATACTTGGTGTTTACGGTTTTGGGAGCCTCCCAAAACCGTGAATACCTTGTTCTTGGAGTTCTTGGGACTTTTCTTTGATATTAATATGTATAGCACGCTTTAAATGTCTCTAGGATAGAAGTACTTAATTTGTGGAAGCTTGAAATGAACTTAAAGTCCAAGAACACTTAGTGTGTGTTCTTGGTGTTTTGGAAAACTAGTCAAAACACATAAATGGATGGATTAAAGGATGTATAATCACTACATTAAGTGTTATACTAACTTGAGAGGGCTAGAAACACTTACTAGATTAAAGATTTTGAGCAAAAACGTGGATGATACTTGAGAGCGTTTGGAGTTTACTATTTTTGAGTTTGGGGAGTAATGTCACACCCCAAAACCGAGAACGGCAGAAACGTTCTGGGGTGGAGGACGCCATGTATGTATAACAATAATGTGAAGTAGTAAACAAGCAACAACATCGTCCATTGCATTAATAGTAATAGTTTAATACATGTGTGTTCTTTCATAGTAATAAGACATTACAACAAGTAATCAAAATAAAAGACAAGTCTTGACTGCTCCATCTTCGCAAAACCTAGTCATCGTACCTGTCTACTGGTGACCTGAGAATACAAGTTATTTTGAAAGTGTAGGTCAGCATTTAAGCTGGTGAGTTCATAAGTATTTAATGTCATTGTTCGTATAAGTTTGATGATAATGTTTGAAATCGTTCAATGTAATTGTTTGGATATGTTTTGAAAACTCCTAGAAAATCCCATATTTTCTACTAGTATAAAAAGTAGTCTTCTACCAAGACCTGGATGTTTTGAAAGTAGTCTTTAACCAAGACCTGACTGTTTTGAAAGTAGTCTTCTACCAAGACTTGTATGTTTTGTTGTAACAAAGATAGTTTTTCCCCTTTATGACTACTATTAACAATATATATAGTCTACTTCATCATTTACGTGAATGTATCACAAAATAAAAGTAATAGGGAAAATATAGCCATATAAGTAGTATCCTTTGGTATTAGGATAAACAAGACATCGCGACTGCCGAAACGTTCTCACCTTGAATATCCGTGATGTTCATTTTCTTCTGTAGCTAACAACAGGTGGAAGGAATGGTTAGTTCCTTAAATGTCTTCCTAGTATAAGTATTAACCGTAGACATCCGTAGATGATCATTACCTCTGTTGCTAACAACCCGGTTTAGGAATGGTTAGTCCCTTATTGTTTCTTACCACATAGTATCTATGTAAAAGTATCCCTATAAGTGTATCCATGTAAGAGGAATCTCTGTAAGAGTATCCATGTAAATGTATCCATGTAAGAGGAATATATGTAAGAGTATCCATATAAATGTATCCACGTAAGAGGAATCTCTGTAAGAGTATCCATATAAATGTATCAATGTAAGAGGAATCTCTGTAAGAGTATCCCTTCATATAGCATGTAGTCTAAACTCATGAATGAACTGACTCTGGTGTAATTTCTTGTAATAGGGATAATGTTTTGTATCCCCTAAACTATTCCTATAATAGTTTACTAGAATGTAATTGATGAGTGTCCAAGTAGGTTCATACACGCTTGCTACCCAAGAGTGTCAGAACTGAATTAACTGATGGAACATTTATGACTATATATGTACATATGATATATAACTAATATTTAAACGACCTTCGGACGAGTACCCAATATCCCATCAGACCACATCTAAATCGAGGAAAAGGAAACAGGGTGGATAGCCTTCCTAAGTCTTTTAAACATTTCTTATATAACTATACATATAGAGGCATGCAATTTATAATATAAAAGCATAAAAGAAGTTTTGTAAAACCTTTGAAAAGTTTAATAAATAAGAATTTATGACTTGATGACAGTTTATAAATCGAATTGAAAACCGTTTGACAAAACAGTTTAAGTGTGAGAAAACCTTTGTTTGAAGCACATATATAACAGATTCAAAAGGAAACCTATAGTTTGTAAGACAGTTTCTAAAAGTATTTCAATATGTAAAAATGTTTGAGAAAACTATCTGAAGTACATATGAAAATGTTCGTTTGTTCTTGTATATGAATGTATCTCCTTGAAATAGTATTTCTAGTATGTAAAAGTTCGTGATGTTCTCGTAAAACTATACCTATTATAGTTTTCTTTAAGTGTGTCTCGTTTGTATAGTAACATCTAGTAAAATGTTCACTTGTTATGAAAAGTATAATTTTTATAGTGTCTAAGATGGACACATATACATACAGTATAAGCAAAGTGTTTGATTTATACATATATAACAACATTTTTCATTTCAAAAGATATGATGTCATCGTGATATATTTTGCATATGAAATTTTCATTATAATAGTTATAAATCACATATGATTTCGTTCATAAAAAGTCTATAATGAAACTTTATATAACACACGATAATAATCGTGTGTTTTAATTGTATTCCCCCCTTAAAAGCATATAAAAACATTTATAAAACATTTAAAAGTGGTGATTATAGGGGTATGAACTCACCTGATTGATCGAAGAAAGCGAGACGAAAACTGAGCAGGACTTCTACTCGAGAAAGCGGATTTCTCGGGATTCTCGGGAATCTCAGGAGCGTAAAACTTCCTTCCAAACTTGGATATGAAAACCGGGCCTTTGGGATGACTCCGAGGGTTGAAATGTAGAGCTTCGGCGCGGGAAAGGAAAGAGTTGAGCAAAAATGGTCGACATCCTCGCATCCCTTTTATAGGGGATGAAAGCCTCGCGTACGTGGGGCGTACTAACGAGGGTACGCTGGACGTACGCAACGTCAGGCATGACCGCATCCTCGGTTGAAGCATTGGAGCGACGTGGACGAGCCGGAGCCTAGCATTCGAGTACGCTGGGCGTACGAGGGTACGCCGGGCGTAACCTAGATTGGTCTGATGACACCTCCTTCGGATAATACCGGGTTTTGAATATAATTAATATTTTAATTATTTAGTAAACTGCAAAAATTCATATCTTTCTCATATGAACTCCGTTTTCGACGTTCTTTATATCCACGCGAAGGTGAGACTACGATCTACAACTTTCGTTTAGACTCCGTCGGCACATCTTGATTTATGTTTAATATTATATTTTAATAGGTCGGGACAGGAAAAGTCCATTAAATTCCATAACTTCTTCATCCGACGTCCGTTTCCATCAGACTTTTTACCGTTGCGCTTCTATTGTTGAGACCTTCGATTCTCATTTATTTTGTGTCGGCTAAAAGTCTCTCGATCTCTATTTCGTGTTTTTTAGTTGTCTATTGTTATATCCGTAACTTAGAAAAATCATAAGATTTTAATGATATCTAAAGTCAAATTTGGATGTTCTTTTCATGTACGTTTACGGTTTAATGATATCTAAAACTTTGATTTAGATACCTAAGGCTAAAAATTATTGTATTGAAACTTCGCGTTTTACGTCTATCAGTGTTGCCGGTTTTGCCGAGGATCTTCAGTTGGTCATAACTTCTTCGTTATAACTCGGATTCTAGGGCTCTTTATATGTACGAAAACCTTGATACGATTCCTAATACTTTATTTAACCCAAATAAGATTTTAGGAAAGTTAATTTTTGACATAAATTTGACTTGTGATCCATCATATTGTCTCGAAATATCGGGTTGTCACAAGTAAACATAAATTGACTAGTTTTTGGGGAGTAAACTCATGCTTATGCATGAGTTCATGATTTTTGGATGAACTTTCGGCCCAAACATAAATGTTTGGCCGTGAATTTCTAAGACACAAGGTGTTTGCGGTTTTTAAATTTCAAGACTCGAGACGGCCCATCTGTTCACCCGTTCCTTTAAAGATTAATTATTAAAATAATCAAACGAACTTTAATTTCCTAAAAACAAGTAAAAGTGAACTTGACTTATAATATGGAGTGATTGACTTTTAGGGTTTGATCGAATGAAAATTCTGGGTTGTCACAGCCGAAATCCAGGGAGGCCCAAATCCTAACAATGACGCAAAGTCGGAAAGGCTAGTGGCCCGACAAATCCCATTACCCCAATATCCAAAACGGCCCAAACTACAAAGTCCAAAGACTAGGCCTGGTACACTACATGTACCAGACGTACGCCTGGCATACTAGATCGTGTGATGGATTGTGGATCCAGTAGCGCACACGCAACATACATGATATTAAGCACTTTTTCCATTAATTTCGTTGTTCTTGCAACCAAACATCCAAACATTAGATCTAAGTCTTGTGGAATGTCTAAATCAATAAATTCATGAATTTGGAGGCTTTGCATGGATCAAAGGAACCCAAACCATTCATTTAGCATTCTATTTTCACCAAATGGACCTAAAAACATGCATGGTTGATCCAAAACCATCATGATGCTAAATTTATGGACTAGGTAACTTCAAAACATCAAGAGAAGCAACTCTTAACTTCTGGAGTGGAAGAAAGTCACTATATATCATCATAGGACCAAAAAGGGACCAAAACTTCATAAATATTAGATCTTAGCATACAAGGAGCAAGTTCCAAGCTTTATACCACAATGAAGCTAAAAATGATGTGTGAAATTAGGATCTAAAAGTTTTACTTTCATCAAGGCTCCTTCTTCCAAGCTCATCTTCCTCAAATCTCACTAACACACACTAAAACACACACAAGGGGGGTCAAATCTCTTCAAGAGGGGCTAGGGTTTCGAAATGGGACTCAAAGGGCGATAGAGTCTGAGAAATGAGAGGATCGTGGGTCATAATTTTGTTTAAATAGGGTAGAAACCCTAAAATTTAAGGTTTGTCTCTTGGATGCGTACGCAACGCATACGAGAAGTACGCTCCACGTACTCCATGATTTCCAAAAATCAAAAATTGCCCCTAGGGACCATATCTGCAAAATATTTACATACCAGTATATTTCAAAAATATGCAAAAGATATGACCGTTATAAGAAAACAAACTAGTTGAATATTGGATTTCTCTAAACTGCTAAAACTGTTTCCATCCCTGAAGGCACTTACACATTTCAGATGCAAATTTGAAGAGCGTTTTTGGACTCAGGCTATGGTCTAATATTTAATTCCATACTCCAAATATTTTTAGCAAAAATATTTGAAAAAGTCAAAAAATTGGACGTTTCGAGTCACTTAGACGCGAATGTTAAAACGTGATTTCCTGGAGTTCTACAACTTGAAAAATTAATTTGTTCTACTTTTTGAAATCCATGAACTCGGATCTATCATGCATTACATTTGAAAAAAAATTAGGCATCGGGATCTTGACACACAAATCTAGGAAGGTTTTATAGAAATTTTTAGAAGATGATGTCACTAGCCCTACCATACTTGCTTGGAAGAGTGAAAACTCAGCCCGTACTTCCCTTAATGGACCACATTTTTTACCGCTTCCCCCTCTCCTTGGTTGAGTGCACACTTCTCCTTCTTGTGCAATGATGGTGTATATTGTGTTTTGGACTTTAGATGAAGGTATGGGTGTATGGTGCATGTGAGAGACCGCATACACTATAATAGGAAGCATTTGGGTCTTTATAGCATACATAAATCATCATCCACTTCCTCTCTTATTCTCCCTTCTCCATTATCTCTCTTTTCTTGCTTTGGAACCCACCACCAAGAACCATTACTTCGTAACCGTAAACCACCATAGCTACCTGATTTTGCCCTATTTTCAACGACCAACCACCACCACCTTGTGACACCTTGTTGTTGATATATTTTTGGTTGTTTCCTAGTTCAAGACTTGAGTCTTCATTCTGTTTTGTGGGTTTAAATCAAGTCCAAAGCAACCCCAATTTAGATCATTCCTACTTTGTCTTTTCTCAAAGCGTTTCTCAAAGATAATCGCAGTCTCGACTCTAGTTCACAAATCATGTATTAAGGTGAGTGCTTATGGCCGCTTTTTATAGTTTATCATATTTCGAGGGGAGGGGGTACATGTGCTCACTTATTTCGTTTATGCAAATACACTTTTGAAAAACATACTACAAAATGCTACGATTTTATGTGAAAAATTATGGTCCATTCAAGACATGTTTTGCGCATCTAAAACCCTATGGTTTGCAAAATTGATTCCTAAGAAAGTAGTTCAGGTCAATACCTTTTCTAAGACTACTTGTACTTGTTCATATGATACTTATACAATTTATTATGGATTTTGCAAAAACACATCTCATTCCAACCCTTTTTCGGACCAGTCTGTAAAAATGATCACTTTCACCTTAGTTAGGTTTCCTATCAGGCCAGGAGAAAACTTAGGGAAAAACTAGATTGAATTTCTAAACCTTGATAGTTTACGGATCCTAATTCCGACTTATGATATTCTTTCTAGAATTTTTCTAAAACATGGATAGAATCGACATTCTAGATTAATTTTCATGTTCTATCTTTCAAATACATATACATATGATATGTGACATTGCCACCTTTCTTTTACTTGAAAAGTCAAACTATTACCATGCATGTATATATATATATATATATATATATATATATATATATATATGTATATATATATGTATATATATATGTGTGTGTGTGTGTTTAATACATATTTAGACAAGTTATAATTGTTATAACTTATAGTTTATACATGTACTTATGCTCATTACTTTGGAACGTACCTCTTTATAAAAGCATGTACGTTACACTTCTTCATACATACCAAGCATACTCGGCTTTTATAAACTTTATATAATGAAATTCATTATACCTAGTGACTTATCCATAAATAAGTTAGGGCTGAGAGTTATCCACATACCTTAGTTAACGGATTTTTAGTGAGACTGTATTCATTAGCTAATTTAAAACACTTACCATAACCACACTAACATAACCGTTAATCTTCGGAGCGAGACACATATGTATAGATCTATACGGTGTTGATATCCCCACCTGGGGTTGCTAACTACAACCTCGACCGATCAATTGAAGCAGGTGATAAGTGTGTACAATCGTTACTACGACATATAATGATGGGACGTAGGGGGTACATACAGTCTCATAGCTCGGTTATAGGACTCACTATAAACATTAACTTGAATCTCTCTCTCTCTCTCTCACTAAACACCATGGGCTTTTTTGCTAAATAAAATATTTGAAGTATGGATGTATTTATCTAACAATATAGTTTGGTTTTCACGTATATTCAAGGATTCTTTACAAACATAGTTTTAAGTATGAATTTACTTATACAAAGATACATTTTGGGATTCAAAGACTCTTTGCAAGCAAATTTTAACTATTGCTATACATATAAAGAAAATACTTTTTAGACCTTTTGTAAAGTATTACATTTGTTAATAGAAAACCTGTCACTCTCACCAACCTTTTGTTAACCCTCAGAAATACAGGTATTCTAAAAAATCACTAAACAAACATTCAAGACGGATTGGCTATCTGTTAAGGAAATTCATGTAATGTTATTATCTATAAGAACCTTGTATTTAAATATCAAGATGGAACACGAATTTTATTTTGTTTATTGTTTTACTTGTGCTATATATGCATTTTACTTATGATCCATGAACTTAGTCTCACAGCCTAGCGTGTTCCATCGCTTTGTTCGATGTGTGACAGTTAGACCCTTTACACGATGTGGCTTTGCTTGCTCTTTCCTGCTTAAAGAATCTGCTATGACATTCACTTTAGCAGGATGATAATGAATTTCGCTTTCGTTATCATTTGGAAATCCTACCCACCTTCGTTGTCTCATGTTGAGATCCTTCTGATCAAAGATGTGTTGAAGGATTTTATGGTCGGTGAATACGACACACTTTTTTCCATATAGGTAGTTCCTCCAAAGGCTTAATTCAAACACTACATCTCCCAACTCTAAGTCATTGTTAGTGTAGTTTGTCTCGTTTGGCTTAAGTTGTTTGGATCTGTATTCAATGAGTTTATTACTCTCCATTAGTTTGCATCCAAACCCTTGGTTAGACGCATCGTAGAATACCAGAAAATCTTATGTTCCCTCTGGAAGAGACAAAATCGGTGTACTGCACTACAACTGTTTCAATTTAGGAAGCAGACTCTTCACTGTCTCCCCAATCGAATATTTTGTCTTTCTAGATTAGGGTAGTGTGAGGTTTGGCTATTTTGGAGAAGTTTTCGATGAATCTATGATAGTAGCCCGCTATCCCTAACAATTAGCGTTCTTTGGTTGGTGTTGTTGGTGCTTTCCAATCCTTCACTGCTTCGATCTTTGTGTGATCGATATGAATCCCTTTATTGCTGACCACATGGCCAAGTAAATGGATTTCGTTAATCTAGAACTCCCATCTAGAAAACCTTCCATAAAGTTTCTCTTTTCTTAATAGTTCCAAAATTAAACAAAAGTGTCGGCCATGTTCATCCTTGGTTCGTGAATATATTAATACGTCTTCAATAAAGATGAATACGAATTTATCTAAGTAGGGTTTACACGCCCGATTGATAAGGTCCATGAATATGAATGGTGTGTTGTTTAATCCAAATGGCATAGACATAAACTCATAATTACCCTATTGAGTCTGAAATGCCGTCTTTTGAATATTTTCTTTCTGAACTCTTACCTGATGATTAGTAGGATCTTAAATCAATCTTCAAGTAGTAGCAGGATCCGTGAAGTTGGTCGAATAGGTCACCGATCCTTGGGAGTGGATACTGGTTTTTGATGTTGAGCATGGTCAAGTCACTACAGTCATGCATATACTGAACGATCCATCATTTTTTTTAACAAACAATATGGGAGTTCCCCATGAAGAGAAGCTTTGTCGGATAAAGCCTTTGTCAAGAAGTTCTTGAAGTTGATTGGATAGTTCTTGCATTTCTGATGGAGTCAGGCGTGAAGGAGACCTTGCCACTGGTGTTGCACCCAATAATAAGTTGATTCAGAATTCGAAATGTCTGACTAGAGGTACTCCAGGTAGATCTTCATAAATCCAAAGCTGCCATTAAGGCGACATGGAAGACATGGTTATTCAGGGTGAGAAGGCAAATTGTGAGTATCTCTAAAGTGCTTTCTATTTGACCATTTGCTACTTTTACTATTTAAGCTTCATTAAATTTGCATAATTTATGATTTGTCACTCTCCTAAACTTATGGAAAATAAAGCTTCTACCGGAACCAGTGAATATGGAGGCATAAGTATTGTTGATAGGAAACATACCAATAACCATAGTTGGTTCTTGGTGTGCATGTCCAAAACCTGTCACGAATGCCATTCCTATATTACCCTGGTACTTTAGTTTATGGCTATCTTTCTTGATGTGCCCTGGTTAATTGCATTCAAAGTGGTTCCGACTTCCCCTACAACAGTGGTTGAGGTTATGTTGTTTGGGGCCTTTCTGCAAAACATAGCGATGGTGACCCCTTAAGTTGTAGATGTTTCACTTCAAGAAATTTCCAACATAATGGAAGTTGTATTGAGTACATTGGGGTAGAGCTCTAGATAGGGCTTTATTGGAGTGGGAGTGTTTGTGATTGCGTCATATATAGTCACAGGTTTAGGATTAGGCTTACTGTAACAGCCTAAAAACCCGATAAAAAATTTTCATTTTTGAAAATTGAGACACAATAATAACTTGTTCCCAAAAATCCATTACATCATATTGTATCAAATATGAGAGTATCGATATAGAGAAATGCGGAAATACTACAGAGTGAATGATGGGCCTTCAAGCCAAGCCCTTCCCCTTAGAACTAGAAATAACTGAAACACCCAAAAAAACTACAAGAAAACGCTTCGTGAGATCCCAAAATACACAGAACATACAACGACAAGGGCCCAAAATCCTAAGTCCAAGTCCCTCCATCATGGCCTAAAAGTCTTTCCTTTATTAATGGGCCTAGCATCAGAGTCCAAAACTATAATGGGCCACATCACCCACAAGGCCCAATCATACC
The DNA here is from genome assembly GCF_051521515.1 of Lactuca serriola. Taxonomy (NCBI): domain Eukaryota; kingdom Viridiplantae; phylum Streptophyta; class Magnoliopsida; order Asterales; family Asteraceae; genus Lactuca; species Lactuca serriola. The sequence continues at coordinate 237,485,152 of NC_136411.1, forward strand.
AATTATGACCCAATAAATTCAAGGCCCACAACACCAATAAGTCGAAACCCAAATTTAGTTTGGGCCCAAAAGGCTCATAGATCCATCAGAGGCCCATGATCCACTGGAAGCGTACGCCCAACGTAGCTCCTCAGTATGGTTAACGTACTAAGCTTATGGGTTGTACCTGCAACGTACAACCAATTACACCAAGCATACAAGTTGCATTGCATCAAACTCCATTAAGTTCTTAATGTACAAAGACATTAAGGTCCTAATGCATCAAGTTGTTTTTTGGTTGTTTTTTAAGGTCCTAATGCATAAAGTTGGCAACTTTATGCCCTTACTTTCCAATATGAACCCAATAACCGATTATATCTCATTAATATCTTTCCAACGGCCTTAACTCATGCATCATGTCATAGAAGTCATCAAGTTAACATTCTTATGTAATAACTAAGCTAAAGAACCTCAGATCAAACCTTCCTAACCTCTGGAGTTGCCCAAACTCAAATGAGAAGATTTATGGACTGAAAAATGGACTTCTAGAAAATCCTAATTAAACAAGAAAAAAGGATATGCAAGGTGCATGTTTTTACCTTCAAAATCTCTCCAGGATGCTCTAGATATAGCACCCAAAATCTCATCCCTTGTTCAAGGCTTGACACCACCTTCGCCTTCTTGCAAAACCACTAAAATGGCTACCAAAATAACCTTTAAGCTCAAAACTCACACTCTCTTGCAAATATAGTGTTTAAGGACGAAAGCAAGCAATGGAGGTTGCTTAGGTGTGCGTCCAAATGTCATAAGTGTCTTTAAATAGGGTCATGCCATGAAATTACGCATTTGGTCATTGGCCTCGTACAGCCTGTGTACATGCTCGTACGCCTCGCATATGAGCCTCACCCCCCCCATGATGCATGTACAAGCATACGCTAGGCATACGCCCAATGTACGGAAGTTCCATACATCCCAAAAATGAAATACTTCGAGGGCATAAACGAAATACCTATATTTTTTAGAGTTATAAGTCTTCCCTACTTGAACCAGACTTCCTCCTTGAAGTCCGCTAACGCAAATAGATCCTAAGTCCAAGTCCCTCGATTATGGTCCAAAAGTCTTTCCTTCATTAATGGGCCTAACATCAGAGACCAAAACTATAATGGGCCACAAGGCCCAAAGACCTAAAATTACAAATTATGACCCAATCAATTCAAGGCCCACAACACCAGTAAGTCCAAGCCCAAATTTAATTAGGGCCTAAAAGGCTCAAAGATCCATCGAAGGCCCATGATCCATTGGAAGCATACGCCCAGCGTACCTCTTCAGTATGCTTAGCATACTAAGCTTATGGGATCTAAGTGCAATGTACAACCTATTACGCCAAGCATACAAGTTGCATTCCGTCAAACTCCATTAAGTGCTTAATGTAGAAAGACACCTTGTCCAAATCCCTGATCTTTGTTGTTTTTAAGGTCCCAATGCATAAAGTTGGCAACTTTATGCCCTTACTTGCCAATATGAACCCAATAACCGATTATATCTCATTAAGACCTTTCCAAAGGCCTTAACTCATGCATCGTGTCATAGAAGTCTTCAAGTTACCATTTTATGCTATAACTAAGCCAAAGAACCTCAAATCAAACCTTCCTAACCTCTGGAGTTGCCCAAACTCACATGAGAGGATTTATGGACTCAAAAATGGACTTCTAGAAAACCCTAACTCAACAAGAAAAAAGGATATGCAAGGTGAAAGTTCTTACCTTAAAAATGTCTCCAAGATGCTCTAGATGTAGGATCTGAAATCTCCTCCCTTGTTCAAGGCTTGACACCACCTTCTCCTTCTCGTAAAACGACTAAAATGGCCACCAAAATAACCTTTAAGCTGAAAACTCACACTCTTTTTCAAATATAGTGTTTAAGGACGAAAACCGGCAATGAAGGTTGCATAGGTTTGTGTCCAAATGTCATAAGTGTCTTTAAATAGGGTCATGCCATGAAATTACGCTTTTGGTCATTGGCCTCATACACCCCGCGTATATGGTCGTACACCTCGCGTATGAGCCTCACCCCCCTAATGCATGCACTAGCGTAGGCCTAACGTACGGAAGTTCCATATATGCCAAAAATAAAATACTTAGAGGGCATAAATGGAATACCAAGATTTTTTAGAGCTATAAGTCTTCCCCACTTGAACTAGACATCCTCCTTGAACTCCACTAATGCAAATAGATTCTAAGTCTAAGTCCCTCCGTTATGGCCCAAAAGTCTTTCGTTCATTAATGGGCCTAGCATTAGAGTCCAAAACTATAATGGGCCACAAGGCCCAAAGGCTGAATCATAACAATTATGACCCAATATATTCAAGGCCCAGAACACCAGTAAGTCCCGGCTCAAATTTAATTAGGGCCTAAAAGGCTCAAAGATCCATTGGAAGTGTATACCCAGCAGAACTCTTCAGTACGCTTAGAATACTAAGCTTACGGGTTGTACGTGCAACGTACAATTTATTACACCAAGCATACATGTTGCATTGCGCCAAACTCAATTTAGTGCTTAATGTACAAAGACACCTTGTCCAAATCCCAGATCTTGGTTGTTTTTAAGGTGCTAATGCATAAAGTTGGCAACTTTATGCCCTTACTTGTCAATAGGAAACCAATAACAAATTCTATCTCATTAAGACCATTCCAAAGGCCTTAACTCATGCATCGAGTCATAAAAGTCATTAAGTTAACAGTTTTATGCTATAACTAAACCAAAGAACCTCAGAGCAAACCTTCCTAACCTCTGGAGTTGCCCAAACTCACATGAGAGGATTTATGGACTCAAAAATGGACTTCTAGAAAACCCTAAATCAACAAGCAAAATGGATATGCAAGGTGCAAGTTTTTACCTTCAAAATCTCTCCAAGATGCTCTAGATGTAGGATCTGAAATCTCCTCCCTTGTTCAAGGCTTGACACCACCTTCTCCTTGTAAAACGACTAAAATGGCCACCAAAATAACCTTTAAGCTCAAAACTCACACTCTTTTGCAAATATACTGTTTAAGGACGAAAACCGGCAATGAAGGTTGCATAGGTTTGGGTCCAAATGTCATAAGTGTCTTTAAATAGGGTCATGCCATGAAATTACGCTTTTGGTCATTGGCCTCATACACCCCGCGTATATGCTCGTACGCCTCGCGTATGAGCCTCACCCCCCTAATGCATGCACCAGCGTACGCCTAATGTATGGAAGTTTCATATATACCAAAAATGAAATACTTAGAGGGCATAAACGGAATACCAAGATTTTTTAGAGCTATAAGTCTTCCCCACTTGAACTAGACGTCCTCCTTGAACTCTACTAATGCAAATAGATTCTAAGTCTATGTCCCTCCGTTATGGCCCAAAAGTCTTTCGTTCATTAATGGGCCTAGCATCAGAGTCCAAAAATATAATGGGCCACAAGGCCCAAAGGCCCAATCATAACAATTATGACCCAATATATTCAAGGCCCAGAACACCAGTAAGCCCTGGCTCAAATTTAATTAGGGCCCAAAAGGCTCAAAGATCCATCGAAGGCCCGTGATCCATTGGAAGCGTATGCCCAGCGTAACTCTTCAGTACGCTTAGCATACTAAGCTTATAGGTTGTACGTGCAACGTACAATTTATTACACCAAGCATACATGTGGCATTGCGCCAAACTCCATTTATTGCTTAATGTACAAAGACACCTTGTCCAAATCCCAGATCTTGGTTGTTTTTAAGGTGCTAATGCATAAAGTTGGCAACTTTATGCCCTTACTTGTCAATATGAAACCAATAAACAATTCTATCTCATTAAGACCATTCCAAAGGCCTTAACTCATGCATCGAGTCATAAAAGTCATCAAGTTAACAGTTTTATGCTATAACTAAGCCAAAGAACATCAGAGCAAACCTTCCTAACCTCTGGAGTTTCCCAAACTCACATGAGAGGATTTATGGACTGAAAAATGGACTTCTAGAAAACCCTAAATAAAAAAGCAAAAAGGATATGCAAGGTGCAAGTTTTTACCTTCAAAAGCTCTCCAAGATGCTCTAGATGTAGGATCCAAAAGCTCCTCCCTTATTCAAGGCTTGACACCATCTTCTCCTTCTTGCAAAACCACTAAAATGGCCACCAAAATAACCTTTATGCTCAAAACTCACACTCTCTTGAAAAATATTGTGTTGAAGGACAAAAACAGGCAATGGAGGTTGCATAGGTTTTGGTTAAAATGTCATAAGTATCTTTAAATAAGGTCATTCCATGAAATTATGCTTTTGGTCTGTCCTCGTACACCCCACGTACATGCTCGTACGCCTCGCGTCCGAGCCTCACCCCCCCCCCCCCCCCGATGCATGCACAAGCGTACGCCCAACATACGAAAGTTCCATATATGATGAAAATGAAATACTTCGAGTGCATTCAAAGCTCCCTCATCTCGTCCTCTGACTCCCTAGTCCATTCGGAGCCCTTCAGGTGCTACGATTGCACCTTTACTAGCTTCACCACCTTATTATGAAGAGCATTAGTTTTTGTATCTAGGACTGCAATGGGCATCTCAACATAGTTCAGGCCCTCATCAACCTGAATATCATCCAATGAAATAACTGCAGCCTCAAGTTTTTGTTGGGTTTTGAGCATTCTAACACTCCTAAGGTGTGCATGCAACCCTAGAAACCTTGGATCTGTTTTTTCTCTTTTGTACATAAAAACTTTCATTTTTCCAGGGTTTCATCCTAGCCAACATACTATGAAGTATATATAATATAAAAATCTAGTAGAATGACATACATATTGTTGTTGCTTGATATCTTAAGCTGTTAAGAGCCTAGCACACCAAGTGTGATGCCTCAAATGCTTCACACAAAACCACCAACAATTGGAAGAACTTGGGAAAGGATTATCTAAAACCAAATTCGGCTATTGCTCTTTAAGAACACTAGGGTGCCGATTTTGGTAGCCTAGAGGCTTCTTATATAGTGTGGTGGAATTAGGGTTACACCATGTAAGCCTTAATAGCCATGACTTTCCACATTCCTCATGCTCCATGGGTTTTAACCTCCATGGAGCATCCATGCGTCATCAAATGGGTTTAGCCCAACATAAGGAATCATAGATCATAGGCCCACACCATAAGAATGAATAATTACAAAATCAAATCCTTATATTTAATTAGTCTCTTTTGATCACAAAATTATTTCCATATTAATTCTTAATCAATACTAATTAAATAATATGATTTCATATGAATATATTAGAACTTATAATATATCAACAAATCACAAACAAATTATAGTTATGGTCTTAGACACTAAATCCAACAGGCTCCCACTTGGATAAGTCAAATACTACAACTGCAAGTACGACTTCAAACACAAACTAGCAATCATAGATCTTAAAAGCCTCTGTCAAAACGATACACTCCATTTTAGATAAATGATCATATAATCCTCTGTTCAAGATATTAGCTGGACAAATACATGGAACAATGTCATACTTATTGACCAACAGTTTGTTTCCCGATTTCCGATTTTTTTGACATATATCTTAATCGAACACATTAATTTAGTTCTGACCGGGCCCGAAAATCATCGAGGGGCCCAAAATATCGCTTTTAATCCGCCAAGGACTAGAAGGAATAGATAAACTTCGATAGTATATGCTTGTACTATCTATTCATTAAATGATACACATGAGAATGTTTTATAACATCGAGTAACCGATGTAGTTTCGTACTATCAATGTACAACCAATTCATAATCAACAACTCATATATCTAGGTTTGAAAACTTATATGATATTATCGTCTCATGATCACTCGAGATAAATTCCATGAAGTGATACAAGTGAGCGCGGGTTGAATCCAATACTCAGACCTTATGTGCACTCATGAATGTTGCAGCAAACTTTGCTATGTCTAATACCATTGAGATAAATCTACAAACCAAATTCATGATAGTCTTCATTTAAAACCTATTCCAGCATATGATCGATTATGGATAGTTTTAATATTGTAATTATTCTGGAAGTCAAAACATCCAATGAATTTTTTCAGCCATATTGCCTCCTTCGTTGCCTTGCTTGCTTCTATGTACTCTGCTTCGCAAGTTGAATCAGCTACTGTCTCTTGGTTGGAACTTTTCCAAGTTATTGCTCCTCCATTCAAGGTAAAGACCCAGCCTGACTGAGAGCAGAAATTATCCTTTCGGTCTTAAAGCTAGCGTTACTATACCCCACCACTCTCAAGTCATCATTCCCACTGAGGGTAAGGACCCAGTCCTTAGTCCTCCGCAGGTACTTAAGAATGTTCTTTATTGCAGTTGAACGAGCCTTGCCCGACATTGCTTTGCATCGGTAAGTCACTTTCTTGGAATCCTGCATGATGAATCATTTCAACACCTTATCCAAGTAGGTACTTTGACTAAGTCCAATTAGTCTCATACTCCTATCACTTTATATCCTTATCCCCAGAATATAGGCAGCTTCTTCGAGGTCCTTCTTATCAAAACACTTCCCAAGCATGGACTTAACTTCCTGCATGGTTGGGATGTGATTTCCTATGAGTAGCATGTCATCCACATACAATAGCAGAAAGCTAACTATGCTCCCACCAGCTTTGACATATACACAGTACATATCATCGCTTCTCGAAAAGCCAAACACTTTGACTTTCTCGTCAAAACAAAGATTCCATCTGCAAGATTCTTGTTTCAATCCATAAATGGATTTTTCAAGCTTTCACACTCTATTAGGGCACTTTGCATCGACAAAACCCTATGGCTGACTCATGTAAACATCCTCATCCAACTTTCCATTAAGGAAAGCGTTTTTGACATCCATTTTCCATATTTCATAATCATAGTCAACTACTGGCGAGAAGGTCTCATTATAGTTAACTCCGGGAGTTTGAGTAAAGTCATTCGCAACCAGTCACGCTTTGTAAGTGTGTACTTTCCCACCCATGTCGGTCTTCTTCTTGAAGATCCATTTGCACCCGACTGTCTACAACCCGGTACATTGTCAACCGAGTTCCAAACTTGATTTCCATACATGGACTGAATGTCGTTGTCCATCGCCTCTTTCCATTTAGCCGATTTGTGGCTCGCCACGGCTTCCTTGTAGTTTTTAGGTTCATCCAAATTTACCAGTGTGCTATCACTGATAAGTATATCACCTTCTGCGGTAATATGGAAACCATAGAACTCAGGTGGAACACTAACTCTACCGGAACGCCTCAGAGGTATAGACTTGTCAATTTGCTCAACAGGAGTTTCCTCCTCGTGTTGATCGCTAGTGTTTGAGGTTCCTTCACCTCTTGACTCTTGAAGCTCTTCAACGTCAATTTGCCTCCCATGTATCCTTGTCCTATGAGTTCTCTCTCGCGAAAGACTCCTCTCCTCACAACAAAGACAACATTGTCACTCGATCTGTAGAAGAGATAACCAAAGGATTTTTGTGGGTAGCCGATGAAAATACACCGCTCACTCCGAGTTTCAAGCTTGTCTTGAGTCTCACGCCTCACGAAAGCCTTGCAACCCCAAACCTTGACGTGGTCTAATGTGGGAGCCTTCCCAGTCCACATCTCCTGAGGTCTTTTGGCAACCTTCTTAGTAGGGCCTAGATTGAGGATATGGGAGGGAGTCTATAAGGCATACCCCCATAATGAGATAGGTAACGAAGCTTGACTCATCATGGAACGAACCTTTTCCAACAAGGTTAGGTTGCGCCTTTAAACCATACCATTAAGTTGTGGTGTCCTCAGTGGATTTAACTGTGAAACAATTCCACATTCCTTAAGATAGTCAAGGAACTCGATACTAAGATACTCATTACCCCGATCGGAACAGAGCATCTTTATCTACCTGCCCAACTGATTCTCCACTTCCTGTTTAAACTCTTTGAATTTCTCAAAGGTTTGTGACTTATGCTTAATTAGGTAGACATAGCCATATCTACTGTAATCATCAGTAAAAGTCACATAGAAGCGGTTAGCATCCCTTGTGGCGGTTCTAAAGGGCCCACACACATCGGTGTGTATGAGATCCAACAAACCCTCACCCCTCTCACAAGTACTAGTGAAGGGTGATTTAGTTATCTTTCCAAGTAAGTAAGATTCAAAAATGTCAGCCGACCTTAAGTGGAATGACTCCAAAATTCCAGCCTTTTGGAGTTGGCATATGCACTTCTTGCTGACATGTCCAAGACGACAATGCCACAAGCATGCTTTGTCCAACTCATTGGAAAAATCAATATGCTGCACATCATTTCCAAAGTTGTCTACAAAATTCACAGTTTCATATACACCATTACAAGGTAATGCTTTTAAATAAAAAAACCATTATAATAAGCATTTATTGCACCAATTTCATTATCAAACAAAAATGTGAAACCTTGTTTGTACAAGCCATGAAAGGAAATAATATTTCTCGCCATATCAGACAAGTAGACACAATTATTCAAATCTATTCTTAACCCACTACTAAGCAATAAAGAGTAAACTCCGATCTTGGTGACAGGTGAAACCTTCCTATTCTATATTATCAAGTTTATCTTCCCGTGCTCCATATCCTTACTTCCTTTTAAGCCCTACACATAAGAACTAATATAAAATCCACAACCTGTTTCAAGCACCCGAAGAGTTAGAATGTGATGATTTTTTAGATAGAATAGGGGCGGTGGTAGGAGTAGTAATAGCCGATTTACCTTCCCATCCTTAACATCCTTCAAGTATCAGGGGCAGCTTTGCTTGCAGTGCACTTTTTCGTGACAGTAGAAAGACTCTGCTTATTTAGGATTGGAAATGGGAGCAGCAGAACCAGCCTTGGTCCCACTTGAAGAGGATCCATCAAGAGACTTTCCCATGCGGCTCTTTGAGGGATCCTTCCTCTTCTTCCCTTTCCCTTGTCCTATTGCTAGAACAGGGGCGGTGGTTGGAGTAGTAATAGCCGATTTACCTTTGAGACCACTTTCAGTAGTCCTCAAAAGTCCTTGAAGTTTGCTAAGTGTGACCTCCTCCTTGTTCGTATGATAGGTTATCCAGAATTGATCATAACATGGATGTAAGGAGTGTAGAATGATATCTATAGCCAGCTCTTCAGGGAAGTTCACATTTGTGACAACCCAAAATTTTCGTTCGGTCAAAACCTAAAGTCAATCACTTCAAATTATAAGTCAAGTTCATTTTTATTAGTTGTTAGCGAATTTAAAGTTCGTTTGATTATTTTAATAATTATTCTTCAAATGAACGGGTGCAAGGAAGTGCAGTCTCGAGTCTTGAAATTCCAAAACCGCTAGTACCACGTAGTTAGGAAATTCATGACCAAACTTTTGTGTTTGGGCTGTAAATCCTTCCGAAACCGGAAAATCATAGTTTGTAGAATGGATTGTGAAGTGGTGTATATGAGTTCCCATTTTCCATCTAGTAAGGGAGACTTGAGAGGCTCTTTTGTTGGATTTGCTGCTTCATGTTTTTGAACTATCTAAATCAAACAATTTAGGTCCAAACTAACAAAATACACAATAATAGAAATCTGAAAGAATTTATATTAGTTAACAATATTGAATCACACATTCACACTCCAACATAACGATGGAAATGAACTCATGAATGTTGCAGTGAACTTTGCTATGTCTAATACCATTGAGACAAATCTACAAACCAAATTCATGATAGTCTTCATTTAAAACCCATTCCAGCATATGATCGATTATGGATAGTTTTAATATTGCAATTATTCTGGAAGTCAAAACATCCAATGAAGTTTTTTTAGCCATATTGCCTCTTTTGTTGCCTTGCTTGCTTCTATGTACTCTGATTCGCAAGTTGAATCAGCTACTGTCTCTTGGTTGGAACTTTTCCAAGTTATTGCGCCTCCATTCAAGGTAAAGACCCAGCCTGAATGAGACTAGAAATTATCCCTTCCGGTCTTAAAGCTAGCGTTACTATACCCCACCACTCTCAAGTCATCATTCCCACTGAGGGTAAGGACCCAGTCCTTAGTCCTCCGTAGGTACTTAAGAATGTTCTTTACTGTAGTGGAACGAGCCTTGCCCGACATTGCTCTGCATCGGTAAGTCACTTTCTTGGAATCCTGCATGATGAATCATTTCAACACCTTATCCAAGTAGGTACTTTGACTAAGTCCAATTAGTCTCATACTCCTATCTCTCAATATCCTTATCCCCAGAATATAGGCAGCGTCTCCGAGGTGCTTCATATCAAAACACTTCCCAAGCATGGACTTAACTTCCTGCAAGGTTGAGATGTGATTTCCTATGAGTAGTATGTCATCCACATATAATACCAGAAAGCTAACTATGCTCCCACCAGCTTTGACAGATACACAGTACTTTTCATCGCTTCTCGAAAAGCCAAACACTTTGACTTTCTCATCGAAACAAAGATTCCATCTGCAAGATTCTTGTTTCAATCCATAAATGGATTTTTCAAGCTTTCACACTCTATTAGGGAACTTTGCATCGACAAAACCCTATGGCTGACTCATGTAAACATCCTCATCCAACTTTCCAATAAGGAAAGCATTTTTGACATCCATTTTCCATATTTCATAATCATAGTCAACTACTGGCGAGAAGGTCTCATTATAGTTAACTCCCGGAGTTTGAGTAAAGTCATTCGCAACCAGTCACGCCTTATAAGTGTGTACTTTCCCACCTATGTCGGTCTTCTTCATGAAGATCCATTTGCACCCGACTGTCTTACAACCCGATACATTGTCAACCGAGTTCCAAACATGATTTCCATACATGGACTGAATGTCGTTGTCCACAGCTTCCTTGTAGTTTTTAGGTTCATCCAAATTTACCAGTGTGCTATCACTGATAAGTATATCACCTTCTGCAGTAATATGGAAACCATAGAACTCAGGTGGAACACTAACTCTACCAGAACGCCTCAGAGGTATAGACTTGTCAATTTACTCAACAAGAGTTTCCTCCTCGTGTTGATCGCTAGTGTTTGAGGTTCCTTCACCTCTTCACTCTTGAAGCTCTTCAACGTCAATTTAGCTACCATTGTATCCTTGTCCTATGAGTTTTATCTCGCGAAAGACTCCTTTCCTCGCAACAAAGACAACATTGTCACTCGATCTATAGAAGAGATAACCAAAGGATTTTTGTGGGTAGCCGATGAAAATACACCGCTCACTCCAAGTTTCAAGCTTGTCTTGAGTCTTATGTCTCACTAAAGCCTCGCAACCCCAAACCTTGACGTGGTCTAATGTGGGAGCCTTCCCAGTCCACATCTCGTGAGGTGTTTTGGCAACCTTCTTAGTAGGGCCTAGATTGAGGATATGGGCGGGAGTCTGTAAGGCATCCCCCAGAATGAGATATGTAACGAAGCTTGACTCATCATGGAACGAACCTTTTCCAACAAGGTTAGGTTGCGCCTCTCAACCATACCATTAAGTTGTGGTGTCCTCGGTGGATTTAACTGTGAAACAATTCCACATTCCTTAAGATAGTCAAGGAACTCGATACTAAGATACTCATTACCCTGATCGGATCAGAGCATCTTTATCTACCTGCCCAACTGATTCTCCACTTCCTGTTTAAACTCATTGAATTTCTCAAAGGTTTGTGACTTATGCTTGATTAGGTAGACATAGCCATATCTATTGTAATCATCAGTAAAAGTCACATAGAAGCGGTTAGCATCCCTTGTGGCGGTTCTGAAGGGCCCACACACATCGGTGAGTATGAGATCCAACAAACCCTCACCCCTCTCACAAGTACTAGTGAAGGGTGATTTATTTATCTTTCCATGTAAGTAAGATTCAAAAATGTCAGCCGACCTTAAGTGGAATGACTCCAAAATTCCAGCCTTTTGGAGTTGGCTTATGCGCTTCTTGCTGACATGTCCAAGACGACAATGCCACAAGCATGCTTTGTCCAACTCATTGGAAAAATCAATATGTTGCACATCATTTCCAAAGTTGTCTACAAAATTCACAGTTTCATATACACCATTACAAGGTAATGCTTTTAAATAAAAAAAACCATTATAATAAGCATTTATTGCACCAATTTCATTATCAAACAAAAATGTGAAACCTTGTTTGTACAAGCCATGAAAGGAAATAATATTTCTCGCCATATCAGACAAGTAGAAACAATTATTCAAATCTATTCTTAACCCACTACTAAGCAATAAAGAGTAAACTCCGATCTTGGTGACAGGTGAAACCTTCTTATTCTACATGATCAAGTTTATCTTCCCGTGCTCCATATCCTTACTTCTTTTTAGGCCCTACACATCAGAACTAATATGAAATCCACAACCTGTTTCAACCACCTGAAGAGTTAGAATGTGATGATTTTTTAGATAGAATAGTATAAATTCCTGCATGAGTGGGTTTAACCTTCCCAACCTTAACATCCTTCAAGTATCAGGGGCAGCTTTGCTTGCAGTGCACTTTTTCGTGACAGTAGAAACACTCTGCTTCTTTAGGATTGGAAATGGGAACAGCAGAACCAGCCTTGTTCCCACTTGAAGAGGATCCATCAATAGACTTTCCCATGCGGCTCTTTGAGGGATCCTTCCTCTTCTTCCCTTTCCCTTGTCCTATTGCTAGAACAGGGGCGGTGGTAGGAGTAGTAACAGCCGATTTACCTTTGAGACCACTTTCAGTAGTCCTCAAAAGTCCTTGAAGTTTGCTAAGTGTGACCTCCTCCTTGTTCATATGATAGGTTATCCAGAATTGATCATAACATGGATGTTAGGAGTGTAGAATGATATCTATAGCCAGCTCTTCAGGGAAGTTCACATTTGTGACAACCCAAAATTTTGGTTCGGTCAAACCCTAAAGTGAATCACTTCAAATTATAAGTCAAGTTCATTTTTATTAGTTGTTAGCAAATTTAAAGTTCGTTCGATTATTTTAATAATTATTCTTCAAATGAACGGGTGAAAGGAAGTGCAGTCTCGAGTCTTGAAATTCCAAAACCGCAAGTACCACGTAGTTAGGAAATTCATGACCAAACTTTTGTGTTTGGGCTGTAAATCCTTCCGAAACCGGAAAATCATAGTTTGTAGAATGGATTGTGAAGTGGTGTATATGAGTTCCCATTTTCCATCTAGTAAGGGAGACTTGAGAGGCTCTTTTCTTGGATTTGCTGCTTCATGTTTTTGAACTATCTAAATCAAACAATTTAGGTCCAAGCTAACAAAATACACAATAATAGAAATCTGAAAGAATTTATATTAGTTAACAATATTGAATCACACATTCACACTCCAACATAACGATGGAAATGAAGTCATGAATGTTGCAGTGAACTTTGTTATGTCTAATACCATTGAGACAAATCTACAAACCAAATTCATGATAGTCTTCATTTAAAACCCATTCCAGCATATGATCGATTATGGATAGTTTTAATATTGCAATTATTCTGGAAGTCAAAACATCCAATGAAGTTTTTTTAGCCATATTGCCTCTTTTGTTGCCTTGCTTGCTTCTATGTACTCTGATTCGCAAGTTGAATCAGCTACTGTCTCTTGGTTGGAACTTTTCCAAGTTATTGCTCCTCCATTCAAGGTAAAGACCCAGCCTGAATGAGACTAGAAATTATCCCTTCCGGTCTTAAAGCTAGCGTTACTATACCCCACCACTCTCAAGTCATCATTCCCACTGAGGGTAAGGACCCAGTCCTTAGTCCTCCGTAGGTACTTAAGAATGTTCTTTACTGTAGTGGAACGAGCCTTGCCCGACATTGCTCTGCATCGGTAAGTCACTTTCTTGGAATCCTGCATGATGAATCATTTCAACACCTTATCCAAGTAGGTACTTTGACTAAGTCCAATTAGTCTCATACTCCTATCTCTCAATATCCTTATCCCCAGAATATAGGCAGCGTCTCCGAGGTGCTTCATATCAAAACACTTCCCAAGCATGGACTTAACTTCCTGCAAGGTTGGGATGTGATTTCCTATGAGTAGTATGTCATCCACATACAATACCAGAAAGCTAACTATGCTCCCACCAGCTTTGACAGATACACAGTACTTATCATCGCTTCTCGAAAAGCCAAACACTTTGACTTTCTCATCGAAACAAAGATTCCATCTGCAAGATTCTTGTTTCAATCCATAAATGGATTTTTCAAGCTTTCACACTCTATTAGGGCACTTTGCATCGACAAAACCCTATGGCTGACTCATGTAAACATCCTCATCCAACTTTCCAATAAGGAAAGCATTTTTGACATCCATTTTCCATATTTCATAATCATAGTCAACTACTGGCGAGAAGGTCTCATTATAGTTAACTCCCGGAGTTTGAGTAAAGTCATTCGCAACCAGTCACGCCTTATAAGTGTGTACTTTCCCACCTATGTCGGTCTTCTTCTTGAAGATCCATTTGCACCCGACTGTCTTACAACCTGATACATTGTCAACCGAGTTCCAAACTTGATTTCCATACATGGACTGAATGTCGTGGTCCACAGCTTCCTTGTAGTTTTTAGGTTCATCCAAATTTACCAGTGTGCTATCACTGATAAGTATATCACCTTCTGCAGTAATATGGAAACCATAGAACTCAGGTGGAACACTAACTCTACCAGAACGCCTCAGAGGTATAGACTTGTCAATTTACTCAACAAGAGTTTCCTCCTCGTGTTGATCGCTAGTGTTTGAGGTTCCTTCACATCTTGACTCTTGAAGCTCTTCAACGTCAATTTAGCTCCCATTGTATCCTTGTCCTATGAGTTCTCTCTCGCGAAAGACTCCTCTCCTCGCAACAAAGACAACATTGTCACTCGATCTATAGAAGAGATAACCAAAGGATTTTTGTGGGTAGCCGATGAAAATACACCGCTCACTCCAAGTTTCAAGCTTGTCTTGAGTCTTACGTCTCACTAAAGCCTCGCAACCCCAAACCTTGACGTGGTCTAATGTGGGAGCCTTCCCAGTCCACATCTCGTGAGGTGTTTTGGCAACCTTCTTAGTAGGGCCTAGATTGAGGATATGGGCGGGAGTCTGTAAGGCATCCCCCAGAATGAGATATGTAACGAAGCTTGACTCATCATGGAACGAACCTTTTCCAACAAGGTTAGGTTGCGCCTCTCAACCATACCATTAAGTTGTGGTGTCCTCGGTGGATTTAACTGTGAAACAATTCCACATTCCTTAAGATAGTCAAGGAACTCGATACTAAGATACTCATTACCCTGATCGGATCAGAGCATCTTTATCTACCTGCCCAACTGATTCTCCACTTCCTGTTTAAACTCATTGAATTTCTCAAAGGTTTGTGACTTATGCTTGATTAGGTAGACATAGCCATATCTATTGTAATCATCAGTAAAAGTCACATAGAAGCGGTTAGCATCCCTTGTGGCGGTTCTGAAGGGCCCACACACATCGGTGAGTATGAGATCCAACAAACCCTCACCCCTCTCACAAGTACTAGTGAAGGGTGATTTATTTATCTTTCCATGTAAGTAAGATTCAAAAATGTCAGCCGACCTTAAGTGGAATGACTCCAAAATTCCAGCCTTTTGGAGTTGGCTTATGCGCTTCTTGCTGACATGTCCAAGACGACAATGCCACAAGCATGCTTTGTCCAACTCATTGGAAAAATCAATATGCTGCACATCATTTCCAAAGTTGTCTACAACATTCACAGTTTCTTATACACCATTACAAGGTAATGCGTTTAAATAAAAAACCATTATAATAAGCATTTATTGCACCAATTTTATTATCAAACAAAAATGTGAAACCTTGTTTGTACAAGCCATGAAAGGAAATAATATTTCTCGCCATATCAGACAAGTAGAAACAATTATTCAAATCTATTCTTAACCCACTACTAAGCAATAAAGAGTAAACTCCGATCTTGGTGACAGGTGAAACCTTCCTATTCTACATGATCAAGTTTATCTTCCCGTGCTCCAAATCCTTACTTCTTTTTAGGCCCTACACATCAGAACTAATATGAAATCCACAACCTGTTTCAAGCACCTGAAGAGTCAGAATGTGATGATTTTTTAGATAGAATAGTATAAATTCCTGCATGAGTGGGTTTAACCTTCCCATCCTTAACATCTTTCAAGTATCAGGGGCAGCTTTGCTTGCAGTGCACTTTTTTGTGACAGCAGAAACACTCTGCTTCTTTAGGATTGGAAGTGGGAACAGCAGAACCAGCCTTGTTCCCACTTGAAGAGGATCCATCAATAGACTTTCCCATGCGGCTCTTTGAGGGATCCTTCCTCTTCTTCCCTTTCCCTTGTCCTATTGCTAAAACAGGGGCGGTGGTAGGAGTCGTAACAGCCGATTTACCTTTGAGACCACTTTCAGTAGTCCTCAAAAGTCCTTGAAGTTTGCTAAGTGTGACCTCCTCCTTGTTCATATGATAGGTTATCCAGAATTGATCATAACATGGATGTAAGGAGTGTAGAATGATATCTATAGACAGCTCTCCAGGGAAGTTCACATTTGTGACAACCCAAAATTTTGGTTCGGTCAAACCCTAAAGTGAATCACTTCAAATTATAAGTCAAGTTCATTTTTATTAGTTGTTAGCAAATTTAAAGTTCGTTTGATTATTTTAATAATTATTCTTCAAATGAACGGGTGAAAGGAAGTGCAGTCTCGAGTCTTGAAATTCCAAAACCGCAAGTACCACGTAGTTAGGAAATTCATGACCAAACTTTTGTGTTTGGGCTGTAAATCCTTCCGAAACCGGAAAATCATAGTTTGTAGAATGGATTGTGAAGTGGTGTATATGAGTTCCCATTTTCCATCTAGTAAAGGAGACTTGAGAGGCTCTTTTGTTGGATTTGCTGCTTCAAGTTTTTGAACTATCTAAATCAAACAATTTAGGTCCAAGCTAACAAAATACACAATAATAGAAATCTGAAAGAATTTATATTAGTTCACAATATTGAATCACACATTCACACTCCAACATAAAGATGGAAATGAATTCATGAATGTTGCAGTGAACTTTGCTATGTCTAATACCATTGAGACAAATCTACAAACCAAATTCATGATAGTCTTCATTTAAAACCCATTCCAGCATATGATCGATTATGGATAGTTTTAATATTGCAATTATTCTGGAAGTCAAAACATCCAATGAAGTTTTTTAGCCATATTGCCTCTTTTGTTGCCTTGCTTGCTTCTATGTACTCTGATTCGCAAGTTGAATCAGCTACTGTCTCTTGGTTGGAACTTTTCCAAGTTATTGCTCCTCCATTCAAGGTAAAGACCCAGCCTGACTGAGAGTAGAAATTATCCCTTTCGGTCTTAAAGCTAGCGTTACTATACCCCACCACTCTCAAGTCATCATTCCCACTGAAGGTAAGGACCCAGTCCTTAGTCCTCCGCAGGTACTTAAGAATGTTCTTTACTGTAGTGGAACGAGCCTTGCCCGACATTGCTCTGCATCGGTAAGTCACTTTCTTGGAATCCTGCATGATGAATCATTTCAACACCTTATCCAAGTAGGTACTTTGACTAAGTCCAATTAGTCTCATACTCCTATCTCTCAATATCCTTATCCCCAGAATATAGGCAGCGTCTCCGAGGTGCTTCATATCAAAACACTTCCCAAGCATGGACTTAACTTCCTGCAAGGTTGGGATGTGATTTCCTATGAGTAGTATGTCATCCACATACAATACCAGAAAGCTAACTATGCTCCCACCAGCTTTGACAGATACACAGTACTTATCATCGCTTCTCGAAAAGCCAAACACTTTGACTTTCTCATCGAAACAAAGATTCCATCTGCAAGATTCTTGTTTCAATCCATAAATGGATTTTTCAAGCTTTCACACTCTATTAGGGCACTTTGCATCGACAAAACCCTATGGCTGACTCATGTAAACATCCTCATCCAACTTTCCAATAAGGAAAGCATTTTTGACATCCATTTTCCATATTTCATAATCATAGTCAACTACTGGCGAGAAGGTCTCATTATAGTTAACTCCCGGAGTTTGAGTAAAGTCATTCGCAACCAGTCACGCCTTATAAGTGTGTACTTTCCCACCTATGTCGGTCTTCTTCTTGAAGATCCATTTGCACCCGACTGTCTTACAACCCGATACATTGTCAACCGAGTTCCAAACTTGATTTCCATACATGGACTGAATGTCGTGGTCCACAGCTTCCTTGTAGTTTTTAGGTTCATCCAAATTTACCAGTGTGCTATCACTGATAAGTATATCACCTTCTGCAGTAATATGGAAACCATAGAACTCAGGTGGAACACTAACTCTACCAGAACGCCTCAGAGGTATAGACTTGTCAATTTACTCAACAAGAGTTTCCTCCTCGTGTTGATCGCTAGTGTTTGAGGTTCCTTCACATCTTGACTCTTGAAGCTCTTCAACGTCAATTTAGCTCCCATTGTATCCTTGTCCTATGAGTTCTCTCTCGCGAAAGACTCCTCTCCTCGCAACAAAGACAACATTGTCACTCGATCTATAGAAGAGATAACCAAAGGATTTTTGTGGGTAGCCGATGAAAATACACCGCTCACTCCAAGTTTCAAGCTTGTCTTGAGTCTTACGTCTCACTAAAGCCTCGCAACCCCAAACCTTGACGTGGTCTAATGTGGGAGCCTTCCCAGTCCACATCTCGTGAGGTGTTTTGGCAACCTTCTTAGTAGGGCCTAGATTGAGGATATGGGCGGGAGTCTGTAAGGCATCCCCCAGAATGAGATATGTAACGAAGCTTGACTCATCATGGAACGAACCTTTTCCAACAAGGTTAGGTTGCGCCTCTCAACCATACCATTAAGTTGTGGTGTCCTCGGTGGATTTAACTGTGAAACAATTCCACATTCCTTAAGATAGTCAAGGAACTCGATACTAAGATACTCATTACCCTGATCGGATCAGAGCATCTTTATCTACCTGCCCAACTGATTCTCCACTTCCTGTTTAAACTCATTGAATTTCTCAAAGGTTTGTGACTTATGCTTGATTAGGTAGACATAGCCATATCTATTGTAATCATCAGTAAAAGTCACATAGAAGCGGTTAGCATCCCTTGTGGCGGTTCTAAAGGGCCCACACACATCGGTGTGTATGAGATCCAACAAACCCTCACCCCTCTCACAAGTACTAGTGAAGGGTGATTTAGTTATCTTTCCAAGTAAGTAAGATTCAAAAATGTCAGCCGACCTTAAGTGGAATGACTCCAAAATTCCAGCCTTTTGGAGTTGGCTTATGCGCTTCTTGCTGACATGTCCAAGACGACAATGCCACAAGCATGCTTTGTCCAACTCATTGGAAAAATCAATATGCTGCACATCATTTCCAAAGTTGTCTACAACATTCACAGTTTCTTATACACCATTACAAGGTAATGCGTTTAAATAAAAAACCATTATAATAAGCATTTATTGCACCAATTTTATTATCAAACAAAAATGTGAAACCTTGTTTGTACAAGCCATGAAAGGAAATAATATTTCTCGCCATATCA
Organism: Lactuca serriola; assembly: GCF_051521515.1. Taxonomy (NCBI): domain Eukaryota; kingdom Viridiplantae; phylum Streptophyta; class Magnoliopsida; order Asterales; family Asteraceae; genus Lactuca; species Lactuca serriola. The sequence continues at coordinate 237,504,614 of NC_136411.1, forward strand.
GACAAGTAGAAACAATTATTCAAATCTATTCTTAACCCACTACTAAGCAATAAAGAGTAAACTCCGATCTTGGTGACAGGTGAAACCTTCCTATTCTACATGATCAAGTTTATCTTCCCGTGCTCCAAATCCTTACTTCTTTTTAGGCCCTACACATCAGAACTAATATGAAATCCACAACCTGTTTCAAGCACCTGAAGAGTCAGAATGTGATGATTTTTTAGATAGAATAGTATAAATTCCTGCATGAGTGGGTTTAACCTTCCCATCCTTAACATCTTTCAAGTATCAGGGGCAGCTTTGCTTGCAGTGCACTTTTTTGTGACAGCAGAAACACTCTGCTTCTTTAGGATTGGAAGTGGGAACAGCAGAACCAGCCTTGTTCCCACTTGAAGAGGATCCATCAATAGACTTTCCCATGCGGCTCTTTGAGGGATCCTTCCTCTTCTTCCCTTTCCCTTGTCCTATTGCTAAAACAGGGGCGGTGGTAGGAGTCGTAACAGCCGATTTACCTTTGAGACCACTTTCAGTAGTCCTCAAAAGTCCTTGAAGTTTGCTAAGTGTGACCTCCTCCTTGTTCATATGATAGGTTATCCAGAATTGATCATAACATGGATGTAAGGAGTGTAGAATGATATCTATAGACAGCTCTCCAGGGAAGTTCACATTTGTGACAACCCAAAATTTTGGTTCGGTCAAACCCTAAAGTGAATCACTTCAAATTATAAGTCAAGTTCATTTTTATTAGTTGTTAGCAAATTTAAAGTTCGTTTGATTATTTTAATAATTATTCTTCAAATGAACGGGTGAAAGGAAGTGCAGTCTCGAGTCTTGAAATTCCAAAACCGCAAGTACCACGTAGTTAGGAAATTCATGACCAAACTTTTGTGTTTGGGCTGTAAATCCTTCCGAAACCGGAAAATCATAGTTTGTAGAATGGATTGTGAAGTGGTGTATATGAGTTCCCATTTTCCATCTAGTAAAGGAGACTTGAGAGGCTCTTTTGTTGGATTTGCTGCTTCAAGTTTTTGAACTATCTAAATCAAACAATTTAGGTCCAAGCTAACAAAATACACAATAATAGAAATCTGAAAGAATTTATATTAGTTCACAATATTGAATCACACATTCACACTCCAACATAAAGATGGAAATGAATTCATGAATGTTGCAGTGAACTTTGCTATGTCTAATACCATTGAGACAAATCTACAAACCAAATTCATGATAGTCTTCATTTAAAACCCATTCCAGCATATGATCGATTATGGATAGTTTTAATATTGCAATTATTCTGGAAGTCAAAACATCCAATGAAGTTTTTTAGCCATATTGCCTCTTTTGTTGCCTTGCTTGCTTCTATGTACTCTGATTCGCAAGTTGAATCAGCTACTGTCTCTTGGTTGGAACTTTTCCAAGTTATTGCTCCTCCATTCAAGGTAAAGACCCAGCCTGACTGAGAGTAGAAATTATCCCTTTCGGTCTTAAAGCTAGCGTTACTATACCCCACCACTCTCAAGTCATCATTCCCACTGAAGGTAAGGACCCAGTCCTTAGTCCTCCGCAGGTACTTAAGAATGTTCTTTACTGTAGTGGAACGAGCCTTGCCCGACATTGCTCTGCATCGGTAAGTCACTTTCTTGGAATCCTGCATGATGAATCATTTCAACACCTTATCCAAGTAGGTACTTTGACTAAGTCCAATTAGTCTCATACTCCTATCTCTCAATATCCTTATCCCCAGAATATAGGCAGCGTCTCCGAGGTGCTTCATATCAAAACACTTCCCAAGCATGGACTTAACTTCCTGCAAGGTTGGGATGTGATTTCCTATGAGTAGTATGTCATCCACATACAATACCAGAAAGCTAACTATGCTCCCACCAGCTTTGACAGATACACAGTACTTATCATCGCTTCTCGAAAAGCCAAACACTTTGACTTTCTCATCGAAACAAAGATTCCATCTGCAAGATTCTTGTTTCAATCCATAAATGGATTTTTCAAGCTTTCACACTCTATTAGGGCACTTTGCATCGACAAAACCCTATGGCTGACTCATGTAAACATCCTCATCCAACTTTCCAATAAGGAAAGCATTTTTGACATCCATTTTCCATATTTCATAATCATAGTCAACTACTGGCGAGAAGGTCTCATTATAGTTAACTCCCGGAGTTTGAGTAAAGTCATTCGCAACCAGTCACGCCTTATAAGTGTGTACTTTCCCACCTATGTCGGTCTTCTTCTTGAAGATCCATTTGCACCCGACTGTCTTACAACCCGATACATTGTCAACCGAGTTCCAAACTTGATTTCCATACATGGACTGAATGTCGTGGTCCACAGCTTCCTTGTAGTTTTTAGGTTCATCCAAATTTACCAGTGTGCTATCACTGATAAGTATATCACCTTCTGCAGTAATATGGAAACCATAGAACTCAGGTGGAACACTAACTCTACCAGAACGCCTCAGAGGTATAGACTTGTCAATTTACTCAACAAGAGTTTCCTCCTCGTGTTGATCGCTAGTGTTTGAGGTTCCTTCACATCTTGACTCTTGAAGCTCTTCAACGTCAATTTAGCTCCCATTGTATCCTTGTCCTATGAGTTCTCTCTCGCGAAAGACTCCTCTCCTCGCAACAAAGACAACATTGTCACTCGATCTATAGAAGAGATAACCAAAGGATTTTTGTGGGTAGCCGATGAAAATACACCGCTCACTCCAAGTTTCAAGCTTGTCTTGAGTCTTACGTCTCACTAAAGCCTCGCAACCCCAAACCTTGACGTGGTCTAATGTGGGAGCCTTCCCAGTCCACATCTCGTGAGGTGTTTTGGCAACCTTCTTAGTAGGGCCTAGATTGAGGATATGGGCGGGAGTCTGTAAGGCATCCCCCAGAATGAGATATGTAACGAAGCTTGACTCATCATGGAACGAACCTTTTCCAACAAGGTTAGGTTGCGCCTCTCAACCATACCATTAAGTTGTGGTGTCCTCGGTGGATTTAACTGTGAAACAATTCCACATTCCTTAAGATAGTCAAGGAACTCGATACTAAGATACTCATTACCCTGATCGGATCAGAGCATCTTTATCTACCTGCCCAACTGATTCTCCACTTCCTGTTTAAACTCATTGAATTTCTCAAAGGTTTGTGACTTATGCTTGATTAGGTAGACATAGCCATATCTATTGTAATCATCAGTAAAAGTCACATAGAAGCGGTTAGCATCCCTTGTGGCGGTTCTGAAGGGCCCACACACATCAGTGAGTATGAGATCCAACAAACCCTCACCCCTCTCACAAGTACTAGTGAAGGGTGATTTATTTATCTTTCCATGTAAGTAAGATTCAAAAATGTCAGCCGACCTTAAGTGGAATGACTCCAAAATTCCAGCCTTTTGGAGTTGGCTTATGCGCTTCTTGCTGACATGTCCAAGACGACAATGCCACAAGCATGCTTTGTCCAACTCATTGGAAAAATCAATATGCTGCACATCATTTCCAAAGTTGTCTACAACATTCACAGTTTCTTATACACCATTACAAGGTAATGCGTTTAAATAAAAAACCATTATAATAAGCATTTATTGCACCAATTTTATTATCAAACAAAAATGTGAAACCTTGTTTGTACAAGCCATGAAAGGAAATAATATTTCTCGCCATATCAGACAAGTAGAAACAATTATTCAAATCTATTCTTAACCCACTACTAAGCAATAAAGAGTAAACTCCGATCTTGGTGACAGGTGAAACCTTCCTATTCTACATGATCAAGTTTATCTTCCCGTGCTCCAAATCCTTACTTCTTTTTAGGCCCTACACATCAGAACTAATATGAAATCCACAACCTGTTTCAAGCACCTGAAGAGTCAGAATGTGATGATTTTTTAGATAGAATAGTATAAATTCCTGCATGAGTGGGTTTAACCTTCCCATCCTTAACATCTTTCAAGTATCAGGGGCAGCTTTGCTTGCAGTGCACTTTTTTGTGACAGCAGAAACACTCTGCTTCTTTAGGATTGGAAGTGGGAACAGCAGAACCAGCCTTGTTCCCACTTGAAGAGGATCCATCAATAGACTTTCCCATGCGGCTCTTTGAGGGATCCTTCCTCTTCTTCCCTTTCCCTTGTCCTATTGCTAAAACAGGGGCGGTGGTAGGAGTCGTAACAGCCGATTTACCTTTGAGACCACTTTCAGTAGTCCTCAAAAGTCCTTGAAGTTTGCTAAGTGTGACCTCCTCCTTGTTCATATGATAGGTTATCCAGAATTGATCATAACATGGATGTAAGGAGTGTAGAATGATATCTATAGACAGCTCTCCAGGGAAGTTCACATTTGTGACAACCCAAAATTTTGGTTCGGTCAAACCCTAAAGTGAATCACTTCAAATTATAAGTCAAGTTCATTTTTATTAGTTGTTAGCAAATTTAAAGTTCGTTTGATTATTTTAATAATTATTCTTCAAATGAACGGGTGAAAGGAAGTGCAGTCTCGAGTCTTGAAATTCCAAAACCGCAAGTACCACGTAGTTAGGAAATTCATGACCAAACTTTTGTGTTTGGGCTGTAAATCCTTCCGAAACCGGAAAATCATAGTTTGTAGAATGGATTGTGAAGTGGTGTATATGAGTTCCAATTTTCCATCTAGTAAGGGAGACTTGAGAGGCTCTTTTGTTGGATTTGGTGCTTCAAGTTTTTGAACTATCTAAATCAAACAATTTAGGTCCAAGCTAACAAAATACACAATAATAGCAATCTGAAAGAATTTATATTACTTAACAATATTGAATCACACATTCACACTCCAACATAAAGATGGAAATGAAGTCATGAATGTTGCAGCGAACTTTGCTATGTCTAATACCATTGAGACAAATCTACAAACCAAATTCATGGTAGTCTTCATTTAAAACCTATTCCAGCATATGATCGATTATGGATAGTTTTAATATTGTAATTATTCTAGAAGTCAAAACATCCAATGAAGTTTTTTAGCCATATTGCCTCCTTCATTGCCTTGCTTGCTTCTATGTACTCTGATTCGCAAGTTGAATCAGCTACTGTCTCTTGGTTGGAACTTTTCCAAGTTATTGCTCCTCCATTCAAGGTAAAGACCCAGACTGACTGAGAGCAGAAATTATCCCTTTCGGTCTTAAAGCTAGCGTTACTATACCCCACCACTCTCAAGTCATCATTCCCACTGAGGGTAACGACCCGGTCCTTAGTCCTCCGCAGGTACTTAAGAATGTTCTTTACTGCAGTCGAACGAGCCTTGCCCGACATTGCTCTGCATCGGTAAGTCACTTTCTTGGAATCCTGCATTATGAATCATTTCAACACCTTATCCAAGTAGGTACTTTGACTAAGTCCAATTAGTCTCATACTCCTATCTCTCAATATCCTTATCCCCAGAATATAGGCAGCGTCTCCGAGGTGCTTCATATCAAAACACTTCCCAAGCATGGACTTAACTTCCTGCAAGGTTGGGATGTGATTTCCTATGAGTAGTATGTCATCCACATACAATACCAGAAAGCTAACTATGCTCCCACCAGCTTTGACAGATACACAGTACTTATCATCGCTTCTCGAAAAGCCAAACACTTTGACTTTCTCATCGAAACAAAGATTCCATCTGCAAGATTCTTGTTTCAATCCATAAATGGATTTTTCAAGATTTCACACTCTATTAGGGCACTTTGCATCGACAAGACCCTATGGCTGACTCATGTAAACATCCTCATCCAACTTTCCATTAAGGAAAGCGTTTTTGACATCCATTTTCCATATTTCATAATCATAGTCAACTACTGGAGAGAAGGTCTCATTATAGTTAACTCCCGGAGTTTGAGTAAAGTCATTCGCAACCAGTCACGCCTTATAAGTGTGTATTTCCCACCCATGTCGGTCTTCTTCTTGAAGATCCATTTGCACCCGACTGTCTTACAACCCGATACATTGTCAACCGAGTTCCAAACTTTATTTCCATACATGGACTGAATGTCGTTGTCCATCGCCTCTTTCCATTTAGCCGATTTGTGGCTCGCCACAGCTTCCTTGTAGTTTTTAGGTTCATCCAAATTTACCAGTGTGCTATCACTGATAAGTATATCACCTTCTACAGTAATATGGAAACCATAGAACTCAGGTGGAACACTAACTCTACCGGAACGCCTCAGAGGTATAGACTTGTCAATTTGCTCAACAGGATGACTTATTAGTACCTTCTGTGTAAATCTTCCTTCTTATCCCTAGTACCTCAGGATATCTAGATAGGACCTTATCCCTAGTACCTCGGGATATCTTGACAGGACCTTATGCCTAGTACCTCAGATATCTAGACGGGACCCTATCCCTAGTACCTCAGGATATATGGACGGGACTAACCATTCTGGAACCCAGTTGTTAGCAACAGTGAGTGATGAACATCTACGAATGTCTAAGGTTATTACTTATAATAGGAGTCAATTACGGGACTAACCCTTCCTCCGCCCTTCTGCTGCTACAGAGGACAATTGGACAATCTTCGGATGTTCATTAGGTTATATATGTCGTGTTAGCCCAAATACCTCGGGATAACATTTACATCCATCGTGTTAGCCCTAGTACCTCGGGATAACATTTACTTTAGTGTATTTTCCTATTTACTTTATTTTGTGATAGGTTATACGTTTCGCTTTACGTGATGGCGTGTTAGCCCTAGTACCTTGGGATAACACTTACATTAGTACTTTTTCCTGTTTACTTTATTTTGTGATACTTTCACATAAACGATGAGTTAGACTAAGTACTTTTAGTACTAGTCAATAGAAAGGAAAAGCTATCATTTTACTTACAGAACATTTAAGTCTTGGTAGAAGACTATCATATCATTTTCCTATTTTACTTTATTTTGTGATACATTCACCTAAACAAAGAGTTAGAATAAGTACTTTTAGTACTAGTCAATAGAAAGGAAAAACTATCATTTTACTTACAAAACATTCGGGTCTTGGTAGAAGACTACATTATCATAACAACACATTCGGGTCTTGGTAGAAGACAACATTATTATAACAAAACATTCGGGTCTTGGTAGAAGACTACATTATCATAACAAAACATTCGGGTCTTGGTAGAAGACTACATTATCATAACAAAACATTCGGGTCTTGGTAGAAGACTACATTGTCATAGCAAAACATTCGGGTCTTGGTAAAAGACTACATTGTCATAACAAAGCATTCGGGTCTTGGTAGAAGACTACATCTCAAACTAATAGAAAATAAGGGATTTTCTAGGGCTTTTCATACTTACATCAACATTTTCATTTAAAGGTTTACATGACTTTTAAAACAGCTTTTAATAAGCAAGAAAATGACACTGAAATACTTATGAATTCACCAACTTTAAAGCTGATACTCGTTTTCAAAATAACTTGTATTCTCAGGTCATCAGTTAGATAGGTGCGATGGCCAGGTTTTTGTGAAGATGGAGCACAGACAAGACTCGCCTTATTTTGATTATTCATTTTATTGTTATACATTATGAAAGAACACACATGTATTAAAACTTACATTTAATGTAATGGATGATGTTGTTGCATGTTTACTACTTTACACTGTTATGATACTTCACATGACGTCCTCCACCCCGGAACGTTTCCGCCGTTCTTGGTTTTGGAGTTGATAGATTGGTATCAGAGCGTTGTTTATAGTGAATGAAGTATATCAACCCATAAAAGATATACTAACTTTAAATACATAGGGATCAAAACACTCTGTCTAAGAGAATATACTTTTAAATAATAAAATATTTAACAAAGTATACGTGCCTGCATTCATACTAAAATCAGTGTCACAATGACAAGAACAAAAGTATTACGATTGTTGAATATCACAGTTAAGCTCGGGGAGGTATGGTCAGTCTTGGGAGTGGCATAGCCTGATCAACTATGCTGTTCCAAAGAGTGATTAGCACATGCCCAAGAATGGTTGTGATATGGCAACAACTCTAAAAACTTACCAACATCACCACAATGAGAACATTATAACAGAACCTAAGTCTAAAATACCATAGGGGTGTTTTTTGTTACTATAAGTACTTTATACTTTAGAACTAAAATGGAATCGTCATTCCTAAGTTGATAATTGCTAAGTGGATACACTAAAGTTATATGTAACTGTAACGACCAAAAATTTCAACCAATTTAAAATTTTCAAAAACAACCTGATTCCATTAAAGTTATTACAAAAAGGTTTTCAATACAATTTATTTTAAGTATTCCCAGAATCTAATCACCATATAAACACGAGGAGCAGTACGATCACGCCTTCGCCTTGCCACGGTCTCCTGAGGAACCTGAAAAACATAAAACCACAACTGTAAGCCCGAAAGCTTAGTGAGATATCCCCAAAATACCAACCACATATACCATACACGCATAACATGCCATAACATATCCGATCACAGAACAGCCATGCACCTCGGGTCTACTGTGGGACTGGTCTGCCGCACCGGCCAACAGTCCACCTGGTCCACCCTTTGAGTCTAGCCATATACCTTGAGTCTACAATGTGATTGGTCCGCCCGCACCGGGCCTTCAATACACCTGGTCCACTCTCCGAATCTAACCACATACATCGAGTCTGCAGTGTGATTGGTCCGCCCGCACTGGGCCTTCAATCCACCTGGTCCACTCTCTGAGTCTACAGTATGACTGGTCCGCCCGCACAGGGCCTTCAGTCGGCCTGGTCCACTCTCCGAGCCTCGGCACGTCTGGTCTGCCCTCTTGGGGCCTACAGCCTATCCGGACCGCTCGCTGGGCCTTCGGGACTATTGGTCCGCCCTGGGTATCTTGGCCTACAGCACAAAGCAAGACCCGCCTCAACCCAACTCCAGTCCAAACAACCATGTGCACATATACATACAATCATATAGCAATTCACAGTCAACAAGCAGATCAAACAGATCACATAACATATCATCATCCTAACCAGGATACCGACCTAACCGGTCACTAGCATAGCATCACCCTATCTCTCAGGATACCGATCTCAATCAGGTCTCTAACATATACCATCCTAGCTACCAGGATGCAAACATATCAAGGCAACAACATAACAACAACTACCTGAATCTCAATCCGATAAGGGCCGGCCTTGGTGCCGTAGACCCTGTTGATATAGTGAGGATAACTCACCTCGAAACTGCCGGCTGAAAGGATAAGATCTCGCTACTCCAAACTCTGACACGAACTCCTCCACTGAACAAAAACAAAGCACTTAACTCATTAAATACCCATAATTACCAAAATACCCCTGGAAGGCAACTGGTCAACCCTTGGACAAGGTCAAAGTCAACCCCTGACTGACTCTACTCGCCGAGTCAACCCGATGACTCGCCGAGTCCCCGAGCTCAGAACTTCCCTCAATTCGCGACCTGACTTGCCGAGTCACCCCGAGACTCGCCGAGTCCAACAACTCTGAGTCCACTCGCACACAGCTCACCGAGTCATCCCTTGACTCACCGATTCTCGACTCAACCAGAAAATATTGGGACTCTTTGACAAGACTCGCCGAGTCCAAGAACAGACTATTCGAGTCTAAGGCTATCTTCAACCTACTCGCCGAGTTGTTCTTCCAACTCTTCGAGTTCCAGGCCATCTTCATCCAACTCGCCGAGTTGTCTTCCAACTCGTCGAGTTCCAACTCATCTTCAAGCAACTCGTCGAGTCCACCCATGTGACTCGCCGATTACCACCGGGTCTGAATCCATACAGAGGCTTTCCAAGCCATGCAGATGGTCCAAACCATAGATCTACCCTTCCTAAGGCCATCCATCACGTAAAGTGGCAAACTTTACGTGAATCCAAGGAGATCTAGGCCTTTTCACTCTAAGGCTAGGGTTTGGGACAAAATAGCTCCTTCAATCACTCATAAACATGGACTTTCAGGCATTCCAGCCCTTCTCCATTCCAGATCTGAGGTAGCAACCTCAGATCTAACCTCTAAACTTCAAAACACCAAAAGATATGACCTCTAACACCCCCCATAATGAAGAATCTAGACAATAGCAGCTCAAACAATGAAATGATACCTCAAAAGGAAGCTCCCAGGAAAGATCAACCCGAATCCTTGCAAAGCCCTTTGATCCAAGCCTCTTCTTCTTCAAGATCTCTTCAACAACCACCTCTCCAAGCTCCAATTCACTCAACAATGGGGTTTCCTCACGAAATTAGGGTTTCTGGAACTCAAGGGATGATAAGGAGGCTGGGGAGGAAACATAATGTTCTTTATATAGGGCTCAACCTCCGGATTTAGGATTTTCTCCACTCAGCGCTTACTCGCCGAGTCGGCCACTTGACACGCGACCAAGTCGCGACTCTACTCACCGAGTCCACCCATGGACTCACCAAGTCGCTCTTTCCCATATTACTCTTTTAGCCCTTCAACTTTACTCTTGCTATTCCGGGATGTTACAGTAACTAGGATGTTATAGACTTAGAATCGGTGAAATTTTTTCTTTAACCTTATTCCTTGTGAATTTGGAGTTAAGGTCACTTATTCGAAGGCCTATCCTTTGTTGATTACATATAACTGGTATGCAATTTACAAATAGCTATGGAACTAATGAAGATTTCCTAAATAGTTATCTAGATAGTTCGTCTAATAATTATTTTCTTACCCCAACATTCTCGCGTAGATAACATGGCTGGATTCCATCCCACGACAACCTGTTCCTTCCGAACGCGGTTATTGCTAGATGGTTTGGAGAAGAACACGATAATGATCATCCAATCCCTCTGAATGATCACCATGCTGAAGACCTTTCAGACGATGCCATCTCCGAACCCGAGGTTGAGGACCTACCCCAGGCAGCTCCCTTTCCAATTCCTAACCGTCGTCCGGCTTTTCATGGCCCGACGCCTGAGTGGGTGGAATGTTTGGAAACATGGAGCCAAGGACAAGATTAGCCCATGCCATTTAATGGTGACCGATGCTTCTATGACCTTAGCAATGGGGGCTCAGCAGACAGAATCATGCCAATTCTGATCCAAAGAGTTGCCCGAAACGAAATTCAGGGCAGGACAGCTCTATAACGTATCGTAGAAGTTGATACAAATGGAGGAATGCATATGCTTCGCACCAGTCACCTTGAACATGCTCGTGAGAGGTCTGAGAGAGACCATGAAACCCTGCTGCAAGCACTGGCTGAATCACGAGCCGAAGTCATGGAACTTCGGGTACGCCAGAGAGTGTACGAAAGACACCTACTTGATGTGGAACGCCAACTAGCTGAACTGAGAGTTCACCAGAGGGATGACCGTCGCTAGTAGTAGATACTTTACTTTATTTTTCCTTGTTAGAAAGGAATCGTGTTCCTGTCTATGCCCGATGTGGCATTTTCTATGAAACTCTCTTGTACTGTAAGTACTTTAGTTAGGCCCTTTATGCTGTCAAGAACTATCTTCTCTGGATATGATGTAAGACCTTTTTCAAGGTTATTTTCCCGAACCTGTACATCATGAATATCAAAGATATTGACAGTCGGCTAACATCTGAGTCATTCTTTATTCAAATACTCTTATCATACTTTCATTAGAGTCTATTTGAATCATTCTCTAGTCAAGTCATTGGACTATAGCCATTTAACTCCGGAGACATCTTCGAGTCTCTGGTAATGGTTGGATCATGTTATTCACCAACCAACGATACCTCGGATCGCACAACAAACATCTTGAGACCATTGTAAGAACTTACTTGCGATCTTTGCTAGGACTGCATCATAGGGATGTAGGTCAAACCTTAGTGTACATACTTCCATTCCGTGCTAGGACTACATCATAGGGATGTAGGTCGAACCTTAGAAAACATACTTCTATTCTTTTCATGAGCGATCGAACTACTTCTAGGTTCAACCATTCTCGCTCACAAATTCGTATTCTTTCGGTGTAACATAATCATCTCACCCAAGAAAAACGATCAGCCCATGAACCAAACACCAACTCTTCAGATTGATGTAGCTACCTTTCAAGCTGTAGTCTCGGCTGTCGTGTTAGCTATTCTGACCCACCTGAACGCTAACAGCTCAAGTGTTAGCGGGATTGTTAACAATCATTCTAATCCAAGTAACAAACGGAAGTCTTGGAATAAACCTAAGGACAATTCGCTTTGAAGGGCGAACAGGAAACAACCACCAGTAACAACCTTCACAGCCACGACATCAGCACCTCCAACTACCATCCCTTCGGACATCCCAATTGTCCCTAAACCAGCCAAACTTTATGCTGGAAGTCTCCCAAAATGCATTAAATGCAGTTTTCACCACCATGGACCTTGTAGGGAGAAGCAGTGCTCACACTGCAACAGGAAGGGGCATACAGCCCGTGTCTGCAGGACGCCAACTGCTCAGGCCGCTCAAGTGCCAAACTCCAGTGTGAACCAGGTTTCCTACGGTTGTGACAAAGTAGGTCACTACAAAAGGAACTGTCCAGGGGCATAAATTGCTAGCACAGACGAAAGTCTACTACCAACCACCACCGCAGGAGAGTGTACTCCGGACCCACGTTAATTTAATTTAGGCGTTTCGTTGTAACAGATTTATGAACCATCCCAAAACTAGTGTAACCAGAGTCTTATCTTTTGCGGGATCCCATTCGTTTAGGAATGATCGTACTGCGTATACTTGTCTTTTGTAGTATACCTTGTTCGTAGCAATAGTCTTGTAGTAAATCCTAAGTATAGTAACTCTGTTAATGGTTGCACTGTTGTGTTTTGTATGTAACGCCTTATGTTCAAAATCTAATTTCTTTAGTTTCCATACAATTCCAACTTTATCATGTGACTCGAGTAAATTCGATCCTCGCAATACCAGCTTCACTAGTACATCTCTTTCTCAGAAATCGTCTTTTAGCGAAGCCGTAATATCAGAACATCGAAGTACTCATACAAGGAGTACCTTATAGTTCTTTTCCTTTCCGAAGGAATCCCCACAATATTACTCGTGCAGTACATCAAGTTCAATTCCAGGATTCATACAGTTGATCTATCACTGAAGAATGTATACATGAGAGTGATATATAATCAATGTTCTACAGGTTTAGAATTGATCATTCCACTTTAACTTCTTTTCCCTCGATGGGATGTGAGATTAAGGAAGAATCAGTTATTCGACTACTTTTTCAGTCTTAATTATATACGACTCGTATACACGAAATTGTGATCATTGAATCACATATGAATTCTAATATGAACTTCAGGACGGAGACAGTCCAGGAGTACGAGTAATTGCATTGGCATAGGAACAAACTTAGAACCCAGTATGACTCTTATAACTAGATCGCCTTCAGTCAAAACACCTACAGAAGATACAAGAACAGCCCGGACAACACAAAGAACTACTGAAAAATAGAATTAGAAGACCAGGCTTCTCACCCTTGAGAGCTCCGGTCTTATTATTATCAGAAGTCGACGGAGTGCATCTTATGTACCTCGACGACCGTAGATTTCATTAAGATTTCCTTTAGAAATCGTTGTCTCTACCTCGCATAGACGAACTGATTGAGCAACCACAGGGAAAGTATTACTTTCAGAAATGGACCTGAGATCTGAATATCACCAGTTCGAGTGTAAGGGAAGGATATCCTAAAGACTACCCTCCGAACTCGATACGGACACTTTGAGTCCGTAGTGATACCCCTCGGATAGGACCAATACGCCCATAGTATTCATGAGCTAAATGAGTGGAGTACGCCTTTCTTACTGGGATCAGTTCGTCATTTCTCCATGTAATGACTTACTTATCTACCCTTGTAGTAAGAAAGAACCCATAGAAACATTACCCTCGGAGATACTTTTCGTAAAGTTCTCTAATCAAGAGTTTTGGAATTTAGAGTCAAATTTCCTGAGACACACTATTAGTGTTGTGGAAATTCTTGAGTACTCTATCAAATTATCCAAAACCGTTGGGAATTTGTCGGCACCGTAGTCACCGACGGAAAATTCGCCAAATTCTAGGTCTTACAAACCTACTATCATAGTCCATTCGGAACTCCCCACAAATTTCAGAAACCCTTTCGACTTTGACCCAGCAAGGGATGGCCCTTGACTGGGAAGTAAGCGAGAGAAAGAACCTTTGGAATTCCAAGTGGGAGATCAAATTCTTTAGGAAACCTCACTCTGGGAACGGCTTAATACGCTTCGTAAAGCGTGGAAAGCTAAGTCCAATGTAGTTGGGACCTCCGAGCTTCTTACCAGAATCGGTCCTACATCTCACAAAATAGACCTACTCCGCGAACTCAATAACGTACATTTTCCCCTTCGCGTCTTGAACTTGAAACAATATCCTTCCGTTAGGACTTTCGTAATCCCTCTCGACGAGATCGAGATTTACGAGATCCTTGCCTTTGTATTAGAACCGTAGTGACCCCCGACCGAGAGGTCAAGTGGACGAATCAACGTCGTCGCCCGTTAGTGAAGGTTCATTAGGATACCAACCGAGAACCTGATTTCACTTAGGAGTGCGAGAACCAATCGATTAGGAAGTTCACATAACGACTCGATCATTCGTACATACTTCCTTGCCTAAATTCTAATTTCGGGACGAAATTCCCTTTAACAGGGGGATGATGTAACAACCCGAAATTTCCATTCTGAACAAACAATATCACTTCAATCGAAGTTATAACAGTCACAGTAAATTTTCAGACTTTTCGGATAAGTTTGAGTAATTCAGGGTTTACACTTCAGGAGATATCAGGAGAGTGGATGCATTAGGGTTTCGTGCAACACTGTTATTCCAACACTCTGTCATATTAGAAATCATTTTGGGAATAAAAATATTTTCTGCCAAAAATATCTTGTGACTATAAATAGAATTCTGAACCAAATTCATTCATTATTCGCATTTCCAACTAGAGAAAAGCCATTTTCTCTCTCACGAATCTTCAAGTTTTTATCCCAAATCGTGAGTACTTCAATCTAGTTGTATTATATAGCTTAGATTGTTCTTAATAACATCAAAATAACGACAAAACAGCAACATCTGTGAGTTTACTCCCCAAGAACATCTTGGAGAGTAAACTCCTTTTCAAAAGCCGAATGAGGCCTAGTCCTTCCTTAAGCCATGAAACTAGTTTGGACTTGTACACTAACGAGTTTAGGGACAGAAAACAAACTCAAAGCAACAAGATTTGAGAGTTTACTCCCCAAGAACATCTTGGAGAGTAAACGCCTCTTGGAGAGTAAACTCCTTTTGGAGAGTAAACTCCATTTTAAGGGCCAAAACTATCATGATGTCCCTCAAAGCCTTGGGAATGAACCTTGAGACTACCTATGACATGTTTAGACATCCAAAACAAATAGAATCAAGGGTTGAAAGTGAGTTCACGGCCAAGGAAGTTCTTGGGCCGTGAACTCCATTTTAGGGTGTCAAAATGCCCTAAATGCCACCCTTAAGCCAAGAATCTAGCATAGCTTTTTACCTTGATGTGTCTAAGACCCAAAACAACCAAAATACCAACACCCACAAGTGTTTACGGCCGCAAACACATGACCAAATGGTCTATGGGCCGAAAACTCAAGTTAGGGGTGTTTTGGTGCCACAAACACTTCCTAAGGCTTTGGCATGAATTTAGAATGCTTCTTTATGACCTTTAACACCCTCATAAACATATTTGGACATGAGTTTACGGTTGTAAACTCATTTGGGCCGTGAACACCCCAAAAGTGCCAAAAGAAGTGGACTTTCTCATCCTAGGCTAAAGCTAATGTCCCTAAATCTTTCCCTAGCTTTCATACTTGCACTAACCCACGAGTAACCATGAGTTTATGTCCGTAGACTCCCTTGGGCCGTGAACTCATGGTAGTAAACTCATGTGAGTGCCTTTATACCTTCCTATGTTGAATCACATGTGATACCAACACTTGGTCAAGGTGTTACCTAGTCCCAGAAGGTGTTTCCTTTCATATAGTTGTTATAAACACTATATTCATGTCAATATGTGTCATTATAGGTAATTTAGGACTTATTGTGTCTCGGGACTTCATTCGTGGAACTTCTCATCCCAACACGCATACCCGCTAGAACCACTCACAACATGTGAGTTCATACCCCTAATCAATGTTTAAAAGATTTTAAATGCTTTAATGGGCGGGAGGGGGGGATACAAGTAGAAAACAACATGTTATTAAATCATCTATATGTATTTTATAACTGTGTTGTCATTCAACAAATTTCACATACTAAAAAATGTGATGCATGAAATGGTTTTCTATCTTTAAAATACTTTGTTATCAAATGTATTACTTTTGAAATGTTTATCAAAATGACATCAAGTCACTTTTATATTTGTTCAAAACCCTTAGATGTCTTACAAAACCATTTTACATTCTTGAACTAAACTATGCGTATACACTTATATTCTTATATATGTGTTGATGATATAGTTTACATCTTTCATTTAGTTTCCCACACCCTTGAGTAGTAAGAGTGTATAAACCTACTTGAACAACCAATTACCTTTCAGTAAATTATCATAGGGATAATTTGTAAATATCAAACATTATTCCAATTACAAGGAATCACACAAGAGTCAGTTCATTCATGAGTCTATACCAGTACATTACCTGATACATGTGTACATTTACATATGATTACATGATACATGAGTACGTTTACATATGCTTACATGATACATGAATACGCTTACATGAACACATTACATGAGTACCTTTACATAGATACATTTACCTGTGTATATTAACATGAAGACTTGTATCTCGAATTGCGAGGATGACTTATTAGTAACTTCTGTGTAAATCTTCCTGCATATCCCTAGTACCTCGGGATATCTAGATAGGACCTTATCCCTAGTACCTCGGGATATCTAGACGGGACCCTATCCCTAGTACCTCGGGATATATGGACGGGACTAACCATTCCGGAACCCAGCTGTTAGCAACAGTAAGTGATGAACATCTACGGATGTCTAAGGTTATTACTTATATTAGGAGTCAATTATAGGACTAACCCTTCCTCCGCCATGCTGCTGCTACAGAGGACAATTGGACAATCTTCGGATGTTCATTAGATTATATATGTCGTGTTAGCCAAAGTACCTCGAGATAACATTTACATCCATCGTGTTAGCCCTAGTACCTCAGGATAACATTTACTTTAGTATATTTTCCTATTTACTTTATTTTGTGATAGGTTATACGTTTCCCTTTACGCGATGGCGTGTTAGCCCTAGTACCTCGGGATAACACTTACATTAGTACTTTTTCCTGTTTACTTTATTTTGTGATACTTTCACATAAACGATGAGTTAGACTAAGTACTTTTAGTACTAGTCAATAGAAAGGAAAAGCTATCATTTTACTTACAGAACATTTAAGTCTTGGTAGAAGACTATCATATCATTTTCCTATTTTACTTTATTTTGCTATACATTCACCTAAACAAAGAGTTAGACTAAGTAGTTTTAGTACTAGTCAATAGAAAGGAAAAACTATCATTTTACTTACAAAACATTCGGGTCTTGGTAGAAGACTACATTATCATAACAACACATTCGGGTCTTTGTAGAAGACTACATTATTATAACAAAACATTCGGGTCTTGGTAGAAGGCTACATTTTCATAACAAAACATTCGGGTCTTGGTAGAAGACTACATTATCATAACAAAACATTTGGGTCTTGATAGAAGACTACATTGTCATAACAAAACATTCGGGTCTTGGTAAAAGACTACATTGTCATAACAAAACATTCGGGTCTTGGTAGAAGACTACATCTCAAACTAATAGAAAAGAAGGGATTTTGTAGGGCTTTTCATACTTACATCAAAATTTTCATTTAAAGGTTTACATGACTTTTAAAACAGCTTTTAGTAAGCAAGACAATGACACTGAAATACTTATGAATTCACCAGCTTTAAAGCTGATACTCGCTTTCAAAATAACTTGTATTCTCAGGTCATCACTTAGACAGGTGTGATGGCCAGGTTTTTGAGAAGATGGAGCACAGACAAGACTCGCCTTATTTTGTTTATTCATTTTATTGTTATACATTATGAAAGAACACACATGTATTAAAACTTTACATTTAATGCAATGGATGATGTTGTTTCTTGTTTACTACTTTACACTGTTATGATACTTCACATGACGTCCTCCACCCCGGAACGTTTCCGCCGTTCTTGGTTTTGGGGTGTGACAGATACACTTACATGGAGAACTTTACATAGATACCTTATTAATAGCATGCCTGTATATGTATAGTTATATAAATAATGTTTAAAGGACTTAGGAAGGCTAACCCGCTTTATTTCCTTTTCCCCGTTGGGATGTGGTCTGTTGGGTATCGGGTATCCGTCCGTAGGTCGTTTAAATATTAGTTATATATCATGTGTACATATATGGACATAATAATTCTGATCAGTTAGTTCAGTACCTTTGGGTAGTGGGTCTCGTGAGAAGACTACTTACTTACTTACTAGACGGGACTAACCCTTCCGGCACCCAACTGTTAGCGACAGGGGTAATGAACATATACGGATGTCTTAGGTTGATACCATTACAGGTATGCTTTAAGGGACTAACTATTCCTACACCCAACTATTAGCAACAGAGGTAAATGTACATGTACGGATGTCTTAAGTTAACACTGTTAGTTATCCTAGTGTAAAAGGATAGTACTTAAGTTAATATATTATTATCAACCTTTACTTTGTGACACATTCACATAAACGACGAGGTAGGATATATTTGAGATAGATAACTATTTTCCTTATTACCTTTATATTGTGACTGATACACATAAACGATGAGGTATACAGGGAAAAACCATCAAATTTACAGAGATGCGTACTTTCAAAACAGTAGAGTCTTGGTAGAAGACTACTTTCAAAACAATAGAGTCTTGGTAGAAGACTTCTTTTATAGGGATCATAGGGATTTCTAGGGTTGTTCAAACGTTTTCCATTACTTACAAACATTTACATACTTATACGACTTTCTTT
Source organism: Lactuca serriola (assembly GCF_051521515.1). Classification (NCBI taxonomy): domain Eukaryota; kingdom Viridiplantae; phylum Streptophyta; class Magnoliopsida; order Asterales; family Asteraceae; genus Lactuca; species Lactuca serriola. The sequence continues at coordinate 237,523,625 of NC_136411.1, forward strand.
CAAAACAATGTCAAAGACTTTCATGTGACAACCTGATATTTCAACTCTTTGTAACTAGGACTGTTCACTATTCGGATAAAACCGAATTATCCAATTGGACAATTTGGATTGGACTATTTGGTTCGGATATTCGGATTTTTGGATTGGTTTTCAACAAAACCGAATTATTATTTTGGATTTCGGATTGGTTTTGGTTTTTAAAATAAGAACCGAATAGTCCAAAAAAACCGAATAAAGATTTATTATTTATCTATTTATAATATATATCTATAGTTATTTATTAATTTTGTAATTTATTTTTTTAAATAGGTTCAAAATGTTTCACCCGATAAAAGAAACATTAATATGCAATATCTATAAAATATTTAACTATAATATATCTTTGTTAGTTGTTTATAAATTTCAAATCACAACTTAATTATTTGTTTTTGCTTCTTGTGTAAAGTTGGATAATATTATAATTATATGTCGTTTTAAAATGTTTCGGTTTTGAAAACCGAATTATAAAAACCGATCCAACCGAATTGTAATTGGATTGGATCGGATCGGATTTGAATTTAGTTTGGACAATTCGGATTCATGTTTTGAAAACCGAAATCAATTCGGATTTACTTGATTGGATCGGATCAAACCGATCCATCCAAACGAACACTCCTATTTGTAACGACCAAAATGGGTCAAGTATTGTAACCACTCTTGAGTAATAAAATTTACTTTCAAAATAAAATGTACAAATAGTTCTATTTAATTTCCTTCTATGATTAAATGTCTTTGAACCATGATGGTACGTGAAAAGAACGCCCAAATCCGAATTCATATAGCGAAGTTATGATTTTTCCAAGTTCGGCTTAGCAACAGACAGCTAAAAACTCGAATCGGAAATCGAGCGACTTTTGGCCGGAATGACCTAAACGAGAATCGAAGGTCTCGAAATTAGTATACCAGCGGTAAAAAGTCTGGCAAAAACCGACATCAGATAAAGAAGTTATGAATTTTCAATGAAATTCCTTAAACACGATGGGTTTTTAATAAATAATAAAAAAATAATTTCGTAATTTGCCGACAGAGTCTAAACGAAAGTTGTAGAGCGTAGTCTCACCTACGCGAGGATATAAAGACCATCGAAAACGGAGTTCGTATGAACAAGATATGAATTTTTGAAGTTTATTAAATAAATTAATTATTTATTTTAATCAAAATTCGGATATTATCCGAAGGGGAGTCAGCGTCCTCATCCGAGGTACGCGCTGCGTACCCCTGTACGCCCTGCGTAACCGAGAGGATTGGCCTCTGATCGTCCACGTCGCACTATCCGAGGAATCCGACCCGTCCGACCCGTCCGAAGCTCCGACCCGTCTGACCCGCCGTCCCATCCGACCCGCATACCCAGCAACCCGTCCCATCCGAAGCCGAGGCAGTCGAGGCTTCGGTCATGCATGACGTACGCGTACGCGCTGCGTACGAGCGTACGCCTCGCGTACCGAGGTAGACCAGCCTTACTATAAATAGGATGCGAGGGCTTCCAAGAAAAGGGCTCATTTCTCTCCTCTCTCTCACAACCTTGCCTCGTTTTCCGTGTCCGTTCAAACCCGAAGCTCTGGTCTTTTTGGCTCAAGTCCCGAAGGTTGATTTTACTCCCGAGATTCCCAAGAATCCCGAGGAAAATCCGTTTCCCGAGACGAAACTCTGCCCGGTTTTCTATCTCGCTATCTTCAAACTTTCAAGTGAGTTTCATACCCCATAATCAACCTTTTTAAATATTCTAAATGCTTTTATATGCTTTCAAGGGGGGGGGGGGGGGATTACAAGTAAAACACACGAGTATTATCGTGTGTTACATAAAGAAACTCTTTTATATGCTGTTATATATTCAAATCACATGCGATTTATAAACTTTTAAAGGAACATATATATATATATATATATATATATATATATATATATATATATATATATATATATAACATATGTTACAATAGCATATATCTTTTGAAATATAAATTTGTTGAAATACATGTATAAACTAAACTTTTCTTAGATTATTCTTGTCTATCTTGGACTCTACACCAAAAATCTATGCTTTCATAATCAAGTGATTTCTTTTCTAGGTATTTCTAAACAAACAAGACACACTTTTAGAAAACTATAATAGGTGTAGTTTTACGAACAGATTTCTAACTCTTATGTACTAGAAACATAAATTTCAAGAAGTTTACTTTCGTATACAAGAACAAACGTAACATTTTAACAAGTAGATCTGTTTTTATACCACGGTTTTGTGAGACACTAACTTCATGTACGTTCGAGTACACATTTCAAGTCCTGTATTATATACCAGAATCCCTTGGAGGGGGAGCATGGTGTTTGTGTATAGATCTATACGGGCTTGACAACCCGCGCCCTGACTGTTAGCTGCAGTCCACCGTTTGGGGTGACAAACGTCATAACATTCCAACGCCTGAAGAACGTTGTGTATAGGCATTCCGAGTCAATAGTATGGTTATAAAACTCACAAGGGGTATTAAAAATGCATTCATTTACAAGGTTTTCAAACTCATTGGTTATTTTACATTTACATACATTTTAGAAACAAACATTGGTCTTGAGTGAAGGCTACTTTTATACTAGTAGAAAATATAGGATTTTCTAAACACAAACAAACAAAGATCAAATATTTCATTTCATTCAAACATTGTCACTTAAATACTTATGAAATTCACCAGCTTAAATGTTGATCTACTCTTTCAAAATTACTTGTATGTCCCAGGAAATCAGTAATTTCAGGTATTCATTTCGCTTTTGATGAAGGGATGCTGCGGCGCCAGTTTAATCTCGTATTTTGACATCATATTGTAATTGAGTTTTGAGCATGTAACTTTTGACAAATGTAAACTTTCAATTATATATATGATTGTTGTATTGCTTTCTTTACTATGTATTCATTTGTTACGTTACCACATGAAGTCATCCGCCCCCGAATGTTTCTGCCGTTCAGGTTTGGGGGTGTGACAGATTGGTATCAGAGCAATGTTTATAGTGAACTAAGTATATCGAACCACATAAGATATACAAACTATAAATGCTTAAGGGACTAATACCCTCTGACAAAACAAATTTTCTTTTTACACTTAAGCAGCATTTCGTTCAACTTAAATTGATAGTTCATTTAAGTACAATTACATGCATACCACAAACTATTTTCATGTTATACAACTATACAAGTATTTAGACAAGTTGACACTACGATTGAGACTCGATATATGTAATCAGATTTTGGACAAATATAGCGTGATCAACTATATTTGCCCAAGATTGGACCAATGTATATCGAGGAATGATCGTAGTAAGCAACAAGTCAAACCTTACCAAACCATTACAAGAATCAAACACAAGAATTTAAATACTATAGGAGTATTTGCTATCTAAACTAGTTTAACTTACATGTTTTACATGTTCCGACTTTATTCAAATCTTATAACCCTATTTCTCGTACAGTCAAATGGCTGCATTTCACCACCCTGGCGACCCCTACTTTCCCAACCAAGGCAACGGAGGATGGATCGAAGATGATCCCGAAGAGGACGAGGAACCCATAGAAGTGGGTGATGACTCCGGTACCGACTCAGAGCCGGAAGTTATCGATCCACCACCCATTCAACCTCCCGTATTCGTAAGGAACTTTCAAGGACCGACTCCCGTCTGGGGAAGTCACCTCCACCATTGGAGCCAACAGCAAAACCTACGCCCTCCCTACGGCATGTGTCGGGACTTCTATGATGTCCGCGGCGGAGGTTCAGCTGATCGAGCACTCCCGGTAATGGTAGGTAAGTTAGCCAATCAGTCCTATCAGTCTGGAGTTCAAGCTAGTCGACTCCGGGATGTCAACATGGAAGTGCAAGTTCACACTTCTGACATCCGTAGGCTGGACAAGATGCAAGACAATGCTCAACTTCAAACCGAAGCATTTCAAGCGCAAATGATTGCAGCCCTCGCTGAACTGAGGGAACAACAAGCCGCTTTTGATAGGCGTCTAATGGAGTCAAAGCAATCAGATGCGGAGTCAAGCTCCAAGCCCAACCTTCGACGCAAGTAGTGCTTGTCAAGGACTCAAATTTTGTTATAGCTTAGGACCTCGGCTAAAAGTCTTTAAATTTCTCGAACTTTGTAATCGGAGACCCTTATAGGGGTCAAATTTTCATGATCGTTGTAACAACTTTTATATTAATATAAGTGACACTATTACTACTATGTTAAGTGTTTCGTTCGAACCTTGAATGGTCTTTGTGAAACCAAATACTTGTTTCATGCCTACAGTCTTACAAATAACTTTCATTCTTCTATTTTAAGACTTATACTATCATCTGTTGTTGAACTATAGCGATTTAGTTCATGAGACACATACATTTTCTATTCTATGAAATTCTTATCCTTGTCTTTTCAACCTATAGTTGAAGGATGCCTCCGCGTAGGAATCCAAGGCGAAACAACGGTGAGGAAGCACCTATACCACCACCACCTCCACTACCCCAATTTGATGCTGTTATGTTTCAAGCAGCAGTCACCGCAGCGGTAGCAGCTGCCATGTCACAGATCAATAACTCGAGTACTAATGGCTCGGGATCTGGCACACACCTATCCAACCATGGCGAGAGTCATGGACCACCTCGAGAATGCACCTATAAGGACTTCACTAATGCCAAGACCCGAATGTTTTATGGTACTGGTGGTGTGATGGCCCTGAGGCAATGGATTGAAAGGACGGAGGCAGTCTTTGAAATCTGCTCCTGTCCCAAGCACAGCAAGGTCAAATTTGCAACTTTCACCCTTCTCGATAAAGCTTTAACTTGGTGGAATGGCCACGTTAAAGTACTTACCCTAATCATGGCAAACTCCATAAGCTGGGAGAGCTTGAAGGCCATGATGATGAGAGAATACTGCCCACGGGGAGAGATTCAAAAGCTTGAACACGAGCTATGGACTCTCGGAATGGTGGGTACCGACATCGCTACTTATACCAACAGATTCTGCGAGCTGGCAATCCTTTGTCCAGATATGATTGCTCCCGAGAGCAAGAAAATAGAAAGGTACATCTGGGGACTGACGCCCCAAATGCGGTCAAGCGTGTTAGCTTCTAAACCTGACACCTTTGAAAGTGCTAAGGAACTGGCACAATCTCTGATCGACTACGGAGGTCATCAGAACTCAACCACCTCTGCACCAGCACCACAGAAAGGAAACAACAACAGCAACAACTACAACAACGACAACAACAACAACAACAACCAGGGCAGGAAGAGAGCGTGGATTAAAGGGAAGGGTGGGTCTTCCCAAGAATCCGCAAAGAAACAACTGGTTTCGGTAAATGCTGCCACTGTACCTGCTACAGCCCCTACAAATACCTACCCAACAAGGCCTTATATAGGTAACCTCCTAAAATGCACCAAATGCAATTACCACCACCATGGACCTTGTCGAGAAATGCAGTGCGCCAACTGCAACAGGAAAGGACACACAGCCCGTTTCTGCAAGGAAACCGCGAAGCCGATCACTCAAGTTCCCGGTGCGGGTGTAGGGCAGGCTTGCTATGGTTGTGGCGAGGTGGGCCACTACAAGAGGAACTGTCCTAAGGCAGCAGGCACCGGAGGTGTGGGACGAGTTTTGGCAATAGGCCACGACGAAGCTGTAGCTGACCCAACTATAGTTGCTGGTACGTTCCTTCTCGATAATTCATACGCATGCATATTATTCGATAGTGGAGCGGAGAGAAGCTTCGTGAGTCAAAACTTTATTCATTTACTTAAACCTAAACCTAGCAAGTTAGAAAAATCATTCACTATAGAGATGGCCAATGGAAAAACCGAAAACACAAATTGCATATACATGGGTTGTACGTTAACATTAGACGGCCATTCTTTCCCAATCAACCTCATGCCGGTTCAAATTAAAAGTTTCGACGTCATAGTCGGCATGGATTGGTTGAGTCTTCTTAGCGCCGACATCATGTGCTTTGAGAAAGCAGTCCGTCTTAACCTCCTTAACAACGAAACATTAGTTATCTACGGCGACAAATCTAGTACAAACCTTCGCATCATTTCGTGCATCCAAGCTCGAAAGTGCTTGCGGAAGGACTATCGAGCATTCCTAGCGCACATCGTCGATACAAGTCAAGAACTAAAGTACATCAAGAGCATCTCGGTAGTACGCGACTTTCCCGATATATTTCCAGAAGAACTACCGGGATTACCACCGCAACGCCAAGTCGAGTTCAGAATCGACTTAATTCCAGGAGCTACCCCAGTAGCGAAGTTGCCTTATCGTCTTGCACTAGCAGAGATGCAGGAACTTTCCAGTCAACTTAATGAACTCCTTCACAAAGGATTCATAAGACCAAGTTTCTCACCTTGGGGAGCACCGGTCTTGTTTGTAAAGAAGAAAGACGGATCGTTCCGTATGTGCATCGACTACAGAGAACTGAACAAACTTACTGTCAAGAACCGCTATCCTCTACCCCGTATCGACGACCTATTCGATCAACTTCAAGGGGCAAACTACTTCTCCAAAATAGATCTACGATCCGGATATCACCAATTACGAGTTCTAGAGGGGGACATTCCAAAGACAGCTTTCGGAACTCGTTATGGACACTACGAATTCGTGGTGATGCCGTTCGGATTAACCAATGCACCAGCAGTATTTATGGACCTAATGAATAGGGTATGCCGCCCTTACTTGGATCAGTTTGTCATCGTCTTTATCGATGATATACTTATCTACTCTCGAAGTGAGGAAGAGCATAGTCAACACCTACGAAAAGTCCTAGAAACACTACGAACGGAGAAACTCTATGCGAAGTTCTCTAAATGCGAATTTTGGATTCGAAGAGTCGAATTTTTAGGCCACGTTGTTAGCGAGAAAGGTATACACGTGGACCCCTCCAAAATTAAGGCTATTGAGAACTGGTCGGCACCAAAGACACCTACAGAAATTCATCAATTTCTAGGTCTAGCTGGCTACTATCGCAGATTCATAAAGAACTTTTCGAGCATTGTGAAACCTCTTACTACATTAACCCAGAAAGGTGTGGCCTTTGACTGGGAAGCGAAACAAGAGAAGGCATTCTAGACACTAAGGCAGGCCTTGTGCACCGCACCGATACTATCCCTCCCCGAAGGGATAGAAGACTTCGTAGTGTATTGCGATGCTTCAAATCAAGGACTTGGTTGTGTTCTTATGCAAAGAGGGAAGGTTATCGCTTATGCCTCCCGACAGCTTAAGACACACGAAGTGAACTATACGAAACACGATCTCGAATTAGGAGCAGTGGTATTTGCTCTGAAGATCTGGAGGTACTACTTATACGGAACAAAGAGTACTATTTTCACCGATCACAAGAGCCTTCAACACATTTTTGATCAGAAGGAACTCAACATGCGACAACGACGATGGGTTGAGTTACTGAATGACTACGAATGCGAAATTCGTTATCATCCTAGCAAGGCCAACGTAGTAGCCGACGCCCTCAGTCGAAAGGAATACACTGGCCGGAGGGTCAAATCTCTAACCATGACTATCCATTCCCACCTATCCACACAAATTAAGGAGGCACAAATGGAAGCTTTGCAACCTGAAAATGTGGCAGGTGAATCCCTGCGAGGTATGGAGAAGAATCTAGAAGTCAAGGGTGGCGGAGCCTACTATCTCATGGACCGAATCTGGACCCCAAAACATGGTGGTTTCATAAACATAGTCATGACTGAGGCCCACAACTCAAGATATTCCGTTCACCCGGGTTCAGATAAAATGTATCTAGATCTTAAGAAACTGTACTGGTGGCCTATCATGAAAGCAGAAATTGCTACCTTCGTGAGTAAATGTCTTACTTGCGCTAAGGTTAAGGTCGAGTATCAGAAACCATCAGGATTACTACAACAACCAGAGATACCAGAATGGAAATGGGAGCGGATTACTATGGACTTCATAACCAAGTTACCCAAGACGACAAGTGGACTCGATACCATATGGGTCATCGTCGACAGACTGACCAAATCCGCGCATTTCCTACCCATCAAAGAGACTGACAAAATGGAGAAGCTTACAAGAACTTACTTGCGGGAAGTAGTGCGACTGCATGGTGTTCCGATATCTATTATCTCCGATCGAGATAGTAGATTCACTTCAAGGTTCTGGCAATCACTACAAAGTTCCCTGGGAACTAGGCTGGACATGAGTACAGCCTACCACCCACAGACAGACGGACAAAGTGAGAGAACAATACAAACTTTAGAAGACATGCTGAGAGCCTGCGTAATTGACTTTGGAAAGGCATGGGATATGCATTTACCCCTTGTCGAATTTTCATACAACAATAGTTATCATACAAGCATAAAAGCTGCTCCGTTTGAAGCCCTCTATGGTCGAAAGTGCAGATCCCCTCTGTGCTGGACTGAAGTTGGCGATACCCAGTTAGCTAGAGGAAGAGTTCCTGAAAGCAGTCTCACCGGTCCGGAGATCATACGTGAAACAACAGAGAAGATCGTTCAGATTCGTGAACGATTGAAAGCCTCAAGAGACCGACAGAAAAGCTACGCTGACCAAAGGAGGAAACCTTTGGAATTCCAGGTAGGAGACCACGTCTTATTAAAGGTCTCACCGTGGAAGGGTTTAATACGATTTGGAAAGCGTGGGAAACTAAATCCAAGATACATAGGGCCTTTCAAGATTCTTGCCAGAATCGGCCCTGTGGCTTACAAGCTTAACCTACCGCGCGAACTTAGTAACATCCATCCAACCTTCCACGTCTCAAACTTGAAAAAGTGTCTGTCTGACGAGACCCTTGTTATTCCACTCGACGAGATCGAGATCAACGAGAGCCTCAACTTTGTGGAAGAACCAGTAGAAATCATGGACCGAGAGGTCAAACAAACAAAACAAAGTCGCATACCCATCGTGAAGGTTCGCTGGAACGCCAAGCGGGGTCCCGAATTCACATGGGAACGCGAAGATCAGATGAAACAAAAGTACCCTCATCTCTTTCATGTTCACTAGTATCTTTACTACTTTAAATTTCGGGACGAAATTTTCTCTAACAGGGGGATGATGTGACAACCTGATATTTCAACTCTTTGTAACGACCAAAATGGGTCAAGTATTGTAACCACTTTTGAGTAATAAAATTTACTTTCAAAATAAAATGTACAAATAGTTCTATTTAATTTCCTTCTATGATTAAATTTCTTTGAACCATGATCGTACGTGAAAAGAACGCCCAAATCCGACTTCATATAGCGAAGTTATGATTTTTCCAAGTTCGGCTTAGCAACAGATAGCTAAAAACTCGAATCGGAAATCGAGCGACTTTTGGCCGGAATGACCTAAACGAGAATCGAAGGTCTCGACATTAGTATACCAGCGGTAAAAAGTCTGGCAAAAACCGACATCGGATAAAGAAGTTATGAATTTTCAAAGAAATTCCTTAAACACGATGGGTTTTTAATAAATAATAAAAAAATAATTTCGTAATTTGCCGACGGAGTCTAAACGAAAGTTGTAGAGCGTAGTCTCACCTATGCGAGGATATAAAGACCATCGAAAACGGAGTTCGTATGAAGAAGATATGAATTTTTTAAATTTATTAAATAAATTAATTATTTATTTTAATCAAAATTCGGATATTATCCGAAGGGGAGTCAGCGTCCTCATCCGAGGTACGCGCTGCGTACCCCTGTACGCCCTGCGTAACCGAGAGGATTGGCCTCTGATCGTCCACGTCGCACTATCCGAGGAATCCGACCCGTCCGAAGCTCCGACTCGTCCGACCCGCCGTCCCATCCGACTCGCGTACCCAGCAACCCGTCCCATCCGAAGCCGAGGCAGTCGAGGCTTCGGTCATGGATGACGTACGCGTACGCGCTGCGTACGAGCGTACGCCCCGCGTACCGAGGCAGACCAGCCTTACTATAAATAGGATGCGAGGGCTTCCAAGAAAAGGGCTCATTTCTCTCCTCTCTCTCAGAACCTTGCCTCATTTTCCGTGTCCGTTCAAACCCGAAGCTCTGGCCTTTTTGGCTCAAGTCCCGAAGGTCGATTTTACTCCCGAGATTCCCGAGAATCCCGAGGAAAATCCGTTTCCCGAGACGAAACTCTGCCCGGTTTTCCATCTTGCTATCTTCAAACTTTCAAGTGAGTTTCATACCCCTTAATCAACCTTTTTAAATATTCTAAATGCTTTTATATGCTTTCAAGGGGGGGGGGGATTACAAGTAAAACACACGAGTATTATCGTGTGTTACATAAAGAAACTCTTTTATATGCTGTTATATATTCAAATCACATGCGATTTATAAACTTTTAAAGGAACATATATATATATATATATATATATATATATATATATATATATATATATATATATATATATAACATATGTTACAATAGCATATATCTTTTGAAATATAAATTTGTTGAAATACATGTATAAACTAAACTTTTCTTAGATTATTCTTGTCTATCTTAGACTCTACACCAAAAATCTATGCTTTCATAATCAAGTGATTTCTTTTCTAGGTATTTCTAAACAAACAAGACACACTTTTAGAAAACTATAATAGGTATAGTTTTACGAACAGATTTATAACTCTTATGTACTAGAAACATAAATTTCAAGAAGTTTACTTTCGTATACAAGAACAAACGTAACATTTTAACAAGTAGATCTGTTTTTATACCACGGTTTTGTGAGACACTAACTTCATGTACGTTCGAGTACACATTTCAAGTCATGTATTATATACCAGAATCCCTTGGAGGGGGAGCATGGTGTTTGTGTATAGATCTATACGGGCTTGACAACCCGCGTCCTGACTGTTAGCTGCAGTCCACCGTTTGGGGTGACAAACGTCATAACATTCCAACGCCTGAAGAACGTTGTGTATAGACATTCCGAGTCAATAGTATGGTTATAAAACTCACAAGGGGTATTAAAAATGCATTGAATTACAAGGTTTTCAAACTCATTGGTTATTTTACATTTACATACATTTTGGAAACAAACATTGGTCTTGAGTGAAGGCTACTTTTATACTAGTAGAAAATATAAGATTTTCTAAACACAAACAAACAAAGATAAAACATTTCATTTCATTCAAACATTGTCACTTAAATACTTATGAAATTCACCAGCTTAAATGCTGATCTACTCTTTCAAAATTACTTGTATGTCCCAGGGAATCAGTAATTTCAGGTATTCATTTCGCTTTTGATGAAGGGATGCTGCGGCGCCAGTTTAATCTCGTATTTTGACATCATATTGTAATTGAGTTTTGAGCATGTAACTTTTGACAAATGTAAACTTTCAGTTATATATATGATGGTTGTATTGCTTTCTTTACTATGTATTCATTTGTTACGTTACCACATGAAGTCATCCGCCCCCGAACGTTTCCGCCGTTCAGGTTTGGGGTGTGACATTTCATAACAAGTTTTACAAATCAAAGACACATTAATACTTATGAATTCACCAGATTTTGGGCTGATACTCGCTTTCAAAATAACTTGTATACTCAGGTCACAAATAGACAGGTACGACGACCAGGTTTGTGAAGACGGAGCAATCCAGACTCGTCCTATTATGATTATTCATGTTATTGTTGTATATTATGAAAGAACACACTTGTAATTAAAATTATACTATTAATGCAATGGATGATGTTGTTGCTTGTTTACTACTTTACATTGTTGTGATATGTTACATGACGTCCTCCGCCCCAGAACGTTTCCGCCGTTCTCGGTTTTGGGGTGTGATAGATTGGTATCAGAGCATTGTTTATAGTGAATATAGTATATAAACCCATAAAAGATATACTAACTATAAATACATTAGGATTAAAATACTCTGACCAATATTTTATACTTTAAATAATAAAATATTTAATTAAGTATACGTGCCTGCATTCATACTAAAATCAGTGTCTCTAGGACAGTACAAAAGAATTACAATTGTTGGGCAGCACAAGTAGACTTAGAGACATATAGTCAAAACTGGGAAGGTATAGCCTGATCAACAATATTATCCGAGGGTTGACTAGCATGTGCCTAAGTGTAGTTGTGAGGTTGCAACTAGTCTAAAGTCTTACCAACAATACCACAATGAGAACAATAGAACATAAACATAAAATACCATAGGGGTGTTTTGTGTTACTATAATTACTTACTTGAGAACTAAAAAGGATCTTCATTACTAAGTTGATAGTTGCTAAGTGGATACATTAAGGCTATATGTAACTAGGATGTTATAGACTTGGAATCTGTGAAATTTTTGCTTTAGCCCTATTCCTTGTGAATTTGGAGTTAAGGTCACTTATTCGAAGGCCTATCTTGTGTTGATTACATATCACTGGTATGCACTTTACAAATAGGGATGTAACTAATGAAGATTTTCGAATAATTATCTAGAGGGTTTGTCTAATAATTATTTCCTTACCTCAATTACCGCGTAGATAACACGGCTGGACTGCATCCCCACGGCAACCCGTACCTTCCGAATGAAGTCATTGATGGATGGTTTGGAGAAGAACCAGAGAATGATCATCCGATTCCTTTGAATGATCACCATGCTGAAGACCTCACGGATGATGACAACTCCGAACCTGAAGCTGAGAACCTACCCCAAGTAGCTCCCATTCCAAATCCTAACCCTCATTCGGCTTTTCATTGCCCGACGCCTCCTTGGGTAGAATGCTTGGAAACATGGAGCCAAGGACAGCCCATGCCATTTAATGGAGACCGAAGCTTTTATGACCTGAGCAATAGAGGCTCAGTAGACAGAATCTTGCAAATTCTAGGCCGCAGAGTGGCCCGAAATGAGATTCAAGACAGGACAGCCCTACATCAAATCACAGAAGTTGCCGCCAATGCAAGAATGCATACCCTTCGCACCATTCATCTGGAAGATTCTCATAAGAGATCTGAAAGAGACCATAAAACCCTGCTTCAAGCACTGGCTGAATCACGAGCCGACGTCATAGAACTCTGAGTACGCCAGAGGGTGTACGAAAGACACTTGCTTGATATGGAACATGAACTGGCTGAGCTAAGAGTTCACTAGAGGGATGATCGTCACCAGTAGGAGATACTTTACTTTCCTTCTTGTTTTAAAGAACCGTGTTCCTGTCTATGTCCTATGTGGCATTTTCTATGAAACTGCCTTGTACTCTAGGTACTTTTTAGTTAGGCCTTTATGCGGCCAAAACTTTTGCTACTCCATATATGATGTAAGACGTTCTTCAAGGTCAAAATTCTTTGAATTTGTACATGTTAAACATCGATGAGGTTGACAGGCGGCTATCTTCCGTGTCACGTTCTTGTTCAAATACTCTCATCATACTTTCATTGGAGTCTATCCAAAACATACTTTATTCAAGTCATTGGACTATAGAAATTTACTCCGAAGACATTTCCAAGTCTCTTTCAGTGGTTGGATCATATTACCCACCAACCTATAGTACCTCGGTGCGAACGATAAACGTCTTGAGACTAGTCTACGAACTTACTTCTACTCCTTACTACGACTGCATCATAGGGATGTAGGTCAAACCTTCGAGAACATACTTTTACTCTTTCATTGAACAATCGACGTACATCCACGGTCAATAGTAGCCTTTATTAGGAAATTTTAGTTCATTGAAAAAGATTCGTAAGAAGATTATTGTCATGATTTTGCTCGCTTATACATTCCCGAGTTATATATAACGAAGACCTGGTAGACAATAGAATGTGAGATTTCTAATGTAGTTTCTTTTCCTCGTTGGGATGTGGGACTAGAGTAGAATCACACATTTTATCATCCGCCCCGTCTTGGTTATATCATAACGTGTACGAGCTAAGTTTTCATGTATAATAACTCCTCTCTTGGCCTGAATCAAAATGATACAAGAACCGTCCAGACAGTTTAATGATTACTTAGCCACAGAATGAAAATACCAAGCTTCTCGCCTTTGGGATCTCTGTTCTTATTCTTCAAGAAGACGGACTTCAGAGGGTGCGATCATAACAGCACTAATGCACCGGATCCCATTAGAACTCCGCAGTTAAGCATGCATGGGCGAGAGTAGTACTAGCATGGGTGACATTTGGGAAGTCCTCATGGTGCAGACCTCAACATGACTTCCATTATAATTCATCACTCTCTGACTCGCAAAGAGAAATCAGTTGACCAACCGCAAGGAATGACGTACCTTTCAGAAATGAACCTAAGATCCGAATATCACCAATTACAAGTGTTAGTGAAGGGTGTCCCGAGGACAATCTTCCAAACTCGATGCAAACACTACGATTCCGTAGTGATACCTCTCGGATAAGATCAATACACCCGTAATATTCATGAACTTAATGAATAGGGTACGCAATTCTTATTTGGATCAGTTCGTCACTGTCTTTTAAATGACTTACTTATCTACTCTCGTAGTAAGAAGGAAATCATAAAGAGCATCTACAACAAACCATGGAAACATTACGATCAGAGAAGCTTTACATGAAGTTCTCTGAAATGCGAATTTTTAGATTTGAAGAGTCGAATTCCTAAGACACATTACCAGTAATGTGGGAATTCTTGAGGACCCTGCTAAAAATCAAAACCGCTGAGAATTGGCCAGCACCGAGGATGCCGACAGGAATTCGCCAAATTCTAGGTCTCGCTGACGTACTGTCGACAGTTCATTCAGAATTCCTCGCGGATTTCGAAACCTCTTATGACTTTGACTCAGAAGGGAGTGGCCCTTGACTGGGAAGAAAAGCAAGAGGAAGAAAACCTAGGAATTTCAGGTGAGAGGCCAAATCCTTTTGGAAATCTCACTTTGGGAAGGCTTGCTACGCTTCGGAAAGCGTGGTAAGCCAAATCCAGAATAGTTAGGACCTCCGAGATTCTTGCCAGAATCGGTCCCGTAATTCACAAACCCAACCTACACCGCGAGCTTAGTAACTTACATTTTACCTTTCGCTTCTCGAACTTGAAAACATACCTTTTCGTCAGGAATCTCGTAATCCCACTCGACGAGATCGAGAACAACGAGATCCTTGCCTTCGTGGAAGAACCGTAGTGACCCTCGACCGAGTGGTCAAGTGGACGAAGCAATGCCGTCGCCCCTTATTGAAGGTTCGTTGGGATACCAATCGAGGACCCAAATTCACTTATTAGCACGAGAACCAATCGATTAGGAATTTTCCCCACCTCCTTGCTCGATTTTTCATACCTACTCCTTTACCTAAATTCTAATTTCAGGACGAAATTCCCTTTAACGGGGGGATGATGTGACAACCAAAAATTTTCGTTCGGTCAAACCCTAAATTCAATCACTTCAAATTATAAGTCAAGTTCATTTTTATTTTTGGTTAGCGAATTTAAAGTTCGTTTGATTATTTTAATAATTATTCTTCAAACGAACAGGTGAAAGGAAGTGCAATCTCGAGTCTTGAAATTCCAAAACCGCAAGTACCACGTAGTTAGGAAATTCATGGCCAAACATTTATGTTTGGGTCGTAAATCCTTCCAAAACCGTAAACTCATGCCTTAAGCATGAGTTTACTCCCCAAAACACCTCACTTCTTACTTGCAGTCTCAAGAGCAAACTCCAAACACTCTCAACTACCATCCCGTCTTTCACCGGATTTCCTAAAAACGTAAGTACTTCTTGGCTTGATTTGTTGTTATACCGTAACAACTAGTGATTATACGTCATTTCATCCATTCAATTGTTGTTTTTCATTAGATCTTCAAAACACCAAGAACACCAAGATCACACACTAGTGTTCTTGGACCTTAAACACCCAATCAAGCTCCGATCTTGTAAGTGCACTTGTTATAGCTTCTAGTATGCTTAGTATTACCCTTATATCACTTGAAAATCATCAAATAACATAAGAACAAAGGATTTTACATCCAACGATGTTCTTGGGCCGTAAACCCCTTTTTAAGTGGTAAAATGGACATTAGTCCCTTCCTAAGCCTTGGATGCCAACCTTGAACCTTCCTAGAAGTGTTTAAGACCCTAAACAACAATCAAAAAATGTCCCTAAGAGAGTTTACAACTGTGAACACATAAGAATAAGTTCATTTGGCAGTAAACTCCACAAGGTGGTCTTATTATGCCCCTAATGCTTTCCTAAGGCTTGGACTTGATCATTTGATGCCCAATCATGACTTGTAATACCTCAAAACACAATTTGGAACTTAGTAACATGAGTTTACAAACCTATACTCATGGGGAAATGGTCATGGGCCGCAAAATCCATAAAGGGGTGGTTCATGGGCCATAAACTTCAATTCCATGTCATACAACCCTTAGGTGCAACCCTTTCGTACCTGTAGCCCTTGAATCAAAGTGTTTCCATGACCTAGGGTGTCTTAACTTGATTAATTAGTTATTAATTGGCTAATTAGATTACATATATGTTTATTATATGATAACTAGGACCATTGTGTGTGTTCAAGTCCTCACTTGACACCTAGCACCTTGTCCGACACTTCCGAACAAACCACTGACTGCAGGTGAGTTCATACCCCTTGAATTAACCTTTTAAATGTTTTTCAATGTTTTTAAATGTTTATAAATGCTTTATGGGGGGATACAAGTTAAATCATGATTAGTTATTATATCAATCACATGTGATTACTAACTAGCATGCAAATGGATTTACTATACGTTAGCTGTTTTACCAAACAGATTTCTTCAAATGACTTTCTTAAATGTTTTTATATGTTTAAAACTCTTTATCAAACTGCTTTATACAGTGTATGTTCTTTTCAAACTATGTTACAAATGTATTTCAAACAAAGGTTTTCTTTATACCTAAATTTTCTTATCAAACAAAATACTTTCAAATCGTTTTACAAACTGAACTCACGTCATCATTTCATAGTACTTAACTTTTCAAAGGTTGTACAAAACTTCTTTTATGCTTTTATATTATCAAATGCATGCCCACATATGTATAGTTATATAAGAAATGTTTAAAGGACTTAGGAAGGCTAACCCGCTTTATTTCCTTTTCCCCGTTGGGATGTGGTCTGGTAGGGTATCGGGTATCCGTCCGAATGTCGTCTACATATTCGTTATATATAATGTATACATATGTAGACATAAAAAGTGCCTTCAGTCAGTTCAGTACCTTTGGCTAGAAAAGGTTTACCTTCGTTGATACTTGTACATTTCTAGTAACTATTATAGGTATAGTTAGGAGATACTACTTGCTATTCCTGTTACAAGGAATTACACCAGAGTCAGTTCATTCATGAGTCCATATGAATACATGTTGCTTGTATAGATACACTTACTTGGGTACACTTACTTGGATACACTTACATGGATACACTTACTTGGATACACTTACTTAGATACACTTACAATGATACACTTACTTGGTTGCACTTACTTGGATACACTTGCATGGAGACCTTTACATAGATACCTTGTTAAAAGAATGCATGTATATGTATAGTTATATAAATAATGTTTAAAGAACTTAGGAAGGCTAACCAGCTTTATTTCCTTTTCCCTGTTGGGATGTGGTCTGGTAGGGAATTGGGTATCCGTCCGAAGGTCATTTAAATATTAGTTATATATCATGTATACATATACGGACATAATAGTTCTGATCAGTCAGTTCAGTACCTTTGGGTAGCAAAGGTATACGTTCATATATCCCTAGTGAGCTATAATAGGTATAGTTTGGGCTTAGATATATGATTTGGTAATAAATATGGATTTCGACCTAGCGATTCATTGCGGAAGTCATCTTTAGTCCCAAAAGCACGACGACCATATTATTACTTACAGCGGGTCTCATGAGAAGACTACTTACTTACTTACTAGACGGGACTAACCCTTCCGGCACCCAACTGTTAGCGACAAGGTTAATGAACATCTACGAATGTCTTAGGTTGATACCATTACATGTATACTTTTAGGGACTAGCTATTCCTACAACCAGCTGTTAGCAACAGAGGTAAATGTACATCTACGGATGTCTTAAGTTAACACTGTTAGTTATCCTAGTGCAAAAGGATAGTACTTACGCTATTATATTATTATCTTCCTTTACTTTGTGACACATTCACATAAGCGACAAGGTAGGATATATTTGAGATAGATAACTATTTTCCTTATTACCTTTATATTGTGACTCATACACATAAACGATGAGGTATACTATAGTTTTATACTAATAGTTAAACAGGGAAAAACCATCACATTTACTGAGATGTGTAATTTCAAAACAGTAGAGTCTTGGTAGAAGACTACTTTCAAAACAGTAGAGTCTTGGTAGAAGACTTTTTTTATAGAGATCATAGGGATTTCTAGGGTTGTTCAAACGTTTTCCATTACTTACAAACATTTACATACTTATACGACTTTCTTTCAAAGCAATGTCAAAGACTTTCATTACAAGTTTTACAAATCAAAGACACATTAATACTTATGAATTCACCAGCTTTTTGGTTGATACTCACTTTCAAAATAACTTGTATTCTCAGGTCACAAATAGACAGGTACGACAACCAGGTTTGTAAAGACGGAGTAGTCCAGACTCGTCTTATTATGATTATTCATGTTATTTTTGTATATTATGAAAGAACACACTTGTAATTAAAATTATACTATTAATGCAATGGATGATGTTGTTGCTTGTTTACTACTTTACATTGTTGTGATACATTACCTGACGTCCTCCGCCCCAGAACGTTTCCGCCGTTCTCGGTTTTGGGGTATGACAACATTCAACTTTAGCAATCGGTCCACAAGCCTTTGCATTTTCTGCAAGTGACCCGTGATGGGTTCACCATCCTTTGTCATGGTTGTTATCATGGAAGAGATGATTTCATACCTCTCTTGATGAGCACTATGATGGTATTTTTCCATCAGGTCCTGGTGCATCTGAAAAAGGGTAGAAGTCCTCATAGGACTTTTGGAGTAGCAAAAGACTTATCAATTTCCTTTATCATGTGCCCTAAACTCAGCAATCTCCTTAGGAGTAGCAGACGACTTATCAATTTCCTTTATCTCCTTGTCGAGGACATATTCCTTGTCCTCATAGCGAGTGACCATCCTGATGTTCCCAGTCCAATCATTGAAGTTGGAACCATCAAAGATGACTCACCTACAAAGGTTCATGAGAGAGAAGGAGCCAGTAGGGTTTGAGACAGAAGTAGTGTTGGAAGACATCTGAAAAGAAAGAAACACGAGTTTAGATTAGATAAAGAGTCCTTAATAAAATACCCAAATGAAATATTAAGGCTAGGACCCAACACAATATTTTACAAAATTGGAAGAGGGATGTCGTAAACCAACTTGCAAAATATTTGAAGGTAGGTAAATGACGATTTAACAATTTCCACCATGAAAAATGAAATATTTATTAAGTTTTAATTGGATTGAAACTCCTAGATCCTTTGATATTCAATAAACAATTCAATGGCATGTTTAAATATAGATTATGCCCTTCATGTTTGTGACTGGGATATCGGGGATCACAAACAAGGTGTGAATAACCATCAAATTTTTTTGGTACACATCGATCCACCCTTTGTCACCGTTACTAGTCCAAGTTAATGTGCCGGTTAACCACACACTCTCCATCAATGATTTGGTAAGGTGAAAATTGCAATTTTCATGGATTATCATCAATTTCACATTTTCCTAAAGTAACTAAGATTGGGAATTTAATAAAAGGTTTAGTAACTTTATTATCATTATACTTAATGAGAATTATATCCCTATCCTACCCGTTCGGCTAACGACCCTCCACCAGTCAAAGAAGTGGTGGGTGAGAGTGGACACCCATTAAAGTGTCATTTTATAGGCAGTAACCTAATACCCCCTTATAGAATGGCTTCGTGAATGAGGCCTACTAATGGTAAGACTGACTTGATCTTATACACACACACACACACACACACACATATATATATATATATATATATATACTATTAACTTAGAATACTGTAAAGTATAAGGGTTGAATTTTAAACTTTTAAAATTCTAGGGTTTGGAATTAAAGTATTCTAAAGTGACTTTACAAATTCCAAAACTAGAGTGCAAGTTTTGAAACTATTCAAAACCTTTCATTTGTATAACTTATAAGTTTTAATGACTTTTAAGGAAAAGACTTTTAGAATTCCATAACTTGAGGACAAGTTATAGAGTCCATTAAAAGGCATTTAGATCAACAATTAAACTAACAAGAAAGTGTCAAATAATTTCTATGATCTAGCAAAGCTCATAAGCAAGGATAATTCACATCAACAATTTTCAAGAATAATATAAAGTAATATAAAACTTGAAACTTTGACAATTATCTTTTGAATTGGATTATCCAGATCTTTACCACATCAAAAACAAGTTTATAAGTTCAAAAATAGTTTAGGGTAATGATCCTAGCCCAATTCCAGCTTTAAAACTTGAAAATCTGCATCCAGAAGCACCAACTCGTCGAGTGCGTGAACTGACTCAGCGAGTTGCTTGAATTTTAAGGCTGACTCGGCGAGTCTGTCAGTGAACTCGGTGAGTCCACTGTCCAGACAACAGAAATTCGATTTTTCAAGCTTTTAACACAAGTAGCATCAAGTATAATTAAAAACAAGCCTAGTCTCTGATACCATTGTTGGGTTTTGAGCATTCTAACACTCCAAAGGTGTGCATGCAACCCTAGAAACCTTGGATCTATGTTTTCTCTATTATACATGCAAACTTTCATTTTTCCAAGGTTTCATCCTAGCTAGCATACTATGAAGTATATGTAATACAAAAATCTAGTAGAATGACATACCTTTTCTTGTTGCTTGATTCCGTAAGCGTTTAAAAGCCTAGCACCCTATGTGTGATTCCTCAAATGCTTCACTCAACACCAACAACAATTGGAAGAACACTAGGGTGCTGATTTTGGTAGCCTAGGGGCTTCTTATATAGTGTGGTGGGATTAGGGTTACACCATGTAAGCCTTAATAGCCATGACTTTCCACATTCCTCATGCCCCATGGGTTTTTACCTCCATGGAGCATCCATGGGTCATCACATGGGTTTAGCCCAACATTAGGAATCATGGATCATTGGCCCACACCATAAGAATGAATGATTTACTAAATTAACCACTTATATTTAATTAGTCTCTTTTGATCACAACATTAATTCCAAATTAACTCTTGATCAATACTAATTAATTAATATGATTTCATATTAATATATTAGAACTTATAATATATTAACAAATTATTAACATCCGTTTCTCAAAAGTCCATCCTTACAAATTGTTCTGGTGCCATGCAACCCTAATGGACCATGCTACTCTCGAGTCAAGTACATGGCAATTATAGTTATGGGCTTAGACACTAAATCCAACACTTTTACACACTTTTGTAGCTGAGATACTTCGAAGGTGTTATGGATCCGACTAAGCTCATAAGGGAAATCTAACCGATAAGAAACCTTTCCAACTCAGGAAGAATTCTTGAATGGACCAATGAATCGAGTTCCCAACTTGTCCCTTTTCCAAAATCGGATGACACCTTTCCAAGGTGACACCTTTAGTAAATCAAAATCCCCAACCTGAAACCAAAGATCCAAATGACATCGATCATCATAGATTTTCTGACAACATTGTGCGACTCGCAGCATGTCGTGCACCTACTGAATCAACTCAGCGGTCTTAAGCACTACTTTGGTGCTTTCCATGAATCGATGGCCAACCTACCCCCTACAAACATCTCTGTTGTTGTATGAGAACTCTGCTAGTGGAAAGTAAGTATCCCAACACCCTCAAAGTCTAAAACACATGCTTGAAGCATATCCTCAAGAATTTGGATCGTCCGCTCGCTCTGACCGTCAGTTTTGGGTGGTAAGTGTTGCTAAAAATCAACTGAGTACATAAGTCGTCATGAAACTTCCTCCAGAACCTGAAGGTGACTCAAACATCATGGTCGGAGACCACAGATATCGACACCCCGTACCTGACTACTACCTCCCACACATAGATATCCACTAATTTATCATGGATATAATCTCAGCAATCAGAATAAAATGATCACTCTTGGTCAGCCTGTCCACAATAACCCAAATAGAATCAACACCCCGTGTCGTCCTGGGTAACTTTGTGATAAAATCCATGGTGATCACCTCCCCTTTCCACATAGGGATGGGTAACAGGTAGACCTTGTCGTGAGGCCTCTGATACTCAGCCTTGACCTTCCTGCAGGTTAAACAAAGCTCGACATGTAATGCCTAGTTCCTGTTATGCATTTAATTAAAGATTTATTCATTTTTGTATAGAAAATCAATGAGTTGCAGGCCCCAAACTTGTTGAGTAGGAACAGAAATTGGAAGCGGGTTGTAAAGTCTACTCAACGAGTTGACAGCCTCAACTCGACGAGTAGGCTGGCAGGGGTGAAACATAATTTCGGGGATTTGTACCCTATTTAAGCATCATAATCCCCTCATGCTAGCCTCATTTCTAGCCTCTAGGTCCCAAACCCTAATGCATTTTTTAGCTTGTGAGCCATTTTTGAGTGAAACTTTGTGTGTGTTGAAGCTTGTGAAGGAAAGAGAAGCTTGAGGATTCAAGAATAAGCTAGTAGATCCAGAGACTCCATTTCAACCTCATCATTTCCTGGTAAGCAAGTCTCATACTTGCTTAGTAACTTCTTAGATCTTCTTATAATCATTTTATTGGGTTTTTGGTCCAAGAAGCATAACCTTTGGGAAATGAACGTCCCAAGTGAGTATTACATCCAATCTGGAACAATGGAGGGCTTTCATGGTAAAAAGGTGCAAACTTTATGGCCATTGAAGCCCCATGCAAGCTATATGATGTCATTTTGGCCATTTAAGCTCTAAAAGGCCATGCATGGAGTTAAAGGTGAAAGCTTTAAATGTTCTTGTAGTATCTAGGGTCCAACTCTCAGTTTATATGCCTTGGTTTAGAGTATTGATGGCTTTAGGATCCAGATCTAGGTCTTAAGGAGTTACGGTTTGAGCTAAACCCATTAAGGAAAGGTATTAACGTGTAAAGTTATAAACTTTACCCTTAAAAGGACATTCCCAGTATGTATATGAAGTATGGAGCTTCGAACTTAAGGATAGGAGCTTAATCCATTAAGATGAATTAACAGACCGAAGAACTCGTTGAGTCCATATAGGAACTTGACGATTTGGGTCGAAATGCCCCGATCCCATAGAAGGAAAAACTAGATGATTTCAGGATGGACTCAACGAGTAGAATTGGAAAGTCCCAATTCTGATGACAGGAGAAACTCGACGAGTATGTGAGGAACTCAACGAGTTGGACCGCGATTTCAGGGTTTCTGATTTATGGAAATCGGCAGGTTGATAGGTTAACTCGGCGAGTTGACTCAACCCAGAATGTTGACCTTGACCAGAATGTTTACTTTGACTAAGGTTAAAATGGTCATTTTACGCTAAGAAGGATTATTGGATTGTGAGTAAGTGTTGTTGTGATAATGATTGTCAGTGAGTCGTTCGAGCAGCCGTTAGAGATTCCTCACTGCAAGATTTCATAGTTGACTTTGTGAGGTGAGTTTTCCTCCTGGTTTGTACAGGTCGAAGGCACCAAGGCTAGCTCGTATATGTTTTGATTAGTAGATGTGTATGGGTGAGACCTGTATCTCATAGATAATTGAGTGTGGGCGAGGCCTGTATCTCATAGCATTATTTGAGTATAGATACATGACTGTTTGATAGATTTTATTATACTTGTTGTATGTGTGATACTTGTATGTATGCTTAGTAGTTGAGTGTGGTAGGGCCCATATCTCATAGTTAGCCGAGTGTGGGCAGGGCCCGTATCTCGTAGTTAGCCGAGTGTGTGTAGGGCACGTATATCGTAGTTAGCCGAGTGTATGTAGGAGTCGCATCTCGTCGTCAGCAGAGTTTGGGTGGGGCCCGTATCTCCTAGTTATCAGAGTAAGGGTGGGGCCTGTATCTCCTTTAGTGTGGGCGGAGCTCATATCTCCTGGTAGCATGATTATGTGTATGGTATGTGGTTGTTTGGGGACACTCACTAACCTTCGTTCTTATAGTTTTTAGTTTTGGTTTCAGGTACTTCCGGTAGCAAGAGGAAGAGCTCTGGATGATTGCAGTGCACACACCATTTGATTAGCCTGGGATGTTTATACTTTGATATGTTTGACAGATGTTTATGATATTTTGAGATACACAAATTATGATTTTTATATGATGTTTGATATTAAGGTTTTATTAATGATTTAAAATGAAAATTTTGGACTGTATTTTTGGGATGCTTCCCAACAAACAAAGCAACTTCCCGCTTCATGTGGGGCCACCAGTGTCTCAATCTTAGGTATCGGTACATCTTTATGGCCCCCAGATAGACAGAAAACTTGGACTTATGCGCCACCTCCAAAATCTTTTGCCTCACTCTTCCAACTGCCGGAACCCAAACCCTTCCACACTAAGTCAATAATCCCATGTTGTATCTAACAAACAATGGAATATGCCCCCTAATCTGCTCTATCTTCTAATTCTCCTTTTTCAATCCTTCTATCCGTGCCCCCTTGAACATATCCATTAATTGTGAAGTAACCATCATCCTCAAGAAAACATCTCAGATCGGAGTACTCGCCGCCTTACGGATCAAAGCATTGGTCACCACATTGGCCTCCTCAGGATGATACAAAATCTTACCATTATAATCTTTTACCACATCTAACCACCTACTTTGTCGCATACTCAAGTTCGGTTGATCCATAAAATACTTCAAATTCTTATGGTCGGTGAAAATGGTGCATTGGACGCCATATAATTAATGCCTCGAAATCTTGAGGGTACATACCACCACCCCAATTCCAAGTCACGAGTGTAGTAATTCGCCTCATTAGGCTTCAGCTGCCTCGGGGTGTAGCAATTCACGTGCCCCTATGAATAAGGAGAGCCCCCAAACCCAAAATAGAAGCGACACAATGTACCACAAAATCATCCAGTAAATCGGGTAATGGCAGAATTTGGGCCTTAAACAATTTCCATCTTAATGTCTCGAAGGCCAACTGCTGATTTGGACTCCATCAAAAGCTCACTTTTTTCTTGGTCAGACGAGTCAAAGGCACTACAATCTTGGAAAAGTCCTAAATAAATCTGCAATACTACCTCACAAGGCCCAAGAAACTCTGGATCTCGGATGCGTTCTTCGGAACATCCCAACGCATCACCACCTCAATCTTGGTCGGGTCCACCAACATACCCTCTTGGTTGATGATGTGCCCCAGAAACTGAACCTCACGCAACCAAAACTCCCATTTGGAGAACTTGGCATAAAGCTTCTCCCTCCTCAAAGTCTCCAACACCTCCCTCAAATGCTACTCATGCTGCTCCTAGGTCTTGGAGTAGACCAAGAGTTGTTGGTGAAGTTCTCTTGTCCCAAACCCTAGACCTAGAGTGTTTTATGCTTATATCTCTTTGGATTCACGTAAACTTTGACACTTTACATGATGGATGGCTTGTAGAATAGTAGATATATGGATTTGAGACCTTGCATGTGACAACCCGAAATTTCCTTTCGGTACAAACAATATCAAGTCAATAGAAGTTAGAACAATTGTAGTAAATTTTCAGACTTTTTAGTATAAGTTTGAGTATTACAAGATTTACTCTAAAAGAGATATCAGGAGAGAGGATGCACTACGGTTTTGTGCAACTCTGTTATTTTATAACTCTATGATATTAGAGTTTAATGCCTGAATAACATTATTTTCTGACAAAAACCCCAAGAGTATATATAGGATTCTGAGCCATATTTATTCCTTTGTTACATTTCCAACTAGAGAAAACTCGAATTCTCTCTCAAGGATCTTCAGCTTTTCATTCCAAATTGTAAGTCCATCTATCTAAGAGTGATATAGGGCTTGTTATGTGTCTTAGCATCAATAAATCACAAGGAAACATCTAGATTTAAGAGTTTACGGCCCAAGAAGTTCTTGGACCGTAAACCCTTCTTTAAGGGGCAAAAAGTGCCCTAGTCCCTTCCTCTTGCAATGCAACTAGTTTAGACTTGTACCCTAATGTGTTTAGGACTAGAAAACACCCTTAGAACACCAAGAGTAAGGTGCTCACGGCCCAAGAAGTTCTTGGACCGTGAACTCCAAAGAAAAGGGCCAAAGTGTGCTTTAAACTCTCCTAAAGCCTTGGACACTAGCCTAGATTAGTTCTTAGTTAAACTAGGGACTTGAAATCACCAAAAACACCCTTCCAAGGGAGATTACGCCCGTAATCTCTAAGAGGTTTGGTCCCAGGGCTGTGAACTCCTCAAAGGAGTTAAAGGATGCCCTAAACTCTTCCAAAGACCTTTCCATTTGTAACGACCATAAAAATCCAACCAATTTCACCTTTTCAAAAACAACCCATTTTCTTAATGTTATTACAAAAAGGTTTTCAATACAATTATTATCAGAGTCTTCCCAGAATCACATCATAAAACATAATCATGAGGAGCGATACGATCACGCCATTGCCTTGCCACGGTCTCCTGAAGAACCTGAAAACATTAAACCACAACTGTGAGCCCGAAAGCTTAGCAAGATACCCCCAAAATACCAACCACATATACCATACTCGCATAACATGCCATATCATATCAGAACACAGAACAACCATGCACTTCGGGTCTACTGTGTGACTGGTCCGCCGCACCGGCCAACAGTCCACCTGGTCCACCCTCCAAGTCTAGCCATATACCTCGAGTCTGCAGTGTGATTGGTCCGCCTTCTCTGGGCCTTCAATCCCCCTGGTCCACTCTCTGAGTCTATAGTATGACTGGTCCACCCGTACCGGGCCTTCAGTCGGCCTGGTCCACTCTCCGAGCCTCGGCACGTCTGGTCCGCCCTCTTGGGGGCCTACAGCCTATCCGGACCGCTCGCTGGGCCTTCGGGACAACCAGTCCGCCCTGGGAATCTTGGCTTACAGCACAAAGCAGGACCCGCCTCAACCCAACCCAAGTCCAAACAACCATGTGCACATAAACATACAATCATATAACAAATCACAGTCAACAAGCCGATCTAGCAGATCACATAACATATCATCATCCTAACCAGGATACCGACCTAACCGGTCACTAGCATAGCATCATCCTACATAACAGGATACCGACCATAACCAGGTATCTAACATATACCATCCTAGCTACCAGGATGCAAACATATCAAAGCAATAACATAACAACAAATACCGGAATCTCAATCCGATAAAGGGCCGGCCTTGGTGCCTTAGAACCTGTTGATATAGTGAGGATAACTCACATTGCCACTGCCGAAACTCTGAACTGAAGAAGCAGATTCTCGAATCACCGACTCACCGAAAATCCCAAACAAGCCAACATAGCAAAATAATCATTAGGCTAAGCACAATACCCTTCCAAGGATAAATTGACCAATTTACCCTTAACTGAATCCGTCCCAACACTGGATAAGCTCTCAAGCCCACTGATGGCCCAAAGACCAAAAGTCCGAAGCAAAGCCCACTATTGGCCCAATTTACTAAATTGGGCCCACCTCACCAAATGGGCCACCCCACTCTCGAGTCCATGCACTATCTCCATTAATCGAGATCAATACCCGAGACCAGACCTTTTAACGCTATCACATCACGACATACTCATTCCATATCCCCAAACAGATCTATCTACACATGCAGAGTTTTCAGCATGACTGGACCGCCTTACCAGGCCTTCAGCCAATCTGGACCACTCTGAGAACCTTCAGCAGATCTGGACCGCCTTCCAGGGCCTTCAGTCTGGCTGGACCGTCCTCCGAGCCTTCGGCCTGACTGGTACGCCTACCGGCCTTCAGTCTATCCGGACCGCTCAACTAGCATTCATCATTCTGAGTTATCCCTCCGAGAGACTCCCCCATGCACACTGTTCTAGCCCTCTAGGGGTTTCAAACTCTATCTCCATCCTACATACTCAATCCTGGCCTGATCCCAGGCCCTCCACAATCGAATACCCTTGGTCTGTATCCCGCCCCGCATGCCTGCCACTTACTCATACCAGCCCACGCTCTTGGATGACAGAGACACTGCCGAATCCCAAGCAGCTAAACAACCTCACATGCTCATCGATCTTCCGAAGAATTTTCCAATTCTCCCCCACTTATAGCACTGACTATCAATCATTGGTCGCCATCACCGACCTCCCTCAACAACCTTACACAACACAAACACTTACACGCGAACTGATTCCCACTAGCACGAGCAACCTTCACAAAATCACATAACAACACTGATCATCCCGAGCTCGAAAGAAACTCAATATGTAGCTAAACACTCCTCAGAATGCAGATTCTACCCGACATTCAACCCAGACGCCAGATTTCCACTAATAACCCTCATGAATGATAACCAACAAAATTCCCAATACTAAACCCATAACCATACCATAACCCTCAAATAACAACGAATAGCATACCGAAAACCACACAACGAGACTAGCAGATAAACAATACTCCACAATAATCACAAGATAACAAGATATCAAGAAAGAAACATACCTGTCGCTGCATCCGACACTGCTCTAACCTCCTCTGTTGTAAGCTGAAAAGCACGACCCTGATCCCTTGGGGCCTCCGCTCCACCCTGACCTCCGCCCGTGATCCTCAAAGTGGCCGATGCTGGAGCCTGCACCGGTTCTGCAGCAAACTGTGGAAAGTTGACCCTCAAGTGTCCAACCTAATGACAATGATAACAAATCCTCAAATTCCGAATCGGGGCTGACTGCCGACAATCCTTCTCATAGTGCCCCTACTTTCCGCACTTGCGGCATGCACCACCAGACCTACAAACTCTGGTTTGACCCTTCCCACACTTCCCACAAGCGTAGCTGCTCTGATCTCCCACCTTAGAATCAACGGTCTTGGACCGTTTCGGCGCCGGCTGCGACTACACCGGAGCCTGCCTCAGCTCATGCAACTGCAACTCAATCTCCAACTCACGCCGCATGGCGGCCTCCTGCAACTCCAACAAAGTCTCACACCTCTGCGTAGACACAAACTGTCTGATATCTCTCTTGAGCATACTCAGATATCGGGACATCTAAGCTTGATCCGAAGTGAACTCAGGACAAAACATTGCCCTCTCAGTGAACATCCTGGTGATCTCCGTCACCGACTCCGAATCCTGCTTCAGCTCAAGGAACTCCTGAGGCAATCTCTCCCTCTCAACCCGTGGAACATAACGAGTGCTGAACATTTCTCTAAACTGATCCCATGAGACCACAACCCTGTGCACATCCGAATATGACCCCGTGGTCAATCTCCACCAATCCTTCGCCCCGAGCCTCAACCGGTTCAGAGAACACCTCACCCTCTGATCAGCTGGGCATGAACACGTGAAGAAACACCCCTCCACGTCCGACAACCATCTCATAGCAACGATCGGGTCCTGAACTCCATCAAAGGTAGGAGGCTTTGTATTATCGAAGTCCCGAAACTGAAAACCTCGACCGGCTCCTCCCCCTGCCGCTGCTACAGCCGCTGTAGCCGCCGCGGCAGCCGTCTCAGTGAGAGCCGCATAACGCTCATCGAAATACTCAACCATGGCGGTCTTGATCGACCCAAACAATTCTGGCAGCTCGGCCTGGAAAAACGCAGCAACCTCATCATGCAGGATCTCACGAATCCTAGCATCCAACTCGCCTGTGCTCATCTGACCCACAACCTCGGGTGCTACCGACCCACCCTGACCGCCCTCTCCGGCTCCTGATCCTGACCCGGATCTGCTCCCAGCATGCCTCGTGACCACCATACTGAAAAACACCACAAAATCTCAGACACTTCCCACTATCCCGGGAACCAACTCTCAACCCAACCCTAGAGGTCATGGTTTCCCTGATACGTGTATGGGTCCTGTGCTTTCAGTAGTACGGGCCCATACTACCTTCCACACCTACCCATATTTGATGAAGTACTATCACAATACCCTAGTGAAAAACATACATAACAAACGCTCAATCCTCACTCCTAGAGGAACACCAAAAATCTCCCACAGAGGACCCTAAGCTAGCAGGCATCTTAAATCAGGCAACACTTATCATGAAACCCTGAAGATCACTAGCCTAGTACTAGCATGTTGTTCTATCAAAGCTCAAAAACAAATATCATGTATGGTATTTTGGGGTTACTTACTGGCTCCGGCTGATCATACCTCTGCGTCCTCCTTCTACTCATTCTGAAAACCATTTTAAATTCTCTTTTAAAAACTCTCCCTGATTTGAGACTGGATTCACACGAATCTTCCTCCAATTCATTCAAACCTGGCTCTGATACCAACTTGTAACAACCATAAAAATTCAACCAATTTCAACGTTTCAAAAACAACCATTTTCTTAATGTCAATACAAAAAGGTTTTCAATGCAATTATTATCAAAGTCTTCCCAGAATCACATCATAAAACATAATCATGAGGAGCGGTACAATCACGCCTTTGCCTTGCCACGGTCTCCTGAAGAACCTAAAAACATTAAACCACAACAGTAAGCCCGAAAGCCTAGTGAGATACCCCCAAAATACCAACCACATATACCATACTCGCATAACATGCCATATCATATTAGAACACTGAACAACCATGCACTTCGGGTCTACTGTGTGACTGGTCCGCCGCACCGGCCAACAGTCCACCTGGTCCACCCTCCGAGTCTAGCCATATACCTCGAGTCTGCAGTGTGATTGGTCCGCCCGCTCCGGGCCTTCAATCCCCCTGGTCCACTCTCTAAGTCTACAGTATAACTGGTCCGCCCGTACCGGACCTTCAATCGGCCTGGTCCACTCTTCGAGCCTCGCCACGTCTGGTCCGCCTTCTTGGGGGCCTACAGCCTATCCGGACCGCTCGCTGGGCCTTCGGGACAACCGGTCCGCCCTGGGTATCTTGGCCTACAGCACAAAGCAGGACTCGCCTCAACCCAACCCCAATCCAAACAACCATGTGCACATAAACATACAATCATATAACAAATCACAGTCAACAAGCCGATCTAGCAGATCACATAACATATCATCATCCTAACCAGGATACTGACCTAACCGGTCACTAGCATAGCATCATCCTACATAACAGGATACCGACCTTAACCAGGTCTCTAACATATACCATCCTAGCTACCAGTATGCAAACATATCAAAGCAATAACATAACAACAAATACCCAGATCCCAATCCGATAAAGGGCCGGCCTTGGTGCCTTAGACCCTGTTGATATAGTGAGGATAACTCACCTTGCCACTGCCGAAACTCTAAACTGAAGAAGCAGATTCTCGAATCACCGACTCACCGAAAATCCCGAACTAGCCAACATAGCAAAATAATCATTAGGCTAAGCACAATACCCTTCCAAGGGTAAATTGACCAATTTACCCTTAACTGAATGCGGCCCAACACTGGATAAGCTCTCAAGCCCACTGATGGCTCAAAGACCAAAAGTACGAAGCAAAGCCCACTATTGGCCCAATTTACTAAATTGGGCCCACCTCACCAAATGGGCCTAGACCCATGGTCCATAATAATTAATGGGTCCACAATACTCCATCCCTAATGTCCAGTCACGGCCCAAAGTCCAGCAGGCCAATAACAGCCCAAACCCTAAGGCCCAAAATGAAAACCCAACAGAGGGAGTACGTTGGGCGCACTCTGCTTGGTACGCTAGGCGTACACGCTGATTCACAATTGGGGATCGGGGCACTGACCCACTACGCGGGGCGTAACTTCGCTGCTCATCAAGTCCACATAACTTCTTAATGGCTTAAGCTCTTAAGCCCAAACTTCAGATCCTTAGGCCAAATATGCCTAAGATTCATAAAGTGTCAAACTTTATCACTTGGGACATCCATAAAGCTCTTAATCCAAGGTCTTAATCCATTAAGACCTACTTATCTCACACATGGAACAACCACAACCCTTGGGACCTCATTTTTCTCACTCAAGACCTCTCCTAAGGTCTAAAAGGGCAGATAATCTTGACCAACTCAAAACATGCATCAAGATGAGGACTTTTGGGACAAGAATGATGTGAAAACTTCACAACACATAGATCTATGCAATATAAATGTCAAGCAAAAAGCTTTATACCTCAGATAGGCTCCAAAGGATGATATCTTTCCAGATCTATAAGCTCCAGCCACGCAACTCCTTCTTTGACAACTTCCTCTTTCTTCTTCTAGCCTCTCTTTTGCCAAAACAAGCTTTCCAAGGCCAAACACATCCAACAATGGAGGTGGGACGGCTATCTACGGTTTCTGAGGTTAAGAGAGAGCTTATGGAAGCGACGGTATGAACCAACATGTTCCATATATAGTGGCTGACCCTAATTTTAGGGTTTTAGAACTCTGAGAGTACGTTGGGCATACCTCTAGTACGTTGGGCGTACTCAACCTTGCACTTGTGTGCACTTACTCACTTACGTTGGGCGTAACCCAGCCTACGCTGGGCGTACTCAGCGTGTCCCAAATTTTCATATTTGGCCTTCTTTTCCCACTTTCCCATAAAAGTACCAAAATACTCTTCCTCTTAAATCCCAGGGACTCATAAATAAGTACTTTTAGGAATGGGGTGTTACACCATTAAGTAGAAATGCTTCTTAGGGTCTTGTAAAGCCTCAAAACATCAAATGACCAAGTAAGTATGAGCTTATGGCCGTAAAGTCATGAGTTTACGACTGTAAACTCATTTGTTGGTGACATTAGGGCCGTGAACTCCATTAGGGAGTTTTCCTTGAACCCTACACACACTAGCATATCCCTACATCACCTAGATGCAATCCTAGAGGCTAATAACACTTGTTAAAGGTGTGTAACATGTCCTAGGGTGTCTTGACTTTGTTTATAAGTTGTTTATAGACTAATTTCATACATATATATGATATTATATGTTAACTAGGATCATAGCGTGTGTTCAAGACTTCACTTGACACCTAAACATCCTACCTCTTCAGTTCATCCATACCACTCACAACAGGTGAGTTCATACCCCTTGAATTGACCTTTTAAATGTTTTCAAATGTTTTTAAATACTTTATGGGGGGAATACAAGTTGAATCATGTTTAGTTATTATATCAATCACATGTGATTAATAATTAGCATGCAAATGGCTTTACTTTACGTTAACTGTTTTACTAATCAGTTTTCCTCAAATATTTATCTTGAACATTTTTAAGTGTTTAAAACACTTTATTAAACTGTTTATTAAACACAATATGTTTCATTTCAAACCCTGTTACATTTTTGGGTCAAACAAAGGTTCCCTTATACTTAAACTATTGTTATCAAACAAATACTTTAAAACCGTGTTATAAATTGACATCAAGTCGATCTCTTCTTAGGTATTAATCTTTTTGAAGGTTTTTACAAAACTCCTTATATGCTTTTATATTGTCAATTGCATGCCGATATATGTATAGTTATATAAATAATGTTTAAAGGACTTAGGAAGGCTAACCCGCTTTATTTCCTTTTTCCCGTTGGGATGGGGTCTGGTAGGGTATCGAGTATCCGTCCGAAGGTCGTTTAACTAGCAATTATATATCATGTATAAATATAGAGACATAAAAGTTGTCCTCAGTCAGTTCAGTACCTTTGGGTAACAAAGGCATTACTTCAGGTTATACACGTACATGGTTAGTAACTATTATAGGTATAGTTAAGAGATACCACTTACCATTCCAAGTATAAGGAATCACACAAGAGTCAGTTCATTCATGGGTCTATACTAGTACATTACATGCTTACGTGAGTACGTTTACACATGATACATGAGTATGTTTACATAGATACGCTTACATGAATATGTTTACACAGATACACTTACATGAGTACGTTTACATGGATACGCTTACATGAGTGCGTTTACATAGATACGCTTACATGATTACGTGTACATGAATATGTTTACGTGAATACTGTTACATGGATACTTTTACACAGATAATATATGACAAGTTACTATTACATATTATATGAATAGATTATGTTATATACTTCTCCTTCTTATCTTTATTTTGTGATACAATCACATAATCGACGACATAGATTGGACTTTAAGGGACTAACTATTCCTATACCCAGTCGTTAGCAACAGAGGTAAATGTACATCTACAGATGTCTTAAGTTAGCACTGTAAGTTATCCTAGTGCAAAAGGATAGTACTTAAGTTCTTATGTTATTTTCCTCCTTTACTTTGTGACATATTCACATGAATGACGAGGTAGGATATATTTGATATAGATAACTATTTTCCTTATTACCTTTATATTGTGACTCATACACATAAACGATGAGGTATACTTTAGTTTTATACGAATAGTTAAACAGGGAAAAAGCATCACATTTACAGAGATGCGTGCTTTCAAAACAGTCGGGTCTTGGTAGAAGACTACTTTCAAAACAGTAGGGTCTTGGTAGAAGACTTCTTTTACAGGGATCATAGGGATTTCTAGGGTTAGTCAAACGCTTTCCATTACTTACAAACATTTACATACTTATATGAGCTTTCTTTCAAAACAATGTCAAGACTTTCATTACAAGTTTTACACATCAAAGACACATTAATACTTATGAATTCAACAGCTTCTTGGCTGATACTCGCTTTCAAAATAATTTGTAATCTCAGGTCACACATAGACAGGTACGGCGACTAGGTTTGTGAAGACAGAGCAGTCCAGACTCGTCTTATTCTGATTATTCATTTTATTGTTGTATATTATGAAAGAACACACTTGTATTAAAATTATATTATTAATACAATGGATGATGTTGTTGCTTGTTTACTACTTTTCATTGTTGTGATACTATACATGACGTCCTCCGCCCCAGAACGTTTCCACCGTTCTCGATTTTGGGGTGTGACAGATTGGTATCAGAGCATTGTTTATAGTGAATTAAGTATATCAAACCATAAAATATATACTAATTATAAATACATAGGGATTAAAAATACTCTGATCAAGAGTTTATAATTTAAATAGTAAAATATTTAATCTAGTATATGTGCCTGCATTCATACTAAAATCAGTGTCACTAGCACAGTACAAAAGAATTACGATTGTTGGGCAGCACAGGTGGACTTAGAGACATATAGTCAAAACTGGGAAGATATAGCCTGATCAATTATATTATCCAAGGGTTGACTAGCATGTGCCTAAGTGTAGTTGTGTGGTTGCAACAAGTCTAAAATCTTACCAACAATACCACAATGAGAACAATAGAACATGACATTAAACGTAAAATACTATAGGAGTATTTGGTGTGGCTATAAGTACTTTATACTTGAGAACTAAAATGGGATCTTCATTTCTCAATTGATAGTTGCTAAGTGGATACACTAAGAATATATGTAACTAGGATATTATAGACTTAGAATCTGTGAAATTTTGCTTTACCCTATTCTTGGTGAATTTGGAGTTAAGGTCACTTACTCGAAGGCCTGTCCTGTTGTAATTACATATGACTGGTATACACTTTACAAATAGTGATGTAACTAATGAAGATTTTCTAATAATTATCTAGATAATTCGTCTAATAATTATTTTCTTACCCCAATTCTCGTGTAGATAACATGGTTGGACTCCATCCCCACGGCAACCCGTACCTTCCGAACGAAGTCATTGCTTGATGGTTTGGAGAAGAACCAGAGAATTATCATCCAATACCTTTGAATGATCACCATGATGAAGACCTTTCGGATGGTGCTAACTCCGAACCCGAAGTTGAGAACCCACCCCCGGTAGCTCCCATTGCAAATCCTAACCCTCGTTTGGCTTTTCATGGCCCGATGCCCCCTTGGGTTGAATGTTTGGAAGAATGGAGCGAAGATCAAGATCAACCTATGCCGTTTAATGGAGACCGAAGCTTCTACAACGTAAATGAAGGGAGCACATCAGACAGAGTTCTACCAATCCTGATCCGTAGAGTTGCCCGAAACGAAATTCAGGGCAGGACCGCTCTACATCGTATCGCAGAAGTTGACACCGAAGGTGGAATGCATATCCTCCGCACCAACCATCTTGAACATGCTCGTGAGAGATCTGAGAGAGACCACGAAATCCTACTGCAAGCCCTGGCTAAATCACGAGCCGAAGTCATAGAACTCCGAGTATGCCAGAGGGTGTACGAAAGACACCTACTTGATGTGGAACGTCAACTGGCTGAGCTAAGAGTTCACAAGAGGGATGACCGTCGCCAGTAGGAAATACTTCACTTTCCTTCTTGTTTGAAAGAACCGTGTTCCGGTCTATGTCCTATGTGGTATTTTCTATAAAACTGCCTTGTGCTATAGGTACTTTTAGTTAGGCCTTTATGCGGCCAAAACTTTTGATACTCCGGATATGATGTAAGACCTGCTTCAAGGTCAATTTTCCATGAACTTATTTCATCTTAAACATCGTTGATGTTGACAGTCGGCTAACTTCGTGTCACGTTTTGTTCAGATACTTTCATCATACTTTCATTGGAGTCTATCTGAAAATTTCTTTAGTCAACTCATTTGGACTATAGTAATTTAACTCTGGAGACAATTCCAAGTCTCTTTTAGAGGTTGGATCATATTATCCACCAACCTATAGTACCTCGGTGCGAACGACAAACGTCGTGAAACCATTGTACGAACTTACTTCCACACTTTGCTAGGGCTGCATCATAAGGATGTAGGTCAAACCTTAGAGAACATACTTCTATTCTTTACATGACCGATCGAACTACGTCTAGGTGCAACCATTTTCGCTCACAAATTCATTTACTTTCCGTGTAACAGAATTATGTCGCCAAAGAAAAACGAGCAGCCCATATACCAAACACCAACTCTTCAGATTGATGCAGCTAACTTTCAAGCTGCAGTCTCGGCTATCGTGTTTGCTGTTCTGACCCACCTTAACGCTAACAACGCGAATGTTAGCAGAATTGTTAACAACAATTCCAATCCAGGTAACAATCAAGTACCTCAACGAGCAACAAACTACCACAATATCCTGCGTCCCAAGACCAAGAGTAACAAACGGAAGTTTTGGGCTAAAACTAAGGACAAATCGCTTCAAGGGGCGAAAAAGAAACAACCACCAATAATGAAATTCATAGCCACGACATCTGTACCTCATACTACCCTTCCGTCTGGGATCCCAATTGCCCCTAACCCAGTCATACAATATGCTGGGAACTTACCGAAGTGCGATAAGTGCAGCTTCCATCGTCTAGGAGGATGTCGTATATCGCACTGCTTTAACTACAACAAAGACGGGCATACTACCCGCTGCTGCAGGATTCGGATCCAACACATTACTTCGACCACCAATGTCGAAATCTCTCGAATATGCCATCTATGTGGCGAAATAGGACACTTCAAGAGAAACATCCCATCAGGGCAGAACGACGATGGAACAAGAGGAGTTTGGCCTCAGAATGGAAAGAGGCAGTGAAGGAACCTACTATAGTATAGTTTCACTTCCAACCGTCAGTATTTTGTATGCTTTTAAAACATGTTTAAAAACTAGTGCAAATCGAGTCTTATCTTTTGCGAGATCCTGTCAGTTAAGGGACTCTCGTGCTGCATATACTTGTCTTTTGTAGTATACTTTGTTCACAGTAGTATTCCTATAGTTACTCTAAAAGTATTGTAACCCAGTTAAAAGTTGCACCGTTGTGTTTTATTTGTAACGCTTTTATGT
Source organism: Lactuca serriola (assembly GCF_051521515.1). Taxonomy (NCBI): domain Eukaryota; kingdom Viridiplantae; phylum Streptophyta; class Magnoliopsida; order Asterales; family Asteraceae; genus Lactuca; species Lactuca serriola. The sequence continues at coordinate 237,561,336 of NC_136411.1, forward strand.
TCAGATATAATGTCATTTACTTATAAGTAAGTCCGACATTATCATACATCTTGAGTCAAATCGATCCACACAATAACAGTTCGTGCGTACATATCTTTCTCTGAAAACGCCTTTCTAGCGAAGCCGTCATTTCAGAACTCCAAAGTACCCATGCAAGAAGTATCTCTCCTTCAGAGACCTCATCAGGACTTCCATTAGAAACGTCCCATCAGGGCAGAACGACGATGGAACAAGAGGAGTTTGGCCTCAGAATGGATAGAGGCAGTGAAGGAACCTACTATAGTATAGTTTCACTTCCAACCGTCAGTATTTTGTATGCTTTTAAAACATGTTTAAAAACTAGTGCAAATCGAGTCTTATCTTTTGCGAGATCCTGTCAGTTAAGGGACTCTCGTGCTGCATATACTTGTCTTTTGTAGTATACTTTGTTCATAGTAGTATTCCTATAGTTACTCTAAAAGTATTGTAACCCAGTTAAAAGTTGCACCGTTGTGGTTTATTTGTAACGCTTTTATGTTCAGATATAATGTCATTTACTTATAAATAAGTCCGACATTATCATACATCTTGAGTCAAATCGATCCACACAATAACAGTTCGTGCGTACATATCTTTCTCTGAAAACGCCTTTCTAGCGAAGCCGTCATTTCAGAACTCCAAAGTACCCATGCCAGAAGTATCTCTCCTTCAGAGACCTCATCAGGACTTCCATTAGAAATCATTACTCTCTGCCTCGCCTAGATAAATTAGTTGACCAACCGCAAGGAACGATGTACCTTGCAGAAATAGACCTAAGATCCGAATATCACAGTTGCGAGTGTTAGAGAAGGATGTCCCAAGGAAAATCTTCCGAACTCGACACGGACACTACGAGTCCGTAGTGATACCTCTCGGATAGGACCAATACACCCATAATATTGATGAACTTAATGAATAGGGTACGTCATTCTTAATTGCATCACTTCATCATTGTCCTTATAAATGACTTACTTATCTACTCTCGTAGTAAGAAGGAAATCATAAAGAGCATCTATAACAAACCTTGGAAACAGTACGATTAGAGGAGCTTTACGCAAGGTTCTATAAAATGCGAGTTTTAGATTTGAAGAGTCGAATTCCTAAGACACATTACCAGTAATGTGGGAATTCTTGAGGACACTGCCAAAAATCAAAATCGCTGAAAATTTATCAACACCGAGGATGCCAACAGGAATTCGTTAAATTTTAGGTCTCACTGACCTACTATCGAGAGTTCATTTAGAACTCCTCGCGGATTGCGAAACCTCTTATGACTTTGACTCAGAAGGGAGTGGCCCTTGACTGGGAAGACAAGCAAGAGGAAGAAAAACCTTGGAATTTCAAGTGAGAGGCAAAATCCTTTTGGAAATCTCACTCTGGGAAGGCTTGATACGCTTCGGAAAGCTTGGTAAGCCAAAATCCATAATAGTTAGGACCTCCGAGATTCTTGCCAGAATCGATCTGGTAACTCACAAACCCAACCTACACCACGAACTCAGTAACGTACATTTTACCCTTCACGTCTCGAACTTGAAACCGTAACTTTCCGTTAGGACTCTCGTAAGTCCACTCGACGAGATCGAGATCAACGAGATCCTCGCCTTCGTGGAAGAACCGTAGTGACCCTCGACCGAGTGGTCAAGCGGACGAAGCAAACGCCATTGCCCATTACTGAAGGTTCATTGGAATACCAACCGAGGACTCGAATTCACTTATGAGCGCAAGAACCAATCGATTAGGAAGCTTTCCCACCTCCTTGCGCGATTATTCATGCCTACTTCCTTACATAAATTCTAATTTCGGGACAAAATTCCCTTTAACAGGGGGATGATGTGACAACCCGAAATTTCCTTTCGGTACAAACAATATCAAGTCAATAGAAGTTAAAATAGTTGCAGTAAATTTTCTGACTTTTTAGTATAAGTGTGAGTATTTCAGGATTTACTCTCAAAGAGATATCAGGAGAGAGGATGCACTAGGGTTTTGACCAACACTATTATTTTATAACTCTATGATATTAGAGTTCAATGCCTGAATAAAATTATTTTCTGCCAAAAACCCCAAGAGTATATATAGGATTTTGAGCCATATTTATTCATTTGTTACATTCCCAACCAGAGAAAAGTCGAATTCTCTCTCAAGGATCTTCAGCTTTTCATTCCAAATTGTAAGTCCATCTATCTAAGAGTGATATAGGGCTTGTTATGTTTCTTAGCATCAATAAATCACAAGGAAACATCTAGATTTAAGACTTTACGGCCCAAGAAGTTCTTGGACCGTAAACCCTTCTTTAAGGGGCAAAAAGTGCCCTAGTCCCCTCCTCTTGCAATGCAACTAGTTCAGACTTGTACCCTAATGTGTTTAGGACTAGAAAACACCTTTAGAACACCAAGAGTAAGGTGTTCACAACCCAAGAAGTTCTTGGACCGTGAACTCCAAACAAAAGGGCCAAAGTGTGCTTTAAACTCTCCTAAAGCCTTGGACACTAGCCTAGATTAGTTCTTAGTTAAATTAGGGACTTGAAATCACCAAAAACACCCTTCCAAGGGAGATTGTGGCCGTAATCTCCAAGAGGTTTGGTCCCAGGTTCGTGAAGTCCTCAAAGGAGTTAAAGGATTCCCTAAACTCTTCCAAAGACCTTTCCATTAAGTAGAAATGCTTCTTAGGGTCTTGTAAAGCCTCAAAACATCAAATGCGCAAGTAAGTATGAGCATACGGACGTAAACTCATGAGTTTACAACCGTAAACTCATTTGTTGGTGACATTAGGGCCGTGAACTCCATTAGGTAGTTTTGCTTGAACCCTACACACACTAGCTTATCCCTACAACACCTAGATGCAATCCTAGAGGCTAATATCACTTGTTAAAGGTGTTTAACATGTCCTACGGTGTCTTGAATTTGTTTATTAGTTGTTTATAGACTAATTTGATGCATATATATGATATTATACGTTAACTAGGATCATAGCGTGTGTTCAAGACTTCACTTGACACCTAAACATCCTACCTCTTCAGTTCATCCGTACCACTCACAACAGGTGAGTTCATACCCCTTGAATTGACCTTTTAAATGTTTTCAAATGTTTATAAATACTTTATGGGGGGAATACAAGTTGAATCATGTTTAGTTATTATATCAATCACATGTGATTAATAATTAGCATGCAAATGGCTTTACTTTACGTTAACTGTTTTACTAATCAGTTTTCCTCAAATATTTATCTTGAACATTTTTAAGTGTTTAAAACACTTTATTAAACTGTTTATTAAACACAATATGTTTCATTTCAAACCCTGTTACATTTTTGGGTCAAACAAAGGTTCCTTTATACTTAAACTATTGTTATCAAACAAATACTTTAAAACCGTGTTATAAATTGACATCAAGTCGATCTCTTCTTAGGTATTAATCTTTTTGAAGGTTTTTACAAAACTCCTTATATGATTTTATATTGTCAATTGCATGCCGATATATGTATAGTTATATAAATAATGTTTAAAGGACTTAGGAAGGCTAACCCGCTTTATTTCCATTTTCCCGTTGGGATGGGGTCTGGTAGGGTATCGAGTATTCGTCCAAAGGTCGTTTAACTAGCAATTATATATCATGTATAAATATAGAGACATAAAAGTTGTCCTCAGTCAGTTCAGTACCTTTGGGTAGCAAAGGCATTACTTCAGGTTATACATGTACATGGTTAGTAACTATTATAGGTATAGTTAAGAGATACCACTTACCATTCCAAGTACAAGGAATCACACAAGAGTCAGTTCATTCATGGGTCTATACTAGTATATTACATGCTTACATGAGTACGTTTACACATGATACATGAGTACGTTTACATAGATACGGTTACATGACTACGTTTACATAGATACACTTACATGAGTACGTTTACATGGATATGCTTACATGAGTGCGTTTACATATATACGCTTACATGATTACGTTTACATGAATATGTTTACATGAATACTATTAGATGGATACTTTTACATAGATATTATATGACAAGTTACTATTACATATTATATGAATAGATTCTGTTATATACTTCTCCTTGTTATCTTTATTTTGTGATACAATCACATAATCGACGAGATAGATTCGACTATACATCCTAGTACCAAAGGATACTTTGTGGGACTAAACATTCCTACAGCCGCTGTTAGCTACAGAGGATAATGAACATCTACGGATGCCTATGGTTGATACCATTACAGGTATACTTTAAGGGACTAACTATTCCTATACCTAGCTGTTAGCAACAGAGGTAAATGTACATCTACGGATGTCTTAAGTTAGCACTGTTAGTTATCCTAGTGCAAAAGGATAGTACTTAAGTTATTATGTTATTTTCTTCCTTTACTTTGTGACATATTCACATGAACGACGAGGAAGGATATATTTGATATAGATAACTATTTTCCTTATTACCTTTATATTGTGACTCATACACATAAAGGATGAGGTATACTTTAGTTTTATACAAATACTTAAACAGGGAAAAACCATCACATTTACAGAGATGCGTACTTTCAAAAGAATCGGGTCTTAGTATAAGACTACGTTCAAAATAGTCGGGTCTTGGTAGAATACTTCTTTCAAAACAGTAGGGTCTTGGTAAATAACTTCTTTTATAGGGATCATAGGGATTTCTAGGGTTAGTCAAACGCTTTCCATTACTTACAAACATTTAAATACTTATATGAGCTTTATTTCAAAACAATGTCAAGACTTTCATTACAAGTTTTACACATCAAAGACACGTTGTCACACCCCAAAACCAAGAACGGCGGAAATGTTCTGGGGTGGAGGACGTCATGTAGAGTATCACAACACAGTAAAAGTAAACAAGCAAACAACATCATCCATTGCATTAAATATATAATTTTAATACAAGCATGTTCTGAACAGTTATAGACACCAAAAATATAATGTAAATCAAAATAATAAGATGAGTCTTGGATGTGCTCCATCTTCTCAAAAGCTGGCCTCGGTACCTGTCTACTGATGACCTGAGAATACAAGTTATTTTGAAAGAGTATGAGCATTAAGCTGGTGAGTTCATAAGTATTTTAGTGTCGATGTTTGTTATCAAAACGTTTGAACATTTCTCAAGTGTAAGTTTGTAAAATGTATGTAAATGTTTGTAAGTGTTTGTAAAAGTTTGAATCTCTCAGAAAAAACTATATTTTCTATTAAAGTAGCCTTCTACCAAGGCTTAACTGTTTTGTATGCTCATTTATTGTAAAAGTGTGTAATTTCCCAAGTGTAACTATCATTTAACAAAATATAGTTTGTACATTAATGTTTAAGTGAAATAATCACTAAATATATGTAATGGGTAGATTGTTGTAGTACTGTAGTGATGTATTATAGGAACTACTGATGTACTAACTAACTTAAACCGGATTTATATTAAGGTATCATATGACTAATTGCACCATACTATCGACTGCTAACAACGACATACGAATGGTCGTAATAACGGAATGACGTTTGGCACCCGCATACCTGCAGGTCTGGCTGTAGCTAGCAGCAAGGTGTAGGATAGTCAATCCAGTATAGATCTATACACAAACTCACGCTCTCCCTTCAAGAGACTCTAGCTACAACTCGGGCCATGGCATTTAAGTCATGCTCCGATTCATATCACAATAATGAACGTATTCTTGTATATGTAATGTAATGAACTGTTCTAGTATAGTTGTATATGTTCTCTGTCTAGTATAGTTGTATATGTTCTTCCTCTAGTATAGTTGTATATGTTCTCTGTCTAGTATAGTTTTATATGTTCTCTCTCTAGTATAGTTGTATATGTTCTCTTTCTAGTATAGTTGTATATGTACTCGTAGTAATAAGTATTGACTCATGAATGAACTGACTCATTGATCTAGAAATTGTAGTAGTATGATCCTGTGTTACCCCGATGGTAACTTACTAATGATGTACTGATACGTATGAATAAAGGAGTACTTTTATGTCTATATACGTACATTTGATATATAACTAATTTTTAAACGGCCTTCGGATGAGTACCCGATATCCCACCAGACCACATCTCAAGCGCGAAAAGGAAATAGGGCGGATGGCCTTCCTAAGCCCTTTAAACATTGCTTATATATCTACACATATATGGGCATGCAATTTATAAGAAGTATAACAAATTTTAAATAAAAGTATTTGATAAGTAAAAGAGTTTGTAAAACAGTTTGAAGTAAAACAGTTTGATAAACAGTTTGAACAGTAATAAAATCATTGGTTATCTAGTTATTAACCACATGTGATTGATGTAATAACTATAAGTATTTAACTTCTATCCCCCCCCCCCATAAAGTATTTAAAACATTTAAAAGTATTTCAAAGGTTAATTAAAGTGGTATGAACTCACTTGTGGTGAGTGGATTGGATTGAAGTGTCGGATACTATGCTAGGTGGCAAATGGAGACTTGTTCACACGCACGAGCCTAGTTATCATATAATGAGCATATATATAACTAATTAGCCAAATAATAACTAATAAATTTAGTTGGGACACTCAGGAACATGTAAACACTTTGTATAAGTGTTATAGGTCCTAATGGTTGCATCTAAGTTGTTACGGGACAAGGCTAAAGGGGTTTAATGTACCAAAGGGCCTTATATAAATGCTTACTCCTCAATAAACCCCACACAAGGAGTTTACGGTCGTAAACCCTTGAGTTTACGGCCGTGAACTCCAATCTTGGTGGTAATTGATGTTTTGAAGTGCTATTTGATTTCTAGAATAAGCCTTGCTTGGTTGTTTAATCCTTTGGGTAGTTTAGGGCATAGAAATACTCCTTTGAGGAGTTTACGGCCCCAAGGCCAAATCCATTAGAGTTTACGGCTTTAAACTCTCATGGGATGGGTGCTTTTATTCTTTCAAGTCCCAAGCACAAGTAGGATAATTTCTAGGCATTTGTTTAAGGCTAATGAGGACCCTAGGCACACTTTGGTGCCCTTGTTTGGAGTTTACGGCCTATGAGTATTCATTGGCCGTAAACTCTCTTTGAAAGGTGTTCTTGATGTTTTAAAGTCCACAAATTAGCTAGAAGTAAATGAGGGTTAATGTCTAAAGCCTTAGGAGTGATTAGGGCACATTTTGGCCCATGAATTTGGAGTTCACGGTCCAAGAAGTTCTTGGGCCGTGAACCCCCTAAGCTAGGTGTTTTTGATTGTTTTCTAGTCTCAAATGTACATACATATTATCCTAAGCTAGTTACTTAACAAGGAAATGGGACTAGATAGCCTTTAAGCTTCATTTTGGAGTTTACTCCCCAAGAACGTTCTTGGGCGGTAAACTCCTGAATCTCATATATTTGACATGTAATCTATGTTATTAAGCATATAACAAGCATTATAACACAACTAGAGAAGTGTAATCATGATTTGGGATGAAAACCCGAAGATCCGTGAGAGAGAAAATGGCTTTTCTCTAGTTGGAAATGTGAATAATGAATGAATTTGGTTCAGAAATCTATTTATAGTCCTGAGATATTTTGGACAGAAAATATTTTTATTCCTGAAATGATTTCTAATATAACAGAGTGTTGGAATAACAGTGTTGCACAAAACCATAGTGCATCCACTCTCCTGATATTTACTGAAGTGTAAACCCTGGATTACTCTAACTTATACGAAAAGTCTGAAAATTGACTATGACTGTTATAACTTCTATTGAAGTGATATTGTCTGTACAGAATGGAAATTTTGGGTTGTCACATCATCCCCCCGTTAGAAGGAATTTCGTCCCGAAATTAGAATTTAAGCAATTAAGGAGTTACAAATAACTAAGCGAAAAGATGAGGGTATTTCGGTTTCATCTGATCCTCGCGTTCCCAAGTGAATTCCGGTCCTCGCTTGGTGTTCCAGCGAACCTTCACGATAGGGATACGGCTTTGCTTCGTCTGCTTGACCTCACTGTCCATGATCTCTACCAGTTCTTCCACGAAGTTGAGGCTCTCGTTGATCTCGATCTCGTCGAGTGGGATTACAAGAGTCTCGTCGGACAGACACTTGTATATTATGAAAGAACACACTTGTATTAAAATTATATTATTAATACAATGGATGATGTTGTTGCTTGTTTACTGCTTTTCATTGTTGTGATACTGTACATGACGTCCTCCGCCCCAGAACGTTTCCGTCGTTCTCGGTTTTGGGGTGTGACACTGCATGGCTTGAAAAGCCTCTGTATGGGCTAAGAGCTAGTGGAACTCGGCGAGTCACATGGGTGTACTCGGCGAGTTGCTTGAAGATAGGCAGCAACTCGACGAGTTGGAAGAACAACTCAGCGATTTGGTTGAAGATAACCTTGGACTCGGCGAGTCTGTTCTTGGACTCGGCGAGTCTGGTCGTTAGGTCCTAACCTTTCCTGGTTAAGCTGTGAATCGGTGAGTCAAGGGATGACTCGGTGAGTTGAGCAAGAAGTGACTCAGAATTCGTGGGACTCGGCAAGTCTTGGGGTGACTCGGCGAGTTGGGTCGCGATCTGGGAGTTTTCAGAATTGAGGGACTCGACGAGTCAGCGGGCTGACTTGGGCGAGTAGGGTCAGTCAGGAAGTTTGACTTTGACTGAGGACGTTGACTTTGACCAAGAGTTGACTAGTTGTCTTCCAAGGGTAATTTGGTAATTATTGGTATCTATTGAGTTTGGTCTTTTGGTATTGTCAGTGGTGGAGTTCGTGTCAGAGGTTGGAGCAGCATGATCTTATCTTTTCAGTCAACAGTTGCAAGGTGAGTTATCCTCACTATATCGACAGGGTCTAAGGCACCAAGGCCGACCCTTTATCGGATTGTAATCCGGGTATCGTTGTTATGTTGTTGCTTTGCTATGTTTGCATCCTGGTAATTAGGATGGTATATGTTAGAGACCTGGTTAAGGTCGGTATCCTGGTATATAGGATGATGTTATGCTGGTGATCGGTTAAGTCGGTATCCTGTCTGGAGTATGTTATGTTATGTGATCTGCTAGATCGGTTTGATTGGATGTGAATTGTTATATGATTGTATGTTTATGTGCACATGGTTGTTGGACTGGGGTTGTGTTGAGGTGGGTCCTGCTTTGTGTTGTAGGCCAACATACCCAGGGCGTACCAGTTAACCCGAAGGCCCAGCGAGCAGTCTGGATAGGTTGTAGGCCCCATGAGAGCGGACTAGACGTGCCGAGGCTCGAAGAGTGGACCAGGCCGACTGAAGGCCCGGTGCGGGCGGACCAGTCATACTGTAGACTCAGAGAGTGGACGAGGTGGGTTGAAGGACCGGTGCGGGCGGACCAACCACACTACAGACTCGATGGATATGGATAGACTCGGAGGGTGGACCAAGTGGACTGAAGGCTCGATAGGCGGACCAGTCACACAGTCGACCCGAAGTGCATGGCTGTTCTGTTCAGTTATTGTATGTTATGCATGGTGTATGTGGTTGGTATTTTGGGGGCATCTCATTAAGCTTTCGGGCTGATAGTTGTGGTTTAATGTTTTTCAGGTACATCAGGAGACCGTGGCAAGGAGAAGGCATGATCGTACCGCTCCTCATGTTTATGTTTTACGATATGGTTCTGGGAAGACTCTGATAATAATTGTATTGAACACCTTTTTGTAATGACTTAACGAAACTGGGTTGTCTTTGAAAACTTTTAAATTGGCTTAAATTTTTAGAGTGTTACAATCATCAACTGAAAAATACAACATAAAGAGCAATTGACAAGGAACTTTAAAGGAATTCCTCCTCACCGGACTCCTTAGAGCTTCCAGGTCTGACCTTGTTTCGGGTACAGGTCCTCAGTTTGAGTTTTAACACACCCGAGAGTGCGCCTGAATCCCTCAAACCAAGGCTCTAATACCAGCTTGCAATAGCCCAAAAACCTGGCAAAAATTTCTCATTTTTGAAAATAGAGATACAATAATAATTTGTTCCCAAAAATCCATTACATCATATTGTATCAAATTTCAAAGTATCAAAACAGATAAATGAAGAAATACTGGAGAGTGAATGTTATGCCATCAATTCGGGCCATTCCCTTTAGAACCAGAAGTCCCTGAAATACCCAATAAACTGTAAGCAAACGCATAGTGAGTTCCCAAAATACACAAAACATACAACCGCACAATACCATGCAACATATATATATATATATATATATATATATATATATATATATATATATATATATATAATTTCCATGAACTCTCTCCGTAGTGGTCACACCCCAAAACCGGAACGGCGGAAACGCTTTAGGGTGGATGACGTCATGTCAAGTATCACAACACATGCATTATAGTAATCAAAGTACAACAAAACATTGCATTAATAGTAAAAATTTTACATGGTTACATTACAATACATCAAAGTAATACAAGTAATAGAATAAATACAGCGTGGTACTAAGCTATCTTCATCAACAGCTCCGGGGATGTACCTGACTAATGCTAACCTGAGAATACAAGTTATTTGAAAAGCGAGTATCAGCATTTTTACAAATGCTGGTGAGTTCATAAGTATTTAGTGTCATTTAGTCAAATAACTTTATAAAGTGGTAGTTTAAGTGTTTACAGTGCATTAGAGTTCTTTCCAGAAAATCCTATATTTTCTTTAATAAAGCAGCCTTCTAGCAAGGCTGGTCAGTGTTATGTGGTAAAAAGTAGTTTTCCCTAAATTGCTATCATTATCAAAATACTGAATTTGATTATTGAGGAAATCAAACGACATCAGGGAATAACATATGCATCATTAGTGAGGACTGCTGACTAAGGCAAGGAATCATAGACTCGAGGAAGTATTGAACGAACGACACACCTGGTTCAGTCTAACAAGTGGAGACACAGACCCCAGAAGGAACCAAATGAAAGGTACGACTGGTAAGGTCTAAAACAGTGAATACAGACCCCAGACAGTATCAAATGAAAGATACGTCTTGTAAGGTCAAAACAGTGAACACAGTGGATACAGACCCCAGACAGTATCAAATGAAAGATACGTCTTGTAAGGTCAAAACAGTGAACACAGTGGATACGGACCCCAGACAGTATCAAATGAAAGATACGTCTTGTAAGGTCAAAAATAGAGAAAACAGACCCCAGACAGTATTAAATGAAAGATACGTCTTGTAAGGTCAAAACAGTGACTCTGAAAATGAATTACCAGCATACAATGTAAATTGGCGGTGAAATACCGTTACCTTAAAGCCAATGAATTATAAGGTAACCTGGGATACTCGTAACCATACTAACTAGAGTACCAGACGCCCTACAAGCGTCTAAAATATGACATTTGTCACCTGTTGGCTTGGTAGGTCGGGACTGTAGCTAGCAGTCTGGGTGCGGGGTTGTCAATCCCGTATAGATCTATACACACAATGTCCGCTCTCCCTACAGGAGACTCTGGTTACCAACTAGACGACGGAGAAGGCCGTGTCTTGAAGATGCATCCCAAATAGTGGGTAGAGACTTCCAACTTGTGGGTTTCTAATGCAAGTGATGAACTAGAGGTAGAGACTCATAACTGAACTGACTGAAGTAACCCATACGTCTATGCTTGTGTACATAATATATAACTAATGAATCAACGACCTTCGGATGGACATCCGATCCCACCAGACCACATCTCAACGAAGAAAAGGAAATAGGGCGGACAAGCCTTCCTAAGTCCTTCAATCATGATTTATATGCATCTATACAAGCACAAACATACATCTAACTACGCTTGAGTGTGTATCAAATGGAATCATACATTGAAGTATAAGTGTACAGTGTGGGATAACCGACTTGTGAAGTATAAGCGTTCAGTGAAATATCCGAGTCGTCAAGTATAAGCGTACAGTGGAACATCCGAGTTGTGAAGTATAAGCGTATAGAGTGGGATAATCGAGTCGTGAAGTATAAGTGTACCAGGTGTAAGTGTATCACGAAGTGGAGACGACGATAAGTGAAGTAAGAGCGTCTATCAAGTATAAGAGGCTACAAGTATAAGCGAGATAGAGACAAAAATCCGGTATAAGCGTATCGCGAAGTGAAAGCGTTATCGAGTAGGAGTTTAAGATAAGTAAAAGTGAAACAGCAGTAACAAACCAGTAAAAGTATACATCATGAAAGGAACTTTGATGAAAACCTTGGAAACCATTATATTTAGAAAAGTCGCATTTGGTGTTCTTGATAAAATAAGTTTGAAAGCCTTTAAAATCTTTGGAACCTTTATAAACTACTTTGAAATGAATTTAGATAAAATAGTTTAAGTAAGAGTTTTGAAACAATTGAAATCCCTTTTGAAAACCATTATAGTGTCCTACTCAGTAAAACAGTGTACATTGTCGTAAAATCTTGTGCATGTGGGTTATCAATCACATGTGATTGATATGATAACTGGCATGTTTAACTTGTATTCCCCCCTATAAAACATGTAAAAACATTTAAAAGGTTCATTCAGGGTATGAACTCACCTGGTGTAAGTAGGTCCGACGAAGGCACCGGTTGGGTGCTCGGTGTCACGTAGGGACTCGAACACACACAATGACCTATTTAACGTATGATAACATATGTTCACATACAATTAGTTTATTTAATACTAATTAAACAAATATACGCGCTCAGAGGAGCGGAAAACACTTTGGTTAAGTGTTTGGGTGCCCCGGGTAGCGTCTAAAGGTGTGTATGGCTAAGGAATGGAGTTTATTATCCGAGACTAAACTCCCAAAGTTGTGATTACGGCCTAGGGACATCTCACCATGAGTTTACGGCCATAAACTCATGGTGAGGGTATCTAGTGTGTTTTAAGGCTTCTACTTGTTCATGGGATTTTTCTAAGTACTTTTCCAAAAAGGCATGAGTGAGTTTAAGGCTTCTAAGGGCTTCATTTCAGAGTTTACGGCCTAGGGACACTCCTAAGGGAGTTTATGGCCGTAACCTCTCATTCTTTGATTTTTGTGAAGTTTTAAGCCCCTACTACCTTCCTAGCAATTTATAATGGAGTGTGGTGTCATTTTGGGGGATTAAAACTATCATTTGGGTGTGTTTTAGGGAGTTTACGGCCTAGGTACTTGCTTGGGCCGTAAAATCCAAGTCACCCTATACTTCCTTGTGTTTAAATGTTCCAAACCCTAAATAGCATGTCCTTATTTTATGTCTTAAGCCTATGGGTGGTTTGGGAGTGTTTGGAACTTGATTTAACAAGTTTAGAGGGTGTTTACGGCCTAAGCATGTGCTTGGGCCGTAAACCCTCTTTTATGCCACAAATCTTGTTGTTTTGGGGTTTAAACACTCGTAGGCTAAATCCCCTAATAGTTTCTAAGCTTAAGGATGAGTTTTAAGGCATGTTTGGCACCATATTAGGGGTTTACGGCCCTAGAGTGTTCTTCGGCTGTAAACTCCTTATTCCATGCCTTCTTGGACGATTTTTTAGGTATAAACACAAGCCAATATGTTTAGAATAAGCTAGGGTAAGTGGACTTACGATTTGGAAGCGTTTGGTTGCGGATTCGGGGCGAAAACGAGTCTAGAGAGAGAGTATAGAGAGAGAGAGGGTGGAAAGAGCTCAAATGGGGTTTACTCTCCCTTATATATGGGTGGGAGTTGGAGCTCAGTGGAATTCTACTCGATACTGCCGTCATACGGGGCTTTTGGTCGCACCCGATATAGTGGTCGTAGTAATAAAACTTAACATTTTTCCAATTAAATGGAAATGTGTGTTATGTGTTTTTATTTCCTTTTATCACGACTTAACGGCATATTAAATGTAAACAAATGAAATGTTTATTTAATTGACGACCTCTAATTAACGGAACTTTTATAAACTGGAATATTCCGTTAACGGTAACGGGGAAACGTAACGGAACAACTTGGGTTGTCACAGTAGTCTTCACCTGGAATGCTATGGGCTACTCCCATGGGCTAACATCCAAAGCCCATGGGCTCCTCCTATAGTCTTTACCTGGAATTCCATGTGATCCCCCTATGGTCTGATAACCAAGTGTCATGGGCTCCCCCCATGGTCTTCACATAATTCATTACATGCCAACTAATAAAACCATTGCATATCAACTATTATGTCGACATATCAAGTATTATGTCGGCATTGGTACCTTCGACCCATTGGTATAATGAGTAGACTCACCTTAGTTTGGTGAAACCAATAGCTGCTCGAAAAAATATATTAGATTTTTGGGTTTACTAATTATTTTTAAAAAATTAGATTTATTTTTTTAATTATAAGTCTTGAAAATAAATTATTTTGATTTAAAAAATAAAATTGAAGTAAAAGATAGCGAAAAGTGACAATTTCCTGTCATTTTGGTGTGGGAAAGAAGAGTGAAAAAAAACTGACATGACACTCAAAAATTAAATGATGCTTCCCATACATAGACTTTGGTCTTACATAATTCACCGAGAATTTAGTTTTTTATATTGATACTAGTTTATAACTCATGTACTACACGGTTGATAAAATAAAATATTACACAATGTTTATAAATTAAAATCATTGATTTGCAAAAAAAAAAAATTAAAAGTACTTTTTATATAAAATATGATGTTTTGTCATAGACTGTGTTAGGAACAATATTTTCCCATTACTTTCATTTTCATTCCATCACCAAATATATACGTAATACAAGAAAATAGGTTATGTTAAACAATTGTGGGCTAAATACATTGGTCAACAAAAAATATGACACAAATAGAATAAATAATACAATACCAAAGTATATGTCTAACAACCCCTGCAGTCGGAACAGGAGTTCTTGAGGGGATGTTCAATTCGGATATGAAGTCAATAAATAGCAGCGATGGTATTTATTGACACAAATAGAATAAACAATACAATACTAAAGTATATGTATAACATCCCCTGCAATCGGAATAGGAGTTCTTGAGCAGATGCTCAGTTTGGATCTGAAGTCAACAAATATTTTCCCATTACCTTCATTTTCATTCCATCACCAAATATATACATAGTACAAGAAACATGTTATGTTAAACAATTGTGGGCTAAATACATTGGTCCACAAAAAATATGACACAAATAGAATAAACAATACAATACTAAAGTATATGTCTAACAGCCCCTGTAGTCGGAACAGGAGTTCTTGAGCGGATGTTCAGTTTGGATCTGAAGTCAATAAATAGCATCGATGGAAGCCCTTTGGTGAAAATATCTACATACTGAGAAGAAGATGGCACATGAAGAACACGGACCTGTCCCAAGGCAACTTTACCTATAACAAAAGGAATATCTACCTTAATGTGTTTAGTGTGTTGATGTTGAACATGATTCGTAGAGAGATTCATCACACTCACATTATCACAATGAACAATAGTGGCAGAGAGAGGGGGATAAACATGTTCAATGTAATAAATTGCAAAGCCAGCTAGTCTTGGAAAATGTATTAGCAACACCATGATAGTCGGCTTCAGCACTAGACGAAGAAGTCGTACCCAGTCGCTTAGACGACCAAGAGACAATATTCGGTCCAAGAAAAAAGCAATAACCTAATGTGGATTGTTTAAACATTCGGTAGCCGGCCCAATCCGCATCAGAATAGGCAATTACACCTCGAGAAGGGGATGCATATAACTAAAAACCATTATCAATAGTGTCCTAAATGTACTTAGGATGCGTTTATGGTCCAATAAGTGAGGTTCCTTGTGGTCATGCATAAATAAATACAATTGTTGAACTGCATAGGTGATGTTAGGATGAGTAAAAGTGAGATACTAGAGTGCTCTTGCGATACTACGGTAATTGGTAGGAACAGCAACTGGTGTACCAGTATCGTCAAGCTTAGTTGAGGTTTCAGTAAGAGTATGTTGAGTTCATGTATAATGGTAAGACACATTTTTTATTTAACTTCTTGAAATCCACAAGTAGATACATTTTGAGTTTGGCATGATCACCTTCAACCCTTGAAGATGAACGATTACCAAAATGTAAGCATTTATTTTTCCAAGCACTAACAAACTTTTCTTTCCAGTGAAACTATGCGTTTCTTATATAATCAAGTGAAAATTTCTTCATATGATAAAGCAACTCAAATTCGACCCAATAATTCTCAAAAATTGATTGGTGTAGTTGAATATGCTACATGTATCCAACATGACATAAATATATCAAACTCTTCATCATCTTCAAAATGATTCTTGCAATTTACGAACACGTTATCTTTGAAAAGCCGAATACACAGATGGTTTCTCATGTTCAAAAATGTCATCTTTATGAAATTCGTTAATGTTAACTCTATATCTAAGAAAATCACGGAAGGATCACGATTTTTAAGAATCTTCTTAAAAGCACTTAATGCCCCAAATATAACTACATTCATCCTCTTTCTCCAAAAAGATAGAGTTATGACAAAAGGAGGTATTAAAGCATGAAACACAAATTATGTCAAGGAGAGGCATGTTATATTTGTCTATTTGGTATGTGCAATCAATCACAAAGATAGTTGATATTCTTAAGTCAATTTAATTGACAAAGGATGTTGATATAGCCTTATTTAACTACATATTTTAGGCCATTATCTTAACATATTTGCTAAAAAATGTTATATTTTAGGATATATGATACTTATTATGCTTGTAAATGATTAAATATTGTTAAATTCGGAGTTGGTATGCAAAAGGAAGAGAACAGAGCTGAAAAAGATGAAAAACGATAAAAGCATAAAAATAAGCAACGGACGCGCCGCGCCCCTTTAAGAAAATGAAAATTTCAGATTTTCTTCATATGCATGTTTATGTGTTCGTGTGCAACAAGGAAACCTGATCACAACGTCGTGGTGAGACCTTTACCACATCATGGTGTCATGAAAACCCTAAAAATATAACATTCTCAAACCTAATTGGTGTGCAGCCATTAACAGCCTTGGATGTGACTTTTACATGGTTATTGATTTCCAGAAACCCTTTTGGGTTGATTTTGAAGCTATAGAATCGATTGGATCATGGATTTGAAGATTTAATTGCTATTTGTATCGGGATTTTACTTTGGGTTTACTTGATGATCATGTCTTGCAATCTTTTGTTGATGTTTTTTTGCTCTAGTTTACTGATTATAGTGAAAAACCATTACTTTCTCTAGATGTAGATGAACCCTTGCTAATATGATGTGATTTTGTTAGTAGGATTATTTAAGTGTGGTTAATACTTGTGTTCGATTGATTGTGTATCTTTCATGTTGATGTTATAATTTGTATTGCCTGTTATTGAGTTATGTCTAGTTAAGAGGACAAATGAAATTACATTAACTTGAATCTTAATTAGTTTATGATCATTAAATTGTTAGGATTAGTGATTGATCAAATCCTAGGGTTACGTAATATTAATCATTAACTTGATTGTGCTAGAGAGTCATAGATATACATGCTATTTGTTGATTTATTGTCATGATATTTGATAAGAATAGCGAGATCATATTGTTTATAGCTTAAATATATTTAAGACAAATTTGCAAAAATGGTCCCTGTGTTATGCATTTTTTAGGGAGTCTTAGTCCAAACCTCGGTTTTTATGGATTCATAGTCCTTTTGGCCTAGTTTGTACGTAGAATTGGTCCCTCGACTTAAGTTTTGTTAAGTTGTTGTTGTTAACCCCCTGATGTGCCTCCCACATGAGGGTATATTTGTTTTTTCACTTCTAAGGGACCATTTTTGCACCTAAAAAATATATCCCTTTTTAAAAAAAAAATTAATACCTATTTATTTATTTTAATAATTAAAAAATAAAAGAGGTCTCTCTCTCTCTCTCTCTCTCTCTCGTTTTGTGGTAAACCTGAAGAAACACACACATTACACACCATTTCCCTACCACAAGCCTCCAAGTCCATTTTCATCATCTTCAACGTCTTCATCTTTCAAGGATATCACACAAACCACCGCCATACACCACCTTTCAACTACCATCTCCAACCCTGGTATTCATCTCACCATCACAGACCCGCCATCACCGAATTTGTCTTGTTCAGATTCGTGTGGTTTCTTTTTGAGTTTGAATCTTGGACCCAGTCAAGCTCTCTATGAAACTGATGAACAGAATCGAGTTCGTTGCCACGTACCCATCTCCTACCCATTGGAAAAGACAACTTTGATCCATAAAATTAGAAAAAGGTGATATATTACACACACAAGAGAATTTATACAAACTTATACCTCCTCATGGTCTAGCCAAATGCCAGACAGTATGACAAACATTTCATTAACTGCCCTTGATTCCATTTCTGCAAGTCTAATCTAGAGAAAAGAAATCAAGGAAACTTCCAAAACTTTTTTCCTAGAAGTTGAGTATAATATTAACCAAAATATGATTGATATGGTTATAATATTATATTATTTTGAAGTGAACTAAACCAATTAAAGTTCTAAGAAGGATATAATGTCTTCTTTTGGAAGGATCCCACCACCAAAATAATCAAGTCTTGTGAATAATGAGGCTGACTTCTCTCTATCTTCTAATGGTGGAAAACCAACTGTTTAAACCTGGATAACAATCAAGAATAAAAATGATTCCCTGAAAACTAAGGATTAATCACAAACATGTGATTTAAAGTTTGATGTTTGTGCACAAGTTTAACAAGATTTAGTGAAGGGGTATAAATATAATCAGACTTACTTGAAAAGTACCATCTAGTAGCATTTCCCCTTGAGCTAAAACTATGGTGTTCTCTAAAAAATACCATGTTCTTATTTTGTAAATAATGTTAAGGAAAAACCATGTCACTGTATGACTTTAGCAGTGTTGCTTTTATATAATGATTGTATGAAATGCTAAGAGATCATTTCATGTACGTGTGAGTTTATGGATTGCCAATCTTTAAATAACTTTCATCATAACATAATTTTCTTTCAAGCAATCAATCCACTGTAATTCTGTAACATAACAATTAAGAAAATAAATCAAGTGATTAAGGATATTGCATTAGAAAGATTGATTTCAATAGCTCCTGTAAGGTCTTCTAACTAGAAATGGTCATCTTTTAATTGAGATATGACACCCATTACCCAACATACTCCAGTTCGTCCAAGCAGAGATTGAATTTTAGATATATGCAAGGAATAAATACCAAAAATAATGTCAAAAGATTTTCAAATTTGCTAAAAGTGAAGTGTTGAGAGAGAGAGAGAACCTCACAGTTACCAAATTTGGATAGTTCACTATCAAATGAAGAACGAGAGAGAGAGAGAGAGAGAGAGAGAGAGAGAGAGAGAAAGAGATAGAGAGAGAGATCTCTTTTATTTTTTAATTATTAAAATAAATAAATAGGTATTAATTTTTTTTAAAAGGGGATATACTTTTTTCAAGTTCAAAAATGGTCCCTTAGAAGTGCAAAGACAAATATACCCTCATATGGGAGGAACATGAAGGGGTTCACAGCAACAACTTAACGGAAGTTAATTAGGGGGACCAATTCTACGTACAAACTAGACCAAAAGGACCATGAATCCAAAAAAGTCATGGTTGGGAATGAAATCCCAAAAAAATGCATACCACATGGACCATTTTTGCAATTTTGTCTATATTTAATTAATTATGTGTGTTACAAATTGCATAATTTATGTGTTAGTTGTTCATTAATTATTAGTACTAGGAGATCCGACCAGGATACCTAGTCAAATTACATTCTGGTAACCAATTCATTAATCCATTGCACATCTACAAAATCAAACATAAAAATTAGGGGGATTTGTATTCTAGTGGAAACATTTCTTATCTATTGTTCTTATTTTGGTCTTTAGTTTCGTTTGCTTAATTTGAGTACTAAGACTAGTTTAGTTAATTTAAACAAAAACCTCCCTTTTACTTTTATGTTATTAATTTAAGTAACATTTGAATTATTTGATCTGAACCATTTCCATTCCAACACCAATTCTTACCACAACTATACTATTATATGATTAGGTTCAATGCCTAGTCTTGTAACGTCCCAAAAATTAAGACCAAAAATTTTATTTTAATATAATAAAACCATCAACCCAAATGTCTTTTATAAAACCATACAAGAAAATCAGAGTATGTCAAACGGCCAATCTGGTACATCAGATTTATATAAAGCGAAAATCATAGTGTGTGTCCAGTGCGTTCATTGCTAACTCTTCTCCTTTGAACCATAAGTGTCTGAAACCTAAACTAAAAACCATAAGCACAAGGCTTAGTGAGTTCCCCAAAACACCACATACCATACCTATCAAACATATAATGGGCTCTACCCGAAACTGAGACTCGCTCAGAACAGACCTATCAGTAGCATGAGATCGTCCCTACCTCATCACATCATCAGGCCTAGCCTGGCATCGGGCCCCGCATGTATTACGCAAAGACACATAAACACTTGTAAGAATCACAATGATAAATGGCGTACAATACATTCATCAGGCCCCTCCAGGCATTGGGCCCCTCCCGGTATACATATCACATAACATACATGCAAGAGTCGCGCATACAACTACTATCATAATCATAATAAACCATGGGCCGACATTGGTGCCTTCGACCCGCCAAGAACAATGTGGAAACTCACTTCAAGCTGCTAAATATCTCAGTTAAAAGCTCAGACTACCAGTCCGTAAAATCCCTGTAGTAACATCATGAAATAATCCAATTAGTCCTTGGTCCACAATCCATAGCTAAAATCCTAGGCCAATTGTCCAACACTTAGGGTAAAAGTCTATTTTACCGTTTTCCCACTAGCCCCAAAATTTGAGGCCCAATCCAATAGCACCGAAAAACCCAATATGGCCTAAAGCTCTAAAACATAACCAAAACCCATTATGGACCCTAACAAAAGAAAGCCTAATTCCTAACAATTGCCTAAAATTAAAAATGGATGATGGCCAAACTAGGCTCAACTACACTAGTCCAAAAATGGCCCAAAACGAAAAAGCATACTCCAGGCTTAGTATGTTGCACGTTCCAGACGTATGCCCTGCATACTGGGTTGCATGCATGGTCGCGAACACGGGTACGTATGTGTAGCGTACTCTTGATTACGCCCATCATACTCGTCTATTAAGCACATTTTCCTTTAGGTATTAATACATTCATTTAAAGACCCAAATTTCAAATCTAAGTCTAAATGAATGTCCTAATCTATAAAGTCCTTAACTTGGAGCCTTTGCATGGCTCAAAAGGACACAACACTGAATTTTGACCATTAAGACCCATATTAAGAGCCCCAGATTATGCATGGATCAAAATAAGACATCAAGGTTGCCTATTTATGAATAATGGACCTTAGATAATCAAATATCTAACATCCTAATCCTCTGGAGTAGCCCTTACTCCAAAGCAAGGCTTAAAGGACCCACAGATGAACAAATAAATCCCTAAAATAGATCTAGCATAGGGAAACATAAAGTTAGGACCTTTATATCAAAAATAGCTTGCAAAGTTAATGAAGATCTTGGATCTTCAAGCTCCAAGTCCACCAAAGCTTCACCACTAAGCTTTACTTCCTTCAAGGGACACAAAAACACCACAAAAATCACACAAAGGCTCACAAACACTCAATGAAGATTAGGGTTTCGTTCTTAGGGTTTGGAGGAGTAGGGGTTGACCATAAGATGCTCCAAAGGAAACATAAGTTGTTTAACCAGGACACAAACCTAAAAGTTATGGTTTTCCTCTACATAGAATACGCTTAGTGTACTCCCACGTACGCCCAGTGTTCCTGGGTGCCTCCGTGTCCAATCTTCGAGCCAGTATGCCCATCATACTCATAGAGTATGCCCGGTGTACTCAGTTAGGGAACAATTTTGCAAAGATTCTTAAATGTCAAGGGCTTAAAGGGAAAACCTAGAAATACAGTGTTACAAGTGTGTGCATTAGTTTAGATGTAATAGATTCGGATTTATAAATTTAAAACTAGTAGTATCAAAATACACATTCGATGTAAGATGAAGAAATAAGTTATATGTGATATTATATTATATAAAATATCATAAATAAAACTCTCTTTTTCAAGCTCGTCAAATTAGACACTAACAATTGATTGATTTTTCAACTTTTCCTTGCGGAGTTTTACCTTCAAGTTATATATAGTTTGAGAATCCGCTAGAATTTTTTGACACAAATCATAAAGAATTTGCCTCCGAGGTATGCGAGAAAGTGTCATTTTTTACACTTTGTACGTCATCCAGTGATAGTCGACATAATGATGGATGCCCATAGATATAAATAGATGGTTCATGGTTGTGAGTCAAGTTTTTAGCATTAAGAACCCAAGAACCATGAACTCCTTTTTTACCTACAATATGAAATGGTAATTTGATCAAACGAGATACAATGTTCCTCATCCTTTTATCTCCAATACACAATCTATCTTCATAAGAATCTCCTTGATCACACTGCAACTTGAAAATGTATCATTACTTGAATTTTGAATTAATACAACATATGTTTTAGGGTAATAAAAATCTGTTACACTCTTTAGTAATTCATATTTGGAGTTAGCTAAAAATAATTCTTCATTCCAATCGGAATAACTATTCCGATCTATTGAATAAATTTTAACAATCTTTTTGAACAGTACAACTTTGAGTCCATTCCAATTACATGATAAATGGAAGAGAAATTAGAAAAATGGTCCCTATGGTATGGTGTAAAAGGGACATATTGTCCAATTTCAATAAAATGGACAAACTTGGTCCTTAAGTTTTGTCGATATTACATAATGGTCCCTCCAATACGTGGCATCAAAAACTGCAGTAAAATTTCAATAAAATGACATTTTACCCTTCTTTTTTCATATATCTTTGTATTTTATGATTATTTCCAAAACTGCAGGGGCCATTTCTAAAACTTAATGTATTACCAGTCTGGCCGCAATATCATTGATAATGGGCACAAAATCATCGACGCATACACCCATCCCTTCAAAATCATCTTTCTTGTTTAGCACATCCCTATCTTCTTCTGTGATATTGTAACTTAATGTATCACCATTTCCAGATTTCCCCATTAGATCCAGAAGAAAAGAATCATGAAAACCTTGATCAAGTTTCCAATATTGTTAGTGTTAGGATTGATCATATGAAGCCTTAGACATCGGCCGATGGACGTTTGTGATAACAACTCTCCGTATCATCATCCTGATTTCTTCTTCCAACGTCATCGACAACCTTCATCAGGTTTCCGATGAGGTTTGCGTTTTTTGGTTTTGCATATTTTTTTTGAGATTTGTATTTTTGAGGTTTGTTCTTACATAATGAAACTCGAAAGTTAGAAATGAAAATCAAAATGAACCTAATTTGGGTATTTTCTTGTTTGATGATGTCGATGACTCATTTTAGTTTTCTGATTATCTTGGTGGATATCTTTGGGGAAATCAGATCCTAGAAATTTAACCTCAAAGCCCATGTGTTCATCCTATAAGACTGATATTATTGAATTCTTCATATTGTGGATTCTTCATGTCATACTAGCTCTTGGTTACTTGTAAATCTTCCAATTTCTAAGATATACTAAAGCCGATCTAAAATCCATCAATTTGCATCAGGTGTTGGATCGATTTGTATCTAACCAATGAATTCTTCCTCTTCCAACCTAAGCAAATCTGACTAAGAATCTTGTATTTCGTAAACTTGTTGAAAATCAATTTGGTTGTATGTCTGAACCTAGATATCAAGATATGTTTATAAAGATGTGTTCCACCGGAGTTTTATTACTACCGAAGGTGATACATTTATTAGTGATAGTACACTAGTGAATTTGGATGAACCTAAACGCTACAAGGAAGCCATGCCAGGCCCGGAGTCTAAAAAGTGGAAAGAGGCTATAGACAGCGAGATTCAGTCCATGTATGACAACCATGTTTGAAATTTGGTTGACAATGTGGCGAGTCGTAAGATGGTCGGGTGCAAGTGGATCTTCAAGAAGAACATTGACATGGATGGGAAAATGCACACTTATAAGGTGCGATTGGTTGTGAAGGGATTTAATCAAAATCCCGGAGTTGACTATGATGAGACCTTCTCACCAGTTGCGAAGATAAAGTCTATACGGGTTATGCTAGCCATAACTGCGTTTCATTATTATGAAATATGGCACATGGATGTAAAGGAAAGTTGGTTGAGGATGTTTACATGAGTCAGCCAGAGGGTTTTGTCGATGCGAACCACCCTAATAGAGTGTGCAGGCTTGAGAAATCCATTTATGGGTAGAAACAAGCATCTCGCAGATGAAATCTTTGTTTCGATGAGAAAGTCAAAGAGTTTGGCTTCCTGCGAAGAGAGGATGAGTTCTGCATATATGTCAAAGCCAGTGGGAGTATCGTTAGCTTCCACATATTGTATGTCGATGACATAGTTCTCATAGGAAACGACATCCCAACCCTGCAGGAGGTTAACTCCTGGTTTGGGAAGTGCTTCGCTATGAAGGACCTCGGAGAGGCTGCCTATATTCTAGGAATAAGGATAGTGAGAAACAAGAGTAAAAGGCTAATAGGACTTCGTCAGAATACTTACTTGGAAAAGGTAGTCAAAGGTTTTAGTATGGATAATTCCAATAAAGGGGAGTTACCAATCCAAAGAGGTACCAAATTGAGTAAGACTCACATCCGAGTACCGAAGCCGATATAAAAAAGATGATTTGAGTACCTTATGCTTCCACGGTTGTCTCGATCATGTATTTTATGACTTGTACTCTCCCTGATGTGGCCTTCTCCTTGAGCATGTCAACAGATATCAAGGGAACCCAGGTAGTGTGCATTGGACCGCAATCAAGAATATTCCTAAGTACCTTCAAAGGACCAAGGAATGGTTTCTTATCCTCGGTGGGAGTGATGACTTAAGGATGCGAGGGTATAGTGAAGCCAACTTTCAGACGGACCGATATGATTATCGGTCTCAGTCAAGTTGGGTCTTTACCTTGAATGGAGGAGCAGTGACTTGGAAAAGTTCCAAGTAGGAGACCGTAGCTAATTCAACGTGCGAATCAGAGTACATAGCAGCAAGCGAAGCATCAATGGAGGCAATATGGTTGAAGAACTTCATTAGAGACCTTGGAGTTGTACGAGCTATAAAGCAGCCTAAAGAAATTTTTTGTAATAATGAAGGTGTGGTTGCCTTAACCAAGGAACCGAGGGATCATGGCAGATCCAGACATATCGACAGGAAATATCACTTCATTAGACATCGGGTAGAAGAGGGACTCATCGTAGTAAAAAGGGTATCGTCAGAGGATAACCCGGTAGACCCCCTTACGAAGGGACTTGTAGGGTTAAACACTTGCAGCACATTAGGAGCATTGGGTTGAAGAACGATATTAATTTAGATTAGATAGTTTCGAAACGTGTAATAGATACATTGTAATTAACATTTGATGATTAAATAAAGGAGTATTATTTATAAGTAAAGTTACTGTCTTATGTTAATTATGTACCTATTATTTCACTTTGCATCTTTTGACTTCCTAAATAATAAGATTATTCGAACAGTCCACAATCGCTCATACTTTGGAAGTATGTATGAAAGAACACTGTCATGAATTGGCTTGTAGATTGTCTGAAGTGTATTAGACATAGCAAAAGTTTGCTGCAACGTTCATGAGTAATTAAGAAATAAGATTTGAGTATTAGAATAGACTCGCACTCACTTGAATCACTTCATGGTTCATAAGTTCCCTTGAGTATTACAATATACTCTAATATTTATTTATTTATTGATATAGAGATATTATATTATCAAATAAGAACCATATCTAAATTGTAAGTTCATATGACCATGCTTCATAAGTTCCCTTGAAACAATACATTTTTTTTTCAATGCAAAGTTGACCTTTTGCTTTTGTTCTTTTGATGTTTTACTTGATGAGCAGGATTTAATAAAATTGCAATATATGATGATAATGGGATTCTGATCACTGGAGGTGTGAGTGGAAACCGGAAACATCATGTTTTTCCTTGTTTTTATTTAGCTTTAATTCATTAGTTCTTGATCCTCTTTCAATAAAGTTGGTCAAGTGGCGAAAGCGTTAAACTAAAGAAGTAGCAACATACTTCAATTAATTTGTTTTTGATAATCATAACACCCTACTTACATTTTTTTGTATTACAATATTATATTTTGAAAACATTTACCTAATTGTAGCAATGACATTTAAATAAAAATCATTTTTCATTGGTATAAGGTAAATTTTTCGAAGCATATGTGATAGGAAGATGCTTCAATGGTTATTCTGATGAAATCATCAAGAAAAATGGATAAAAATATCACATTTTTTCTTACCAAGACTATAATTAGAAAGATTTGCTCTATTATAGGAATGGGTGTTTCCTTTTCATTGCTATAATCAGGTAGATTTTTCAAAGTACATTTATGTGATAGGAAGAAATGAAGTATGATGATATAAACAACAAATCACCGAAAGTACGTTACTATTTTTTCATTTAAACTCTTGTTTTTCATAATACAATGATGGAGCTAACAAGAACGGTAAAGGTGAAAGAGCAACGAGTGGTTGTGACTTTGCATCATCTTACTTTGGGATTGTTGTTGTTGGTGAGAAGAAAATATAGCATGCTATATGGAAACTAACAATTAAATGTGTTAATTTATTTATTTATTTTTTTTTTATTTTTATTTTTTTTTGCAGTTTGACGGTTAATTGATGAAGAAAACGAAATCAACACCAGTAGCAAACATTTCAATTTCTAAGAAAAAACCAAAAATCATATTAGATTTCGTGGATACTATTAACTAAAAACAAAGTAACACAATTGCAATAACATAACAAATGTTCTTTCAAATTAAAAATGTGCTCGTTTTGCATGTTGACCAAACGTTGCGTTGAAGTTTTCCTTTCGGAAAAGAATAATATGCTTTTATACGACTATTAAATATTTTTCCTAAGTGTTGATTGCGATCTTACTTTTCTTATATGACTACAAAACCTTTTTCCTAAGTAATACCAAAGTTTTAAAAATATGTTCAAACCGGCCGGTAGAACCAATTGAACGGGACGAAAGCAGTTCCACAATCATTGGTTTTATATCAATTTTAGATTGGATCGAATCATACGGTTTTTCAAAATCCGGGTTAAAACAGAAAGTTTCTTCTAAAACAACGACATAAACAAACTTTAACCCAAAATAACCATATACTAATATTTTTAAACCAAAATGGAAAATGTACTTCTAATTTCAACTCAAAATTAAAGTACACATAATAAAT
The DNA here is from genome assembly GCF_051521515.1 of Lactuca serriola. Lineage (NCBI taxonomy): Eukaryota > Viridiplantae > Streptophyta > Magnoliopsida > Asterales > Asteraceae > Lactuca > Lactuca serriola. Next base: position 237,588,530 of record NC_136411.1, read on the forward strand.
TGTTATGTAATGTCAAGTTGATATCGGGTTGAAACATTTAACGAGTAAAGAGAACTTACCCTATTCGGACCCGTTTAATTAGACATAATATACTCAATTTTCGCCGTAATGTCTTACTACGCACCTAGATAGAAACTATCTGTTGGCATAAACTATCCGACATAAAATAGTCTATCAAAACGTTGCAATGAAGTAGCTCACGCCTAAAAGGAAACGAATCGCCACATTAAAACTATCTTTCGTAACAAACTATTCGTCGTCGGCCTCTCTGTATGGGTAACGGCTAATATATATATATATATATATATATATATATATATATATATATATATATATATATATATATATATATATATATATATATATATATATATATATATATATATATATATATATCAGAAAGGTATAATTAGAAAACCACAATTTTATTAAGTGGTAGGCAAAAAATATAGATATATCTACAACCTTTATATATTTATTAATATGACACTCGACCATTGACATAAAAAAAAATATTAGAATAGACATTTAACAATATAATTAACAATAAGTTTAATTTTGTTTTGTTTTTGTTTTTGTTTTATTTATTTATTTATTTACTTTTTTGTTTTTGGATGAACTGGAATCTGTTGAAAAATTCTTGGGCATTTGACGACAAAATTTGCTAAAAGGATCAAGTACCAACACCCTTTATGGATCTTTTTCCTTTGCTTTCTTGTATAGATATATACATTTACAAAAATACCAACTTCCACACCACCAGCGCTTGTCTTCTTCCTTTGAATCTCTGGGATAAAAACAAAGATGGATTTAAAGACCATGACGCCAGTGGGATCTGCGGCACTTGCATTTGGTGGTCCGGCGGCGGCTGTTGCCGGTGGTATTTCTCTGCTGTTTCTCAAAAGTTTTCTCTCTCAGCAATCCGATAATCCAAATCATCTTCCTTCTGTTCCTGGTAATCCTCCACCACCCCTCCCTCTCTCTTTCTAGTTCATGTAAATTATGCATTGTAGAAAACGATGTTTTTGAATGCCAAATTTAGTCAATGTGAAAGACGTTGAATAGTGTAAATGATAATTGCAGCGGTACCCGGGGTGCCATTGTTGGGAAATTTGCTCGAATTGAAGGAGAAGAAACCTTACAAGACTTTTACAAAATGGGCAGAAACTTATGGTCCTATTTACTCCATTAAAACTGGAGCTAGCTCCATGGTTGTCGTAAATTCGAATCAGCTTGCCAAAGAGGTGCTACACCTATCATTTATATGAATCAGTGTTCGGATAAATAGTTTTTAGCTTATTTGTTTATTGCTTGCTTATTGCATATTGCGGTGGAAATAAACATTTTTTTAAAATGTGTTTGGATTAGCTTATTGCGGTGGGAATAAGCAATAAACAATAATCATTGTAAGTATTTGACAAACAAAACAACTTATATATGTGTAAAATGACTAATAAGCAATAAGCATTCTCCCATTGCTTATTAAAATCAGTTTATTTTGTTTATTTTCACCGCAATAAACTGATTTTTAAAAACTACTATCCAAACACTTAAATTTGTTTATTGCGGTGGGATTAAGCAATAAACAATAAGCAACCTATTTTTTCCCTATCCAAATAAGCTAATCCAAACACATTTTAAAAAAATATTTATTTCCACCGCAATATGCAATAAGCAAGCAATAAACAATAATCATTGTAAGTATTTGGCAAACAAAACAGCTTATATATGTGTAAAATGACTAATAAGCAATAAGCATTCCCCCATTGCTTATTAAAATCAGTTTATTTTGCTTATTCTCACCGCAATAAACTGATATTTAAAAACTACTATCCAAACACTTAAATTTGTTTATTGCGGTGGGATTAAGCAATAAACAATAATCAACCTATTTTTTCCCTATCCAAACACCGCTTAAATATGTGTTTATATTTGAAGTTAGAGTCATTAATTAGTTCTTTCTTTAATACGATGCCACAGGCTATGGTTACCAGATACGATTCCATCTCAACCAGAAAGCTTTCAAAGGCATTACAAATCCTCTCAGCCGATAAAGCCATGGTTGTCATGAGTGATTATGACGATTATCACAAAACTGTCAAACGTAACTTACTCACCAGTATTTTAGGCCCAACTGCTCAAAAGAGACATCGTGCACATAGAAACACCATGGCAGATAATCTATCGACAAAACTACATGCGTTGGCTCCAAATTCTCCTCATGAAGCAATAAACCTTCGACAAATTTTCCAATCTGAACTTTTCACGCTAGCATTCAAACAGGTGACTTTTTGTTTTGAGTAAATTACACGAATGGTCCGTATGGTTTAGAGTAATTTGCGGGTTTGGTCCTTAACTTATTTTTTAACTTGGAAGGTCTCTATTGTTTGTTTTTGTTACACGCTTGGTCCATGTCTTACCTAAAAAAACTATTTTGCCCTTGATTTTTTAAAATATTTAAATAAGCACACCCTAACCTCAACCCCCTTATCTTACCTACCTATCCCACAATTTTTTCGTATTTAAATAATAGTTTTTTTAGGTAAGACAGAGACCAATCGCGTAACAAAAACAAACAGTACAAACTTTCCAAGTTAAAAAAAGTTAGGGACCAAACGCGCAAATTACACCAAACCATAGGGACCATTCGTGTAATTTACTTTTTTTTTTTGTTTTTGCTAAGCTATAAGAGAAAGTTTGAATAACATAATAAACATATATAATGTTGCAGACATTTGGGAGAGATATCGAAAGCATTTACGTGGGTGATCTTGGAACTACCATGACAAGAGATGAGATGTTTCAGATTTTGATTGTGGATCCAATGATGGGTGCTGCAGAAGTTGACTGGAGAGACTTCTTCCCGTATCTTAAGTGGATACCCAACACCAAATTCGAGGAGACAATCGAACAAATGTACATCCGAAGAAAGGCTGTGATGAAGGCCGTGATTCAAGAACATAGAAAACGCATAGATTCTGGAGAGGTATATATAGTATGCTACTTCATAATACACGCACTCACAAATAGGATATCATATGATTATGTTAATTAACCTGGTTTGTATTTTAAGAATTTGGATAGTTTCATCGATTACTTGCTATCGGAGGCACAACCATTAACAGAGACACAATTGTTGATGTCACTTTGGGAACCGATCATTGAAACAGTAGATACCACGATGGTGACCACAGAATGGGCAATGTATGAACTTTCAAAACACCCAAACAAGCAACAACGACTCTACAATGAAATCCGAAATGTTTGTGGGTCAGAAAAGATCACCGAGGAGAAGTTGTGCAAGATGCCCTACTTATCTGCTGTTTTTCACGAAACACTGAGAGTTCATAGTCCAGCAGCGATAATCCCGTTAAGATATGTGCATGAGAACACCGAGCTCGGAGGATACCATGTTCCTGCTGGGACTGAGGTTTGTTTACATGAATATGAAGTTGTTAATTTTGGATGATGTAATTAATCATATGATGTTTTGCAGCTTGCGGTGAATATATATGGGTGTAATATGGAGAGGGAAATCTGGGAAAACCCTGAGGAGTGGAGTCCAGAGAGGTTTCTTAAGGATAATGAACCAATCAACCTCCAAAAAACAATGGCTTTTGGAGCTGGGAAACGAGTGTGTGCTGGGGCTATGCAGGCGATGTTGCTTGTTTGTGTAGGGATTGGGAGAATGGTTCAAGAGTTTGAGTGGAGACTTAAAGATGATGTCGGAGAAGATGTCAATACGCTTGGGTTCACAACACAGAAGCTTAATCCTATGCTTGCAGTTTTAAAGCCAAGAAACTAACTAAAGGGAAAATAATACTATGAATGTCAGGGTTACAACCTACATCTATATACATATGTTATACTTGTTTTGGGTAAAACTTGGTTTTTTAATCGTTTTGGAGGTAGAGTTTGTTATATTTTCAAGTTGGTAGAGTTTGTTATACTTTCAAGTTGCATCACATGAATAAAACTTGTTTTTTTAAAAGGACGTTGTTCAAGTCTAATGAGCATATCAAGATCTGGGATGAATATATTATAATCAAAATTGGAAATAAATGGATGTTAAGACCTGGAATAGTATATGGTTTATAAGACAACATAATTATAGCTGTATGGAAATATCATATTACACCCAAAAAGTCCACTTAATTTTTTTTTTTATAAAGACATCATCCTTAGTTAAAATATGTATTGTTTTGGGTTGAGATTCAAAATATGATTATATTTTTTTTAAAAAAATAATCTCCCCCCTATGCTTTATTTGTTGTTATGGAAAAACTAACTCAAATAGGAATAATTTTCCTTTATTTTCCACCAAAGTTTTGTAAGTTTTGAAACAATTTGGAATTACAAAATTGCAATTATGCAGTGCAAAATTGATAAAACAATATCAAATTTAAATGGTTATTGATTAAATACGTAAATTATTATTTATATGATTATATAATCTCTGATATATATTAAAACAGAAATATTATTTCATCATTTTAAACAATCAGGGCTATTGATTATGATTTCTTTATAGATTTTTCATATTTATATCAAATTACTGATATCATCTTCATTAAATAACAACTCACACTCACACCCAATTTCTTTTGATGACTTAGGCGTTTCCGTTACGGGTTTTCTTTATTGGATTTAAGGTCTCCAAAACCGGATTCCAATCGTAACATACCTTTACAGAATTATTAACCATAATTCGTCTCCACCATTACAACATTCCACCGGCTATTCCTTCTCTGTAGACAAAGTCTATCATTCATCGATTCAACCTAAAGTGTCGACACTCATGTTATAGGTAACATATTAGGTTTAAATAATTTCATTGAATGTTTGTTTATGTAAGTGCTCATTCCAACCGATAGATTTACCGTTGATGTAATTGGTGTTCCCGAAAACAGATTGTGCAAGAAATTTGTATATTTTGTTGTAATTGAGGCTTTGATTAGTTTATGAAATTTTTAAATCATGCATCTTAAACGTTTGATTTTAATTTATCTAACCTTCGGTACTTATGATCTCAGGTTGTAGGATCAACTTGGCTACAAGATTTTCTTGAGTACGTACGAAATTAGATTGGCTGATAAAAGTTTTGCTTTTAACTTTCTGGTTGTTTAATTTCTTCAAAAAGACACATACATTCAAGCACAACAATGTTGGATTTTCAAGGCGTGGTATGTAACATATTTATTCCCCTTATGCAAATCTATAACTCCAAAGTATACCCCAGTTGATGTTTTGTAATATTATAGGGTTTAAAAAGCTTCACCAAGATTGCTACATAACTCATAATGCAACTCCATAAAAAAGATGGTGACAATTACCCTGAAGTAAGATTGACATTTTTTACATAATATTTGTGGTCCATGCCCCATCCCTATAACAAAAAAAAAAACCTTAAAGAAGGAAAGTAGTCATTTTTACGTAGATTAACGACCAAACGTGTTACAAAATCCTTTAATTAGAGCCAAATTTGCCAAAAAAAAGTGTTTTTTGGATATGATTCTAATGAACACTTAAACACATGAACTACAAATGTAATTTACTCTTATAAAAAACGTAAATGGTTCGATTTGTTTCACATGTTATTCAAATTGATCTTAGAACCTTCCCATTGCCACCTATGATCCAAAAAAACATAGTTAGTTATGAAAATCTTAATTACATTTTTTGTCCATGTATTACTTTTTCATATTAAAAAAAAAGAATCTTTTTACAAATTTGCAATACAGGAACTAAAAATTAAATTTAGTCTTCTTAAAACATAAATGGGTCTTTACTAATAATATATTTGAAAATTTTTAAACAGTATTAACCAGTTGACTTTTTTTTTCAGGTTATTGCTGGTTGCTAGGGTGGCATTACTAAAATAATTTTTCAAGTTCATAACTTGCATCATGTTTTAGGTGTTTCTCTTAATCATGTAAGCTACTACCGAATACTAATGTAATGCTGACTAAAAAGTATATTTGTATTTTCAACTAGTATTGAAAGTTTGTTGGCATTATTGACTGGGGATATCATTGCATTAAGCAAAACTAGTTATATTTCCACCTATTGGACATCTCTGCCCTTACACAGTCAAATTGACGTACTTTCCCCTCCGTTTCTATTGGACATGCCTGCCCTTACACAGTCAAATTGACATACTTACCCCTCCGGTTCTATTGGACATATATGCCCATGCACAGTAAAATTGTCAAATTTACCACATATTGTACATAATTACCCATGCAAATTAACATTCACATATTTTCCCTATATTGGACGTTTGAGCCTAATATACATTAATGTCTTACTTACGGTTGTTTTTATTTCTTTGTAATATGTCATTTTTATTGACCGGATATCATTGCAATAAAAAAAGGTGGTCATATTTTCCACCTATTGGACATATCTGCCCTTACAAAGCCAAATTGACATATTTGTCCCTCCGGTTCTATTGGACATATATGCCCCTACAAAGTAGATTTTTACCACATATTGAAATAATTGCCCATGCAAAGTAAAACTCACAAATTTCCCTTATTGAACGTTTGAGCTTATATACATTAATGTCTTACTTTGGGTGGTTTTTATGTCTTTGTAACAAATCACATTGATGTAACATTTGCAGCACCTCTAAACCAAAAGGCTCTTTCCCTTTTGTAGACATTGTTGTACACACAACAACCACATACAATGGTGGTCACATTAATGTAAGAAAAAATAAAGAAACTCTTTAGTCATTCCTAATAATATATTTAACCATTTTTAACCAGTATTGACCATATTTGACTTTTTTTCCCAGTTCTTGATGTTTACATTAGTGTCACTACTTAAATAACTTCTCAAGTTCGTAACTTGCACCATGTTTTATTTGTTTCTCTTAATCTTGTAAAATGTACCTTATGAACTGTTTTTAACAATACCTAATCCAGAATAGCAATGTACTTGTGACTACAAAGTAAATTTCTATTTTATAATGTGTATTAGAATTTTATTGCTCAATAAATAAAAATTTTGATAAAAAAATATTATACGATGTTAGTTATATCTTAACTTATGAAACAAGATTATGATTCATTTTCACGATCGTCTTGATATACATAACTAAACTCCATTCTGTAATTGTGTAGTCTTTTCATTAGAGAAACTGAAAGTGAATTCAATTTTTGTGACAATTGAAAAACGAAAAAGTTTTGATTAACTTACAGAAACATGTGCAAGTTTCTTCATGTCTACTTTATTATGTTGTACCCACAACTAAAAATTCAAATACTAAATCTTAAACTATGAAAAAGGGCATATATGATATATCCTACCGAAAATGACACATCACATGTATGTTGTTATCTAAGCTTACGAATTGCTAATATGTGTGAATGTAATCAAAAGCCAAAAACATATAAAAGTGAATTTGAAACTTTCTTCATCTTACCTACATTAGTCAAATTTAAATACTAAAAGCATAATTGTGAAAGACTAAAATCACTTCCTGTTCTATACACATGTTAGGAAAATAATTGTAAGAGAAGAAGCAGATGCTCACATCTTTGAGAAGCAGCAAGCTTATATTACAGATAAGATGCTCTACAACCTAACTCAAGCAATCTTAAATTCATAGGTGCCAGATTTAGGTGAAGATAGCATTCAAAATTGAACTTGAATTGTGAAACTACATCTCTAGGTAGGAGTATAAGCATGGAGAACTCTAACAAAAGCAACAGAAAAGTAACATTGTTCAAAAACCTAAAAATCCGAAATTTATATATCATGTTGCGAGAGAAAGCATAACAATTAGCTGAAAATTTTACAACAAAGTATATCACCAATAGAATATAATGTAACTATTTGAATTAAAAGATAATTGAAACAACCCCTTAGGTTTTCAGATCGAAGAAGAAACAACAAAAAGAAACCTCCACTAGGCTCTTTGGTCTGGTTTGGTCCGTTCGGAGCAGAAGGATATAGGGGAAAGAAGATGAAGTAGAAGGTTAGTAAGGAAATCCTAGATATGCTTTTAGCATGCCATGGTTACGAAACTTGTCCGTTCGATTTGACTTTTGTGCCTTCCACATCATTTTTTGAAGACTGACAAATTCCTGGCTGCAGATCGTAGAGTAGATGAAAGTGTTGCAATTATCGAATTTAGGCCAAAAATGATTGTTAAGATGTTGGTCTTCCATTTTGATTTGAATTTGAGATCGTAGACACGATTTTCGAGATCCTGTGAGACTTATATCGTCGTCGATGGAATGGAGATAAACTTCTCAGTTCTCATCTTCAATTGATAGAAGACACCAAGGTGCAGTCGGTGATGACGATGAACTACAATTTGAAAGAGGACGTTGAGGTGAGGTCGGTGATGGCGATGAACTATAGCGAACTGATGATGGAAATTTAGAAGGATGTAAGTGTTAGAGAGAGTGTGTGATGTAATGATGAATATATATATATATATATATATATATATATATATATATATATATATATATATATATATATATATATATTCATCATTACATTGTAGTTTTCAAAATAGTATGAACATCAGAGTCTTTCCCAAAATCACAAAACACAACATAAGGAGGTGCGCGATCAAGCCTTTTCCTTCCCACGATCATCTGAGGTACCTGAAACATAACCCAAAACTGTAAGCCCAAAATTTAGTGAGTTCCCCCAAAATACAAACAAAACAAATAACACATACACAATAACAACATACTATGGGTCCAATCAACCATCGGGTTGGAATGCCAACATACTCTGGGTCCAATCAACCATCAGGTTGGAATACCCTAGACCCCTCAACCATTGGGTTGGAATGCCAACATACTATACGTCCAATCACACTCGGGATGGAATGCCCTAGGCCCTTAACCATCGGGTTGGAATGCCCCGTCTTGTTGGCTTACACACAAAGTAGTGAAGCCTCAACAACCAACAAACATGTACACATCATAATGATAACCATACTATTAACCAGCTAGCAAACAAATAAATATATCTTACAAATCACTAAGCATAGCATCATCTTATCTATCAGGATACTGATCTAACAGTTCACTATAGCATATCATGCATAACACGATATCAATCCAAGGGTCAGCATTGGTGCCTTCGACTCGCAAGTATAGTGAGGAAAACTCACCTCACACGTCTGAATTACATTGAAAGTCTCCGGCTACTAGCTCACTAAAATCCCCACACTAAAATAATAAAATAAACATCCAATTAATAATTGGATTACAATCCTTGACTAACATACCACACTTAGGGTAAATGGCCACTTTTACCCTTTCCCTAGATAGGCTAAGAACCAGGCCTAAAACTTTATCCCAAAAGGCCCAACAAAATAATCACACAAGGCCCATGATTGGCCTAATTTTCCAAATTGGGCCCAACTCCTATTTGGGTCTTACTCCTAAGTTCAACACTTCACTTGGCTCAAAAAACTCATAAACAGATGGACCAATAAGGGCCCAAACACTTAAGCCCAAAGGGTGGCCCAACACTTTGAAGCCCAAACTGAAAACCCAACAGGATTAGTATATGGGGCGTACTCAGCTGTACGCTCAGCGTACACTACATTGACTAGAAACCCCCCCCCCATTCACCGCCTACGCCCAGCGTACGCAGTGGCCATGCAAGATGTGATTAAGGAATTATTCCATTCAGTCCAACGCCCAAATTTCATATCTAGGTCCAAAGAGGTGTTCCATACCATAAAGTTTCTAACTTTATGATCATGCATGTCTTAATAAAGCCCAACATCAAGATTCTAGCTTGTCTTAAACACTAAAGACCTCATACACACACCAAAAGGACCAAGATAGCGTTTTTATGACTTATTGCACCTCATTTCTTCAGAAAGGACGGATCATTAGGTCATAGAGTAGCATATACTCATTAATACCAAGAAAAGGGACCAAAAACACATATATTTCCCCCATGGCAAGATCTAAAAGAAAACAAGGCAAGATTGAAGCTTTATACCTTCTGGAGCTTCTCAAGAAGATATAGAAATCCCATATCTACAAGTTGCTTCTTCACCAAAGCCTCCCCAAGGATCTTCTACTTCCTCTAACACACCAAGAACACACTCTAGAGCTCAAAAAGGCACACTTAAAGATTAGGGTTTGCAAAAACGTTCCAAAGGAGTGGAGGCTGAAAGGTGGAAAGGAAATGAGCCAACATGATCCTTAAATACCCTCCAAACCCTAAAATTTAGGGTTTCCTTCTGACGTTAGTACGCCCAACATATGTGAGTGTACATCCTACATACTAGGGTGCACCCTAGTACGCTCAGCAAATACAAATGTACGCTTACTGTACTCCTCTAGCTCAATTTTCCAAAATGTCACTAGGGCTTCAAGGCATAATTCTTGGATTTAGGGACCAAATTGACTTATAATTTAAACCAAGGGATGAATTTGAAAATACCTGAAAACCGAGGTGTTACATAATTAGTCATAATTTTCCAATGACCAAGATTTTCATGCATCACACAATTCGAATTCCATGACTCCAAGTTTCTCTCCAATTTGAAACTTGGTGATGAGAATTCTTTTCACTTGGATAATTATGAAATTATCATAAGTGGTATCATAAGAATCAAATCCCCATTTAATATTTCTAATATTAGAAATGTAACCTAAATTTTCATAAATTCCATTGCAAGGAAATATAGTATAAGACAACCAGATAAACCAAAATTTCACTTTTATTGAAAATAAGCGAAAAGTTGTAACTTGTCCTTACAACGCATAAAATGAGAACTATGTTTCTAGACATCTCTGAAGAGTGATAGCAATCTATTAAATCATCCCAACTCCTTAGTAGTAGCTCCAAATTCTGATCTTCAAACCATGTGATCAAAGTCCATTTCTCATGATCAAATTTAGGTCACCTTGCTTGAGCTTCCTTCTTTCTTTTAGCTCCTTTAATACTATCAAAATATGATCATCACATTATGTATTAAGAGTCTATAAATAAGAACTTATAAAACAATGGACTCGGATGATGGATGTACCTGAAGTAGAGTTACATGACTTGACTTTACTATCTCTAATATCTTTCAAGTACTTTGGGCAGTTTTGTTCCCAATGACCCTTCAATTTGTAGTAGAAACAAATGGAATGATCCCAGAACTAGTTTTCCTTTTACCATAAGATCAAACATTTGATCTTGAATGTTCACTTTCCATTGGAAAGAGAAATATTTTCTCGACCACTAATGTCATCATTGTCAATGTCCATGGAAACTTTGGAATTAGAATAAGCATCTCTGCTTTAGATGTGATCTTAAGCATTTCTGCTTCAACAACAATCAACATTTGTGTCAGATCAAATAAGGTCATGTCAATATTCCTCATATAAAATTTCTCAATGAACTGATCATATGACATTGGAAGCGAAAGAAGCCAAATCAATGACTTGATCCCTTGGGAAAATGACACCTATTCTATCCAACTTGCTAATGTACAATTTCATTTATAGAGCATGTGCACACACAAAAATTTCCATCTTGATGTCTACATACCAATAGGGCTTAAGTTGTCACATATCTTTCAAGTTCACGAAAACATGATGTTAGGAGAGTCACATGAGGAGGAGGAAGAGTTGAAGAAGCATGATGTCCATGATGGGTTTTTAACAAAACATCATTCCTATGGTGTACATGCAAACCCTAATAGCTTTTGGATCTAGTTTTTCTAATGAACATGCAATTGAATATCCAAAACTATAAACCCTAGATCTAGCATACAATTAATCATATTAACATAAGATTGGGGTTTAGATCTTACCTTGATTTTTATGTAGCAATAACAATCTCAAATCCTCCTTTGTAATGGATTTAGAAAGCTTAGAGTCACAAGTGTCACTCCTCTAATGGCTCACAAACACCAAGAGCAAGAGGATGAAGAATGATAAGAGAGGAGGCACCCAAAAAACGTGTAGAAACCCTAAGGAATTAGTTGGCCACGTTTTTGGTGCCCTAGGGATCCTTAAATAGTGAGGCTATTAGGGTTATCTAACAAGGAAACCCTAATTTGACTGCTTAGGCCCTAAGCAACCCATGGACTCCCTCCTTAGAGGCCTTGGACGATTTCTAATGGGTTTCCCCATAGAATTCGTCCACTCCATCCTTTATGGAGTCCATTAGCCCAATATTTAACTATCACACAATTGACAGTTCCAGTCCCCTTTATTTAATTAATATCTTTTAGCCACAAAATTAATTCTTATTAATTCTTGACTAATATTAATATGATTTATCCTTTAATATATTATTCTCATAATATATTAATAAATCATAATTAATCCTCTCCCTCCATAATTCATCCTGTCAAGTTGCTTCAGTGAAGGCAACCCAAAAGGACCATGCACCATCGGGTCAAGTACATACCTAAATAGTTATGGACTTCGACACTAATCCAACAGTCCAGTTCTACCAATTCCCAAAGAAGGGAAAACATTCTCACATTGATCAGAATGTGGAAGATCATCTTTAGAAGGAAGAGGAAAACCATTTCCAAAGGAATTAGGAAGACCATTTCTATCTTCATAAGACATCTAAAATTAGGAGAAAAGAGAATTCAAGTTAGTTGGTTTTAATTCTTAATTATTAACCTAAAATTTAAATTAAGGTTAGGATCCATATTTTCGATTCGAACTTCGAAGATGGATGTCGTAATCAAATTCAAATCTATTTTAGGTAGGTAAGGCTTTTACCAATTCCAATCTTATAAACTCCTAGATCTTTTGCGATTCATTGAATCATATCAATGACATGTTTAATCTCGTATTATGCTCTCACCTTTGTGATTGGGATGCGGAGGATCACAAACGAGATGCGAACAACCATGCAACCCCGATTAACAACCTCGATGTCATTGATCATCTCACATTGATGTTTCGGTTAACCACCAACGCTCCATCAGCAATGATAATTTTCGAGATGCCCATCATATCTCCTTATCGTCTCTGTTAATGTGTTGGTTAATCATACACGCTCCACTAACGACATATAAAGCATGATGTGCATTTTCATGGATTAGCATAATTTTCACATTTTCCTAAAGTAACTAGAGTGAGATTTTTTTTAAAGAAGGCTCTAGTACTTTTATACCACTATACTTTTAATGAGATTACGTTCTATCAAATCTGTTCGAGTAACGAACATCCACCATACAAGGGAGTCGTGGGTGAGAGTGGACACCCAATGGCGGTCATTGTATAGGCTGGTTCCTTATACCACTTTATAGTTTGGCTTCGTGAATGGGGCGTACTAGCAATTTGACTGACTTGTCTTATACATATAATATATTAAACTTTTAATAGTATATATAAGGTGTATTTTAAAAATTTTCAAAATACAAGGTTTAAATACTGATTATCTAAATTAAACTTTTAATTTAATTAAATCTAAACCAATTATGATTTAATCTTTATCTTTTAATTAACCTTTAATTAAATTATTTTAAATAAGTTATGGATTAAATAGTTATTTCCTATTAAATAATTAATTAAATAGAAATTAGGGTTTAGGTTTATTTAATTTTAATTATTATATTTTAAGGCTATTAAAACAATAGTTAAGGAAACTAGAAACCCTAAGGAAACCCTAGCATTTTCAAAATTTAAGGGGTGGAGGCTAGGGTTTCAAGAAACCTAGCCATTTGCGAAATTTCAAGCCCAATAGATTTTAATTTCTGTAAACCCTAATTTTGATATATTCACTATTATGTAGAATCAACAAGAAAACTATGGCTTAGATTATGGGTTTTATAGGTTATAACTTAAATATATGCAAAAAAACTTAATCCCTAAGTTCACATGCAACCTATTTGGATCTAAGTTTTCTCTGTTGATAGCAATAATCTATGGACATCAAGAACCCTAAGGGAACTCTATAATAATTGAAATCTACATTGAGTTAGGGTTTACATACCTCTTGATTATTGCAGAAAATAATCAGACCAATATCCTTATTGAAAACCTTGGAAAGCAAGCACCATAAATCTAATGTCTCTAATGGCTCACACCCAATTGTGTAAGATTTAAACTCCTACTCATTATACCCACATCCATTTCTTTCCTTTGAATATAGGATATAGTAATTTTCTGACATTTATCAGACTAAGTAGTAGACCACATATCTGGATATTATTCACTATTTTTTGATACAATTGATTGTCACGTCCAACCCATCTTAATTACAAAGGAAAATCTCCTTTAAGGAATATTTTTAGTTTCTCGGTGGATTCTAAAATGTATTCTTCAATATTGTTTTGATTATTGAATTCAAAATATTGTTTTGAATTTAATGGGCTAAAATTTGAAAAAATCATCTTCTTGCTTTTCGTTGATATTTTGATTTTCACTAAAATTGGAATTGATATTCAAATTAAAAAGAAGTAATTTGCTTGGAATAAACCAAGATTTCTCTTTATATTTATGATAAAGTCTTACAAACTTTGGAAAGAAAAAAACTTTCGGATTCGATATGAGGCAATTTAAGATTAAGATTTTTTCATTGATTCCCATCCAATCAAAAAATATCTTTTTGTATTTTATTTCCAAATTTGAATCAATCGGAAGATAAAAAAAGATCATTATTATGAATTTTATCCTCTATTTGGTCCTTATTAGGTTTAACCCTAAAATGATGAAGAAAGATAGGGAAGAGAAGGAAATTTTGTTCCTAATACTCTTAGGAATGTCATGAACGAAAATTAATGGTATTGTGGTCCTATTTTTAGTTTAGGTAACTTGCAGACAAAACAAGATTTGAATTGATTAAATAATGAATTTAATCCTAATTCAAATCATTTCCTTTTATGCAACCAGGAGGCTTCTAGAAACCATAAAAGACTCCTAATTACGTTCATCCCTTGGATGATTCTAGAATTTGCTTCTTTTGTTCAACTATTGAACAATTACAAATCACCACTTACATCTCTAATTAATTAAAATTAATCCCAAATTAATTCGGTATTAATTCTGATTGCTAATTAATTAATTATAATTGATTCTTATTATTTTATTGACCATATAAATTAAAAATCAATTATTTACTCCTAACTAATATATATATATATATATATATATATATATATATATATATATATATATATATAAATTAACAAAACATTTCTCTCTCTCTCTCTCTATCTCTTTCTCTCTCTCTCTCTCTCCAAATATCATTTCTAACTATTTCTGGTTATGAAGGGCAACCAAAAGGACTTTATTTTTATTTTCAAGTTTATACCAATTTAGTTATGATCTTAGCCACCTTAATCCAACATAATTATCATAAACGTCAATTAACAATACCAACATAAAGAAATCTTTATAATGTTGGAAACATTAATATGACAGCGGCAAATTATAACAATTAGGAATTCTTACTTAAAATATCATCCAACTTGAATACCCGGCTACACCATCAACACAAGTTGCATGCATAAACAACAACAAAAAGAGACATCTTTATGGACAACTGAAGTGATTAAATCAGAATTCTACAGAAAGGATAATACCATCATGTATAACCCCATATCTTGCATCGCTGCAACATAAGCCATATTTACACCCATGTTTTCAATTCTAGTTTTTTCCTAACCTAGTAAAAACACAAAATCTATAGGTATGCTTAACATAATTGGGATCCTCGTCCACACAAAGCTAAAGCATTAACCTATAATAAGTTTAAAAAAAGATGAAATATGTGAATGGACGGTCAATTAGCTTAATCGAACTCATGGGACTTTTATTGTCTCTTAGGTAGCGTTTGGAGGTAGGACTAGGTGGGGTAGAACTAGATTTGACAGAACTGGACTGGATAGGACAAAACTAGACTGAACTCGTTATATAGCGTTTGGCAACACAAAACAAAACGGAACACAATTATAAAATTATCAAATTATCCTCGAAATAATTTCTAATGTTCTTTTACCATATAGTGATTATAAAATAGGCATTTTATATGCTAATTAATACCTTACATATACGTATAATTGTACAAACTTCGATATTATCCAATCTTTATCCATCATTGCTTTGTCTCATATTCTCCTCCATATTCATTAGAGGATATCAATGACCATCGTTAATATACTTAGCTACAAAATCATGTCTGCTATCTATGTTGAAAAAGTTTGCAGAAAGTTTTTTTTCTTTTTCTTTTCGAAAATAGTTTTTTCGTTTGATGACAAGAAGACACCGTTACACTCGAACGTATTTTCTATAATAATCTATTTTCTTTTATTTATTTTTTTGGTTTTTTTGTAAATTATAAAAAATTTACCAACGAACATCTTGAAGGGGTTCTTTACAATTTATGTGGGAAATATGCATCGTGGATAAATAAAAAGGAAACTGGAAAGTTTTTTTTTGTCATTTTGGCTTTTGTCCCATTGTGTTCTATGGTTTTGGATGAGACCAAATTTTGGAGAAATAGTCCCACCGGACATGGTCAACAACTAACTTTGTCCCAGTCCCGTCCATGCCAAACACTCAGTGATAGAACCTTGTTCTGTTTTGTCCCGTCCTGTTCCGCGTACCAAACGGGGCCTTAGAGAACAACTCAAACATAATGGCTAGTATTGTGATAATTCAAATGTTGGTAAAAGTCCTTATGCTTGTGTATGAAGAGTTGTATCACTATGACCAGCCTTAGACCAACTATAAAATTCAAATTATAAGTCTGACATGTATCTAAGTAATATTATGGTTAAGAAGCAAAGATAATACCACAAACATAATGAGAAAGAGATATTCAAAGCATGACATGACATTCAAATCATTTGAAGTAAACCCTTGGAGCATCTAATAATAAATGTAGAGAAGTTAATATTTTGATTTACATTGTAAGTCTTTCAAATGAGGACCTATTAGGTGAATGCAATTTGATGGTCAACCATTTTAGAATGAAAATATTCGAGTGTAGATGAAAGAGTAATCTACAATTAGATATACAATTGCAAATAAATAACACTAAGATGCTTTCAACAACTTCTTTTCAACCATCTCCATAAATAGTTCCATGACTATGTTTTTCCTTCCTATTAATCTGTGATAACCCGAAATTTATTCCGTCATTTTTAACCCCTTTTCCATTAATAAACCTCGTTTTATTTAACTGTCCATTAACTTTTGGACTGGTTAATTAATTTGGGACTTTTTAAATGACTTTATGAGGGTTGAAATAAATTAGAAACACGACAACTTTTTTTCCCTTGAAAAATTTAAGTTTCAACCATGTCAAAATACGACCACTAAATCGGGTGCGACCAAAAGCCTCGTTTAACGGCAGTATCGGGTAGATTTCCACTGAGCCTCAACTCAAACCCCTATATAAGGGGAAGTGGACCTCATTTCCACCCTTTTCACACTCTCACTACACCCTCTCTCTACAACTTAATTTCCAAGCCAAAAACGTCCGTTTCGAGCCCCAAACGAGTAAGCAATCTACCCTAACTTGTTGTATAGCTTAGCTAGCATGCAAATCGTGTTTAAAACAACAAATAGGGGTAAATTCATGTGTTTACGGCCCAAGAACACTCTTGGACCGTGAACACCATTAAATGGGGCTTTTAAGCCCCAAAACCCCTCCAAATTGCCCCTAAGGCTTAGATATGACTTATAGACTTGCATATTTGGACTTAGAACAACTTGAACTAGACTTTTGGGGAGTAAACTTGAGTTTACTGCCCAAGAACTTGCTTGGGCCGTAAACTCCTCTTCATGAGGAGTAAACTCGAGTTCAAGTGTTAGAAATGCCCCAAACACCTCCTATGGCCTTGGAAAAATGTCTAGAAGCAAACCCCATTGAAGTAAAGTCTTTAAACTTAAATTAATCCAAGGAAATAGGAGTTTACGGCCGTAAACCCCCCTAGGAAAGGTCCATGGGCCGTAAACTCCTATAAGGTGCCCAAATGATGCCCTAAACTCCCCATTTGACTTGGAAAAATGCTTAGGATTTTATTCTCTATCATTTAAGCCCTTAAAACACCAAAGGAATATGTACATAGGAGCTTACGGCCGTAAAATCCTTGTTTAGGGTTGTAAACTCCTTAATTGGTCCATTTGATGCCTTAAATCCATTCATACACTTTATATTTGGACCTAGCAAAATTCCACAAGTGATATAAGACATTTTGGCACCCTAGAACACCCTCACCATGAGTTTACGGCCATAAACTCATGGGGAGTTAGTCCCAGGGCCGTGAACTCTATAAAGAGTTTACTCTTGGAGAGTAAACTCCCTATTTAAGCCATACACACCCTTAAATGTTACCCGGGACGCTCCAAGCACTTAACCAAAGTGTTTTTTGCACTTTAGGATTCATATACGTGTTTAATTAGTATTATATGTACTAATTTTATGTAAACATATATTATCATATGTTAATAGGTCACTAAGTGTGTTCAAGTCTTTACTTGACACCGAGCACCCAACCGACACCTTCGTCGGATCCACTTACAACAGGTGAGTTCATACCCCTGAATGAACCTTTTAAATGTTTTTACATGTTTTTATGGGGGGAATACAAGTTAAACATGCCAGTTATCATATCGTTCACATGTGATTGATAACCCGCATGCACAAGGATTTATTACACTGTCAACTGTTTTTACCAAGTATGATACTATAAATGGTCTTCCAAAACATCTTTACTTGTACAAAGCTTTTCTCAAAATGTTTTATCAAAGTTTCATTCAAAACTTGTTTATGAAAGGTTTCCAAAGAATTTCTAAAGGTTTTCAAACTTCTTTTATAAAAGAATACCAAATCGTGATTTTCTTAAGTATAAAGGTTTTCCAAAGTTTTCACCGAAGTTTTCTTCCATGTTTTATACTCCTACTTCGTTAGATTCTACTGCCTTGTTATACTTCTACGTATTCAATGCTCCCACTTAGTTAAATGCTACTACTTTGTCAACACTTTTACTTCGTAATACACTTATACTTCACGATACACTTATACTTCACGATACGCTCCTACTTCACGATACGCTTATACTTCACGATACGCTCCTACTTCACGACACGCTCCTACTTCATGATACGCTTATACTTCACGATACGCTCCTACTTGTTAACACTTATACTTTGTGAAACACTTCTACTTCGTTAAGCACTTAAACTTCGTTAAATGCTTCTACTTAGTTAAATGTATGCATGTGCTTGTATAAATTAAATAAATAATGTTTAAAGGACTTAGGAAGGCTCGTTCGCCCTATTTCCTTTTCTTCGTTGAGATGTGGTCTGGTGGGATCGGATGTCCGTCCGAAGGTCATTTGATCTTTAGTTATATATTATGTATACAAGCATAGACATATAGGTTTACATTAGTCAGTTCAGTTGTGAGTCTCTATCATTAGTCAAGTATTTTACATCAGATCTCACTATACGAGATACATCTTCAGTACACGGCCTTCTCCGTTGTCAAGTTGGTAAACAGAGTCTCTTGTAGGGAGAGCAGACATTGTGTGTATAGATCTATACGGGATTGACACCCCCGCACCCTGACTGCTAGCTACAGTCCACGGCCTACCAAGCCAAGGGGTTACAAATGTCATACTTACACCGACGCTTGCAGGGCGTCAAGTTCTCTAGTGTCTATCAGTATGGTTACGAGTATCTCGGGGTTGCCTTATAATTCATGGCCTTAAGGTAACAGGTTTTAACACTGTATTCACTATTTTAGATTGTGCTAGATGTATCTTTCATTTGATACTGTCTAGGGTCTGTATTCACTGTTTTAGACCGTGCTAGCTGTATCTTTCATTTGATACTGTCTAGGGTCTGTATTCACTGTTTTAGACCGTGCTAGCTGTATCTTTCATTTGATACGGTCTAGGGTCTGTATTCACTGTTTTAGACCTTGTTAGCTGTATCTTTCATTTGATACAGTCTGGGTCTGTTTCTCCTTTTGTTAGACTAAGCCAGGCGTGTCGTTCATTCGATACTCTCCTGGAGTCTATGATTCCTTTTGCCTTAGTCAGCAGTCTTCACTGCTGAGGCATATGTTATTTTCCCTGATATTCTCCTACTTTCTTTAAAATCAAATCCCGTATTTTGATAATGATAGTGTTTAAGGGAAAACTACTTTTTACAACATAACTCTGACAGGTCTTGGTATAAGACTACTTTTATTTAAGAAAATATAGGATTTTCTGGAAGGAACTCTAATGCACCCTTGATTCTAAACTACTACTACTTATATAAAGTTATTTGGATAAAATGACACTAAATACTTATGAACTCACCAGCATTTGTAAAAATGCTGATACTCGCTTTCAAATAACTTGTATTCTCAGGTCAGCAATAGACAGGTACATCCCCGGAGCTTTTGATGAAGATTGTTTAGTACCAAGCTGCACTTATACTATTAATGAAATGGTTGTTGTACTTTGATTACTATATTGCATTGTTGTGATACTTGACATGACGTCATCCACCCCAGAACGTTTCCGCCGTTCCGGTTTTGGGGTGTGACATAATCAGGCTTTTGATGGTTAACTATTTGACTTGAGTGCAGATGAAAACTTGTGAACCTGTAAAATCAATGGTAAAAAAAACCTTCAACCTAAAATTGAAGACAAATAAACGAAATTCCTACATCTCTCCACCTATCATTGAATAGCAACCCAGATCTTGAAAGCAATTTAGTAAAAATCAAAACAAAAAAAAAATGATATTTTAAATACAAAATTGAAACGATAAACAACTGTGAGACTAATGAAGAAAAAAAATCCATGGATGAAACCCTCATCCCCCATTCACCAGCGAGCCTACCTCAATCTTCTTTTTCTTTTATGTCTTTTTCCCGCCACAAACCACCAAAATAACAGTTGCAAAATAGAAAAATTGATTAATTCGTGATAACCTTACGGGTATCTCTGGTGAGGTTCTAGTTGGAAAGGGAAACCAAAGTATACGAGAAAGTAAATCATTAATATGTGAATCTCTTATTTAGTAGAGAAATAAAAACATGAATTTCATATTTTTTAAAATGAACTTGTTTGTAAATTTATATAACCAAAACATAAACGTGGAAGCATAAAGATCTTAATCTCGAATCTGATTATAAGAAAAATTAAACAAGAATGAAGGATTCATACCTGATTTCATTATAATCTTCAGATCTGAAGAACTAAAGTTGAGTTTTCCAGTTGATCTCTAGAACCCTCTCTAAATCCCACAGCAAACCCTAAAATGAATTTTCTTGTATGTATTTTTGTATATTGTAAATCTGCTTCTCATCACGTATTTATATAGATAGAGATATAACCGAATGTGAGAGATATTAGGGATTTAGGAGATCTTGAGTCAAACCAGAAACTCAACCTACAAGATAAACATGGTAAGTGTATATCTTGATTTATTAATAAAATCGGTCCATCAACAATTTTATATAATTTCCATAATAATGTAAAAATAATGATAACATTATTTATATACATTTATTAGTGGTCCCAAATTATCCAACAATCTCCCACTGGACCACGAATGCATAAATGTATATATAACTGTATAAGTGCTTCAATGAATGTTATCATAGTATTGGTACCCTTAAACAATCTCGTCCACTAATCATACAAGTATAGGATCAAAGCGGCATTTGTTACAATTTACGTAACTAAACCTATCAATGGTCACATATACAGATGTAACTAAAGACATAGATTAAACATGATGTGTGGTTTTAAAATCTAAATAGATTTCCGACGAGTTCCTCTTTAGATTGAAGTGAGATCAAACTTCAAATAAGTGCAACTAATAATGGAGTTAATTGAATTCTTAATTCTGTACAGAAAAACATAATTGTTTTTAAACAAAACATAAATCACCATAAAACTCCCACTAAAACCAAATATCATACCAATGTGTGTAGTATGCTCATGAAAAACCTAGGGAGGTAATCCCTTTATGAGCGGATCCGCTTTCTGTGAGTTTGTTCATATGTGCTATATATATTTCCATTTTTCACTATTGTGTTAAGAGAAGGAAACTTGATGTAATATGCTTTGACTTAATAGAACTTCTGTTGTTGGAATATAACATTGTTGACTTATTATCACAACTTTGGTGGCCTTTCAATACCAATAATGTGTGGCCTCGTGACAATTTTCGTAACCATATTCCATGCTACAAATTATGTTGCCATTATGGAAGAAGCTACCGAATTCTATTCCATTAAATGGCTCATCATGCTAAAATGTAGAAGTATCCTTATATGGATCGGTAACCATTTTGGCATCTAATGAAATCAGATAATAAAAATGATCTCCAAAACATTTGATTTCCTATAGTTGAGCATATAGCCTTTTGTTATATATAGATATCTTAAAATTCATTTGGCTGCTTTCTTATGATCGATCTAAATTTGAGTTGCATAAATATATGCCCAAAACTAGAACTATAATTTTACTCCCACTTAACTATGATACAGAACATCATCTATTGTATTTACCTCAAAAGCAAAAGAGATAATAAATTGATGAAAAATGTGGTACCACGCATAGGATATCCAAAGTTAAGGTTGTTGACTTTGTGTATTCAAAATATGAGATTGCATAACATTGTCGATCACTGATTCATAATCTGCATACTACTGAAAGCAATAATATGAATCAAGATTGATTCCTCCTTAAGGACAATGTTTTAACCTTGTTTCTCCCCCAAACTCAACATCCTCAAAGAATGTTGTTCTATTAAAAAATACAAGTCAGTATCCATGCAATTGAGAACTAACATAATGCCCTCATTCCATTCTTTAAAGTTAATCTCATTGAGTACATGAATCATAAATGTGATCAATGTTAGCAGATATAATACCATAATTCAAACACAAGCAAATCTATTTTTATGCTCATTAATTCATAAACCGTAATCAATAAATTCAATTTATGACATCTTTACAAGGTATCGACACAACATTAATATCAAGTCTTTGGACAGTAATACTAACTTGCAAGAGATAACCTTGTTTTAGAGATAAACATTGACAGTAAATCATGTCAATTAACAAGCCCCTCTTTGGATTGACTTATTAATCACATGGAACCAAAAAATCACCACATGTTTATCACCACATATATGTTTATTCGGCCAATCAGTCTACCTTTGGGTCGGCTAATACCCGCATTAATAAGCACGTAAACTATAAATTTTGATAATAAGAATTGACAATATATTATGTCAATTAATAAGCCCCTCTTTTGATTTACTTGTTAATAACATGCAACCTAAAAATTGTCACATATTTATCATAAAACATGTGTTTCTCCAGCCAAATATTAACCTACCTTTGGGTCGATTAATATCCGCATTAATAAAACACAAACCATAAAATTTAAGTTATTTGTAAATTAATTTTCACAAATAAGATCACTTTGGTGATATATTGTGTCAATTAATTTACTCTTAAAAACAAATAAAATGTCATAACTGAAAATTATTGACAACAAAAAGAAAAACAAATTACAAATATTAATCGGTATCAAAAATACCGTTTTCATAATTTCTGCAAATATTACAACCATAATAACATAATCTTACTTATACATAAACATACATCGGTTGCATCATTGCTTAAAAAATAAACCTCATTAGTAGAGATGGAACTTATACGAAAATACATTTCCATCTCACATTATTTGTCCATAATTAAAATTCACGAATACATTAGTGGAATAGACTACTACTAATTGCATATAATACGTAAAAATAACTATTGTCTATTTAATATTCCAAACAATTTGTGAAAAAAAATTAAGGGGATCCCAATGTAATTGATTATAAGAAACCATAACATAAAACCTACTATCAATGTCAAACATTTGAACCGAACGAATCAAACATTTATTTGATATGGTTTTAGGATTTGAATTACAAATGTACTCTTGCTTATAAAAAATGATTTGTAAATTAAAGAAACCGTATCTTCATTTACGTAAATGCAATCTACATAACCATATAAATGGATCTTTAAATGTAAATGTAATTACATCTATTGATGATAATCATTTACACAGAACCTAAATCTTACCGCATAATATCACGCAAATTAAAATAATATTACAAACATTAATAATAGCCACTTGATATTGATTTTACGGTAATGTTGACTTTACATAAAATATATTATATATAATGGGCTTCACTTTCTTTCTCAAAATCTTACTGCACCACCGCTAAAGACATAAGTGATCATTACTTTATGAAAATCATTTTATTTAACAACTAACGAAGTCAATGATCGGTCACAATCAAGGTACACAAAATCATCAAAAACACGATCTGATCATGTTGTAATTGCAACTAAAATAAAAAAAGAATAACCAGCTACGGGCTACTATATAACCATCGGTCTATAAGGACTAATTTTGGGTTTTAAGTCATCTTTAATGATAAAATTTATCTATCGTCCATAGTCATAAAAAAATAAGAAACATTATCTTGCTTACTGCCTTTCTCTCGGTGCCAATCAACAACGAAAAAAAAGGGTATTTTTTTAGACCTTTAGTAATCTTGATCAATAAAAATTTCTAGTAACAGATTCGAGTAAGCTCTGATACTAATTGTTTGTAAATTTATATAACTAAAACATAAACGTGGAAGCATAAGGATCTTAATCTCGAATCTGATTACAAGAAAACTTAAACAAGAATGAAGGATTCATACCTGATTTCATTGTAATCTTCGGATCTGAAGAACTAAGGTTGAGTTTTCCAGTTGATCTCAAAAACCCTCTCTAAATCCCACAGCAAACCCTAAAATGAATTTTCTTGTATGTATTTTCGTATATTGTAAATCTGCTTCTCATCACGTATTTATATAGATGGAGATATATACCGAATGTGAGAGATATTAGAGATTTAGGAGATCTTGAGTCAAACCGGGAACTCAACTTACAAGATAAACATGGTAAGTGTATATCTTGATTTATTAATAAAATCGGTCCATCAACAATTTTATATAATTTCCATAATAATGTAAAAATAATGATAACATTATTTATATACATTTATTAGTGGTCCCAAATTATCCAACAGAACTCGCCTTCAATGTATCTCTGATATAGCAGTCGCTCCCTCCCCATCTGGTCCGGAATAGGTTTTGTTTTTTCTGTTGTAAACAAAACACATTCACACAATCAATTTGTGAAAGCAACATATTAACAAATAAAGATTTTGAAAGTTCATAATTTATACTAATATGTTAACAAGAGGTAAAGGTAGGGATTTGTTCATCAAAACTGAAACATAAACACTAGAAAGAAAAATCAAAACATAACATAATTACTTTGAAACTTGCAACAATAACTCAAATCGTATTATGAGAGAAGACAAAGGAAAAGAAAAAAGTATGTAACGGGATCAACCTCACATTAAATTAGGGGAAATCGCATCGTTATATAGGCGGGACAGTTAACGAAAGCATCCTGATTTCTAGCAGTTATGGAATCATGTGGTGCAGTTCTTGAGCACAACTGATTTGTAGTTCTTGATAATGAGACGTAAAGGAGGGTACGTGCATGAAGGAGAAGCTCGTTGTTGCAATGTATTCGTGGGTGGGAAATCAAATATTGTAGGTTTAGCACACTGGAATGTGGGAGGAGTAATTGGTTAATCGATGGGAGGAAGAAAGCAACTGCAGAAAAGACCGTAAATAATCTATTAGAGCGGTGGTGATTGAATGTTGGGAAATATCAAACCGTAAATACGCAATTAGATCGGTGGTGATTGAATGTTCGGAAATATCAACGGCTGATGTTTGAGAAGCGGTTATCCACCCGTCAAGTTTAGTATAATAAGAATAATATATTATGAGACTAGTTTATAACCCGTGAGAACCACGGTCACAAAATTAATTAAACTTTCATAGTGAGAACTCAAAATTATTAATCAATTATTTTAAATAAATTATTAATTAAGAACAATTTTTTGGTTATATAAAAGTATAATCGTTAATTTAAATAAATATGAGAAATTATATCATCTTATAATTTGTATTAATTTTATTTTAATTTTTATTCTAATGTTATTAATTTAATATAATTAAAGTGAAAATTTTGAAATTTGAAATTTGAAATTTGAAATTGAGAATTAATAGATTGACAAGTGGCATACATTAATTAGGAGACCTAGTAGGGTGACACTTGGCAAAAGAAGAATAAAATATATATTAATTTGGAGGCCTAGTGGGTGACACTTGGCAAAAGAAGAATCCTTATACTAATAAAAGAGTAGCTCTTTTGTCATGTGTCATCATATTAGACATTTTAATTAATGTGTTGCCACTTGTCAATCTATTAGTTTTCATTTTAAATTTATTAGACCTCCTCATTAATGTGATTCTATTTTAAATTTTAAATTTTAAATTATTGTTTTCATTAATTCACAAATAAAAAATATCTAATATATATTAAAAATTAATTTTATATATTTATTTGAATCAATGATTATAATTTCACATAACTAATAAAAATATATCTTAAATTAATAATTTATTTAAAATAACTTATTAATAATTTTGAGTTTTTACTATAGAAGTTTGATTAATTTTATAACCGTGGTTTTCACGGGTTATAAACTAGTAAAATATGCATTAATCAGGAAGCCTAATAGAATGACACATGTCAAAAGAAGATTAATACTATTCTTTTATTATAATAGGAAGATAAGCATAAGCATATATGACAACTTTTATGTATCACTTGTTCAGGTGGCATATCAATTCAGGGTACATGGCCAAACCGAGTAAACAACTCTTTTTTTTCCTCTTGTTATATATTCATCTTCTTCATTGATGGTTTTGCTCTCCAAATCAAATTTGAATTCATTTATTGTAAGCTAAGACTTTCGAATCCTATTTATTAACAATAGCAAAAGTGTTTGTCCCTCCATGCATCTGCATAATATCTTCGGGGCTGGTCCAGAAGGTGGGCAACCCGGGCGACCGCCCAGGGCCCACGTCTCCAAGGGGCCTAAAATTTCTAGTCTATGTAGTGTGTATATATAAAAGAATTAATACCTAAATGATTTTTAGGACCTAAAGTTGGTTCAAACTCAAACTAGCTTAAAAGATAAACAATTTGGTTTGCTTGTTATTGTTAATTGTATGCGTTTATAGTGAAGAATAAATGATACTTTTTTAAATCTTTATGATATTTGACTTTAGGAGCCCTTTTTTTCTTTTCACCCAAGGCTCCATATATGTTTCGACCGGCCCCGAATATCTCATTTTGGTAGTGGTAAGTAACTATTTTCTTATTGCATGTTGTGATACTTGTAATATTAATAGTGATTGTGATTGTGGCCGTTTTAAGTAGTACATATTTTCTTATCGGGGTCATATGCATTCTGTGATAGTTTTTGGGTTATACAAACGGTATTAGAATTTCGGGACCTAGCTAGTGCAAATGTTATACCCTTAATCTTCGCAGATGCTAATTAAACTTTACAATTCCCAATGAATGGTATAAGATACTATGATTACTTCGATTTTGAATTTCTTACTAACTTTTCAAAACATGGGTTTTTCTTTTTATTCTATGTCGACAGTTTACTAAAAGGTTTAAGTTATTTTTAGTCGCTGACTTTTATTAGTGTTTTATTTTGGTTATTAAACTTTGTTTAAGCTATTATTCGTCATTGAATTTATTTATTTTTTGTTGGTTACTTTAACCGGTGATAGTTAGTGTATAACATTGTCAAAGTTATAATTACTAATTGAACTTTTCTTTGTGATTTATTTAATCATTGTACTTCTTTTAGCATTGGTTGATGATTTTTTTTTCATTTTACTCACTCTATTTTTAATATCATTTATAAAAAATTAAAAAAAAACTACAATTTGTTTTCTATTTATCCACGAGTAAACATGTTATATCAGTTATTTTACAGTAAATTATATGAATAATTATTGTGATCATGAGCATGCATGTTTAATGTTTTCAATTGCTTCATATAAAACATAGAACTTATGCATTGACGAATGATCGAGTCCCTGATTCAAGCTTTTAGAAGAAGAAGTGGACTTTTTAGTGTTTTCAAGTACCAAAATATTTTTTGTTTTGGGCCACCCGATACGGAGACTTTCCAGGGGGTTACTTAACGTAAAACTAGTTATCGAAAATGATTTGGTGTGTTTCTACGAGTGACAAGAGTGATAGGATGGATAATGACAAAATAGTTTTTTTAAAAGTCATTACAAGTGTTTAAATTAAAAAAGTTAAAGACTAAATATGCATCCTACCGTAACTCACACGAATTATTCGTATAATTTACTCTAAATAATTGATGTAACAAGTTTACTTGTGGAGAAAAAGAAAAAATAGTAGTTTTTTTTTATTTTTATAAATGATAATACAAAAATTCACTAAAACGAAATAAATAAACAAATCCAGTGACCAATGGCAGCTTAAAAAAATATAATGACTAAAATAAAACATCCATAAAAGTTCAACAACTAATTATAACATTGACAACATCGTTTGATATTACACCCGCTATTCCCGATTATAATGACCAAAATGAACAAAATAAACAAGTTCAATGACCAATGATAGCTTAAACAAAGTATAATGACTAAAATAAAATACCCAAAAAAATTTAATGACCAAAATGACCTAAACCCTTTACAAAAATGTATGTATCATTGGAGAGTATGTTTGCGAATTGGCATTTTATGAATGTCATATGTTAAGTCTCTAATAATATGATAAGAAAAAAAGTAGAATGAGTATGATTCCTAAAAATGGTAATGGGAAATGAAAGTTGTGTTCACGAATGTTAGGATGTATATGTAATAATCAATTAGGTGGTGTTTGTTTTCAGTTAAAAAAAAAAAAAAAAAAAAAACTCCAGATCTTTTAGTGCTACGAGGCGCATCACACACACAACAATTTTCATCACACAGGTGTTTATTTTTTAGAAAACTTCAGAGTAAAAAACCTATGTGCGTGTTATTTTTGGGGCAACACTTGTATTGTCTCTTCTAACCTCTACTTTTTTTTCTTACCGAAATCTTGATAAATATTGATTATATGTTTGCTGAAATCTTGCTAACTTCTTATTTTAACTTTTTTTTTTGTTTATTCTTGCTGAATTATTTTTTTTTATATTGAATAATGATAATTAGGGTTGTAAACGAACTGAACGAACATGAACAGGGGCTTGTTTGCGTTCGTGTAAGTTATCCGAACAAATAAACAAATACGAACGGATAAACGAACATGTTTTCTTTTTCTTGTTTGTTCGTTTAACAAATTACATTGTTCATGTTCATGAACATACTAAATAAATATAAACGAACAAAGATAAACAAACATAACTGAACATATATGAACATAAATTAACATATAATATAGTAATGTAATCAAACATAGTTAAGAATATATGAACATAAAATAAACTTATATAAACGAACCTAAACTATATAATAATTTTTTTTGTGTATACATGTTGAAAATAATAAGACATTAACTATAAAATAATAACTCTTACACTAAGTTATATATAAACTTGTAATTATTTTAAAACATACTATAAAATATACATCTATCAAAATCATATAATTCGATAGCACCAGCCCGTTGTTTGCATTTAAATAAATATAAACATGGTTTTCGACAAAAAAAACATCACAACTTTATGATAATATATAATTTACAAGAATTTTATTCGTGATAAATATTTAAATTTATAAAAATATATATATATATATATATATATATATATATATATATGAATTTGATTCTTAGTAAATATTTATATTTTTTTAACATTGGAAAAATAATATTTTATGAGAATAATAATTTTTTATTAAAAGTATCAAATCAAAGAAAATCATATGGAATGATTTATAAAAATCATATGTTTTTATAAACTAAAGAGGCTTAGTTTTTATAAAACCAGAAATGATATATATATATATATATATATATATATATATATATATATATATATATATAATTATTTGGTTTTATATAATCTAAACTAATTTGTTCTGATAAAAACTAAATGAGATGCGTATCTACATTGGAAGAGTGTTTTACACTCTTCCTCCTCTCTCTTGGTTAAAACCATAGGCTCCCTTAGTGGAGTGTATGTGTGTGTTGGATTTTTCTTCTTGTTTCTTCCAAAAGTACACACAACCATACCTCTATTACTTCTTTCATAACTAGATATCACTTTAAGTAATTAATGTAAGAACTTTACATTCATAAAATGGATGTTTATGAGGTAGTTTTGGTTTAATCTTTTGTTACTCCAAAACCATAGGATGCTCTCTACCTCTCTCTAGTTCTTAATTAATTAAGAAGCTTGAAGATGAAGATGGTACTTTCTTACTCTCTTTGAGTTAATACTTGGTATTAACTTAAAGCTTAAGAGTTTGTAACTACAAGAACAAGACTGACATCTTATCAAGTTGAACTATTGTTGGTCTCATAGATGATAAAGAGCTTTATTCTACATTCTATATCTACCAAAAGGAACCAAAATCTTCTAATGTTTTAAACTTCTTCCTTTCTATGGTTGTTATAATCTTTCTTAGCTTTGCAAAAAGATCCTTTGTGGGTAAATTGGTTTTAGTTTATTTAAATTTGAAATTTCTTTCGTTGCTAATCACATCAATTTTCACTGTATAATTAGACCATTTTTGAATTAAATCAAACGATTGGTATCAGAGCCATTTTGGCATGCTTTGTTACATTATTTGATAAGAAGTTAACATCTTCTGTTTTTGGAAACCATGGATGGTTCTCTTTTTGTTAGAAAATTTGTATATATTTTCTATGACAACTTTTATAATTGTGACAAAAGTTTATATGCATTTTTTGTCACCAAAATTGTATTAGAACATCATAGTTTTGTTATATATATATATATATATATATATATATATATATATATATATAGGCTTAGGTTATTCTATTCAAACTAAGTATTGTATTATTGTATGCATAATTATGGGTCAATCATTTTACTTAATTTTGGAAAATGAATAATATATATTATTAAATTAAATATAATTAAAAAATACCAACTAATTTCATTCTAAGGGTATTTTAGTCAATTAACATAGATTTAAAAAGGAAAATTACATATTTTAAGGAAAATAGATTCTATTAATTTTAAAAATCTGATTGTGTGGATGATAATTCTACTAATTTGAAAATTTTGACGGAATATGTTTATCAATATATTGAAAAATAACAAATATGATTGAACCATACAAGAATTACACATTCTAACATAATATATATTTTGATTTAATGAACTTCTTGTAGAATAACAAAATTTTGGATACAAGTTAAAAAAAATTCATTACATTCTTAGAAAAAAAAATTATATACTATTCTTTGTGAATGTTACACTTATTAATAACACAAAAAACACAATATATGATTCATTCTACCAAAATATACTATTATATATATATATATATATATATATATATATATATATATATATTTTTTCATTATATTGTATATTATTCTGGTAGAATAATCCATTTTTTTTGGAAGATTGGTGGTCATTGTTCATCTTCATCTCGTATAATGTTTATCTTCAAGATTCTATTCTCACCTAATCAGAATTCAAGATTCCATTCCAGTAGAATGTTGTAAGTTTCATATGTACCATGTTTTGCTTTGATATCTCTCGTTTCGTAGCTAAAAAAAATAATGGTATTCAACACTTGATCATTATTAACCAATAATATAAGATAAACTTCAAGCATAAAATTCAAGCAAACCAAAAATAAAGTCACGCAAAAACCATTAAAGAGAAATGGATTCGTGATTCCATTCCAACAGAATTAGAATTCATGATTCCATTCCAACAGAATTGGATTCACGATTTCATACAATTCGTGAACAAATGCCAATATAATTAGAGGAACTGTTTCATTCAAGCATTTCAGCGAATAGTTGGTGGGCAGAATCTAAATATACATAAGCATGTATCTCAAATACTAGGTACACGTACACAGAGTTAAAACAAATTACAGCAAGATGCTTGTAACACGAAGTGGTTGTGAAAGATTTTATTGATGTTTGATGACTATCTAAACATCAGGGTTAATTAGGTTTATCGGGACATTTTTTTATCTGTCGTTGATTGGGACTGCCAAAAAAAGGGGGAAACACCGGGATTGTCGAGCAAACACCACCGAGACCCCCATTTGATTCCTTATTCTAACTGGGAACTTTTCTGACTTCTTCATCTAACCCTCCCTGCTTCGCACTTCAAAGCCACAAAGGACAAAAGCAGCCCCGCTGCTTTGGCCCACGTCCTTCTTCGATCTAGACGACCATCAGAGCACGTCATTTGGGTGTGATGGGTATGCAATCGCCGGTCTATAGTTGCAATCAACAGTGGCTACGTGGTTGGAGAACTAGAATGGTTTAACGAGGGGATCATCAGTCTGTTGCTCAATTTAGGGTTTTCAGAAATCGGTTTTTATATAAAGAGAGGAACAAGATTTAATAAAAGTCAATACCATGATTATAGGGATTATTTTTGGAAGCTATTGAACAAATTACTAAATTACCCTTATTTATTTATTTAATTATTTAATTTTGATTGACCCACATTTATGCATACAATAACACAATAGATACATTAAGCACCTGAACTTATCTCTCTCTCTCTCTATATATATATATATATATATATATATATATATATATAGAGAGAGAGAGAGAGAGAGTGAGAGAGAGAGAGAGATGTGCATAAACTAGCCATGGACTATATATATATATATATATATATATATATATATATATATATATGATGTGCATAAACTAGCCATGGACCTCTTGTGAATGTGTTTGTGTTGATTTGTTGAAATTGTTGCAATATTTATTTATGCATATAGTATATAATAATAAATAGATAGTATTCATTTTGTTTATTGACGTAAAATAGATAGATTTATTTTGTTTATTTTTGTAACTTATAGATTAGTTATATAATTAATTTACTTTTATAATAATTTAACAAGAATGAAGATGGTGACCATTTTAATAATCAAAAGTTTATAAACTTGATTTTATTAAAGTCTTACAAACTTGATCAAAATTATTTTTTATAAACTTGCTTCAAGCTATTAAAGCATGTGGGAGCATGAAGACTTGTCATTTTTGTGATGACTCCAATGTCACTAGATGGTTGATTTATAAACATGTGTTTTACATGCTTACGTGCTATAAATTTATGTTGATATTAGGTTATTACTGTTAAATTAGATTTCACATGTATAAAATATTTTGAACACAAATAACACCACAATGAGTTTCATTTTAATGAAATTTAGCTTTATACATAAGATGGTAAAAATAATTTTAAAAATAAAACAAACTTTATCGTTTAAAACTAGCCAACGATAGCGAATGACAAATTTCCATATTAAAATTATTTAAGTTTAAATTGAAATTTCATAAACTTTTCAAACTCCAAATTTTGTTTGATAAAAGGAAGTTTTATTAAAAGGTGTATAAATGTTTTTAAGTGCTCAAACAGTAAAATGTAATACTTTTTATTAAATTTAAAATTTAACCACATCAAATATATATAACTAGGCGAATACCTGCGTGTTTCGCAGAACACAACTATAGAGCTGAAGTGTTTACAAATATATGTTTTAAGTATAACAATGACATTGTTAACTTTGGTGCAATAGTTCTTATACTAAGTTGTTATAAAAAAAATTTATTATTTTGAACTATATGATAACATAGACATCTATCAATACTATATAATCTCAATCGTCTCAATAACATATATATTATTGGGTTGCTCATTAATAAAATTAAATATAATGTACTGTTTAATATTATTTAGAGTCGTAGTTGTAATTAGTTATTTAAAAAAATTAGTTGGCTATCATTTTAATTTCTATCATTGTAATTATTTAAAACATCAACTATTGTTTCTGTTTTTAAAGATAACAATATAAATTTCTATATAATGTTGCTTTTAATTTGTTGTTATAAGTTATTTTTAAGCTAATTATTAGAAAATTTTAATAATTAGAAAAATATATTTAAAATATTTTAGTTAATTTGAGATTAAAATTTAGGTTTTACATTAAACGCGACAATTTATAACTTTTTTATATTTAGAAAGTAATCTTTAGATTTTTTTTTAATTTTTATTGAAATTTCGATTTAAGTTAACTCTTTAACGTTATTTTTAAATTTACAATTTAAACATTTTATACGAATTATTAAAATTAGTGACTTTAAAATATCAGTTTTTTACATACAAAAACATATTCAAACTAATAAGTTAACTATAATATATTAAAAGTTAAAGACATAATTTTATAAGTAGAAATAAAAGATGATATTTTAGTATTGAAGTTTAGTTAATTTAGGATTACAATGTAGGTTTTGCATTTATTTTACAATATTAAAAATTTATAATCATTATTAGAAAAAAAATTAAAAAATTAAAGAAATTTCAAATGCATGTGATGAAAGGAAAAATATATTTCTATCGTTTTTTGTAATCACAACAAAACATTAGAGCAAAAAAAATTTAAAATCAGTAGAATTATTTTGAAGGAAAAAAGTGAATGTATGAGTCACAAATTAATTTTAATAATTGAATATACTTTTATATTCATTTTAAAGTAAGCCTATATATACCAAATAATTATTTCTTTTTAAATTTGATTAGTTATATAAAAATCATCATCGAATATAACTTAGAATCATATGATAATGTGTCCAAATATCCCAAGCAAAACATATACAAAGGGATAAAAAGGTTAAATAATATAAATTATAGTACAATGGGTCTGCTATTAGTCTATTACTACATATATGAAAATTTTGAGGCCTCTTCCTTTGAAAGAGATCTTTGAAATTCATATATGGATGCTCTTAAACCGCAAGGAGTAGTGTATATTTTGACATGTCTATTATTGACATAATCTTTTTTCAATATTTGTGACATACAAAAAGTAGTGTCTTCGTTGTCACACTAACCTTTTTTTTTAAAAAACTATTTGATTTAAACTAAAAACTTCAAATTTTATTAACAAAAACTGAAAATCAGATAATATGAAATTAAAGCGTTGAAAAAGTAAATATAATAATACGAAAAAGAATTACAATTAATTTCTAGTAGATAAAAACCAATAAATGTATGCATTCATAATTCCATTTCCTAGAGGGGTTCCTTTTCACGCCCCTTCCTTATATGAAGTTCATATGCTTCTTCAAACTCTTATTTAACCAGGTGAATTCTTCTTCCATTTTTGTAATATTGATGCATATATGTTTGTTAATAAGTTTAAATTAATAATTCTTAAACTGTTTATTATTAAATGTTCTAAGTATTTTAAATAAATATTAAACATTATAAAAAATGAGTGTAAAAAATTACTTTCGTAATGAATTTATGAGTATTAAATAATAGATCTCATATTATGTTATTTAAAATCGCTTCATCTAAATAGCCGATACACATGAAAATAAAAATAAACTCAATTTAGATAGACATATTTTATTTTTAATGAATTTTAAAACTGTAACATCCCGAAATTCAGGTTCAACCATTTAACCATTCTTCTTTTCCAAGTTGTCATGTTAGGTCCCTTTATAAATGCTAGGTCTGTGAGTACGATGGGCGTACTAAGGAGTACGATGCGCGTACTTGCGCGCTTATTTTGTACGCGGATTCATCCGGGTACGCTGGGCGTACCTAAGGTTACGCCGGGCGTAACCGACCCAGATGCAAAACCCTATATGACTTGAGGGCTATAAAAGGAATGAGATGGTCTTGTCTCTCAGCCACCATCTAACAGAAAGAAACCCTAAGAGAGTATTCCCTTGGTCCTTAGCTTGTGTGTGAGTGTTCTAAGCTTCAAAGTGCCATTTCAAGGTGGTGAAAGAGAAGAGGAGGCTATTGTAGGAGCTAGAAGTTGGTGGATAAGAGTAGATCTGAGGTCTACAAGGGTTGGAGCTTCTTCTTGAGGTATAAAGTTCAGAACTTGCCTTGCTATTTGTGTTGTGTGCTTCTTGGACCAAATTCTAGGGTTTTTGGTCCCAAGATGGAGACTTTATGAGCAAATAGTCTCCATTGTCCTAGATCTATCATATTCCAGGACTATATAAGTTGTATGTTCATAAAAATGCAATCTTGGACGTAAATGTTGAGCCATGCATGAGATCTAGACTTTTGGAGGTGAAAGGAAAGGTGTTAGAAGGTGTGGGAACCTTTATAGCCATGCAAAGGCTTAAAGGTTTCGACTTTATGGATTAAGAGGTATTAGAATGGCCAGATCTGGAATGTGAGATTCTGTCTTAACTGTTTAAGACCTAAACTGAAGAAAGTAAGAAACTGGGATTTACGTTGGCGTAATCCCAGTACGCCCCGCGTAGGGGGTCGCGTTCCCCGATTCTGGAGTGCAAGGGTACGCCCCGCGTACTACTTGCTGTTGACTTTTGTTGACTTTTAGGGTTTTGGTCAACGTGTGGACTTTTGAGTTAGGGAGGGGTAAAATGGCCTTTTACCCTTCTGTGGAATTGTAGAAAGGGATGTAGTATAGCCATGAGAGTCGTTAATGATTTGGAATGATTACTTGTTGTGATTAGGCGAGGCTAGGTCGTTGTTTCGAGATTCAGAGATATCGAGCACGTGAGATACTGGACATCATACGAGGTGAGTCTTCTCACGATACTGTACCTGGAAGGGTACCTATGTGTGACCGGAAGGTCTAGTATGCTATGAGATATATGCATTGTATGCTATAAATTTCATGTTTCGTATGCGCTATGTATGCTATGCTTGATATGGGCCGGAAGGCAATATAATGTGGACCGGAAGGTCGACACGGGTAGGACCGAAAGTTTTACCGGGTTGGGACGGAAGTCCCCTGAGACACATGGACCGGAAGGTCGTGTGGAGTATGGCCTGGAAAGGCGTATGTGTGTAAGTGGTATATTGGGGAACTCACTAAGCTTCATGCTTTCAGTGTTTATGTGTAATGTGTTTCAGGTACTAGTGAGGACCGTGGGAAGGCGCCGACATGACTCGTACACACACACAGGCGGATTTGGATATGTTTGATCTTGGGATTTGATATGTTTTGTATTATGACCATGTTACATTGGATTTTATGGTTTGTCTTGGATGAAATTATGTTTTAAAGAAATGAAAATTTGTTTTGAAAATTTACGTTGTTACAAGTTGGTATCAGAGCCTTGTTTTGAGGGATTCGGATGGACCTTCGGGCGTAACTGAACTCAAACTGAGGATTTGAGAAAATTTTCAAACGATAGAAACTAATTTTTCTAAAAAGCAAGAGATTTTGAGGCAACCAGAGCGGAGCAGTGTGTACGGTCAGCCAGCGCCCGAACGGTGAACCCCCAAAATGCCCGTACGTTATGTGTTATGAGATATGATATGTTATATTATGCATGCTAGAGCTGGCTAGGTATTCATATTAGGACTATAGTGGCCTGATTTTATGATGCCTTAGCCTAGGAAGGATTGTGCTGCTATGTGATGCTTGAGAGCGAGTAGGTAGCAGTGAGGGGCTGATAAGAGGTCTACTGAAAGGTAGCCTATGCCAGTGAGATATAGAGTACTTGTGATCTAGAATCCAAGGAGGAGGACTTAGGGTGAATACTGATGCGGTGTAGGCGGTAGTATAAGGGCCCGTACTACCGAAGACATCGGAGTAGTGCGCCCTCTAAGTAAGAATCCTTTGGGTACTAAGGAACAAGTAGGGTCGAGTTATCAAGTGCGACCATGCTTGAATGAGTCTTTGATATTATTATGTTATATTTCAGAGACATCATGGTTTGGACACGCAACAGACCTGAGGCGAGTGGTGTGAGTGACGAGGAGCTTCGTCAGATGATCCACGATGAGGTGGTTGCGGTGATCAGGGCCGAGATTCTGGATATGTTTGGGTCTATCAAGAGCACACTAATTGAGACTTTCGATGAGCGGTACGCCGCGGTGACTGAGGCTGCAGCCGCTGCAGCTACAGCAACTGTGGCTACTGCCAGGCCTCAGGGAGGTGACTCGTTGTTGTTCCGGGAGTTCAGCAACACGAAGCCACCTGAGTTTGATGGGACGCAGGATCCGATCACTGCGATGAGATGGATTGTTGATATTGAGGGATGCTTCTATACATGTTCATGTCCGGAGCATCTGAGGGTACGATTCTCTTTGAACCAGCTTCGCTTGGGAGTGAAGGATTGGTGGAAGTTCGTGACGACGAGCTTCACTCTTGCAGAGATTTCAACGGTGACCCGGGAGAGGTTCACCACCATGTTCAGAGACGAGTATGTTCCCCCAGTGGAGAGGGAACAGTTGGTTCAGGAGTTCTTGACCCTCAAGCAGGGTAATGATTCGGTTATTGTGGTTACCCGGAAGTTTCATGAGAGGGCGATGTTCTGCCCTGAGCAGGTGTCTACTAAGGAGGCACGGATGAGCCGGTATTTGGACATTCTAAGGAGGGACATTCGGGAGTTCGAGTCGAACTTGACGTACCGTACATTTGCTGAGCTCCAGGAAAGTGCCTGGAAGAGGGAGATCGAGTTAGAGACTCAGGCCAGGGAGGAGGCCGAGTCTCAGAGGATGGATCGACGGCCGGCTCAGTCTCAGCCGGCAGCCAAGCGGACCAAGTCTGTTGATTCAAGGACTGGGGGGCAGAAGGGCCGCACTTGTGGGAAGTGCGACAAGGGTCATAAGGGGGCCTGTCGATCAGGTGCTTGCTACAGATGTAGCAAGGAGGGGCATATCGCCAAGGATTGCCCCAAGGGATTTATGGTTTGCTTTTATTGCAACCAGACTGGCCATCGGAAGGCCAAGTGTCCACAGTTGCATCAGGGGTCAGCATAGGGATCTGCACCTGTGACAACCGTCAAATTCTCGTCAAGTCAAAGTCAAATAAAGTCCACAAGTCTAAATGGTCAACCCAACTAACCCTTGTGTACTAGGGCTTACGTTAGGTAATTGCTATACAAATCGCTATGCTAATGAGAAATCATCAATCAAAAAGTCCGTACATCTAGATTCCCTTAACCTAAAACTATGGTAAGTAAAGAACCAAACCGATAAAACAATATTGCATACTCATCGGGAGTGTGTAAGGTCCTTGAACATGGCTTAACGGGGCTTACGGACCTTGCGTTGCAGAGCCAAACACTCACAAATGTCACACACGAAACCTCTCTCAATCGTTTTCACTCTATCTCTCCTTATCTACAATCTCTCCCAAATCTCTCTAAGTATGAGAAATCTCTCCCAAATCTCTCTAAGTATGAGAAATCTCTCCATTTATGTCAAATCTCTCCAAAATCTCTCTCCATATGAGAAATCTCTCCAAGTATGTGAAATCTCTCCCAAATCCCTCCACGTATGTCAAATCTCTCCCAAATCTCTCCAAGAATGAGGAATCTCTCCCAAATCTCGCTCTATATGAGAAATCTCTCCAAGTATGTGAAATCTCTCCCAAATCAATCCACGTATGTAAAAACTCTCCCAAATCTCTCCAAGAATGAGGAATCTCTCCCAAATCTCTCTCTATATGAGAAATCTCTCCAAGAATGTGAAATCTCTCCCAATTCTCTCTCAAAAGTTCCTTAAATTTTTTGTAGTCTTTCGGGCAATCCTGACCCTTAACCAGGTCACAAACCGCTTAAAACGGGGTAAAAACAGATAAAATAGACGTAAGGACCCGAAACCCCTCTTAAGGAGCCGAACCCTATTAAGGACCCGAAACCCCTCTTAGGAACCAAACTTGTCAGAAGCGAAGGTGTCAGAAGCGAAGGCATCATAAGCGAACTTGTCAGAAGCGAACCCTCCTTCGGACCGAAGCTCAGCAGACTGAACCTCGCACAAGGAATCGAAGGTACCTTCGGTCCATTTCGCCTCCTACCCTTTCGCTGCATTTCGCCTTCAGCCCAGCAGCAGAAGGGACCGAACCTCTGCCTAGGACCGAGATGCCTCGCAGGAAGCTCTTTTTCACCCGGTTTTCGACTACTTTTGCGTTTTTGGCCCATTTTTAATTGTTTTAATGCGGGGTTTTCACCCAAAACTTTATTTTAACATATAAGGCCCCATATTTATTAATTAATCACGTTTTTGGGGATAAATCTTATCCAAGAAGAGTGGGTGAAGTACAAGAGGTGGAGTGTTGACTTTTCTTTAGTTTATGACACAAGCAACCATCCAC
Organism: Lactuca serriola; assembly: GCF_051521515.1. Classification (NCBI taxonomy): domain Eukaryota; kingdom Viridiplantae; phylum Streptophyta; class Magnoliopsida; order Asterales; family Asteraceae; genus Lactuca; species Lactuca serriola. Next base: position 237,628,747 of record NC_136411.1, read on the forward strand.
ACCCACTCCATGACCGGCCATACTCCTTCCACCATACCTAGGTCATGTCAAAGTACTTTATCATGATTTCCAGCCATTTCCCACGTTCTTAGAGATGGATCATCCATCCTCTCTCCTCACACTTCATTCATTCTCTCATTTTCCACCAAAAGATCAAACACTTTTCTCTCAAACTTTTTCTCTCTATTTCGAGACTCCAAGGCTGATCATCAAGATTTATCATACTCTTAGTAAGTATAATTCATCCTCCTTGTGATTATTACACTTCATTCTACTCAAATCATCAATTGCTTACACAAACTCCATCACTTTGATCTTAGATTCTCGAAAATCTTCAAGGCATCTTCAAGTGTTCTTGAGTTGAACACTTCCTTTCTCCAACATTCATCTACTGAAATCACATAATGTGAGTTCATACCCCTACAATTTCATGTTTTCTTAACTTTTTAGGGGGGGGGGGGGGTGGAATACAAGTTAAAACACCAAGAACATAACTAAACTTTTCTAACAGCTTTCATCAGAAAAGTTGAACTCCATTCACGGATTGTTTTGGGCAACTTAAACATTTTAGTTTTCAAAACTGTTTTAGGTGCAAGTAGTTCCAGCTCTTAGCTTTAAAATGACTACTTGCACATCTCCACACAATTTTTCTACGATTTATGGTGATTTTTTACAAAACTTCCTATCATTTCAAACATCAATCCGGACCAGTCTGTGATTATGGAGTTTTTCATACAAGTTGGATGTCATTAAAATTCATAATAAAAATTATGAACAAACTAGACTCATTTCCCAAACTCTCAGAATTTACGGATTCTGATTTGGACCTTTGATGATTTTTCTATAAATTTTCTAAGAACAGTAAATGAAAATGTTAACAACAGAAAAATACCATCAATTTCATTTCACCTTGTAACATGTTGAGCAAGGTGTATATCTTTATGTGAAAATATGTTCTTACAAATAGATGACATTTTGTCTTAGTATATAGTCATACATCAAAATACAAATGGATTTTTACCTACAAAAGTGTGGTAATTAATTAGTTGTTATAATGCATGTTGCTTCACTTTAGAAAAAGGTATATATACAAATCGGTAAACAAAAGGGTTCTTTTTTTTTTTTTTTTACCTTCGCAAATACAGTAGTTAAACATAGTAAAAAAAGTTTTAACTATTACATTTAAACATTTTTGATAAACTATAATAGGTCTGGTTTATGATTCTATTCACACAACAAACACATTTTGGAAAGTCTTATTCCCACAGAAAAAGGTTCTACATTCATGTACACCGCACGTAAACTTGTTAACTCAGGTTGTGAGACATTCTCTCCCCGTACGTCCGAGTACGGTATCCAAATTCCTATAAGTTATAACTAAAATCTCTTGTAGGGAGAGCATGATAATTGTGTATAGATCTATATTGGGGTTGACATCCCACACCTCGCTGCTAGCTACAGCTGGACCGACAGGTCTGCGGGTGACAAGAGTCATAGGATCAGGGTGTCTGAAAGACGTTGTGCAGGTTACCTCTAGTCATAGTATGGTTATAGCGACTCACATAGGGAGCTAACAACACATAAAGTTTACGGGACTTTTTATAAATCAAAAGGGGTTTTATGTAGATTTAAAATCACTTTTTATATCAATAAGTACGGATATTACTGTACACTTTCGGTCTTGGTATTTAAGACTTCACATCATTTGTTACGGGACTTTCCTTCAAATCAAAAAGGGTTTTATGCCGATTTAAAACCACTTTTATATCTTTAAGTATGGCAAATACTTGTTATTTCTCGGTCCTGGGCTTTAGGACCACATAACTTTTATGAAGAAAATATTGGATTTTCTGGATACATACTCTTTCGCTTTTACAAGGAAATGGTTTATTTCTCTAACAAAATCTCTTATGAACTCACCAACCTTTGTTTTGACACTTTTTCAAACAACTTGTATTCTCAGGAAATCAATGAAACAGGAAAACCAACAACATTTTGAGGATGGGACGTTGAATCGTCAAACAGTTCATTTTGTCATCATACTGTAATTGATTTGAAACATGTAAACATATATATTGGTGTAACTTTTTCAATTATATTTATGATGGTTGTATTTACTTTGAGCACTATTATACTCATTTTTGTGATACTATACATGAAGTCCTCCACCCCCGGACGTTTCCGCCATCCTTGATTTGGGGGTGTGACAGATTGGTATCAGAGCATTGTTTATAGTGAACAAAGTATATCGAACCACATAAGATATGCAAACTATAAATGCATTGGGACTAAGGTCTCTGATTTAACATTTTCCAAATAACTATACTTTTAGAAGTAAATAGTTTCTTATTAAAAGTATACATGCATGCATACATACTAAGGTCAACATCATGCTAGAACGAAACAAAAGTAATGATTGTTGAATGTCACTAGTAGGCTTGGGGATGTATAGTCAGGTCTGGGAAGGACATAGCCTGATCAACTATGTGTAACCCAGAAGTGATTAGCATATGCTCAAGAATGGTTGTGGCGTTGCAACACGCCTAAAAACTTACCAATTCTATCTACAAACAAACATTGAAAAGCAAATTAAACATTAAAATATTATAGGAGTATTTTATAATACTATAACCAACTTATGTGAAAAATAAAGACCCCTATAAGTAATTAATTATAGAGTCAGACGCCTAGTAGTTATCTCTTCCACTCCTATTCTCGCATGTACAACATAGCAAGATCCTACTTACCAGACGACCCCTACTTTCCCAATCCGAACCCGAGAAATGGTGAATGGTTATGAGAAGAATCAGAAGCGGAACCGGAGGTAATCAATCCTCCATGCATAGCAAGGTGTAGCACCTGGTTCATGGTACGTAAAATTTATCTAAGTATATTACATTTTTGGCCTTGGAATCGGCGAGTTGTGGGCTCGACTCGCCGAGTAGAGACGGGTTTGGGAGCATGTTTAAGTTGGCGACTCGGCGAGTCCACATTCTGGACTCGGCGAGTCCCCGCTGTCTGATGAGACCCTAAATTTCAAGGGTTTGCACCCTATTTAAACCCTCTTATCCGCCCCCAAGCTCGCCCCAAGCATTTTGGTGTGTTTTCTTGAAGATTTTGTGAGGAAAGGAGAGTAGATCAAGAAGAGAAGAAGGAGGCCAGGCATCCTTGTGTTATCTCAGTGATTTCCCTGAGGTATAAGTCAGTTCCCCCTGTTTCCATGCTTATAGTCCCTTATAGCTCCATCAAAGTCCTTCTTGAGCCTTTCCCCAAGCTTGTTTGTGTAGTAGGATTTGTAACAAGTTGTTTAGCCTCCGGGAGCTTGGATCTACTACCTTTATGGAGCCATATTGCATGAAAGCCCTAGATCTACTCTTTTAGTGCATTTTGAGCCCTAAAACCTTCATTGGTGTTTATTCACACGTAAAGTTGGAAACTTTACATGTTAATCGAGCCCTAGAAACCCAGATCTATGAATGGCATGAGCTGGATTCAAGCAAAATCGAGTATATAGTATTTGCATGTGGCAGACTCAGCGAGTCGTTATTCGGACTCAGCGAGTCGAGTCGCGAGTCCCTGAGTTTTCCCCCTTTTCGTGTTTGTGGGTTGGGGTAGCAAGTCATAAGGTGTGACTCAGTGGGTTGGAAGCCAGACTCACTCATGAGGTAACTCGGCGAGTCAATGCCATGACTCGGCAGTTCAAGGCAATCCTCTTGCCTCAAGAACAGACTTGGCGAGTTGTTCATACAACTCGGCGAGTCTCAGCATAGAGTGTTCTTCGGATGAAGATGAACTCGACGAGTTGTTCATACAACTCGGCGACTGGGATGAAGGACTACTGGACTTTGGTTTAGAAGGAAAACTTGTCGAGTCAATGCCTAACTTGACGAGTAGAGACGGGTTTATGGTCAGACAAAGGGATATGGACTCGGCGAGTTGGCAAGCCAACTCGACGAGTCGGGTCAATTGACAGTTGACTTTGACCTTGACTCTTGGTTTGGTTAGGGGTAAATGGTCCTTTTACCCTGAGGTCGGTTAACAGTATTTGACTAAGTGTTTGTGGGAATTATAGCCGGAGGATTTTCAGGGCAGCAGAAGCAGATGACAGTTGGTTCCCACGTAGACCAGTAGCTACCGTTCGAGGTGAGTTTCCTTCTAGTAGGAACGGGTAGGGTGGAGTCAAGGTAGTCCTTGGAGAAGGTACGGATAGATGTGAAAGGTAGTATGGGCCCGTACTACTAAAAATAGAGGATCCGTACCCGAACCGAGGAAGGCCAAGATAAGACCAGGGAACTTGTAGTAGGTGTGATCCCTCTAGAGGTATCAGTATCGCTAACAGTTATTATTTATGTATTTCAGAATGGTGGTACTACGCTCGAGGCCAGCAGTTGGCAGTACAGGAGAGGTATCGGGTTCGGGATTAGGTTCCGAGCCAGTAGATGAGGGGCTACGCGAGTTCATCGTGTCAGAGATCACCAGAGGCATCCTTGAGTCGACCCCTATTAACTTCGGGTCGATCAAGGAAGGGATATTGGAGCTGATGGAGGATCGCCTCCGGGCATTGAGGAGCGACATGGAATCTGGCCAGTCGGGATCTTGCACAATGTCCTTTAAGGAATTCAGGGGCAGTGGTGCACCGGATTTTCACGGGGCAAAGGACCTCATAACTGTCAGTCGATGGATTGCAGACATTGAGTGTGCACGCTTGACCAGCTTCTGCCCTGAGGGGTCGAAGGTGAGATATGCAGCAGGATGTTTACGAGACCGAGCTAGGGATTGGTGGGAGTCCTTTGGTGACTCATTGGGAGCCTCGGCTGTCGAGGCTATGACCTGGTCGGACTTCGTGACCAGGTTCAAGGCAGAGTTTGCGCTGGGTGTTGAGCTTCAACAGCTGGCCAGTGAGTTCTTATACATGAGACAAATGACGGAGACTGTGGCGGAGATCACCGCCAAGTTCCGGGAGAGAGCATTGTTGGTGCCCCAGTACGCGGGTGACGAGGACATGAGGAGGACCCGCTACCATGACATGCTCCGAGCTGATATTCGGGAGCATGTCAGTTTTTCAGCTTGCCCCACCCTGGACTCTATGATTGCCAGGGCAAGGGAGAGGGAGATAGATCTGGAGCACATCTGGAAGAGGAAGGCAGAGGAGGGACAGGCAGGAGGGGCTTCAGGGAAGAAGCCCAGGGGATCAGATGGTAGGCCGTATGGCCAAAGAGGACCAGGCCGTTGCGGGAAATGCGGCAGGTCACACGAGGGAGCATGTAGATTGCGATCGTCGGGCTACTACAAGTGTGGCAAGACGGGACACTTTAGTAGAGATTGTACCGCCCCTACACCTGAGATTTAGACATCGGAGTTGCTGTGTTTCCACTGCAACCAGAGGGGCCACAAGAAGGCCAATTTCCCCCAGTTGACAGCATCAGTGCCGGTTAAGGTGTCGGCTCCAGTTACCCTGTGGATTACAGATGGCCGGCAGGGCAAGGCAGAGGCTCCAGTGGTGAGGAGCCGGGCGTTTCAGCTGACGACGGAGGATGCACGCGCCGCACCCGATGTGGTGACGGGTATGATTCTTTCCCTCTATCTTATTTTTTTTATGATGTTATGATATTGATATGTGCTCTGTGTATATGCATTAGGATCGTTCCATGTGAATGGTGTTCCTGTTCAGGTGTTGTTTGACTCGGGTGCCACCTGATCATTTGTTTCCCTTGCGCTTAACAAGAGGTTTACTGAGCCTTCGGGTGTGTTGGATTGCCCTTTAGAGGTAGAGATTGCCGATGATCGATCGGTACGAGCGTCAATAGTATTCAGAGATTGTGTCCTAAGGTTATTTGGGGAGCGCTATTTGGTGGATTTGGTTCCCATCCCTTTGCGGGGGAACAAGGTGATTATAGGCATGGATTGGTTGAGCCCTAATGGGACAGTGATAGATTGTGCACAACAGTTAGTGCGGATGAGAACCCCAAGTGGGGGAGAGTTGGTGATCCACGACGAGGGGCCACAGCGTGGACCTACAGTATGTTCAGCAGCGAGATCTAGGCGCTACCTTCAACAGGGTTGTGCGGGATATGTCGCGTATGTTAAGGATACCCGGGAGACGGGTAAGGCGACGGTGAGCGAGGTTCCAATGGTGCGAGACTACACTGATGTGTTCCCAGAGGAGCTTCCTGGAATACCTTCGGAGCGTCAGGTAGAGTTCAGGATCGACCTAGTTCCTGGTGAGGCTCCGATAGCCAAGGCACCCTATCGGTTGGATCTTCCCGAGATGTAGGAGTTGTCTACGCAGCTGCAGGAGCTGCTAGACAAGGGATTTATTCAACCGAGCAGTTCACCCTGGGGAGCCCCGATCCTGTTTGTGAAGAAGAAAGACGGGTCGCATCAGATGTGTATAGATTACTGGGAGCTGAATAAGGTGACGGTGAAGAACCGTTACCCACTCTCGAGGATTGATGACCTCTTTGACCAGTTACAGGGAGCATCTTGGTTCTCCAAGATCGATTTGCGTTCAGGTTATCATCAGATGAGGGTCAGAGAGGAGGATGTACAGAAGACCATGTTTCGGACGCGTTATGGCCATTATGAGTTCGTGGTGATGCAGTTTGGGCTCACTAATGCTCCTGCCACGTTCAGGGACCTCATGAACCACGTGTGTAGACCGATGTTGGATCGGTCTGTGATAGTTTTCATTGATGACATCTTGGTTTATTCCAAGACGCAGGAGGAGCATGAGGAGCATCTGAGAGAGGTTTTGGAGACCTTTAGGAGGGAGAGCTTGTACGCCAAGTTCTCCAAATGTGAGTTTTGGTTGCGTGAGGTGCAGTGTCTTGGGAACCTCGTCAACCAGAACGGGATTTCAGTAGACCCGACCAAGGTGGAGGCCGTGATGAGATGGGAGGTTCCGAAGTCTCCATCCGAGATTCGGAGTTTCCTCGGTTTAGCAGGCTACTATCGGAGATTCATTCAGGATTTCTCCAAGATAGTCGTGCCCCTGACGCGGTTGACTAGGAAAGTCGTGGTCTTTCGATGGGGGCCTGAGCAGCAGGCTGCGTTCGACGTTCTGAGGCAGAGATTGTGCGAGGCGCCAATCTTAGGCCTGCCTGAGGGTGTAGAGGATTTTGTGGTATACTGTGATGCGTCTATCTCGGGCTTAGGTGCAGTATTGATGCAGAGGGGGCATGTCATTGCTTATGCCTCGAGGCAGCTGAAGCCTCACGAGGCGAACTACTCGACGCATGATTTAGAGTTGGGGGCGGTGGTCTTCGCCCTCAAGATTTGGCGGCATTACCTCTACGGGCTTCGATGTACCATTTACATGGACCACAAGAGTTTGAGGTACGTCATGGATCAGCCGAATCTAAACATGAGGCAGCGTCGGTGGTTGGACGTGGTGAAGGATTATGATTGCGAGATCCTTTATCACCGAGGGAAGGCCAACGTGGTGGCCGATGCGCTTAGCCGTAAGGTAGCACCGATCAGGGATGTGTGTATGAGAATGACGGTGGTGACTCCACTGTTAGAGCATATTCGGGAAGCTCACTAGGAGGCTATGAATGAGGAGCATCGGAAGAGTGAGTGAATAGTGGGTCAAGTCACCTCCTTCGATTATGATAGCCGAGGGTTATTGACGCTACACCGTAGGGTGTGGGTGTCGTGTCACGGAGGCGAGCGCCAGATCTTGATGGAGGAGGCGCATAAATCCTGATTCTCTATTCATCAAGGGGCGACGAAGATGTATCGGGATCTTCGTCTAGACTATTGGTGGCCCTGCATGAAGCGGGATGTGGTGTGGTATGTCGAGCGGTGTTTGACCTGCAGGAAGGTCAAGGCCGAGCATCAGAGACCGCACGACAAGATGCAGCCGTTGGATATCCCGTTGTAGAAGTGGGAGGATATTACAATGGGTTTTATCACAAAGCTTCCCCGGACGGCGCGAGGAGTAGATTCGATTTGGGTCATTGTGGATCGGTTGACCAAGAGCACCCATTTTATTCCGATTCAGGAGAGTATCTCGGCCGATATCTATATCAGGGAGATAGTGGCGCGGCACGGGGTGCCAGTGTCAGTGATATTAGACCGAGATGTGCGGTTCACTTCTAGGTTTTGGAAGAAGTTTCATGATGAGTTGGGCACTCGTCTGCATTTTAGCACCGCCTTTCACCCCCAGACGGATGGTCAGAGCGAGCGGACCATCCAAACGTTGGAGGATATGTTGCGGGCATGCATGCTAGACTTCGGTGGTAGTTGGGATACCTATCTTCCCTTGGATGAGTTCTCGTACAACAACAACTACCAAGCGAGTATTGACCGTCCTCCATTTGAGATGTTGTACGGACGGAGGTGCAGGACCCCAATATGTTGGGGTGAAGTTAGCCAGAGGGTCATGGGGAGCACCGAGGTGGTGCTCAAGATGACCGAGAGGATTCAGCAGGTTCGAAGCAGGCTTCAAACTGCGCAGAGTCGGAAGAAAAGTTACGCCGACAAGCGTTGATCAGACCTTGAGTTCCAGGTCGGGGATATGGTTCTCCTGAAGGTGTCGCCTTGGAAAGGCGTCATTCGATACAGGAACCGGGGAAAGTTGGGCCCGAGATACATTGGTCCATTCAGGGTTGTAGCCCGGGTAGGCAAGGTGGCATATAGGCTGGATCTGCCAGCCGAGCTCAGTCAGATCCACAGCACTTTCCATGTCTCCCAGCTGCGGAAGTGCCTAGTGGATGATTCAGCGGTGGTGCCGCTAGAGGATATATAGGTTGATGACAGCCTGAATTACATTGAGCGCCCAGTTGCAATCCTCGACCGGAAGTCGAAGGATTTGAGGAACAAGAGGGTGGAATTAGTAAAGGTGCAATGGCATCACCGAAAGGGTTTGGAATGGACTTGGGAGCCTGTGGAAGAAATGATGGAGCATTACCCCGAGCTGTTTTAGGATCGAGCAGCAGACTTCGAGGACGAAGTCTAAAATAAGTGGGGGAGATTTGTAGCACCTGGTTCCTGGTACGTAAAATTTATCTAAGTATTTTACATTTTGGCCTTGGACTCAGTGAGTTGTGGGCCCGACTCGCCGAGTAGAGACGGGTTTGGGAGCACGATTAAGTTGGCGACTCGGCGAGTCCACATTCTGGACTCGGCGAGTCCCCGCTGTCTAATGAAACCCTAAATTTCAAGGGTTTGCACCCTATTTAAACCCTCTTATCCTCCCCCAATCTCGCCCCTTTCACCCTCAGAGCTCTCTACTTCGTTCAAGACTTGTTCCTTGTGAGATTGAAGCATTTTGGTGTGTTTTCTTGAAGATTTTGTGAGGGAAGGAGAGTAGATCAAGAAGAGAAGAAGGAGGCCAGACATCCTTGTGTTATCTCAGTGATTTCCTTGAGGTATAACTCCGTTTCCCCCTATTTTCATGCTTATAGTCCCTTATAGCTCCATCAAAGTCCTTCTTGAGCCTTTCCCCAAGCTTGTTTGTGTAGTAGGGTTTGTAACAAGTTGTTTAGCCTCTAGATTTAGGAATGATTGAGCTCCAGGAACTTGGATCTACTGCCTTTATGGAGCCATATTGCATGAAAGCCCTAGATCTACTCTTTTAGTGCATTTTGAGCCCTAAAACCTTCATTGGTGTTTATTCACACGTAAAGTTGGAAACTTTACTTGTTAATCGAGCCCTAGAAACCCAGATCTATGAATAGCATGAGCTGGATTCAAGCAAAATCGAGTATATAGTATTTGCATGTGGCAGATTCGGCGAGTCGTTCTTCGGACTCGGCGAGTCGAGTCGCGAGTCCCCGAGTTTTCCCACTTTTCGTGTTTGCGGGTTGGGGTAGCGAGTCATAGTGTGTGACTCAGTGGGTTGGAAGCCAGACTCACTCATGAGGTAACTCGGCGAGTTCAAGGTAATCCTCCTGCCTCAAGAACAGACTCGGCGAGTTGTTCATACAACTCGGCGAGTCTCAGCATAGAGTGTTCTTTGGATGAAGATGAGCTCGACGAGTTGTTCATACAAGTCGGCGAGTGGGATGAAGGACTATTGGACTTTGGTTTAGAAGGAAAACTCGTCGAGTCAATGCCTAACTCGACGAGTAGAGACGGGTTTATGATCATACAAAGGGATAGGTACTCGGCGAGTTGGCAAGCCAACTCGGCGAGTCGGGTCAATTGACAGTTGAGTTTGACCTTGACTCTTGGTTTGGTTAGGGGTAAATGGTCATTTTACCCTGAGGTCGGTTAACAGTATTTGACTAAGTATTTTGTGGTAATTATAGCCGGAGGATTTTCGGGGCAGCAGCAGTAGAAGACAATCGGTTCCCACGCAGACCAGTAGCTACCTTTTGAGGTGAGTTTCCTTCCAGTAAGAACGGGTCTAAAGCACCAAGGTCGGACCGTATAGACGATATGATAGTATCAGAGTGTGGGCAGAGCTCGTATCTCTTAGTTGAGTTTGATGATGCTATATGTTGGCTTGGTAGAATTGTTTATACTCGTTGTCTGTGTGATACTTGTATGTTATGGTTTAGATAGTGGAGTGTGGGCGAGTCCCGTATCTCTTAGATCGTGGAGTGTGGGTGAGGCCCGTATCTCCTAGATAGCGGAGTGTGGGCGAGGCCCGTATCTCCTAGATAGCGGAGTGTGGGCGAGGCCTATATCTCCTAGATAGCGGAGTGTGGGCGAGGCCCGTATCTCCTAGCTGTTTAAATTATATGATTGTATGGTATGGGGTATTATGGGGGAACTCACTAAGCTTCGTGCTTACAATTTTCAGTTTTGGTTTCAGGTACCTCTTCTTCGAAGGGGAAGGAGTTGGCACGGTAGCTGCCCATCACACACATGCCTCGTATTCCGCACTATGAGACCCTCCTGGGAATTTGTACTATGATATTATCATGTTTTATAAAAATGCTTTTCAAGACATGCGATAACTTTTATGAAATGATATTATTTGGTGAACGTTTTAATTCTAATGCTTGTTAAGTATATGTTCTAAAAATGAATTTTTTTTGGCTCGTATTTTTGGAATGTTACACAAGGGTTCCCGTGAACCGTTTCGACTACATCGAGCCAGTGCCCCGTTGGGAAACCGTGATCGAGGGTTGAATATCGACAGCAATGACAACAACCACCATGTGGAGACCCACGAGGGTGCTATGACCTCAACCATAGGGTATCGACTGACAGAGCCCTCCCGGCGAAGACTCGATAGATCGTGAACATTGGGGATTAAAACAGGAAGACTACAACCCAAGTTCGGAAACTGCATGCTACTACAGACCCTACTGTCTCACGTACCCAAGACTCGGAGATAGACTACTATTTCAGAGGCCAACATTCTTTTTAGAACCTCATCACAGCTCGGGCAGAGGCAAGAGAGTAACAAGATAGACACACGGCATCCAAAGAGAGGAGGATTGCAGCCAAGCATTGATTGGCAGAGCTGCAAGGTTCATCGACTTTGCCTCAGGCATCGCAAGGGACGGATCGTCGTGAGTAGAGTTCATACCGCTCACAAGACCTTGTAAATTAGGTTCATGAGTATGCGTTGGTGCTACTCTATTCTAGGCGTAAACGCGACACTGCGATTTAAGCAGTCATACTAATCGAGAGATATAGTTGCTATCAGAACTTTTCCTTGCATGAAGGTGAGACAGACCTGCATCGAGGTCAAAATTTTCACTGAAACCATAATTACTAGAATCATATTAACAAAATGGGTTTACGGCAGATCCATCAGACTCAAATGTCTATTAAGTCTTAATCATACCACTAAGCATACATCAATTGGTCATAATAAAGACCGAGCTTGGATCAAATTTCAAGGTTTCACTTGGATACAGAACTACTAAAACACATGAGTTTACCATATAAAGACTCTCGTTATGAATTGTTTTCAGAACACCATAAAACAATTGAAATGCGTTACAAAATGAACTAAGATAAACTTAGTTAGGCAACTGGCGACATATAGTCATCCTAAAGACTCATTTCCGTCTTACCTTTAAACATTTTGGTTGAGAGGTTCCTTCTTCGTAGACGTATAGGGTGCGATCATACGAGCACTAATGCACTGGGTCACATCAAAACTCCTCAGCCAAATGTGTTTCGACAAACATGATCCCAAGATGAGTAAATCTTAAAACGCCCATATGAAACCAACTTCTACCCACTACCATAACTCCGTCTCAGGAACGTTAGCAGAAACACTAAGAATAGTACAACAATGTGCAAAATTTATATATGTGAATATGAATCGTAAGAATGCACTTGAGATAATTATCCCCACTCACGAAGTTGTTTTCATCGTGAAACAGAGCTATGTCTTCACCAAGAGGCAACCAACCAACTAACATGGCGCCAACCTTGCAGATAGACTCTGCTACTTTTCAAGCTGCAGTCACGGCAGCCGTGGCAGCCATCATGATGCAACTCAATGCTAACCACGCCAGCAAACACATAGATGGTGTCGGAAATACTAACCACAATAGCAATCAAGAACACCAGCGGGCGTCTACCAATTAAAATACCTCAGGCCACAAACCTACGAAAAAGAAGCGAAAGTTTTGGAACAAAAAGGAGCGCAACCAATCTCAAAGATCCGCTAAAAGGCAACAACCCATGGCCACCCCTACAATTACGACAACAGTTACAACACATGCCTCGACATCAGCCACAACATCTATCGCTCAAACATCAGACAAGAAATATATGGGAGCACTTCCAAAGTGTAACAAGTGTAACTACCATCACACAGGAGCTTGCTGGATTTCACACTGTAACAACTGCAACAGGAAAGGACATACTATCCGTTTCTGCAAGGCCCCGACCCAGCATCTCCCTTCAATCACCAGCACCAAGGTAGGCCCAGTATGCTACCTATGCGTTGAAACAGGACACTTCAAGAGAAAGTGTCCATCTAAGAAGAATAACGGAGGAGCAGGAGGAGTGTGATGAACACACCAGTAGGAGCAGCAAGGAAACCTACTAGGACTTTTGTAATGTTTCCAACGACAAAACGTTTAAGTACCATATGCTAGTAATAAATTTGGTATGATTGCTAAAATTACCGTCTCTCTAAAAGTAGTTAAAATACTCTCTCGTTCAAATCAAACCAAAGACACTCATATATGAGCTTAGGATCATTACCTGTAAGCTGCGATGACCTCGTACTTACATCGGGGTTACTTATAATCAAAATACTAAAGTCTTGAAACAAATAATTCCATCCTGACTCCTATTCCATGTCTAGTAGTAGGAATTGAGTGGGGCCACCCACTCGACGATTTCACCAATACCAAACTACATACGACGTACATATACCGCTCGATCATAGAATGACCTGTTAGGGATCATGATATCAAGTGTCATTACTAGCTATCGAAATGCACCCACTACCAGTGCTATACACTGAGGTACGAATAATTTACAGTAATAATAACATCGAACAAAACGGAACACACTGAAAAGAAACACAAGATACTCTATCACTCTAATGAGCACTTCTTACGAATACAACTTAACACATGTTTTATCTAAAAAGATACTGATGTGACCATTCAATTTCGATTGGTATAGTCCTCATCTTCCCGATTAAACGGCTACGAAAGGACCCTTCACCTAACCCACCGAATAATGGAACCTTTGTCTCTCATAAACATAAATCCGACACGGACCTCTGGGTCATCTCTCGCTATGAAACCCCAAAACACTCACCAGAGGAGTGTTATACCTTCTGAAACCTTATCATAAGTCTTCCAGGAGACCTTTCGGGAATGTCACGCATATAACAGACAAGGTTCAAGCATAGAAGCTTGGGACAGATACGGTTAGTCTACCACTAATACGTCTATACGCGAGGATAAGGTATAATTAAGATTTAATGGACATTGGATGTGTGCTTCTGCCCTATTTCATGTTCCTTGTCTGGGTGTGGCCTTGGAGCGAAGTCACCCGTTCAATTGTCTTGCCAACCTTAAGTATATACGACTTATATGCACAAGTTAATGATGGATGGACCAGGTATGAGTCCTGCCATGAACATCGGATCAAGGTTGCCCAGGAGGACGAGTGAACGTCCTACTATCCGAATAAGTCTAGTCGCATAAACGAAACCCACATGCTTCCTACCGAGCTAAGAAATCAAGGAACACTACAGCAGACCCTATGCAACGCTCCGAGGAGAAGTTATTACTTATCATTTAAGACAGCTAAAGACGTACGAGGTCGGCTAAGTCACTCATGACCTTGAACTATGAGCGGTGGTGTACTCCCTAGAGGTCTAGAGGCTCTATCTCCATGACACGAAGCATATAATCTTCACCGATCATAAGAACCTAGAAGGCACGGACGGCAGGGCATGTTATCCCATGAACCGGATCTGGACACCGAGGTTGATGGATTCAGAAACAATGTCATGAATGAAGCACACGAAAACTCGCTACTCCCCTTCATCCAGGCTCGGACAAGATGTGTCCAGACCTCAAAAAGTACCATCAGTGGGCAAATAGGAAAGCAGACATCGCTACACATGTGGGCAAGTATCGGACTTGTGCCAATGTCAAGAGAGAATAAAAGAAGCCTTCGCGTCTCCTACAAAAACAAGTGATACCTGAAAGGAAGTGGGAGCGGCTAACCATGGGCTTCATAACCAAGCTACCCAAGGCAATGGATGGTCTCAATACCATTTGGGTAACCGTCGATAGACTGGCCAAATCCGCACACTCCCTGCTAATCAAAGAAACCGACAGGATGGAGGAATCGACTAGAACGTACATCAAAGAGATTGTGCGACCATAGGGTCTATTAATATTTGTTACCTCTAACAAAGATAGTAGATTCGTTTCGTGACCCTGGCGACCCTTGCAGGGAACTAGGTTAGACTTGAGCACGACCTACAAACAGCAAACCAACGGGTAGAACAAAAAGGGATGGTTCAAAACATGGGCGACATGTTAATAGCTTGGGTGATTAAGTTCAGTAAAGCGAGGGAATGCCCACTTACCACTTGGCGAAATCGAAATGAACGAGAGTCTCCACTTTGTAGCGGGGAGCATAAAGGCACACATAGAATACACTATCTTTTCAAAACAATAACTCCTTTAAATTGATTTAGCCCAAGTTACAATAAGAAATTCCAAGGAGTCATTAAATATCAGGCCGATTGGTCCCCGCCATACCAATTTCTTGTACTACGAAAAGCTTTCCCCATCTTTTCTCCAAATTCATGAAGTCCCGGTCAAAGTGCTAATTTTGGGACGAAATTTCCTCTAACGGGGGGAGGATGTGACAACCGTCAAATTCTGGTCAAGTCAAAGTCAAATAAAGTCAACAAGTCAAACTGGTCAACCCAACTAACCCTTGTGTACTAGGGCTTACGTTAGGTAATTGCTATACAACTCGCTATGCTAATGAGAAATCATCAATCGAAAAGTCTGTACATCTAGATTCCTTTAACCTAAAACTGTGGTAAGTAACGAACAAAACAAATAAAACAATATTGCATACTCATCGGGAGTGTGTAAGGTCCTTGAATACGGCTTAATGGGGCTTACGGACCTTGCGTTGCGGAGCCAAACACTCACAAATGTCACACACGAAACCTCTCTCAATCGTTTTCACTCTATCTCTCTTTATCTAGAATCTCTCCCAAATTTCTCTAAGTATGAGAAATCTCTCCCAAATCTCTCTAAGTATGAGAAATCTCTCTAAGTATGTCAAATCTCTCCCAAATCTCTCTTTGTATGAGAAATCTCTCCAAGAATGAGGAATCTCTCCCAAATCTCTCTCCATATGAGAAATCTCTCCAAGTATGTGAAATCTCTCCCAAATCTCTCCATGCAAGTCAAATCTCTCCAAGAATGAGGAATCTCTCCCAAATCTCTCTCCATATGAGAAATCTCTCCAAGTATGTGAAATCTCTCCCAAATCTCTCCACGTATGTCAAAACTCTCCCAGATCTCTCCAAGAATGAGGAATATCTCCCAAATCTCTCTCCATATGAGAAATCTCTCCAAGAATGTGAAATCTCTCCCAAATCTCTCTCAAAAGTTCCTTAAACTTTTTGTAGTCTTTCAGGCAATCCCGACCCTTAACCAGCTCAAAAATCGCTTTAAACGGGGTAAAAACGGATAAAATAGACATAAAGACCCGAAACCCCTCTTAACGAGCCGAACCCTCTTAAGGACCCGAAACCCCTCTTAGGAACCAAACTTGTCAGAAGTGAAGGTGTCAGAAGCGAAGGCATCATAAGCGAACTTGTCAAAAGCGAACCCTCCTTCGGACCGAAGCTCAGCAGACTGAACCTCGCACAAGGAATCGAAGGTACCTTCGGTCCATTTCGCCTCCTACCCTTTCGCTGCATTTCGCCTTCGGCCCAGCAGCAGAAGGGACCGAACCTCGGCCTAGGACCGAGATGCCTCACAGGAAGCTCTTTTTCACCTGTTTTTCGACTACTTTTGCGTTTTTGGCCCATTTTTAATTGTTTTAATGCGGGATTTTCACCCAAAACTTTATTTTAACATATAAGGCCCCATATTTATTAATTAATCACGTTTTTGGGGATAAATCTTATCCAAGAAGAGTGGGTGAAGTACAAGAGGTGGAGTGCTGACTTTTCTTTAGTTTATGACACAAGCAACCACCCACACCAACTCCATGACCAGCCACACTCCTTCCACCATACCTAAGTCATGTCAAAGTACTTTATCATGATTTCCAGCCATTTCCCACGTTCTTAGAGATGGATCATCCATCCTCTCTCCTCACACTTCATTCATTCTCTCATTTCCACCAAAAGATCAAACACTTTTCTCTCAAACTTTTTCTCTCTATTTCGAGACTCCAAGGCTGATCATCAAGCTTTATCATACTCTTGGTAAGTATAATTCATCCTCCTTGTGATTATTACACTTCATTCTACTCAAATCATCAATTGCTTACACAAACTCCATCACTTTGATCTTAGATTCTCGAAAATCTTCAAGGCATCTTCAAGTGTTCTTGAGTTGAACACTTCCTTTCTCCAACATTCATCTACTGAAATCACATAATGTGAGTTCATACCCCTACAATTTCATGTTTTCTTAACTTTTTAGGGGGGGGGGGGGGGGTGGAATACAAGTTAAAACACCAAGAACATAACTAAACTTTTCTAACAGCTTTCATCAGAAAAGTTGAACTCCATTCACGGATTGTTTTGGGCAACTTAAACATTTTAGTTTTCAAAACTGTTTTAGGTGCAAGTAGTTCCAGCTCTTAGCTTTAAAATGACTACTTGCACATCTCCACACAATTTTTCTACGATTTATGGTGATTTTTTACAAAACTTCCTATCATTTCAAACATCAATCCGGACCAGTCTGTGATTATGGAGTTTTTCATACAAGTTGGATGTCATTAAAATTCATAATAAAAATTATGAACAAACTAGACTCATTTCCCAAACTCTCAGAATTTACGGATTCTGATTTGGACCTTTGATGATTTTTCTATAAATTTTCTAAGAACAGTAAATGAAAATGTTAACAACAGAAAAATACCATCAATTTCATTTCACCTTGTAACATGTTGAGCAAGGTGTATATCTTAATGTGAAAATATGTTCTTACAAATAGATGACATTTTGTCTTAGTATATAGTCATACATCAGAATACAAATGGATTTTTACCTACAAAAGTGTGGTAATTAATTAGTTGTTATAATGCATGTTGCTTCACTTTAGAAAAAGGTATATATACAAATCGGTAAACAAAAGGGTTCTTTTTTTTTTTTTACCTTCGCAAATACAGTAGTTAAGCATAGTAAACAAAGTTTTAAATATTACATTTAAACATTTTTGATAAACTATAATAGGTATGGTTTATGATTCCATTAACAGAACAAACACATTTCGGAAAGTCTTATTCCCACAGAAAAAGGTTCTACATTCACGCACACCGCACGTAAACTTGTTAACTCAGGTTGTGAGACATTCTCTCCCCGTACGTCCGAGTACGGTATCCAAATTCCTTTAAGTTATAACTAAAATCTCTTGTATGGAGAGCATGATAATTGTGTATAGATCTATATTGGGGTTGACATCCCACACCTCGCTGCTAGCTACAGCTGGACCGACAAGTCTGCGGGTGACAAGAGTCATAGGATCAGGGTGTCTGAAAGACGTTGTGCAGGTTACCTCTAGTCATAGTATGGTTATAGCGACTCACATAGGGAGCTAACAACACATAAAGTTTACGGGACTTTTTATAAATCAAAAGGGGTTTTATGTTGATTTAAAATCACTTTTTATATCAATAAGTACGGATATTACTGTACACTTTCGGTCTTGGTATTTAAGACTTCACATCATTTGTTACGGGACTTTCCTTCAAATCAAAAAGGGTTTTATGCCGATTTAAAACCACTTTTATATCTTTAAGTATGGCAAATACTTGTTATTTCTTGTCCTGGGCTTTAGGACCACATAACTTTTATGAAGAAAATATTGGATTTTCTGGATACATACTCTATCGCTTTTACAAGGAAAACGGTTTATTTCTCTAACGAAATCTCTTATAAATTCACCAACCTTTATGTTGACACTTTTTCAAACAACTTGTATTCTCAGGAAATCAATGAAACAGGAAAACCAACAGCATTTTAAGGATGGGACGTTGAATCGTCAAACAGTTCATTTTGTCATCATACTGTAATTGATTTGAAACATGTAAACATATACATTGGTGTAACTTTTTCTATTATATTTATGATGGTTGTATTTACTTTGAGCACTATTATACTCGTTGTTGTGATACTATACATGAAGTCCTCCACCCCCGGACGTTTCCGCCATCCTTGGTTTGGGGGTGTGACAGCACCTGCTGCCAGGGTTACCGAGGTTCGATCAGTGAAGGCCGAGGCTCCGAAGGCTCGTGGGAGAGCTTTCCAGTTGACTGCGGAGGAGGTCCGCGCGGTGCCCGATGTTGTGGCTGGTATGTATTTTGTATGTATCTTTTTTTAGTTAAGATATTGTGCTTATATGATGATATGCCTAGGTACTTTTCTTGTGAGTTTTGTACCTGCTTTGGTGTTATTTGACTCAGGTGCAAGTCAGTCATTTGTTTCCTTGGCATTTAGTCAACACATTAGTATCCGTCGAGAGGCGTTGAGTCTACCTCTGCAAGTTTCCATAGCTGACGAGCGAACAGCGTATGCTACGGATGTGATTAGGGGATGTATCCTTGAGATCTTCGGTGTGGAGTTCCCGATAGATCTGGTCCCGATTGTGATGGGGGACGTGTGTGTTATAGTGGGTATGGATTGGTTGAGCCGATTTGGAGCTGTCATAGACTGCGAGCGTCAGTTGGTGACGATACGAGGCCCTAGCGGGGGAGTACTTACGGTGTATGGCGAGGGAACCCGATGTGGGTCAGCTTTTTGCTCGGCTGCCAGGGCGAGGCAGAGTTTGCAACAGGGCTGCAGTGGATTCGTAGCCTATGTGATGGACACGCGAGTGGCCGCTGGGAGGTCAGGTTCGATTGATGAGGTTCCAATAGTGTGCGAGTTCCCGGATGTTTTTCCCGAGGAATTGTCGGGTGTGCCTCCCGAGAGGCAAGTGGAGTTCCGTATCGATTTGGTTCCGGGAGCAGCACCTATCGCCAAGGCGCCTTATCGCCTCGTGCCGCCAGAGATGCAGGAGTTATCCTCGCAGCTTCAGAAGCTGCTGGGGAAGGGGTTTATTCGACCGAGTAGCTCGCCTTGGGGAGCACCGATCCTTTTTTTCAAGAAAAAGGATGGTTCACACCGTATGTGCATTGATCACCGGGAGTTGAACAAGTTGACGGTCAAGAACTGTGACATCCCTAATTTCACGGCCAGAAAAAAGACCGATTTGTTTATGCTTTGTTTTTAAAATCAGATTAATCTTTTAAAGAAAACAGTTGCAGAATTTGTTTCCAAAACAAAATACGATAAAAATTATCAAAACATTTCCTTAAAGAAATGTATTTTCATTATATAACAAAATCTCGGGATGTCATGTTCAATACAGACCAAAAGCATAAACAGAACAAGATAGACCTTACAACAGTTATTCATAACTACTAGCCTATAATCCAAAATCTCTCGTTAAGTCCACCAACTTATACTCTTGTGCCATTACCTATAATGCAAAGAAAACTAAGTGGGTCAGGCTTGGGAGCCTGGTGAGCATAAAGGGTTTTCAACCCATAATAATATAATTATTATATTTAATTATCAAACAATCAATTCAAATACCCACCCCCATTATCTCCATTTATTTCTTAAAGATTCATCATAAGAACCAATTACCCTTCTCCCATTCATTTCTAAGAATTGCCCTAAGGAACTGGCACAATGTCTAGTGTTGCCAAGGTTCTTTGATTACCTCTGGTGAACACACAATTCACAATAATTAATGAACACCTAGTTCAAGAACACCTAATGAACACTTAGTTCCAATATTACCCAATGAACACCTAGTTCACAAACACTTAATGAACACTTAGTTCAATTATCCCTGATGAACACTAAGTTCAAATATCTAATGAACACTTAGTTCGAATATCCCTGGTGAAACCAATCACTTAAGGAATGAAAGCTCTTAGTTCAAAAAACATGATAATAAAGTATATCTCGATCCTGCGAAACCACTAATGTTATAAACACATATAAATTATTTTTTTAAAACAATATATCCCATCCCGTCGATCCCCACATACTGACCCTATACAATGATCTTACGAGATCTAGCCTATGGAATCGATATGAACCACAAACTGACGAAGCTACTTCGGAAATTCCCTGGCAGCAAACGAGGATCAATAAAGACATCAATTGAGGGGAATGGAATAAGTTTCACCACAAACCTTCGTTCGTAAAATAAAGACCACAAGATAGCTAAGTCAGGGGTAGTTATCTAGATAACAATGCCTAGGTATGGTCCGATTATCATGAGGTATTATACCTCCAGACTCTACGTACTCCATCGATCATCAATCTTGCAACGCACGTACTCTTAATAAGAGACTACCCAATGTCCGAACTTAACTGAACTAAACATTCCATTTAAGTCTTAACCCATCACTAGGAAAACCTACAATGTTTATAATCAACTTTTGATACTATCTCCGTTTAGGCAATGGTAACTAGTGTATATACTTAACACAAAGTTTTAAGTAATAATATCATATATTCACATCTTAACACATATTGAACCATAACTCATTCACACATTGTATATCATCAAATATATCTAACTCGTATTTCGGAAAATAACAAATACTTCACATACATATGTATATTTCATACTTTAATCAATACACGTATTAAAATCACGTTCCTAAAAGGGACTATACACATGATACCTTATTGGATGAACACGTAGTACTAAAATACATAATCCGTACTCCTGGATCTTAAATTTTCCTCATTACCTAATCCATATTCCCTGATCTAAAACTAACCTCTTGATTTGATCCATACTCTTGGATCTAAAACTAACCTCCTGACCTGATCCATACATCCAGATCTAAAACAAGTTTATCTCTTTATCCTTTTATCTCCTGGTCCAACCCATCTTTTATCACATACCAATAACCTCATCTACCCATGTTCTACCCAACATATTTTTAGATACAAAATACATATATAGTTTAACTCATTAAAACTTATATAATTCACCCATTCCATGATCATCTCAAATACACAATAAAATATTATACACGTAGCACATATTTCATAGCAAATACTTAATATTTATGTGTTACAAGAAAGTGACCACACACTCACTTGATTTAGAAGATGATCGGACAGCACTACGACTTGTAGAAGTAGTATTCTTCGGTAGATCTGGAAGATCTTCACAAATATTGGCTTCTCGCGGGCAGAACTTCGGCTCGGGAATCTCACTTCTCGGGATCTTCGGGGCTTCGGGACTTGCTTCAGGGCTTGGGAATGATACCGGGGCTTCGGGATATTTCTTGCACGAAAAACGATGCAAAAACGCGAAAGAAAGGGAAGAAATGAGCGAAGAACTCGATTGCCCTCGACATCCTTTTATAGGGGGCTGGAAACCCAATTTATGTTGGGCGTAATGTGGATCAGCTCGCTGACTCCCCCCTTTGGATAATATCGGATAATTTTTATTTAAATTAAATACCGGAAATATTTAATAAACTTCAAAAATTCATATCTTCCTCATACGAACTCCATTTTCAACGTTCCTTATATCCACTCGTAGGTGAGACTACGCTCTACAACTTTCGTTTAGACTCCGTCGGCTAATATTGAATTTATTTTAGTAGGTTGGGACAGGAAAACTCCGTTATAAATTCATAACTTCGTCATCCAACATCCATTTTCGCCTATATTTTTATCGTTTCATTACAATTGACGAGATCTTCGACTCTCATTTACATTGTTTCGGCTAAAAACCTCTCGATCTCAAATCGAGTATTCGTGCTGCATACTACTAAGCTGAAACTTAGAAAACTCATAACTTCCTCGTACGAAGTCAGATTTGGACGTTTTTTTATGCATGCTCACGGTTTAACGAACTCTACGACTTTCGTTTAGATCGATAAGGCTAAATATCGCTCTAACGTAAATTCACCATTTATGTCACGTTGTGTCGTGTCAGTTCTGTCGCGAAACTTCGACAGGTCATAACTTCTTCGTTATAACTCGGATTTCGGCGTTCTTTATATGCACGGAAACCTTGTAACATATACTATAAATTAGTTAAGATTATTCATTCTAAATAATCTTTCATCAAAATTAATTTTTGACGCCTATCGTCTATAAATTGACTAGCCCGGATCTACGGGCGTTACAAGAACGGTTATCCGTTGCCGAGGATCGATGATTTGTTCGATCAGTTGCGGGGGGCATCTTGGTTATCATCAGATGAGGGTTCGGGATGAAGATATCTAGAATACAACATTCAGAACTCGTTATGGGCATTACGAGTTCGTGGTGATGCCTTTTGGGCTCACCAATGCACCAACCGCGTTCATGGATCTCATGAACAGGGTGTGCAGACCGATGCTGGATCGGTCGGTGATCGTATTCATTGATGATATTTTGGTGTATTCGAGATCTAGGGAATTACATGAGGAGCATTTGAGGGAGATCCTTGGAGTTCTGAGATCGGAGAGGCTTTATGCCAAATTCTCCAAGTGTGAGTTCTGGTTACGAGAGGTCCAGTTCTTGGGACATCTCGTCAACCAGAATGGGATATTGGTTGATCCGACCAAGATTGAGGCGGTCATGAGGTGGGAGGTGCCGAGATCGCCCACCGAGATCAGGAGCTTTCTAGGATTGGCCGGCTACTATCGGAAATTTATTAAGGATTTCTCCAAGATCACCGTGCCACTCACCAAGTTGACCCGGAAGGGTGTCGCTTTTTCCTGGGGTCCGGAGCAGTAGACCTCATTTGAGACACTTCTCCAAAAGTTGTGCGAAGCCTCGATGCTCGCACTCTCGGAAGGGATGGAGGATTTTGTGGTGTACTGTGATGCATCGATATCCAGGTTGGGAGCAGTGCTTATGCAGAGGGGGCATGTGATAGCATACGCATCGAGGCAGCTGAAGCCTCATGAGTCGAGGTATCCCACCCACGACCTGGAGCTGGGGGCTGTGGTGTTCGCCCTCAAGATCTGGCATCACTATCTGTATGGGGTTCAGTGTACCATATACACGGACCACAAGAGTTTGAATTACTTGATGGATCAGCCCAACCTGAATATGCGCCAGAGGAGATGGTTGGATGTGGTAAAGGATTATGATTGTGAGATCCTGTACCACCCGGGCAAGGCTAATGTTGTAGCCTATGCCTTGAGCCGTAGGGCGGAGAGTGCCCCGATACGAGACGTTTGTATGAGACTGACAGTGATGACTCCGGTGTTGGACACTATTCGAGGGGCCTAGGCAGAGGACGTGAGACCGGAAAACCACAAAAGGGAGCGGGTGATCAGGCAGGTATCGGAGTTCGTTACCAATAGTCGAGGACTTATGACTTTTGAGGGCCGGATTTGGGTACCGTTTGTGGGTGGAACGCGTACCATCTTGATGGAGGAGGCCCATATATCGAGGTTATCGATCCATCCCGGGGCCACTAAGATGTTTTTGGACCAGACAAGGGAATATTGGTGGCCCCGTATGAAGAGAGATGTCGCATGGTTCGTGGAGAGGTGCTTGACCTGTCGCAAGGTTAAGGCCGAGCACCAGCGTCCACATGGTAAGTTGCAGCCATTGGAGATTCCCGAGTGGAAGTGGGAATAGATTACCATGGATTTTATCACCAAATTGGCCAGGACTGCAAGAGGTGTCGATGCGATTTGGGTGATTGTGGACAGGTTGACGAAGAGCGCTCACTTTCTTGCTATCAGTGAGAGCTCTTCTGCTGAGAGGCTGGCAGAGTTGTACGTGGGGGAGGTGGTATCACGGCATGGAGTTCCGATCTCGATTGTTTCAGACCGAGATGTGCGTTTTACTTACAGATTTTGGAAGAAGTTTCACGAGGAGTTGGGTACGAGGCTGCATTTCAGTACCGCATACCACCCACAGACGGACGGACAGAGTGAGCAGACGATTCAGACGCTCGAGGACATGCTTCGGGCATGTGTATTGGATTTCGGAGGGAGTTGGGATACGTATTTGCCCTCGGCTGATTTTTCCTATAACAACAACCATCACTCGAGCATTGGTATGCCACCCTTTGAGCTTTTGTATGGGAGGAGGTGTCGGACCCCCATCTGCTGGGGTGAAGTAGGGCAACGTGTGATGGGTAGTACGGAGATAGTGCTTCGGACGATAGAGCAGATACAACAGGTCAGACAGAGGTTGTTGACCGCTCAGAGTCGCCAAAAAAGTTATGCAGATAGGCGACGATCCGAGCTCGAGTTTCAATTTGGGGTTTTTGTACTCCTGAAGGTGTCTCCTTGGAAAAGAGTGATTCGATTCAGGAAGAGGGGCAAGCTGGGGCCCCGATATATTGGGTCGTTTAGAGTTATTGCGAGGGTAGGCAGAGTAGCATATCGATTGGAGCTACCTGCAGAGTTGAGCCAGATTCATGATACCTTCCACGTGTCTCAGTTGAGGAAGTGTATATCCGACGAGTCGGCGGTAGTGCCGCTGGAGGATATTCAGGTGGATGCGGGCCTGAATTATGCTGAGAGACCAATTGCGATTCGGGATCGGAAGATCAAGGTTCCGAGGAACAAGGAGGTACCATTGGTGCAGGTTCAGTGGCAGCATCGGATGGGGTCCGAGCTGACGTGGGAGTTAGAGTCAGAGATGCAGGAGCAACATCCGAAGTTGTTTTCGGTATAAGACTTCGAGGGTGAAGTCTGGTTCTAGTGGGGGAGAATTGTAACATTCCGAAATTCAGGTTCAACCACTTAACCCTTCTTCTTTTCCAAGTTGTCATGTTAGGTCCCTTTATAAATGCTAGGCCTGTGAGTACGATGGGCGTACTAAGGAGTACGATGTGCGTACTCGTGCACTTATTTTGTACGCAGATTCATCCGGGTACGCTAGGCGTACCTAAGGTTACGCTGGCCATAACTGGCCCAGATGCAAAACCCTAATATGACTTGAGGGCTATAAAAGGAATGAGATGGTCTTGTCTCTCAGCCACCATCTCACAGAAAGAAACCATAAGAGAGTATTCCCTTCATCTTTAGCTTGTGTGTGAGTGTTCTAAGCGTCAAAGTGCCATTTTAAGGTGGTGAAAGAGAAGAAGAGGCCATTGTAGGAGCTAGAAGTTAGTGGACAATAGTAGATCTGAGGTCTACAGAGGTTGGAGCTTCTTCCTGAGGTATAAAGTTCAGAACTTGCCTTGTTATTTGTGTTGTGTGCTTCTTGGACCAAATTCTAGGGTTTTTGGTCCCAAGATGGAGACTTTATGAGCAAATAGTCTCCATTGGCCTAGATCTATCATATTCCAGGACTATATGAGTTGTATGTTCATAAAAATGCAATCTTGGACGTAAATGTTGAGCCATGCATGAGATCTAGACTTTTGGAGGAGAAAGGAAAGGTGTTACAAGGTGTGGGAACCTTTATAGCCATGCAAAGGCTTAAAGGTTTCGACTTTATGGATTAAGAGGTATTAGAATGGCCAGATCTGGAATGTGAGATTATGTCTTAACTGTTTAAGACCTAAAATGAAGAAAGTAAGAAACTGGGATTTACGCTGGGCGTAATCCCAGTACACGCCGCATAGGGGGTTGCGTTCCCCGATTCTGGAGTGCAAGGGTACGCCCCGCGTACTGCTTGCTGTTGACTTTTGTTGACTTTTTGGGTTTTGGTCAACATGTGGACTTTTGAGTCAGGGAGGGGTAAAATGGTCTTTTACCCTTATGTGGAGTTGTAGAAAGGGAGGTAGTATAGCCTTGAGAGCTGTTAATGATTTGGAAAGATTACTTGTTGTGATTAGGCGAGGCTAGGTCGTTGTTTCGAGATTCAGAGATATCGAGCACGTGAGATACTAGACATCATACAAGGTGAGTCTTCTCACTATACTGTACCTGGAAGGGTACCTATGTGTGACCAGAAGGTCTGGTATGCTATGAGATATATGCATTGTATGCTATGAGTTGCCTGTTTCGTATGCGCTATGTATGTGATATGTATGTTATGCTTGATATGTGCCGGAAGGCATTATGATATGGGCCGGAAGGCAATATGATGTGGACCGGAAGGTAAAGGAGTTATGGACCGAAAGGTTGACATGGGTAGGACCGGAAGGTTTACCGGTTTGGGACGGAAGTCCCTTGAGACACATGGACCGGAAGCTCGTGTTGAGTATGGTCTGGAAAGGCATATGTGTGTAAGTGGTATATTGGGGAACTCACTAAGCTTCTTGCTTACAGTGTTTATGTGTAATGTGTTTCAAGTACTAGTGAGGACCGTGGGAAGGCGCCGACATGACTCGTACACACACACACAGGCGGATTTGGATATGTTTGATCTTGGGATTTGATATGTTTTGTATTATGACCATGTTACATTGGATTTTATGGTTTGTCTTGGATGAAATTATGTTTTAAAGAAATGAAAAATTGTTTTGAAAATTTATGTTGTTACAAAAACTATGTTTTGATACATGTTTTATATTTAATATTTTATTTAAACTTTTAATATATTTAATTTATTTTAGACAATCTATTTTATGGAAAATATTATTATTATAAAAAGTAATTTAAAACTAATTTTTTTTGTTAATTTGACATTTTGGTTTAGATCATCCATTTAAACTTTTTAACTATTAAAAAAAATGTTTTTAATATATTATAAAAATTATGTTTTGAATTTAAATTTAGATTAAGAAACTAAATATATTATATTCAGAATAAAGAATTAATATTGAAATTACAATAATATTGGATTTAATGTATTAATTTATAAATAAGTTAACAAGTTGGGGTTTCAAATAAATTTGGTTTCAAATAAATGTGCTGGAAGAAAATATGTATTTTTTTTAATGAATTTTAAAACTATCTTTTCATACATGTTTTATATTTAATAAAAAGACATGACTAATTACATTAAATTTGGAATCATAACTACATTGAAATTAGAAAACTCTTCAGATGTAATGTAACATCTAGAATCTAGAAGGTCAATTATGGAAATAAATCCTCTTTTATAAGGGCCAACTCGTCAAGTTCTTGGAGGGGAACTCGATGTGTTGGTGGTCTTTGGCACGCGTATTCCTAAGGACCACTTCGGCGAGTTGGTGAATGCAACTCGACGAGTTGGATGTTGTTTGAGAAACCCTAATTATTAGGATCTTATACCCTGTTTAAAGGCCTTAAGTCTTTCTTTTCTCCTCTTTATGAGCCTTCACTATTCCCTAAAACCCTAAATCAAATTTTAGCCTCCACTATCAAGCGTTTGGACCTTGTAGAAGAGTTTGGTGTCCATTTTGTGCCTTGTGAAGGGATGTAGAAGATCTTGAAATTTCAAGCGTGGAGAAGGAAGTCTTGGATCTAGAATCACTCCATTTTTTGCAACCATTTCAAGGTATCAAGTTTAAACCTTGATTGGTAGATGATTAGATCTTCTCTTTTAGGTTTTATTGTGATTTTGGCCTCCTTTTTGAGTTTATGGATAAGTTAGGTGGTGTAAAGGTTCATCCTTTCATATCTAAGTTTGTTTTTCTACCCTTGAGCTTAAAGTGCAAACTTTAGGAGGATCTTGATGCCATGCATGCATTAAGTCGAGTGTTATGTTCATTTGAAGCTTAAGAGCTTCATTTTGACATGCATGAATGTAAAGTTGGCAACTTTACATGATTTTCCAGCTCAAGGAAGTCAGATCTATGTTTTGTGGCCATGTCTTTATGGAGTAAGTGCTTAATGAATTAAGCTGCTGGACTTTGAGCGAACTCGGCGAGTTTATGGATAAATTTGACGAGTTGGCTTGGTTTTCCCCGACATTTTGACATTAATAGAGGAACTCGACGAGGTGGTGGGTAAACTCGGTGAGTTGACTTGGGTTTTCACTATTTGTGCAGAATGATGGAGAAAATTGACGAATTGAAGGACAACTCGGCAAGTTAGGTCAACTTGGACCGTTGACTTTGACTTTTGACTCATGTCTTTGACCAAGTTTTTCCCAAGGGGTGTTTGTAGTAACCTAATTTGTATTTAAGGAAGATATGGGCATAAGATAAGACCCATATGGGGTTGGGCCTAATTTGGAAAATTGGGCCATTAGTGATCTTTTGGTTTTGGCCTCAGTTTTGGAGTGTGTTGGGTCAGGGGTAGAATGGTTATTTTACCGCAAGTATGGATTATGGATTATAGCATAAAACCCAATTGCTAATTGGGTGTGTTGATTACTATCGATAGCTGAGTAAGCTGGCAGGGCAACAACTAGGGATTTCTTTCGGGGAGCTTCTACATTCGTGGTGAGTTTTCCTCACTGTACTTATGGGTCGAAGGCACCAAGGTCGGTCCTTTGGATGCCTATCCTAGTAGATAGGATGTTGCTATGTTGTTATGATCTGGTAGATCGGTATCCTGGTAGATAGCATGTTTCTATGTTGTTATGATATGTTAAATTGGTATCCTGGTAGATAGGATGTTACTATGTTGTTATGATTTGTTAGATCAATATCCTGGTAGATAGGATGTTGCTATGATGTTATGATATGTTAGATCGGTATCCTAGTAGATAAGACATTGTTATATTGTTATGATCTATTAGATCGGTATCCTGGTAGATAGGATGATATGTTTAGTGATATGTTAGATCTGTTTGATTGGTTGTAGACCATGATATGATTATCTATTATATATGCACATGTTTGATTGGGGGATAAGGTTTCTTTGCTTTGTGCGTAAGCCAACAGGCCAGGGCATTCCAACCCGAGGGTATTACATCCCAAGGATGATTGGACCTATAGTATGTTGGCATTCCAACCTGATGGTTGAGGGCCGAGGGTATCCCATCCCGATGGTTAATTGGACCCATAGTACGTTGGCATTCTAACCCGATGGTTGAGGGCCTGGGGTATTCCAACCCGATGGTTGATTAGATCCATAATATGATGTTATTTGTATATATTATCTGTTTGGGTGTTGGTACATTGGGGGAAACTCACTAAGGTTCGTGCTTACAGTTTTGGTTTATGGTTTCGGGTATTTCGGTAGATCGTGGCAAGGTCAAGGCGTA
The DNA here is from genome assembly GCF_051521515.1 of Lactuca serriola. NCBI lineage: Eukaryota > Viridiplantae > Streptophyta > Magnoliopsida > Asterales > Asteraceae > Lactuca > Lactuca serriola. The sequence continues at coordinate 237,658,409 of NC_136411.1, forward strand.
ACCATACACATCCTTGCATTTTGGACTTATGATTTATGGGAAACTCTAATAAAGTGAATGTTTTGGAAACTATGTTGAAAGAGATTCTGATTTTTAAATAATGTTTTAGGAACAACGGTTTTTGTAAATACTTCTATAGAAAAAAGGTTGTTTGGAAAAGTTCAATTTTTATGAAAATTTTGGGATGTTACAAATTGGTATCAGAGCCTTGGTTTGAGTGAATTGGAGGAACACATGTGTGAATCTAGTCTCTAACTAAGGAAAAAGATTTTCAAATAGTTTTTATAATAATGAAGGAGGATCTGATGTGTATGATCAATCAGAGCCACTAAGTAGACCCCAAAATACCATACTGTTATTTGATATTATGATATGTTATAACAACATGTTAGTGATAGGCTAAGGATCTTCAGGAATTGCATGATAGAACTACCTGATAATATGATGCCCGATAGCCTAGGATACCCTTTTATATGAAATTGTCATCATTATTGTAGTGGCTTAGTGTATGTATCATAGTTGTACATAACTAGGATTCTATAGCTTAAGAATATTTGGTTTGGCTTTATTTCGTGTTCCTTTTCTGGTTGTGGGCTTAGAGTAAGACCGAGTATTCAAATGTCTATAGGATCCAGTGTTATGTATGGCTAGCATATGCGATTGTTGTAGGGCTGGTGGAAGTTTCATGAGCGGGTGCAGTGTATAGCCGTTTTGTGCAAAGAATGATTAGCCGCTCTTGAGACAGTGAGGACATGGCGAAGGTGTACCTATGGTGTTGGGAGTTGGAAATCGAGGATTTCCCGCAAGGATGTGTATGATTTTATTGCATTTTAGTGCTAATCGACTTCTCTGCTCGAATGATGCTTGCTTTGTGCTTTGTGGAACTCATGAGTGATATGAGTTACCCATTTAATGAATATGTCAAGTCACATGTGAAAAAGGACGGATAATCTCAGAGTAACAAATTTGACCCTGCTTCGTAGCTCTTGTTTGAGTCCAACCGATGTAGGAATGAGTCTGTTACTCGAAGGATTATCTGAGCTATGTTGAATGTGATTGGATTCATGGAATGGTTAATTGATATTGTGAGGAGTTTTTTTTCAACAACTAATGGTATAGGGGGTGTGGGTGAATCTAGGATAGCCTAGAGAGTATTCTGGTGTAGTTGTTTCGCTTTTGAGCAAGTTTCAGGAGTATTTTATCACTAGGTCTTAGAGAACCTGAGATGATTCTTAAGGAGACTATGGATAGGTATGGAAGGTAGTATTGGGCCCGTACTACTGGAAGCAGAGGATCCATAGTCAAATCGAGGAGCACTTCAGAGATTCTAAGGACTAGTCAGGGTAGATAGCATGGTTGGATATCATGGTTCGAGTCAGTGGTTCCGTATCTGTCGATCTTTTGGCTTGGGCTACTCAGGTGAGGATGGGTTTTCTGTTTGTTCAGTCCGCTATGGCGATATTGATATGGGTTGAATGGTTCAGACTTGGGTGAGTCTGTTGATTGGATGTCTCGAGGGTTTTGTTAAGGGTCGTGCCTCTAGCCTCGAGACAGGGGAGGAAGCGGTTGTCTTGATCGGTTTGGAATTGTATCTAGGATTTAAGTGGTGGATTGTCGTTTTGGGTTGTCGCTATCTGTGGCATGGTGTTTGCCTTTAGTTTTCTGAGCTAGAGGGAGTGGGCAGGCTTTTGACCTCTCGAATTAGGTTGGATTCTCAGCTTGAGGTCTGTTGGTCATGGTGGTTGGAGATAAAATGTCCGTGCTGGTGTGCGCAAGTGGTTTGATGTGACATGAGTATCTTAGCAATGTGAGCAAGGGCCGTATCCATGGGGGATGGGAAGGACAATTTTCAGATTGTCGTGTGGGTTGCATGCAGGGGTGTATGTTTGGATCGTAAACCGGTAGTTGCGTATTCTTTGTAAGTGTTTATTATGGGAAGATCTAAGGTCTTCAGCTGTATTTTAGGTTCATTGTGGGGTTCGCTTGATCCGTACCTGGAGGACCATTCTACGGATGATATTCGTTTAATGATCAGGTATGGTTGTACCTAGATGGGCTGCTTGGGTTATATTTTGGTTCATCACCAGTGGGCGGTGGTTCGAGCTCTATGTAGGGGAGAATTAGAATTCTGAGGTTGAACATCTGTCTTTGAGGGTTCTGTCAGTTCACTTGTTGGTTTCCTACTTTCAGATCTGTTGGGCAGATGTTGGTTGGTGAAACCTTTTCAGAAGTAGGTATGTTCAGCTCCAGGTGGGTTGTGGTTTCTCTAGTATGGATGTCAAGGTATTCGAGGCCATTGGTCATTGATTTCGTTATTTAGCAGGAATTCTCTGAAGTGTTTAAGTGGTGCCAATTAAAGGTCAAGGAATAGATCAGCTACCCTCCTGTTCGGTATATTCTAAGTTCCTTCGGTGTTAAGCTATGCTTACCCTCAATGGTAGAGGGGAAGACTCATTAATAGCAGACTCAGGTGTTGGTGACCTTCAGGATCATCTTGAAGATTTTCTCGAGCTAGTGGGGTAGTGATGGAATCCATTCAGTCCAGTATGGGGTCTTGTTTTGACCGATCGTAAAGATGTTTGCTGTTTTGATTAAGGTGGAATGTTGATTATCTCTGGGGTTTCTTTTCTCTTCGGATGAGATTTTGGATCTCTTAAGTATGGATATTGGGTTGATCCATGTGAGCTAGGCAAGATGGCTTTGGGGCTCTTCGTTCGAGTCATGAGCATGGTTCTCTTGGGTTTTAGCTTACAATTTGGATCAAGAGTCTGAGCATTAACCTTTCTGCGGATCCTGTGTGACTGTGTTTTTGTTAGGATTGCTTGGGTAGCAACTATGTGGTGCTCAATGGCACTATGAGAGTGTCATCAAGGCCTGCGTGTTATCAGAAGCATTCCAGTCATAGGTTGTGGGCCTAGAGTCATAAATTTGTTGGTTGGATAAGGGAAGTAGTAAGGATTGAGAGAAGTATCAGTCAGGTATCCAAAAAATCTCGGCAGATTGTATGCAATAATCCCAGTTATTCGCAAGCGGCTGTTAGATTTGTGATTCTCAAGTTGGAAAATCCTTATGCAGTTTGAAGTCATAAAATTCTTGGTGATTGTATCGAGTGGGTGCCCTGGTGGGAGTGGACCGGCGTCGGTAAGGAATGGATGTATCGCAAAGTTCATGGTTTGATTTTGGGATAAGTTTGTTGTCACTGTGTCTCGAGGATCAATTCTTCATGGTTCTGGTAATGCCCAGTTAGGGACTAGGGGTAGATTCAAATGGATGGTTCTACCATTGTGAAGGTTGGGCTTGTGAGGAGGTTTCAGGCTCCTAGTATCAATATTTCGGGTAGTATTAGTGTTTTGGGCAGTATCCGTGTTTCGGGTTGTATTAGTAATGTGGGATTTAACATATGCATGGAGAGTTTGGGTGTTTGGAAAATGATAAGTCACTCGCAACCGTATTAAATAATCTCAGAGTAATTGGTTGACCCCGTTGCGCAGCTCTCGTCTGAGTCTAACCATTGCATGAATGAATCTTCTACTTGAAGGATTATCTGAGCCTTCTGTCGAGTATAAGTATTATGTCGCTACGTATAGCCAATGAGTTTGTTTCCCGTTAAAGAAACATGTTATCAGGGGTTGGAAGCATTTTGTTTGGTGCAAGACCCTATGAGGTTGGCTTGGTGATAGCTCAGTAGGGGATGTCTGAAAGGGAGTTAGACCATTAAGACTTTAGGTTTCAGATCTCAGTGGAGGTAAGATTGTTTTTTTATCCAGAAGATTAAGGATTCGTTCTCCATCGGGATTGAAGAACTATTTTAGGGATAATTTCGGTAGATCGGGATGGACCGTTGTATGATCAGAGTTGGAAGTGTTATGGTGGGTCTGTTGTTCGTTGAGAGCTTGGTATGGAGTTGCTTCATATGGGCTGTCTGTCTGGGAGTCAGATCATTATAGATTTCAGGTCTCAGAAGGGTAGGAAGTGGTTTGCATGGGTTGAAGTTTTGATTGTCGTCTTCGGGATGGAAGTTTTGGTTCGGGTTCCGGTTGGCATGGGAAGACTGTCTTAGGCGTCGAATTTCCATTTGTGATCATTTGGTTGGTCGTTTTGATATGAGTGTTAATGAGGAGCGATTTCGAGGATGAAATCTAATTTAAGTTCAAACCTTATTGTGATTTTGTGACTTGTGAAGTGGAGTAGAAGATCTTGAAGTTTCAAGCATGGAGAAGGAAGCCTTGGATCCAGAATCACTCTATTTCTTGCAGCTATTTTCAGGTTTCAAGTTCAAACCTTTATTGGTATATGATTAAATCTTCTCATTTGGGTTTCATTGTGATTTTTGCCTCCTTTTTGAGTTTATGGATAAGTTAGGTGGTGTAAAGGTTTATCCTTTTAGATCTGAGCTTGTTTTGATACCCTTGAGCTTAAAGGTGCAAACTTTAGGAGGGTCTTGATGTCATGCATGCATTAAGTCGAGTGTTAATTTCATTCGATGGTTGAGGCTGATTGGACCCATAGTATGTTAGCATTCTAACCTGATGGTTGAGGGCCGAGGATATTCCAACTCGATGGTTGATTGGACCCATAGTACGTTGGCATTCCAACCCAATGGTTGAGGGCCTAGGGTATTCCAACCCGATGGTTTATTGGACCCATATTATGTTGGGATTCTAACCCGAGGGTTGATTGGGCCCAAAGTATGATGTTATTTGTATATGTTATCTATTTGGGTGTTCGTACTTTGGGGGAAACTCACTAAGCTTCGTGCTTACAGTTTTGGTTTATGGTTTCAAGTATTTCGGTAGATCGTGGCAAGGTAAAGGCGTGACCATACAAATCCTCGCGTTTTGGAATTATGATTTATGGGAAACTCTGATAATGTGAACGTTTTGGAAACTATGTTGAAAGAGATTCCGATTTTTAAATAATATTTTGGGAACAATGGTTTTTGTAAATACTTCTATAGAAAAGGGTTGTTTTGAAAAGTTTAAATTTTATGAAAATTTTGGGATGTTACATGTAATGAGAGTTTTGAACTCTTGAGTTGTGTGCAATAATGTAATATGAATACTGACAATTATATGTTATAATAACAATATTATCAATATTTGTCGTTGAAATAATGATTTTATACTAAGTTGCAACTAATACTATAATTTTTAAGTATATGATAAGATGGATATAATAAGTTGTTTTTGAATTGAATTAAATAAAGTTTTTGATTTAACAATTTTTAATTATAAGTATTTTTTAATTAATTGAGAAATAATTTATTTGAAAATTTTTTATTTCATGTATTATTATTATTATATTATTTCAAATAAGAATCATTTTTAATATAATACAATCTTTTTTTAGTTTTATACTATTTTAAGTTATTATAAGTTTTACTTAATTAAAAACTACATGTTTGAAGAAATTTATTTATTATATTTTAAAAAAAGTTATCTATTTAAGTCTTGTATTTTTATTTTTGTCCTTAAATCTCTGAAATATTGGAATAGAATGAATGATTTAAGTAAAGTATTGATTTTAATTTTAAAGCTATAGTAATTGTTAAGTATTAAGACCAATTAAAAAAAACATGTTAAAAGTGGGTTAGTGAGAGGGGAAGTGTTACACTTGAGTTATACTTTTATCATTTTTATTTTTCTTATTAAGTTATTAATATTTTCTTTATTTTACTTTTTCTTTACGGTGAAAAAATAATAGGAAAAAATAAAATTGACAAATATAATAATATATAATAAATTATTTATTTTTATTACTACAAAAATATTTAAAGAATAGGTACATCCATATTACTTTTATGATAACATATGAAATGTATTTTTATAACACATAAATAATCATTGATTTTCAACAATAAAGTTATATCAGATTTTACTTTTTCTTTACGATGAAAAAAATAGGAAAAAATGAAATTGAAATAAGATAGATTACTTATTTTTACTACTATAAAAATATTTAAAAAATGGGTACATCCATATTAGTTTTGTGATAGCATAAAGAATGTATTTTTATAAAACATAAATAATCCTTGGTTTTCATCAGTAAAGTTATATCATATTTAAAATAATTTGTTTTAATTCATCATTATCAGCAATAATTTGGAATAATAATTGTAAAACCATTTAATCAAAATCAATTATAAAAAATTCTATCGATGTTATTTACAACAAAATAAGTGATAAAAACTAACATATCATGTAAATAATAACATAAAATACATGTTGCATAATGTTATATTGGACAGAAAAATAGATTATATTAACATAAAGAGAAAGACAACATAAATATACGTACATATTAACAACGTTAATTGATCTAACGAATAAATAGTTGCAACTTCTCTTGACATGAACCCAATTTGAATTTACTTGTACTTACATTTGGAAAAATTGCAATTGCTCTCTTACATCTATGTAATAACTCACATAACTCTTCATACCTTATCAAAATAATCTATCATTTTGTGTTAGACATACATACAATATGCAAGCTATAATGTTCTTAAATAGACTAAATATTTCATTTAACCCATCAATTAAATAAGACGATTTAAAGAGTTTTGGGAGTTACAAATCAACATTTAAATTAATCATAAATTAATTTTTATAAGTTGTATAGTCTTGAGAGTTTCAAATTCATAATATTCAATGAAAAATGTTTGCTTTATAAGATATATAGATAGATATAGATATTTTATTTAAAATTTTAATAAAACATATAGATAGATATAGATATTTTATTTAAAATCATAAAAAGTAATTTTTAACTATTTTATTTTTGTTAATTTTGTTAATTTTATTTTTGTTAATTTTTAAAGTAATTTTTAACTATTTTATTTTTGTTATTTTTGTTAATTTTTAACTATTTTATTTTTGTTAATTTGACATTTCAATTTAGATCATCCATTTAAAAATTATGTTTTCAATTTAACTTCATATTTAGATTAACAAGTAAGTATATTATATTGAGAATAAAGAATTAATATTGAATTACAATAATATTGGATTTAATATATTAATTTAAAAAGAAGTCAAAAAGTTGGGGTTTTCAAATGAATGTGGTTGATGAAAAAAATACATCTTTTATAAGTATACTAGGCGAATGCCCGCGCGTTGCGCAGAAACACCTATATAGTTGATGTCTTTACAAATATATGTTTTTTTATAACGTTGTTAAATTTGATATAATAATTTGTATATACTAAATTGATATAATATATTGATTATATTTTAATTATATGATAATATATACATTTATTGTAACTTCATAATCTCAATCGTTTAAATGACTTCTACCCGTGAGTTACACATGAATAAAATTAAATATAATATATGATTTGATGTTATTTATAGTTGTTTTATTGTTAATTAATTTTTTAAAATTTATTTGCTTAATGTTTTAATTTCTATCATTATAATTATTTAAAACATCAAACATTGTTTTTTATTTTAAAGCTAACAATATAATCATTTATATAGAGTTGTTTTTAACTATTATTATTGTAAGTTATTTTATGCTACTTATTTGGAAACTTTTAACGATTATAAAAACCTATTTAAGAAATATTTTAGTTAAATCGAGATTATAATTTAGTTTTTGATTTTGATGGGATTAAAACAACTTTTAATCTATGAAGATCGATTAGATCTTGAACAAGTATATGAATATGAAACAGCAAGAACACAATATTAAAAACAAAGCAGAACGCAATATTAAGAACAAAACAGCTTGAATCAATCGTGTCGAATGATTAAATAAAATCCTTAGAAGAGCTCGATTAAGAACATCAACTGTAAAGGATTGGAAGATTACAAGAACGATTACTGGAAAAAATGTTGTACTCTTAATCAATCGCTATATTGATAATCTCTAGAATCTTAACCTAATATGCATGCAAGCATTAACTTAAATACTATACATAAAAGGCTCTCGGTTGGACAGGCCCAAACCGGAGAATAAAAGGCTAATCTAACGAGCCCAAAAGACGCAACATCTAATAGAACTTCAGCCCAACAATCTCCCCCTTTGCGTCAATTTGGAGCGAGACCTTCACTTCTTACTTTGGCCGGCAGCTGAAGCTGGTACTTTCTTCTTCACGGTGCTAAACAGACACTTGGTTATTGAGAGGATGGTCTGTCTAAACCGGATGTACCAATTGATCATATCATTGAAGTACTTGATGTCATCAGCCGAATTGTCCTTACACCGCTTGACGATTGATAGGACGTGCTCCAAGCAAGCTGTGGTGTAGAGGTGCTTGTCAGCTAAAGCGAACAGACATTTCTGTCCTTCGGCTCTGTTGAACATCACTGAGTTTAGCCTTGGATCTATCTTGCCCATTTGCATTGTGTTTAGATCACTGGTCGATCCCACTGGTGCTACTTTCGGTTTCTTCTTGAAAACAGTGGCGACCTCCTGATCCATTTGGGCAACCTCCATGATGTAGCAAGCCAACATCCTTTTGACATGGTCTAAGATGGGACCATATTCAGCTTCGTTTGTCAGCAGGATATTGTACAAGACTATCCAGTCATGAGGATTCAGATTCGGTAGATCCGCCAGGGTGATGATGTGAGCAGTTCTTGCAGATCCTCGGATAAGCTTGAACTTGACGTTTGTAAATCTCCCCACGGCAAAAGGCTTCATCACCCGAACATTGACAATCTTCTGGGCGCTCCATGTAAGGTATTGAGGGCGAGCGGCCTCCAGGTAGAAGTCAATGAGCTCCCTGTCAAGCTCATCGTTCGGATGCGGGACTTCAAAGATGTTGGAGAAGGCGTGGAAGATGAACGCCTTTCGAGTCAGTGGCATATCGAACTGCGAATCGATGGTGTTGTTGCAGTCGAACGATATCACCGGCTCGAGCCATAGTATGCTTGGAGTCTCTATGGCCTCTTTTATCAAACGATCCCTGGTCCAGGCAGGGAAGAGCAGCTTTCGGCTCTCAAGGAGATCGTGGGCTTCTTTTTGCTTTCGTTCGGCTTCTTCAGCCTCACGCGCCACACGACTGGCATCACCTTCAGCATTGCGACTGTTTTTCCGTTTCAATAAGTCGGCAATGGTCTCCTTCTCTTCATCTTCATCTTCATCTTCATCTCCTCCCTCTGCTATGTTTTTGCCCTTGTTCTTCACACCCGAACCCGAGGCATGACCAGTTGGGGGTGGTTCGGTTGTGTGAGTAACTTTGGAGGAAGGAGGTGGTTTCGATCCTTTCTTCTCATCTCCCCCTTGTTTCGGAATGGACACGAAACTCGGCAGACCTTCGATTTTGCTTAAGAGGTCCATGGCCGGGGAGAGCTTTTCAGCGAGGGTGCGCCTCACCGAATGATTAAGGATGGGGTCGTGTGCTTCCAGGATGTTGGATAGAGCGGCGTGGACATCCGAAACACATGTCTTTATGACTTCCCTCTCGGATCGAAGAGCTTCCAATTGTTCTTGAGAGTTGGAAAGCTGCGTGCTCTTGACCTTTAGGGCAGTTGTTTTACTCGCCAGAACGTCCATCAGAGAGTTCTCTGCCGCAAGATCCTCTTGTAGTTTTGCCAGACGGGCATCGATGGAGGCACGGAGTGCCGAGTTGTCGTCGCTGATATTTTGTCGGAGGATAGCGAACGAAGTCAACTCCGCCGAGACGAACTTGGCCAATTGCTGAACAATCGGTTCCAGAGTTGTCTTTGTGGCATTGGTGCTTTCCTGCAGAGACTTCAGCAGGTCAGAAGCGTCGGAGAATAGTTTATCGACTTTTTCGGTCGCTGCCACACAGGCTCGGGTGGAGGCGTCTATCGCAGCAGTTGCTGAGGCCACTGAGTCATGTTGAGCCCTGGAGAAGGCATCAACTATCTTCTGAAGGGCAGCTTCAGATAAGGTTGACTGCTGGTTGGAAGAGGAGGCGAGAAGTTGATCAACCTTCTCGTTAAGCTCGCGGAGATGCTTCTTTGTCACTGGAGCATCATCCTCCTCATCACTCTGAACTTGAAACGGACTATAGTAGACCGAATCAAAGTTCATGTGATCACCACCAAGGTATTGATCATCGCCATCGGAGGCGTCTTCTGGAGATTGAGGTGGTGGTGAAGCTGGGGGTGTTGTGGGTTTGGTTGGTTCGGGTTGAGTGGGTGGGGGGTTAGTTTCGGGTGGTGGTGGTGTATGAGTTTCGGTTTGTGGAGGTTCGGTTACGGGAGGGGTTTCGGTTACAGGTGGTGTTTCGGTTGATGTGGTGAATATGGGTGGGGGTATAGGGAATGAGGTTGGTGGTATAGTAGGGTTTATGGTGGGAATGGAAATAGGTATTGTGGGTGGAGGGGAAGGAACTGGGGATTGGTGAAGTTCCATCTCCGGGGTTGGGGACCGAGGGGGTGTGTTGCCTCGTTGTGGAGATTCGTCTCCTTGTGAGCCCTCAGAGTCCGAACTCCCACCTTCGGATTCGCTTGAAGAGTAGGGTATGAGGAGCTTTCGCTTCGGTTGGGTCTTCCTCCTTTTCGGTTGTGGGGATGATGCAGGTTTCTGTTGTTTACACTTCTTTGGAGAAGGTCCCTTTGGAGCTTTGGACACTTTCTTTCCCTTGTCACCCTTTTTGCCCCTGGCCACCGGTTTGTCGGCATCATGAATTGATCGCAGCATGTCCGGTGTCAGTTCCCTCGGACCAGTTTGGAGATACTCCTTGATCGTTCTGATCAATCTGCTATCTGCTGGCACATCAACATACATCGACTCCGGGATAGAGCCAATGAAGGAGAATTTCGATGCATCGGATACGATGATCTTCTTGGTATGAAAGGTACCAATAGAAGACATCGGTGCACCGTCGGCTGTGGGAACGTTAAACTTGTCCATAGCCCATCTGGTGATCAAGATCCAGAACCGGGCCAGCGACACCTCGGAGTGTCGGGAAGAGGAAGAGAGGCTCTGAATCAGTTGTTGCCAAAGGACAAATCCATAGTCCAGATTGATCCCGTTGTACACCCCATACATAATTGACAGGAAAAGACGACTGGCCCCGTCTGATCCTGAGCTCCTTTCTGACAGTCCCTTGAAGAGAACTGTAAATAACCCATTCCACTGGGGCGGTAGGCAGGACTTCTTGAACCTTGCGACGGAGGTAAGAACTTCCGTGTAGCCCATGTTGTAGAACATGTTGTAGAGCATACCAACCGGAATCGTCTCCGGGTGAACACGCGATGGGTCAGCAGCAAACCCAAGCATGGTGCAGAAGCGGGGACGAGAAATCGACGTCTTGTGTTCCGCCACTTCGAAAAAGACCCTGTCGACGGCCTTGTCGTAGTATGCCGTTGCGTAGACCTGAGATAAGGCCACCATTGGCACCGTTTCAATCCGTGACAGTACAGGAGCAAGCTGGGAGTATTTGAGACATTCGATGACCGGCGACATATAAGAATCATACGCCAGTGGGTTGAGATCAATCACGAGGCATTGCTGAGGACGGATTGGAAGAATCTGAGAAGTAGCATGGACGGAAGAGGATTCAGCCATTGTTGCAGGTTTGGAGAAGAAGATAACCGGGAGAGAGTTTGGAAGTATTTTTGCTTTGGAAATTATGGGGCAGTAAAGAGGTAAAAGGTGGTGTTGATGGGTTTTTATAGTAGGTGATAGGAGAGAGAGAAAAATCGTTTCAAATCTCTTATGGAAATACGAAACGGGTTTTTTGGAGTGACTGATTGGTGACAGTTGGGACGTGCGATGATCACGTAGGAGAGAGAGTGTCAGATTCCTAGGATCACGCCGCCCAGTAAGCGCCGGTTCAGAGAGAGGAACCGTTTCCATTTCCACACGCGCCATTAATGCCAGATTGATGACGCTTCAATACTGCACACGCGTCCAGAAGTGTCAGAAAAAGCGCGGCCGCTTCAAATTCACGCGCCCTCCTTTTTTTTTTTTTTTTTACCGTCGTTTGAATTTCTATCCATTTAACTCCCGCTGAGTCAGCAACTTTTCGTCTTATCCCCTTTTAAACGGCTGTTTCCAATTAATGATCCAGGTGGCTAATTTTTGACCACAACTTCATTTGTAACCATCCAGTAAATATCCAGCCTGTAAAATAATTAGTAACGGAATTTTTGAAAATCTTGGATTTTCGTGCAAAGAGTGTAAAAAAAAATAAAGAAGTAAAGCAACTCTTTTTAGGATAATCTGTGATGTCAATAATGACACGAAACTGATGATCCCGGGCACGAATCTCTTCCTTCAAGGTCAAGAAAGACCTCAAAGTGTTAGTGTGGAATCCCGTTGAATGACGATCAAACATTCATTAATAAATGTTGAAAGGCTTCTTTTAATAAGGCAAATTAAGGGTGGTTTCGCTTTGATTCAACAGTTCAATTCTTGATATAAGAACGAACGTGAACAAAGTACTTGTGAGACCAGTGTAGTCTGTTGAACAAGTAGGTTTGAGTTGATTTTGTAGTGGCTTGGATTAATATGAAATCTCAGATAAAAAGTTAAAACTGGATCCCTTGGGAAGAAATGTCATGGTGTGTAACAATTTCATTGGAACCACGCAAAAAGAAAAGAAATTGAGATTTCATGAAGGTACATTCGTCAATTCATTGGTGAAAACTTGATCAAGTTAATTGGTCACCGTCAATTCGTTGGTGTTGAATTTTGGGTTTCACTCAGCTCGTAGTGGCACGAAGCTAAGATCATAAACACACATGTTGTGTAACCATAAACCTCAGTGGTAGTTTCTGAGAGTCTCAAGGGTTACAGTGATGAAACGAATGTTATGGAGAAGTGTAATGGGGATGGTGAAAGAAGACATAGTACCTCTGCTGCGAACAAAAGGACCAAGCAGGAGACTCTGAACTCATGTGAGAAAAGAGTGAGGTAGCTCACGATTAGAATAAATGAGTTAGCTTTATTGGGAAGACAAGGTTTGTGTATACCAGGTCATGAAGGCTATTATTCAAAATCTTATGAGGCTTGGGACACATACAACAGCATGCTTCTAGGGACACTTAAGTAAGGCATCGAATATATTCCCATAAACAAATGAGCACACAATAAAAACATTTTTGGATTTTTGATATTTATTAGAAAGAAAAATTGAAAAACCGAACCCGAACGTTCGGTTGGTTTCGGTTGGAAAAAGTTGAAAAACCGAACCCGAACCTTCGGTTGGTTTCGGTTCAGGAAAATTTTGAAAAACCGAACCCGAACCTTCGGTTGGTTTCGGTTCTTGAAAATTTTGAAAAACCGAACCCGAACCTTCTGGAGGTTTCGGTTTTGGAAAATTTTTAAGAAACCAAGGAGTTTAGATATGCAATATGAAAAAAAACTTTTTACATAAAGAAAAACAAATTTTGCACAAGAAATATACAACACAGAAAAACTACCTTTGAAGTAATGAGCGAGTGAAATGGTTGAACCGAACCCGAACGTTCGGTTGGTTTCACTTCTTACGTTTGAGATTGAGAGGTAGTGTGAGGTACTGACTCTGATTCCATCATTCCTATCCCTTGCAATATTTTATTGAACGATGCTTCTGGAAGAGCTTTGGTAAAGACGTCAGCCAGTTGATCAGTGGTTCTTACGAAGTGAACTTCGACATTTCCATCTTCCACATGATCTTTGATGAAGTGATACCTCAGTGCTATGTGTTTGGTTTTAGAGTGTTGCACCGGGTTATGACAGATCCTAATTGCACTTTCAGAGTCACAATATAGAGGGATCTTCTTCATATTGAGTCCATAGTCTCGAAGTTGACTCTGGATCCAAATCACTTGTGATGTGCAGGATGCAGCGGCAATGTATTCCGCTTCAGCAGTAGACAGCGACACACATGTTTGTTTCTTGGATTGCCAGCTGACCAACTTCCCATCAAGAAATTGACAGCCACCAGTTGTGCTTTTGCGGTCGAGTCCACATCCTCCAAGGTCAGCATCAGAATAGGCTTGAACGAAGAAGCCTGAATTGGATGGATACCATAGACCTAAGGAGGCGGTTCGCTTGAGATAGCGTAGGATGTTCTTCACTGCCAGCATGTGAGGTTCGCGTGGGTTAGCCTGAAATCGAGCACAATAACATACAGAAAACATGATATCAGGCCTGCTAGCAGTTAGATACATCAGTGAGCCTATCATTTGACGATAGAGCGTGATGTCGACAGCCGGTTTATCTAGTGAAGGGGTAAGTTTGGTGCCGAATGCCATTGGGACTTTGACTTTTGAGTCTCCCATCATGCCAAACTTTGCTAGGAGAGTCTTCGTGTAAGCTTCCTGATTGATAAAGATGCCTTCGGGTCCCTGTCTTATATTTAAACCAAGGAAAAAGTTAATAGGACCCATTGAGCTCATTTCAAACTTAGTCTCCATCAACTTTCTGAATTCAGTTGTTAAGCTAGGATTTGTAGAGCCAAAGATGATGTCATCGACATAAATTTGAACTATCATAAGGTGGTTACCTTCCTTTTTGCGAAAGAAGGTTGGGTCAACCGAACCTTGTTTGAATTTGGACATCTTTAAAAATTTTGTAAGCGTTTCATACCAGGCCCTCGGAGCTTGTTTGAGGCCGTACACAGCTTTATCCAGAATATAGCAATGATTTGGATACTTTTCGTTCACGAACCCAGGAGGTTGCTCCACATACACAGTTTCTTCAAGCTCTCCATTGAGAAATGCACACTTGACGTCCATTTGGAAGACCTCAAAGTTTTTGTGAGCAGCATAGGCCAGAAATATTCTAACCGATTCTAGCCTAGCTACTGGAGCGAACGTCTCTTCGTAATCTATCCCTTCCTCCTGACAGTATCCCTTGACAACCAGACGAGCCTTGTTCCTTATGACATTACCTTCCTTGTCCATTTTGTTTCTAAAAACCCATTTGAGACCAACAACTGAAGCATCCGGAGGAGTTGGAATAAGGCGCCAGACTTTGTTCCTTTCGAACTCATTCAGTTCGTCTTGCATTGCTTGAACCCAATCAGAGTGATCGAGGGCAGTGTTCACTGTCTTCGGTTCAACTTTTGATACAAATGAGTTAAACATACAAAACTCAACCTTTGAGAATAAGGATGTCTGTTTTGCCTTCAGTTGAGATCGGGTCAGAACCTTTTCAGATACATCACCAACTACTTGAGAGATAGGATGATCTCTGGTCCATTTTGTAAGAGGAGGGTAATTCGGATCGAAGGTTGGATCTAGTTCAGCGTTGATCATCTCTTCTGGCTCAGATTTACTATCAAAATCAAGCATCATATCATCATGCTCCCCCTCAATTGATGAGTCTTGAGAAACATGAGGTTCAGGGGTTTCTTGCGGTGCTGGACTTTCAGGCATTGAAGTACCTTCGTTTGGAGGGGCACCTTCGGTTGGAGAGGTACCTTCGGTTGGTGAAGGACCTTCGGTTGAAGTATTAGAGCTTGGCTCCCCCTGGACTTGTGAGCTTGGCTGCCCCTCGACTGAAGCATTGTTGGTTGGAGATTCATCAGTGAGCGATTCTCCTTCATGCATTCTTTTCGCAGCATCTTCGACAATTTGTTTCATATGATCAATTTTGTTGTCAGCTGCACCTGCTTCTGAGAGAGAAGCTTTTTCCGGTTCATCAAAGAGTTCCAGAAATTTCTCGTACAAATTGGCGATTGAGACTGTGACTTGGCCAGTTTGAGGAAATATTTCCCCGGCAGTGTCATCTATGGCCTGTAGCTTCTTGACGTAGTTATCGTCGAAGGTCACATAGTATGTCTCTTCAATCCTTCTTGATCGTTTGTTTAGGACCCTGTACGCCTTGGATGTGAGTGAGTACCCCAGAAAAATTCCCTCGTCGGCTTTGACATCAAACTTGTTGCGGTGTTCTTTAGAGTTAAAGATGAAACACCTTGAGCCAAAAACGTGGAAAAATTTCACATTGGGCTTCCTGTTGTTTAATATCTCATATGGTGTGAGCGTGAATCGCTTGTTGAGATAGGACCTGTTTTGTGTATAACAAGCAGCAGAAATAGCGTCAGCCCAAAAATAAAGAGGTAAGGAAGCGAAACTTAACATAGTTCGGGCAGCTTCACACAGAGATCGGTTTCGTCTTTCGACTATCCCGTTCTGCTGTGGTGTGTAGGGAGCTGAGAAATTATGGCTAATTCCCTTTTCTGCAAGAAACTCTTCAAACTCCCTGTTCTTGAATTCGAGACCATTGTCGCTCCTGATGTTGCGAACGACCTTCTTGAGCTGGACTTCAATTTGCTTGATAAACACTTTCAGCTTTTGAGTCGCTTCAGATTTGAGCTTTAGAAAGAACACCCATGTAAATCGAGAGAAGTCATCAACGATAACAAGAATGTACTTGCTACCACCGATGCTTTCAATAGATGAAGGACCACACAAATCGATATGAAGCAATTCGAGTGGTTCAACAACTTTTGTGTTAATTACGGATGGGTGACTTTGACGATTCTGCTTTCCCATTTCGCATGCAGCACATAAATGCTCTCTGTCAAACTTGAGCAATGGAAGACCCCTAACGTGACCTCCAGTGACAAGTCAGTTGATATCTTTGAAATTGAGATGAGAGAGTCTTCTGTGCCACAACCAGCTTTCGTCGGATTGAGCTTTTGATAGCAGACATATGGCTGGGTTTCCTTTGATGGGTTTCATGTTCAGAGGAAACATTTCACCCTTTCGCTCTGACTTCAGAATCACTTTCTTTGTCTTTTTCTCTATGATTTCAGAACCTTCATCATCGAATGAAACTTTGAGACCTGTACCTCCGACAAGCTGAGATACACTGATGAGGTTGTGTTGAAGTCCTTCCACATAGGCCACCTTCCTTATGGTAAAATCACCATTCGTTATCATCCCATATCCCTTTATGGTGCCAAAAGAGTTATTTCCAAACTTAACGTTGCCACAATTTGCAAGAGATCTGTATTCCCTGAGCTCCTCTTTCCTCCCTGTCATGTGACGCGAGCAGCCACTGTCGATGTACCATTCTTCGTCAAACTGATCGTCACTTATAACCTGCAAAAATTAAGCAGATTTAGGAACCCAAAGTTTCTTGGGTCCATGTGAGATTTTCATGGGAACGGGAATAGTAAGAGAGATGTCAACTAGATATGTTCTTTTAATTAGAGTTGTTTCATCTTTCTTTTTAATGGTGTAGACTTTTATTTTGTTAAGATTGGGTTTGTTCGCTTTGAACTCAGGTTTGGATTCATTGACCTTTTGCTTTCCCTTCTGTTCAGCTGAAGAATGAGGTTTTTGAGGGCAAGCGGGATTAGTTTTGGAACTAGATGGAGATGAATGAGTGGAAGTAGAAGAACGAGAAGAATTAGAACGAGAGAAGTTGGATGGGGAGGACTTCCTGGCTGATGACTTTAGGTGACCCTTTTGCTTTTGATCATTAGAGGGGCGGACCTTCGAGTCTTGTTCTCTTTTGACTTCAGAGCCGAACCTCTGCATTCGATTGGAGTTGTTCTTGGAACCGAACCTTCGGTTTCGGTTGAAATCCTTTTCAGAACCGAACCTTGACTTTCGGTTGGTATCTTCTTGTGAACCGAACCTTGACATTCGGTTGTTGTTTTCTTGCGAACCGAACTTTGGCTTTCGGTTGTTGTTTTCATACTTCAGATTCTTGTCTTTGTGTGAATAGTATGCATTCTGTGAGTGCCAGAATTGTTTCCTTTCAGAAAGGTTTTTTCTGTATCTTAGGTTCCTTTCTATCTTTTTATCCCTCATCTGCTTAGGTTGATGATGAACGTTCGCTTTTGTTTTTGATGTCACCTTGGCTGGTTCCTCTTGAACTTCAGGAGTTTTTCTTTGAGCCGAGGGAGCAGAGGGAATATCTGAAGAAGATTCAGTTTGCCCTGAGGAAGTGGAAGGAGTATCTGATGAAGGAATGTCTTCTTTTGCTGAACTATCAACCTCTTGAGGAATATCTTTTGTACCACTTGTACTTGGTTCACTGAAATTATCAGGCTTGTTCAAGGGTTCAGGTATGTACCTCCCTTTCTTCATCCAGGAGGTTCTTTCAGAAAGACCAACTGTTTCGTTTCCATTATCAATAGGAGATTCCCAGAAGAACTCATCACAGCCATCAGCATTGTCTTCGTTAACAATAGCCGTGAGTTCTGCTATTTGATGTTCGGTTACTCCAGTTACCTTGTATACCTGATTTGGAGTGGTCCTGACTTTTTGATACACAACAGCTTTTTCTACTAATTTCGGGGACTTTTGTTGGGACAATCTAGCGAATTCCACAGAATTTTCAGAAATAAGATTTTTGTGGTTTTCAGTTTCGCTTTTAACAAATTCTGAGCAGTCAACCGTATCCTCTACAGAAATTTCACTCATGTTTTCGTCCTCGTTAAGCTCAGATGCATTTTCAACACTGATTTTATTTTCTGAGCTTACTTTGGCGTTTAGAGAGTCAAACTTTTGTATGGTTTCGGTTCTCAGTTTAAGTCTGTCATTTTCATCCAAAAGATTTTTGAGCATGACCTTGTGGTCTTTGGATTTAATGAAGGACTCAATTTTGTCCAGTCCAATTTTATAAGTTGGGTTGACATCATCAGACGATATCACACTCTCACAATTGTAAGCTTCGGCATCGATTTCATCCTCCTTAAATTCTAGGAAGGGCAAAATCATACGATGGATCTTTTGGCCTATCTCACAGTCCAAGTGAAGTTGAGTAATATTGGAATATAAACGTTTAGCTATTAAACAAAAAACATTTCGTTGTTTCAACAATTTCAAATTGTCTCTCTGTAAATAAATGTTTTCGTCTTTAACTTTAACTAATTCCGACTCTTTTAACTCAATCCACATACGCCGCTCCTCACTCTTCGACGCCACCCTGCTTAATTGATCAGTCAGGTTAGAATTGGTGACTCGAGTTTGAGTTAAGCTACTATCTAAATGAGAAATTCTTGTGTTAACGTTTTTTAGTTCTTTCTCATATGAGGATAATGGTACTTTAGATGAAATAAAAGCAGAGTGTACCTTCTTTATTAGTTCATCAAGCTTATTGAACTGTTGGCTGAGTGGTTTGGCCGTAAAGCACATATCTTCCTGCACCTTCGGTCCATTGCTTCCTCCATCGGTATTGTATCCCCTCATCTGAGATACGCCAGACACCATGAAGCATTTTCCACCACTGCTTTCCTCCTTAGCCATATAAGCCTTTCCATGAGTAGGCTTCCTCACTTCTTCGTCTTCTGAGTCAGTAGACCAAACTTCGGTACTACCGAACTCATCGTCATTAACCGAACCCTGCACAATAAGAGCATTAATAGAAGGGTTAGCGGTAGACTTTTTCTTTCTCAACTCATCCAATCTCTTCTGCAGCACGGCTTCCTCATCCTTTCCATCGTCCTTTTCAGCCATCTTCTTAAGAACACAGTCCTTAGCATAGTGGTTCTTGCCACCACAGTAGAAGCAGCTTACTCCGGAATCGCCATCTGCCTTCGGTTCCTTCTTGGGCTCCTCAGCCTTCGGTTCATTGTTCGCCTTTTCAGAGCTGTAACTCCCCTGCCAGTTTCGGTTTTTGTTGTTGGGGAATCTCTTCTTTATGAACCTCTTAGGATTGGATACCATCATGGCATAATCCTCAGTTGTGAGGTCATATTCTTCCAAGTTGAGCTCTTCATCCTCCATCACGGCTTTACTTTTAGATAAGAGGGCCAACGAACCAAGATTAGACACAACGTTCTTCTCTTGAACCACAATCTTCTCTTGTGACTTTAGAATACCCACCAGTTTCGCCAAGGAGTATGATTTAAACTGTTCATGGGCTTTGACTGTGGAAACAACTGCTCTCCATTCAGATCTCAGTCCGTTCAAGAAAGTAACCTTTTGTTCGATGAGCTTCCTTTCAATATCGTGTTTGATCATCTTGCTGAGAAGATGATTGAAGCGATCAAACGTCTGGGTCACTGTTTCTTCGGCCCCTTGCCTGAATTCTCCAAACTCAGATAGAAGCAAGGTTTGGATAGAATGTTCAAGATCTTCGTCTGTGGAATACAGTTCACGAAGTCTGTCCCACACTTCCTTCGCCGTAGTGCATGAGCTGACCAGTCTGAATGTATCGGACTGAAGGGCGAATCTGATCAACCTTAGTGCCTTAATATTGCACTGAAATTTATCTTTTTCATCTTGCGCAATATTCGTCACGTCGTTAAGCAGATCGTTATACTCTTTTTGCGTCTTAATGATTCTGGATGTAGCAGAATGAGAAAACGGTCCATTGATGATGGCTTCCCATATGAGAAAACCATTGTCCTCTGATCCAATCACGTAATCTTCAAAATGATGCGCCCATACTTCATAGTCATGGGTGTATAAGATTGGAATCTTTGTTGTCGAACCGATGCTATTGGAAATATTAATAGGGTTTGATTGCGTCGCGTCCATTATGATCGTAATAACCTGTTCAAAGATCAGACTTGTAATAAAGCAGATTAGGGCAAAACAATAAATACTAAGATACGTCAATTAAGATGACGGCTCAATAAATATCGATGATTGCGGAAAACCCTAATGGAAATCTTTTTCACAGAAAAGATGTGTATCGATTACACAGCCTCCTGCTCTGATACCAATTGATGGGATTAAAACAACTTTTAATCTATGAAGATCGATTAGATCTTGAACAAGTATATGAATATGAAACAGCAAGAACACAATATTAAAAACAAAGCAGAACGCAATATTAAGAACAAAACAGCTTGAATCAATCGTGTCGAATGATTAAATAAAATCCTTAGAAGAGCTCGATTAAGAACATCAACTGTAAACGATTGGAAGATTACAAGAACGATTACTGGAAAAAATGTTGTACTCTTAATCAATCACTATATTGATAATCTCTAGAATCTTAACCTAATATGCATGCAAGCATTAACTTAAATACTATACATAAAAGGCTCTCGGTTGGACAGGCCCAAACCGGAGAATAAAAGGCTAATCTAACGAGCCCAAAAGACGCAACATCTAATAGAACTTCAGCCCAACAGATTTTATCACTACAATTTATCATTTTTAACTATTTACAAAATATTCTTTAGTTTTTTAAATGGAACTGAAATTTATATTTTAGTTGACATTTTAATTCACATAAACACCTATATAGTTGAAGTCTTTACAAATTTATATTTTTTAAAAACACTAACGTTGTTGTTAAATTTGATATAATAATTTTTATATTAATTTGATATAATATATATTATTTTGAATTATATGATAATATATACATCTATTATAACGTCATAATCTCAATCGCTTGAATGACTTCTACTCGCGAGTTACATATCAATAAAATTAAATATTATATGTGGTTTAATATTATTTATAGTTGTTGTTATTGTTAACTAATTTTTTAAAATTTATTTGATTAATGTTTTAATTTTTATCATTATAATTATTTAAAACATCAAACATTATTTTTTTGATTTTAAGCTACTTATTTGAAAATTTTTAACGATTATAAAAATATATTTAGGAAATATTTTAGTTAAACTGATATTACAATTTAGTTTTTGCATTTATCACTATAATTTATCACTTTTAACTATTTATAAAATATTATTCGGTTTTTTTAGTAGAACTGAAATTTATATTTAAGTTGACACTGTAATGTTATATTTAAATTAACAATTTATGTATTTTGACCAAAGTTGTAGCTTTAAACTAATAATGGTTTATACAACAACATTTTAAATCTAATAAATTAAGTATAATATGTTAAAATTTAAAGACATGACTTTATAAATAGAAGTAAAGATATTATTTTAAAATTTAAATTTAGTCTGTTTATGATTACACTTTAGGTTTGATATTTATTTAACCTTATTAACCAACTTACAATCATTATTAGAAAGACACTACAATTTATCACTTTTAACTATTTATAAAATAATTTTTGGGTTGTTTAAGTTAAATAAAATTTATATTTAAGTTGAGTCTATAATGTTATATTTTAAATAATAATTTAAGTATTTTATACAAATTGTTCAAAAAATATACATTTAAAATGATAATGGTTTACATCCAACAATATATTAAAACTAATAAATTAAGTATAATATATTAAAAGTTAAAAAAACATAAATTTATAAGTAGAAGTAAAGATATTATTTTAATATTGAAACTTAGTTTATATATGATTACACTTTAGATTTGATATTTATTTAACCTAGTTACCAAATTATAATTATTATTATAAAGAAATTGAAAAGTCATGGGAGTTTCAAATGAATGTGGTGAAAGGAAAAAAGAATGGGGGTTTCAAATGCATGATATTCAAGAAAAAATGCTAGCTTTAATTTAAAAAGAAGTCAAAAAGTTGGGGTTTTCAAATGAATGTGGTTGATGAAAAAATACATCTTTTATAAGTATACTAGACGAATGTTTGCGCGTTGCGCATAAACACCTATATATTTGAGGTATTTACAAATATAGGTTTTTTTTTAAATATAACAACAACGTTGTTGTTAAATTTGATATAATAATTTGTATAGTAAATTGATATAATATATTGATTATTTTGAATTATATGATAATATATACATCTATTATAACTACATAATTTCAATCGTTTGAATGACAACTACTTGCGAGTTACACATAAATAAAATTAAATATAATATATGGTTTAATGTTATTTATAGTTGTTGTTATTGTTGATTAATTTTATAAAATTTATTTGCTAATGTTTTGATTTCTATCATTATAATTATTTAAAACATAAAACATTGTTTTTTGATTTTAAAGGTAACAATATAGTCACTTATATAGAGTTATTTTAATTATTGTTATTGTAAATTATTTTAAGCTAGTTATTTGAAAACTTTTAACGATTGTAAAAATATCATTAGGAAATAGTATAGTTAAATTAAGATTACAATTTAGTTTTTGCATTTATCACTATAATTTATCATTTTTAACTATTTACAAAATTTTCTTTGATTTTTTAAGTAGAACTGAAATTTATATTTAAGTTGACACTGTAATGTTAAATTTAAATTAACAATTTAAGTATTTTGTCCAAACTGTTCAAAAGTTGTAACTTTTAACTGATAATGGTTTACATAAAACAACATTTTAAGTCTAATAAATTAAGTATAATATGTTAAGAATTAAAGATGTAACTTTATAAGTAGAAGTAAATATATTATTTTAAAATTAAAATTTAGTTTATTTATGATTACACTTTAGGTATGGTATTTATTTAGCCTTATTAACTAACTTATAATCTTTATTAGAAACACGCTACAATTTATCACTTTTAACTATTTACAAAATATTTTTTGGGTTGTTTAAGTTAAACTAAAATTTATATTTAAGTTGACTATGTAATATTATATTTAAATTAATAATTTAAGTTTTTTATACAAATTGTTCCAAAATTGTATCTTTAAAATGATAATGGTTTACATCCAACAATATATTAAAACTAATAAATTAAGTATAATATGTTAAAAGTTAAAAAACATAACTTTATAAGTAGAAGTAGGGATGTTATTTTAATAATGAAATTTAGTTTATATGTGATTAAAATTTAGGTTTGATATTTATTTAACCATATTAACCAACTTATAATTATTATTAGAAAGAAATTGAAAAGTCATGGGAGTTTTAAATGTATGTGTTGAAATAAAAAAATACATGTGAGTTTCAAATGAATGTGGTGAAAGGAAAATGATTCCTTTATAATTATACTAGACGATTTCTCACGCATTGCGCGGCGTAAGTTAAAAATATATTGTTAGAAATATTAAAAAATATATGTTTATAATGGTTATGTTATTGATATAATATTTTTACACCAATATATATATATATATATATATATATATATATATATATATATATATATATATATATATATATATAATCTCATTGACATCAACCCACCTTCCTTATTAATAGAATTAAATATAATTATCTATTCATTACTTTTTTTTAACAATTGTTAATATTGATTAATTTAAATTTTTACTTATGCAAGTATTTTCTAATTTAATTAATTATGTTCATTCAAAATGCAATTTATTTGTTCCAAACGTTATGTAATTTATAATTTGATGTTATTATCATTTAAAATTATTTTTCATTAATTTTAAACAACTTGTCATTGTTACTAAGTTAAAGAAGGCTTTTAAGAAACACTTAATATTATTATTCAAACATAAAACATATACTAAATAATAAAGTGATAAAATTGAAAATCTGCATTTCAAAAGAGTTGCATAGATAATATGACATATCCAAGATTTTTATAATTTGATTTTATTATTTATAACTATTGTTCGTTAATTTTAAAAACACTTATTATTATTAATAAGTGAAGAAAACTTTTAAAAGAACTTATTATTATACTTAAAATGTTAAACATATACTAAAATATTAAGTGATAAGATAGACAATTTGCATTTTAAAAAAGACTTACATGGCATATGATCATATATACAATATTAAATTAAATATTATCTATATCACATTCCATGGCATATGATCGATAACATGAATCTAATCTAATTTACATTAAAATTTTACAATACAAACATATATACAATATTTACATTAATTAGTTATTGCTTTGAAGCAACACAAACATACAAACATATATACAATATTTAATTAAATATTATCTATATCACATTCCATGGCATATGATCGATAACATGAATCTAATCTAATTTACATTAAAATTTTAACTACAACATATAATGATTGTCTTAAAAGAATACTTAAACAAAAAAAAACGAATTATTATATAACAAACTTACAAATTAAAAACTTTAACATAATAACATGGCCCGAAAAATGGTCCACAGCTCTCAAAAAAACACAAAAACCTTTAAACATGTTTTCTTTGTGAATTTTGTATGTGATTGGTATTTGTGTGTCTACTCAAAGAGATTAACCTTTTATAGTAGAATATACATTAATTGCTTATTAAACATATTATATAAGTTATAAAACCTTTGAATGGTTAATCATTATTAAGAGACCATCGAGTGGTATTCGTTTAAATATGAGGTTTCAAATGAATATGGTGAAAGCAAAAATGTTTCCTTTATATGTGTATATATATATATATATATATATATATAGATATATTTGGATTTTATAAAAAAAACTTGTTAAAATATGATTTTAAATGAAAATATTAAAATTTGATTTTAAATAAATGTATATCATGTTTTATTGGATGCATGTAATAACCATGATATAATATGTTTTTTAAGGTAGAATTATAAAAACATAAAAGACCCATTCTAAATCTTAAATCTATTAAATCTTATTGAATATGTAACATCCCGGAATATCAAGAGTAGATTTGAAGAGCTAAAAATGTAAGTGTGATATGGCAACTCGGCGAGTCCACGAGTGGACTCAGCGAGTAGGGTCGCGACTCTAGTCGCATGTTAAGTGACCGACTCGGCGAGTAGCATGGATGGACTCGGCAAGTTGGTGCTGAGTGGAGAAAACCCTAATTTTGTAGGTTGAGCCCTATATAAAGAACATAACACTTCTTCCCTAGCCTCTTTACCTTCCCTTTGAGTTCCAAAAACCCTAAATTCATGTGATCCTTCCTTGGTGAGAGATTAGAGCCTTGGAGGAGGTAATCTTGGAAGGAAATTGAAGACCAAGAAGAGTGGAGCAAGGGGCTTTGCAAATAATTGGTTCATTCATCAGCGGGAGCCTTCATTTGAGGTAATAATCTTCTGTTTGAGCTTTTGTGCATCCAGATCTATCATTTTTGGGGGTTTTGGGGCATAAATGAGGTCCATCTCAAGTTTGGTGTAAGATCTGAGGTTGCTACCTCAGATCTAGGTTGTTAATGATCCAGAAAGCCATAAAGTCTATGCTCAAGAGTTGTTGGTGAAGTTCTTTTATCCTAAACCCTAGCCCTAGAGTGTAAAATGCCTAGATCTCTTTGGATCCACGTAAAGTTTGCCACTTTACGTGATGGATGGCTTGTAAAAGAGTAGATCTATGGTTTAGAGCTTCTGCATGGCTTGGAAAGCCTCTGTATGGTATCAGATCTAGGGGTACTCGGCGAGTCACAAGAGTGTACTCGGTGAGTTGCTTGAAGATTGACCGAAACTCAACGAGTTGGAAGAACAACTCAGCGAGTTGGTTGCAGATAGCCTTGGAATCGGCGAGTCTGTTCTTGGACTTGGCGAGTCTGGTCGTGAGGTCCTAACCTTTCTTCTGGTTGAGCTGTGAATCAGTGAGTCGAGGGATGACTCGGTGAGTCGAGTGTGAAAGGATTCAGAGTTGTTGGACTTGGCGAGTTGAGTCGTGAATTGGGGAAAGTTCATAGCATGGGGACTCGGCGAGTCATCGGGTTGACTCGGCGAGTAGAGTCAGTCAGGGGTTGACTTTGACTTTAACTTTGACCAAGGGTTGACCAGTTGATTTCCAGGGGCATTTTGGTAATTGTTGGATATTGTTTTGAGTTCAGTGTTGGTGTTGGCTAGTGGTGGAGATTGTGTCAGTGGTCGGAGTAGCTTGGGCTTATCTGTTCAGTCAGCAGTTACGAGGTGAGTTATGCTCTCTATATCGACAGGGTCTACGGCACCAAGGCCGGCCCTTTTATCGGATTGTGATCCGGGTATCGTTGTTATGTTTTTGTTTGTTGTGTTGCATCCTGGTAGTTAGGATGGTATATGTTAGAGACCTGGTTAAGGTCGGTATCCTGGTATATAGGATGATGCTATGTTAGAGACCTGGTTAAAAGTCGGTATCCTGGTATATAGGATGATGCTATGCTAGTGACCGGTTAGGTCGGTATCCTGGTTAGGATCATGTTATGCTATGTGATATGTTAGATCGGTTTGATTGGATGTGATATATTATATGATTGAGTGTTTATGTGCACATGGTTGTTAGACTGGGATTGGGTTGAGGCGAGACCTGCTTTGTGCTGTAGGCCAACATACCCAGGGCGGACCGGTTATCCCGAAGGCCCAGCGAGCGGTCCGGGTAGGCTGTAGGCCCTAAGAGGGCGGACCAGACGTGCCGAGGCTCGGAGATTGGACCAGGCCGACTGAAGGCCTAGTGCGGGCGGACCAGTCATACTGTAGACTCAGAGAGTGGACCAGGTGGATTGAAAGCCCGGTGCGGGGGGACCAATCACACTGTAGACTCGATGTATGTGGTTAGACTCGGAGGGTGGACCAGGTGGACTGAAGGCCGGTGCGGCGGACCAGTCACACTGTAGACCCGAAGTGCATGGCTGTTCTGTGTTCTGTTATGATATGGCATGTTATGTTTTTATGGTATATGTGGTTGGTATTTTTGGGATATCTGACTAAGCTTTCGGGCTTACAGTTGTGGTTTAATGTTTTTCAGGTTCTTCAGGAGACCGTGGCAAGGCAAAGACATGATCGTACCGCTCCTCATGATTATGCTTTGTGATGTGATTCTGGGAAGACTCTGAAATAATTGTGTTGAAAACCTTTTTGTAATAATTTTATGGAATCGGGTTGTTTTTGAAAAGTTTAAATTGGTTGGAATTTTATGGCCGTTACAAGTTGGTATAAGAGACTTGGTTTGAGTTTATTGGAGGAACATTCGTGTGAATCAAGTCTCAAATCGAGGAGGGTTTTCAAAAGAGAATTTAAAAAGGTTTTCAAAATGAGTAAAGGAGGACGCGGAGGTACGATCAGCCGGAGCCAATAAGTAACCCCAAAATACCATACATGATATTTGTTTTGAGCTTTGATAGAACAGCATGCTAGTACTAGGCTAGGGATCTTCAGGATTTCATGATAATGTTGCCTGATTTATGATGCCTGTTAGCCTAGGGTTTCCTTTTTGGGAGATTTCCAGTGTTCCTCTAGGAGTGAGGGTTGAGTGCTTGTTATGTATGTTCTTCACTAGGGTGTTGTGGTATAATTGATAAAAATATGGGTAGATGTGGAAGGTAGTATGGGCCCGTACTACTAAAAGCACATGACCCATACGCGTATCAAAGAAACCATAACCTCTAGGGATGGGTTGGGGGTTGGTTCCCGGGTTAGTGGGAAGTATCTGATATCTTGCGATGTTTTCAGTATGGAGGTTCCGAGGCATGCTGGGAGTGGATCCGGATCAGGATTGGGAGCAGGAGAGGGCGGTCAGGGTGGGTCAGTACTGTTGGATTAGTGTCTAAGTCCATAACTATTTTGGTATGTACTTGACCCGATGGTGCATGGTCCTTTTGGGTTGCCTTCACCGAAGCAACTTGATAGGATGAATTATGGAGAGAAAGGATTAAATATGATTTATCAATATATTATGAGAATAATATATTAAAGGAGAAATCATATTGTTTAATTAATATTAGTCAATAATTAATTGGTAATTAGTTTTGTGACTAAAAGAGATTAATTAAACTTAAGGGACTGGAATTGTAATTATAAGATAATTGCAATTTGGGCCATGGATTGCCTTTTATTATAAGTTGGACGAAGTCTATGGGGAAGCCCATATGAAATCGTCTAAGGCCTTATGGAAAGGGCTCCATGGGTTGCTTAGGGCTTAAGCATCCAAATTAGGGTTTCGTTGTTAGATAACCCTAATTGTCTCACTATATATAGAACCCTTAAGGCTCAAAAACGTGGGGGAACTTCTCTTCTAGGGTTAGAACATGTTTTGGGCAGCCTCTATCCTCTCTCCTTTTCATCCACTTTCTTATGGTGTTTGTAAGCCATTAGAGGAGTGACACTTGTGACTCTAAGCCTTCCAAAGTCAATTCAAAGGAGGAATTAGGATTGTTATTGCTACATAACAATCAAGGTAATATCTAATTATATGTTAATATTGATTTCCATATGCTAGAATTAGGGTTTATAGTCTTGGATTCAAAGCATGTACAATAGAGAAACCTAGATCCAAGCATTAGGGTTTGTATGAGCACATAGGATGTCTTATGACCAAAACCCAACAGTAGTATCAGAGCCTAGCTTGGTTTCAATTCTATTGATGCATTGTATAACTGGAAAATTCGTTTTTTGGGTTTCTGGAGGCTGGACTCACCGAGTCCATAGCTGAACTCGCCGAGTCCAAGGTGACTCGACGAGTCCAAGCCTGACTTGACGAGTCAACTCGTCAGATGGAGGGTACTTCGGGATTTCTTGCTCTTTTTGCATTGGGATAGTTACCTTATCATGTTAGATCAATATTAATCCGATTATATGATATATTTGACAATATTTTTGATCTAATTGAAGATATTTATCAATTAATAAGATAATTGTTACCTTATAAGATAATTGATTAATTATTTTGAGTAAACTGATAAATTGTTTTGCAAAAAATCATTAAATAAATCAAATATGGATAATTATGTGATTAATTGTTAATTTAGATTATTTGTTATTTGATCCTTGTTGTTATGAAAAGTTTCATATTTTGCCCTTTAGGTTTTATAGTTTAAATTTGAACCCAAAAGTTTTGTTGTTTTGAAATTTAAATAGTTAAAACCCCAATGTTTTGAAAATGGTTTCAAAACTTGCCCTCAAGTTTTGGAATTTAAATTTTGATTAAATGGTTTAATTTTGATGTATATTTAAATTCTAAACCCTAATGTGTTGAAATGTTTCAAAACTTGCCCTCAAGTTTTGGATTTTAAAAGTTGATTAAAAGTTTAATTAGGAATGTTAAATTCTAAAACTCTAGTATTGTTTTGAAAAAGTTCAAATCACACCCTTATGGTTTTATTAATTAATTAAGGTGTATAATTAAAAGGAAGTTTAATAAATCCATAAAAGTTTAGGTTTACAATTTAATTGAATTAAAAGTATAATTGTTAAATTGGACCACCTAGTATTTTAAAGGTATAAAATACACCCTATACTATATATAACATTAAAAGTCTAACATTATATATATGTATGAGTAAAAGTCAGTCTTACCGTTAGTAGACCTCATTCACGAAGCTGGTCTATAAGGGGTTTTTAAGGAAATTGCCTATAAAATGGCTATTGAATGGGTATCCACTCTTACCCACCGCACTCTTGACTAGTGGAGGGTCGTTAGCCGAACGGGTAGGATAGGACGAAACCCTTCCATTATAAGTATAATGAATTATTAAAGTAACTAAATGTTTTTTAAAATTCCCAATCTTAGTTACTTAGGAAAAGTGAATTGATGCAATTCCATGAAATTACACTTTGTGCCCTTGCGAAGACGTTAGTGGAGTGTGTGTGGTTAACCGGCACACTAAATGGTTCTAAGCAAAGGTAGCAAAGGGTGACTCAATGTTTGTCATATTTCGGTGGAGCGTGTGTGGTTTACCGGCACATCGAATAGGTGACTGTAACATGTGAGGGCACCATGTAAATTTGGATGGTTATTCACACCCGCTTTGTGATCCTTGGCATCCCAGTCACAAACAAGAGGGGCATATCGAGATTAAAACATGTCATTGAAATGTTCAATGAATCTCAAAGGATCTAGGAGTTTTCATAGATTTAAAACTTAAATTTATTTTTCGTTTTTCATGGTGGAAATTAGTGAATCGTCATTCACTTACCTTCAAATATTCTGCAACTAGATTACGACATCCCTTTTCTAGGTTGTAGCGTATTGTGTTGGGTCCTAGCCTTGGAATTTCATTTGGGTGATCTACCAAGGACTCAATCTATCAGCTAACTTGAATTTCGTTTTCTCCCGTTTTGTAGATGTCAAAGTTCGACAACTATGGTCTTCCCGAATCACGTGGAACAAGCATTCCACATGAAGATGATATTCCATGATTCGATCGAGGAGCAAGAAATCATGCTTCACTTCCTCCTCCTCCTCCAATTATTCTCCCTAACCCACAAGATTGTAAAATTGAAAGGTTCAATATCACTCAAGCCCTTTTGGCAAGTAAACACAAAGAAGGAAAGTCGGTGTGTGCACACGTCCTAGGGATGAAGTCGCACATTGATAGACTAAGAATGATGGGATCTGTTGTCGGTGAGGAGATGGTTGTTGATTGGGTTCTTCAGTCACTTCCTAACTCGTATAGTGAGTTCGTAAGAGAGTACTATATGATGAACCACAACGTGACCCTTATAGATCTCACCTATATGCTTATTGCTGTTGAATCAACAATGGTTTGGCGCAATAGAAAAGCAAAGTTGATTGGTGAATCTGCCTTCAAGACTTCTATGGAAATAGACAATGGCAACGAAAGACATGCTATGATCGAAAAGTCTGATCATAAGAGAAAGGCAATGCCTGAAGTAGTTCCATGTCCTGTTCCAAGAGAGTCAATTTGCTTTTATTGCCAAGAGAATGGGCATTGGAGACGAAGCTGCCCTGTTTACCTAAGAGATCTAAGAGATGGGAGAGTCAAAAAGTATGACTGTGCTTCAGGTAAAATCCACTATCTAACTTCGTTGAGTTCCTATTCATTTATTCTTAATACATGATGTGATAAGATTGCATTTGAATGTTTTGCAGGATCGGTGAAAAGAAAGGAAGCTTGGTGGGAGAGCAAAATGAATCTATTCACAAGAAATGGATCTCGATCGCATGGACTTGAAGATTAGATTTTGAGCTTAGATAGTTGTTAGAAATTTTCCTTTTCATAGTTTTCAATGGATTTTGCATTGTAAGGACATATTTGTAACGCCCGCGAATCCGGGCTAGTCAATTTAGAGGCAATAGGGGTCGAAAACGACTTTTCGACAAAAGATTATTTAGAATAAATAATCTTAACCAAGTTTTAGAGTATGTCACAAGGTTTCCGTACATATAAGGAACACCGAAATCCGAGTTATAACGAAGAAGTTATGACCCGTTGAAGTTTCGCGACGGAACCGGCACAATACCGGGAAGCGTAAATAGTGAATTTACGATAGAGTGAGATTTAGCTTTAGCAATCTAAAAGAAAGTCATAGAATATGTTAAACTAAGAACATCGATAAAAAGAACGCCCAAATCTGACTTCGTATGAAGAAGTTATGATTTTTCGAAGTTTCGTACTAGCAGTGTACAGCCCGAAATTCGAATATTAGATCGAGTGGTTTTTAGCCGACACGACCTAAACGAGAATCAAAGATCTCGTTGAGAGTAGCGTAACGAGAAAAAGATGGGCGAAAACGGGTGTCGGATGAAGAAGTTATGAGGATTTAACGGACCAATCGTGTCTCGGCCCGTTAATAATATAAAATTTAAAATCGAGCCAAAATTAGCCGACGAAGTCTAAACGAAAGTTGTAGAGTACGTTCCCACCTTCGCGTGGATATAAAGAACGTCGAAAACGGAGGTCGTACACGAAAGTTATGAATTTTTAAAGATGGGCATGCAATTTGCGAAATCTGATGCGAGATAGATGACGTGGCCTCATCGCAGCCGTCCATCGTCGATCAACAGAGCCCCCTTCGGATCTCGCCACGTCGCCTCGCTTCGCTTTACGCCCTGCGTCGGAGTTCGGTACGCCCAGCGTACCCTCGGTCCTTATCCTCTTCCGAAGTGCGAGCCAGCTGGTGCGAGCTCGCGACCCAATCCGAGATTACGCCCAGCGTAGCTGCTGGACGCGCCGCGTAGTCCGAGGCTGCTGGGGCTATAAATAGCATGCGAGCCATTCCGAGTTTTTCACTCCAAATCCACTTCTTTCTCTCACTAGTTTCTCTCTCTAGCTCATCTAAACCCCCTAAACCCTAGAAAAACCCCTTAGCACCCTAGGGAAGCCCCGAGGCTCCCGGAGTCCCGAGAAAAAGGAGTTTTTCGGTTTTGAAACGCCGCTCCAATTAAGTCCCGGTTTTCGATAAAATTCGCTGTAAGTGTGCTACGCTTACGCAATTTTTTATATAGCTTTCAAATAATTATAGGAATGTTATTAGGTCCTTAAAATAATTATTTGAACTATTATTATGAGTTATATTTAGCGTTATTAACGCTTAATAATAGTCAGACTAATTAATTTGTCACGGTTATCGTTAAACTAAACCCTAGTGGTATCGGTACTAGGTTTTATCGAAGGAATATCGTTTTGAGAGTATCGAAGCGCTGTCCGAGTGCTGAGTCACCACCTACTCAGGTGAGTGCATAGTTACTTTCAGCTTACACATAGATATGAAGTATTTTACGTGCTGTGTGTGTATATTATCTGTATACTTGCTATCTATATTGGAAGAACGTTTTATACATGTTTTCAGTGATTCAAACTGTATAAGTATTTTATATCTACATAATGTGCGGGGTAAAACACGGGTAGATATAATAGTTGCTGTGTGACAAAATAAAATAATGAGAGGCCTCGTTATAGCTGTTCTTGATGATCTAGTCATCTAGCGGAGTATAGATGACAACCACAGACTATTCTAGACAGTCCAGTGGAACACTAGCAGGCTCGCAACCTGTAGGTGTTTATTCGAACTGTGTGTTTAACCGAACTGTGTGTTTATTCGAATTGTGTGTTTATTCGAACTGTGTGAACTGTGTGCTCACTAGGTATACTCCATCCCAATGATAGTCCTTTGACTAGGTCCCTTGTGTTAGATGTTTTAGGGACGTAATGTGAGGATAACGGGAATGGGTAATTGGGTTGATTGTTTGATGTTTAACAATAATAATTATATTATTGTGGGTTGAAAACCCTATGTACTCACCAGGTTTCCCAACCTGACCCACTCAGTTTATTTATATCACAGGTGTTGATATGAAGTCACATTACACAAAGAGATTTAAAGAGATGTAGATCACTAGTGTAAATAATTGTAAGTTCTGTTTATGCTTATGTTTCTGTATTAACGATGGCATCCCAAACGTTTTAAAATGAAATAAATACGTTTCTTCGAAAATGTTTTAATAACGTATTTGCCATGTTTTTCTGGGAACAAATTCCGCAACATTTTCATAAAATGAAGTACTCTGATTTTATAAAGCATAAACAAACCGGTCTTTTTTGGCCGTGATTTTGGGGATGTCACAGTTGGTATCAGAGCATTAGTTTAAGCGAACTAGGAATATGGATTTATTTCTAGACTTAAACTTAGAATGCTAAGCGATGATTGTGAGGTGTGAGCACTAGATTATTTTAGGAATTATGCCTAAAATGCTTTATGTGCTAAATACTTGTGCCTGATATGCTGTTAGTTGTTCGGATCTATGGTCTGTTGCCGACCGGATCTGGAAACCTTATGTGTTTAGGATTCTAAACGTACGACTACGATATTAGAACTAGCATATAAACGTTTCGGAGTGATAAGGATGATTTAACCGTCAATCCTAAGTAAAGGCCTAGATTCACCTTATTCGGTGTATAGATCAAGATGGCAAGAACCCGTAGCGGAAACGTGAATGCAAATGGGAACCGAAACCAACCCCCAGTGATTGAGCAAATACCGGTTGTAGTAGCCGCTGCTGAGCCAATAACAATGGCCAGAGTGCAAGCAATGATCCAGGCGATGTTGGATCGTCAAATGGAGGGAACTAGACGTTTGCTCCAGCAAAATCAAGATTGTTGATATTCCGACCCTTGTGGTCATATCGAATCGAGTCCGACTACGATGAGTATGTTGTGTGGTTCAGAGAAACAAGTTTGATGTAGCGTCCGACATTAAACCAAACGGTTGAAATTAAAGCGATCAATAGAAGTATCGCACTCGTTGTTAAAGAAGTTGGTAGCTAGAAATGCCTAATGTTAAAGTGTGATTATATCACATTAGAACATGAAGGAAGGCATAGTCTGTTTTAGAATTTAACTCTAAGAGACCTAAGTCTAAGTGTTGCAACATACGATGATAGGTCATTAGAATATGACACATCGATCCATAGTAGTAATAAAAGAAGTCATCTCAAGTTCGTATCCAGTAAGGATCGAGATTTTGACTTGAAGATCATAATTTGGAGTCTAGCCTGAGGTAGAGAGCAGGTGCACGATCGAGTACTACATACAGTCAATAAGTCTGAGAGATAGACTTGAAGGAATGTAGAAGTTATAATTATTACCTAGGATGAAGAGACGACGTATGGAGTCATTATACGACC
Organism: Lactuca serriola; assembly: GCF_051521515.1. Lineage (NCBI taxonomy): Eukaryota > Viridiplantae > Streptophyta > Magnoliopsida > Asterales > Asteraceae > Lactuca > Lactuca serriola. Next base: position 237,693,331 of record NC_136411.1, read on the forward strand.
ATGTTTCGTTGATGATTCCGGGACGTAATCATCCTAAGGGGGAGATAATTGTAACGCCCGCGAATCCGGGCTAGTCAATTTAGAGGCAATAGGGGTCGAAAACGACTTTTCGACAAAAGATTATTTAGAATAAATAATCTTAACCAAGTTTTAGAGTATGTCACAAGGTTTCCGTACATATAAGGAACACCGAAATCCGAGTTATAACGAAGAAGTTATGACCCGTTGAAGTTTCGCGACGGAACCGGCACAATACCGGGAAGCGTAAATAGTGAATTTACGATAGAGTGAGATTTAGCTTTAGCAATCTAAACGAAAGTCATAGAATATGTTAAACTAAGAACATCGATAAAAAGAACGCCCAAATCTGACTTCGTATGAAGAAGTTATGATTTTTCGAAGTTTCGTACTAGCAGTGTACAGCCCGAAATTCGAATATTAGATCGAGCGGTTTTTAGCCGACACGACCTAAATGAGAATCAAAGATCTCATTGAGAGTAGCGTAACGAGAAAAAGATGGGCGAAAACGGGTGTCGGATGAAGAAGTTATGAGGATTTAACGGACCAATCGTGTCTCGGCCCGTTAATAATATAAAATTTAAAATCGAGCCAAAATTAGCCGACGAAGTCTAAACGAAAGTTGTAGAGTACGTTCCCACCTTCGCGTGGATATAAAGAACGTCGAAAACGGAGGTCGTACGCGAAAGTTATGAATTTTTAAAGATGGGCATGCAATTTGCGAAATCTGATGCGAGATAGATGACGTGGCCTCATCGCAGCCGTCCATCGTCGATCAACAGAGCGCCCTTCGGATCTCGCCACGTCGCCTCGCTTCGCTTTACGCCCCGCGTCGGAGTTCGGTACGCCCAGCGTACCCTCGGTCCTTATCCTCTTCCGAAGTGCGAGCCAGCTGGTGCGAGCTGGCGACCCAATCCGAGATTACGCCCAGCGTAGCTGCTGGACGCGCCGCGTAGTCCGAGGCTGCTGGGGCTATAAATAACATGCGAGCCATTCCGAGTTTTTCACTCCAAATCCACTTGATGGGATTTAAAACAACTTTTAATCTAAGAAGATCGATTAGATCATGAACAAGTATATGAATATGAAATAGTTAAAAACGCAATAATAAGAACAAACAACTTGAATCAAACGTGTCGAATGATTAAATAAAATCCTTAGAAGAGCTCGATTAAGAACATCAACTGTAAAGGATTAGAAGATTACAAGAACGATAACAGAAAAATATAATACTCTTGATCAATCGTTGTATCGATAATCTCTCGAATCTTAACCTAATATGCATGCAAGCATTTAACTTATATACATTACATAAAAGGCTCTCGGTTGGACAGGCCCAAACCGGAGAATAAAAGGCTAATCTAACGAGCCCAAAAGACGCAACATCAAAACTGTTTTCAGCCCAACAATCTCCCCCTTTGCGTCAATTTGGAGCGAGACTTTCACTTCCTACTTGGGCCGGCGGCTGAAGCTGGTACCTTCTTCTTCACGGTACTAAACAGACACTTGGTTATGGAAAGGATGGTCTGTCTAAACCGGATGTACCAATTGATCATATCATTGAAGTATTTGATATCATCAGCCGAATTGTCTTTACACTGCTTGATGATGAATAAGATGTGCTCCAAGCAAGTTGTAGTGTAAAGATGTTTGTCAGCTAAAGCGAAGAGACATTTCTGTCCTTCGGCTCTAGTGAACATCACAGAGTTTCGCCTCGAATCTATCTTGCCCATTAGCATTTGATTCAGATCACTGGCCGATCCCACAGGCTTGACTTTCGGTTTCTTCTTAAAAACTGTGGCAACCTCCTGATCCATTAGGGCCACCTCCATGATGTAGCATGCCAGCATCCTTTTGACATGGTCTAAGATGGGACCATATTCGGCTTCGTTTGTCAGCAGGATGTTGTACAAGACTATCCAATCATGAGGGTTCAGATTGGGCAGATCCGCCAGAGAGATCATGTGGGCAGTTCTTGCAGATCCTCGGATAAGCTTGAACTTGACGTTTGTAAATTTCCCCACGGCAAAAGGCTTCATCACCCGAACATTGACAATCTTCTGGGCGCTCCATGTAAGGAATTGAGGGCGAGCGGCCTCCAGGTAGAAGTCAATGAGCTCCCTGTTAAGCTCATCGTTCGGATGCGGGACTTCAGAAATGTTAGAGAAGGCGTGGAAGATGAACGCCTTTCGAGTCAGTGGCATATCGAACTGTGAATCAATGGTGTTGTTGCAGTCGAATGATATCACCGGCTCGAGCCATCGTATGCATGGAGTTTCTATGGCCTCTTTTATCAACCGATCCTTGGTCCAGGCAGGGAAGAGCAACTTTCGGCTCTCAAGGAGATCGTTGGCTTCTTTTTGTTTACGTTCGGCTTCTTCAGCTTCACGTGCCACACGACTGACATCGTCATCAGTATTGCGACTGTTCTTTCTCTTTAACATGTCCGCAATAGTCTCCTTTTCTTCATCTTCATCTTCATCTCCATCCTCTGCTATGTGTTTGCCCTTGTTCTTCACACCCGAACCCGAGGCATGACCAGTTTGGGGTGGTTCGGTTGTGTGAGTAGCGTTGGAGGACGGAGGTGGTTTCGATCCTTTCTTCTCTTCTCCCCCTTGTTTCGGAATGGACACGAAACTCGGAAGGCCTTCAATTTTGCTTAAGAGGGCCATGGCCGGGGAGAGCTTTTCAGCGAGGGTGCGCCTCACCGAATGATTAAGGATGGGGTCGTGTGCTTCCAGGATGTTGGATAGAGCCGCGTGGACATCCGAAACACACGTCTTGATGACTTCCCTCTCGGATCGAAGAGCTTCCAATTGTTGTTCAGAGTTGGAAAGCTGCGTGCTCTTGACCTTTAGGGCAGTTGTTTTACTTGCCAGAACGTCCATCAGAGAGTTCTCTGCCGCAAGATCCTCTTGTAGTTTTGCCAGACGGGCATCGATGGAGGCACGGAGTGCCGAGTTGTCGTCGTTGAGGTTTTGGCGGAGGGTAGCGAACGAAGTCAACTCCGTCGAGACGAACTTGGCCAATTGTTGAACAATCGGTTCAAGAATCGTCTTTGTGGCATTGGCGCTTTCCTGCAGAGACTTTAGCAGGTCCGAAGCGTCGGAGAATAGTTTATCGACTTTTTCGGTCGCTGCCTCACAGGCTCGGGTGGAGGCGTCTATCGCAGTAGTTGCTAAGGCTACTGAGTCATGTTGAGCCCTGGAGAAGGCATCAACGATCCTCTGAAGGGCAGCTTCAGATAAGGTGGACTGCTGGTTTGAAGAGGAGGCGAGAAGTTGATCAACCTTCTCGTTAAGATCGCGGAGATGCTTCTTTGTCACTGGAGCATCATCCTCCTCATCACTCTGAACTTGAAACGGACTATAGTAGACCGAATCAAAGTTCATGTGATCACCACCAAGGAATTGATCATCGCCATCGGAGGCGTCTTCTGGAGATTGAGGTGGTGGTGAAGCTGGGGGTGTTATGGGTTTAGTTGGTTCAGGTTGAGTAGGTGGGGGGTTAGTTTCGGGTGGTGGTTGTATATGGGTTTCGGTTTGTGGAGGTTCGGTTACGGGAGGGGTTTCAGTTACAGGTGGTGTTTCGGTTGAGGTGGTGAATATGGGTGGAGGTATAGGGAATGAGGTTGGTGGTATAGTAGGGGTTATGGTGGGAATGGAAATAGGTATTGTGGGTGGAGGGGAAGGAACTGGGGATTGGTGAAGTTCCATCTCCGGGGTTGGGGACCGAGGGGGTGTGTTGCCTCGTAGAGGAGAGACATCGCCTTGTGATCCCTCAGCGTCCGAACTCTCAACTTCGGATTCACTTGATGAGGAGGAAAGGATTAGCTTTCGCTTTTGTTGGGTCTTCCTCCTTTTCGGTTGTGGTGACGAAGCAGCCTTCGGTTGTTTGCGCTTCTTGGGAGAAGGTTTTGGGGCTTTGGATGGTTTCTTCCCCTTGTCTGCCTTTTTACCCCTGGCCACCGGTTTGTCGGCATCATGAATTGATCGCAGCATGTCCGGTGTCAGGTCCCTCGGACCAGATGGCCCTAACTCCTTGATCGCCTTGATCATACTGCTGTCTGATGGCACACTACCATACATCGACTCCGGGATAGAGCCAATGAAGGAGAATTTCGATGCATCGGATACGATGATCTTCTTGGTATGGAAGGTACCAACAGAAGACATCGGGGCACCGTCAGCAGTTGGGACCTCAAACCTGTCCATGGCCCATCTTGTGATCAAGATCCAGAACCGGGCCAGCAACACTTCAGAGTGGCGAGAAGTGGAAGAAAGGCTCTGAATCAGTTGTTGCCAAAGGACAAAACCATAATCGAGGTTGATCCCATTGTACACCCCGTACATGATTGACAGGAAAAGACGACTGGCTCCGTCCGATCCTGAGCTCCTCTCAGACAGTCCCTTGAAGAGAACTGTAAATAGCCCATTCCACAGGGGCGGTAGGCATGACTTCTTGAACCTGGCGACGGAGGTAAGAACTTCCGTGTAGCCCATATTGTAGAACATGTTGTAGAGCATACCAACCAGAATCGTCTCCGGGTGAACACGCGATGGGTCAGCAGCAAACCCAAGCATGGTGCAGAAGCGGGGACGAGAAATCGACGTTTTGTGTTCCGCCACTTCGAAAAATATCCTGTCGACGCCCTTGTCGTAGTAGGCAGTCGCATAGACTTGAGATAGAGCCACCATTGGCACCGTTGCAATTCTGGACAATGCCGGAGCAAGCTGGGAGTACTTGAGGCATTCGATAACCGGCGACATGTAGGGATCATAGGCTAGTGGGTTCAGATCAATCACGAGGCATTGCTGAGGACGGATTGGAAGAATTTGAGAAGTAGCATGGACGGAAGAGGATTCAGCCATTGTTGCAGGTTGGAGAAGAAGATAACCGGGAGAGAGTTTGGAAGTATATTTGGTTTGGAAATTATGGGGCAGTAAAGAGGTAAAAGGTGGTCTGGATGGGTTTTTATAGTAGGTGATAGGAGAGAGAAAGATCGATTCAAATCTCTTATGGAAATACGGAAGGGTTTTTGAGTGACTGATTGGTGACAGTTGGGACGTGCGATGATCACGTAGGAGAGAGAGTGTCAGATTCCTAGGATCACGCCGCCCAATAAGCGCCGGTTCAGAGAGAGGAACCGTTTCCATTTCCACACGCGCCATTAATGCCAGATGGATGACGCTTCAATACTACACACGCGTCCAAAAGTGTCATAAAAAGCGCGGCCGCTTCAAATTCACGCGCCCTCCTTTTTACCGTCGTTTGAGTATCTATCCTTTGAACTTCCGCCGCGTCAGCAACTTTTTGTCTTTTTCCCCTTTTTAATCAGCTGTATTCAATTGAGGACCCACGTGGCTAATTTTTGGCCACAACTTCATTAGTAATCCCTCAGTAATAAACCAGCCTGTAAAATAATTAGTAACGGAATTTTGAAAATCTAGGATTTTCGTGCAAAGAGTGTAAAAGATAAGGAAATAAAGCAACTCTTTTTGGGATAATCTATGATGTCAATTATGACACGAAACTGATGATCCCGGGCACGAATCTCTTCCTTCAAGATCAAGAAAGACCTCAAAGTGTTAGTGTGGAATCCCGTTGAATTACGATCAAACATTTATTAATAAATGTTGAAAGGCTTCTTTTAATAAGGCTAATTAAGGGTGGTTTCGCTTTGATTCAACAATTCAATTCTTGATATAAGAACGAAAGTGAACAAAGTACTTGTGAGACCGGTGTAGTCTGTTGAACAAGTAGGGTAGAGTTGATTTTTAAGTGACTTGGTTAAGTATAAAATCTCAGAAAAAAAATTATAATAGGATACCATGGGAAGAAATGTTATGGTGTGTAACAATTTCATTGGAATCAAAAAAATTGAGATTTCATGAAGGTACATTCGTCAATTCATTGGTGAAAACTTGATCAAGTTAATTGGTCACCGTCAATTCATTGGTGTTGAATTTTGGGTTTCACTCAGCTCGTAGTGGCACGAAGCTAAGATCATAAACACAGATGTTGTGTAACCATAAACCTCAGCGGTAGTTTCTGAGAGTCTCAGGGGTTACAGTGATGAAGCGAATGTTATGGAGAAGTGTAATGGGGATGGTGAAAGAAGACATAGTACCTCTGCTGCGAACAAAAGGACCAAGCAGGAGACTCTGAACTCATGTGAGAAAAGAGTGAGGTAGCTCACGATTAGAATAAATGAGTTAGCCTTATTGGGAAGACAAGGTTTGTGTATACCAGGTCATGAAGGCCATTATTCAAAATCTTATGAGGCTTGGGACACATACAGCAGCATGCTTCTAGGGAGACTTAAGTAAGTCATCAAATATATCCCCATAAACGAATGAGCACACAAATAAATAAAATATTGTTGCAGTTTTTGAAATGTGTAATAAAAAAAATTAAAAATAGTAAAAAAAATAAAAAAAAAATAAAAAAAATAAAAAAATAAGAGTTAAAATAAAAATAAGACTAAAAAAAAAACTCTGGAAAGAAAAAAAATTGTAAAACCGAACCCGAACGTTCGGTTGGTTTCGGTTGGAAAAAGTTGAAGAACCGAACCCGAACCTTCGGTTGGTTTCGGTTCAGGAAAATTTTGAAAAACCGAACCCGAACCTTCGGTTGGTTTCGGTTCTTGAAAATTTTGAAAAACCGAACCCGAACCTTCTTGAAGTTCCGGTCTTTGAAAATTTTTAAGAAACCAAGGAGTTTAGAGATAAAAAAAAAACTTGTTACGTAAAGAAAAATAAATTTTGCACAAGAAATATACAACACAGAAAAACTACCTTTGAAGTAATGAGCGAGTCAGATGGTTGAACCGAACCCGAATGTTCGGTTGGTTTCGCTTCTTACGGTTGAGATTGAGAGGTAGTGTGAGGAACTGACTCTGATTCCATCATACCGAGCCCTTGCAATATTTTATTGAATGATGCTTCAGGAAGAGCTTTGGTAAAGACATCAGCCAGTTGATCAGTGGTTCTTACGAAGTGAACTTCGACATTTCCATCTTCCACATGATCTTTGATGAAGTGATACCTCAGTGCTATGTGTTTGGTTTTAGAGTGTTGCACTGGGTTATGACAGATCCTAATTGCACTTTCAGAGTCACAATATAGTGGGATCTTCTTCATATTGAGTCCATAGTCTCGAAGTTGACTCTGTATCCAAATCACTTGTGATGTGCAGGATGCAGCGGCAATGTATTCCGCTTCAGCAGTAGACAGCGACACATATGTTTGTTTCTTGGATTGCCAGCTGACCAACTTCCCATCAAGAAATTGACAGCCACCAGTTGTGCTTTTGCGGTCGAGTCCACATCCTCCAAGGTCAGCATCAGAATAGGCTTGAACGAAAAAGCCTGAATTGGATGGATACCATAGACCTAAGGAGGCGGTTCGCTTGAGATAGCGTAGGATGTTCTTCACTGCCAGCATGTGAGGTTCGTGTGGGTTAGCCTGAAATCGAGCACAATAACACACAGAAAACATGATATCAGGCCTGCTAGCAGTTAGATATATCAATGAGCCTATCATTTGACGATAGAGCGTGATGTCAATAGCCGGTTTATCTAGTGAAGGGGTCAGCTTGGTGCCGAATGCCATTGGGACTTTGACTTTTGAGTCTCCCATCATTCCAAACTTCGCTAGGAGAGTCTTCGTGTAAGCTTCCTGATTGATAAAGATTCCTTCAGGTCCCTGTCTTATGTTTAAACCAAGGAAAAAGTTAATAGGACCCATTGAGCTCATTTCAAACTTAGTCTCCATCAACTTTCTGAATTCAGCTGTTAAGCTGGGATTCGTGGAGCCAAAGATGATGTCATCGACATAAATTTGAACTATCATAAGGTGGTTACCTTCCTTTTTGCGAAAGAAGGTTGGGTCAACCGAACCTTGTTTGAATTTGGACATCTTCAAAAATTTTGTAAGCGTTTCATACCAGGCTCTCGGAGCTTGTTTGAGGCCGTACACAGCTTTATCCAGAATGTAGCAATGATTTGGATACTTTTCGTTCACGAACCCAGGAGGTTGCTCCACATACACAGTTTCTTCAAGTTCTCCATTGAGAAATGCACACTTGACGTCCATTTGGAAAACCTCAAAGTTTTTGTGAGCAGCATAGGCCAGAAATATTCTAACCGATTCTAGCCTATCTACTGGAGCGAACGTCTCTTCGTAATCAATCCCTTCCTCCTGACAGTATCCCTTGACAACCAGACGAGCCTTGTTCCTTATGACATTACCTTCCTTGTCCATTTTGTTTCTAAAAACCCATTTAAGACCAACAACCGAAGCATCTGGAGGAGTTGGAATGAGGCACCAGACTTTGTTCCTTTCAAACTCGTTCAGTTCGTCTTGCATCGCTTGAACCCAATCAGAGTGATCGAGGGCAGTGTTCACTGTCTTCGGTTCAACTTTTGATACGAATGAGTTAAACATACAAAACTCAACCTTTGAGAAAAAGGATGTCTGTTTTGCCTTCAGTTGAGATCGGGTCAGAACCTTTTCAGATACATCACCAACTACTTGGGAGATAGGATGATCTTTGGTCCATTTTGTGAGAGGAGGGTAATTCGGATCGAAGGTTGGATCTAGTTCAACATTGATCATCTCTTCGGGATCAGATTGGCTATCGTCATCAAGCGTCATATCATCATGCTCCCCCTCAATTGATGAGTCTTGAGAAACATGAGTTTCAGGCATTGAAGCACCTTCGTTTGGAGGGGCACCTTCGGTTGGAGAAGTACCTTCGGGTGAGGTTGTAGAGCTTTGCTCCCCCTCGATATGAGAACTTGGCTCCCCCTCGACTGAAGTATTGTTGGTTGGAGAGTCATCAGTGGGCGATTCTCCTTCATGTATTCTTCTTGCAGCTGCTTCGACAATCTTCTTCATATGATCTATCTTGTTGTCAGCTGCACCTGCTTCGGAGAGAGAAGCTTTTTCCGGTTCGTCAAAGAGATCCAGAAAGTTCTCGTACATATTGGCGATTGAGACTGTGACTTGACCAGTTTGAGGAAAGATTTCCCTGGCAGTGTCATCTATGGACTGTAGCTTCTTGACATAGCTATCGTCGAAGGTCACATAGTATGTCTCTTCAATCCTTCTTGATCGTTTGTTTAGGACCCTGTACGCCTTTGAAGTGAGTGAGTAACCCAGAAAGATTCCCTCGTCAGCCTTGACATCAAACTTGTTGCGGTGTTCTTTAGAGTTAAAGATGAAACACATTGAGCCAAACACGTGGAAAAATTTCACGTTGGGTTTTCTGTTATTTATTATCTCATATGGTGTGAGCGTGAATCGCTTGTTGAGATAGGACCTGTTTTGTGTATAACACGCAGCAGAAATAGCGTCAGCCCAAAAATAAAGAGGTAAGGAAGCGAAACTTAACATAGTTCGGGCAGCTTCACACAACGATCGGTTTCGTCTTTCGACTATTCCGTTCTGCTGTGGTGTGTAGGGAGCTGAGAAATTATGACTGATTCCCTTTTTTGCAAGAAACTCTTCAAACTCTTTGTTCTTGAATTCGAGACCATTGTCGCTCCTTATGTTGCGAACGACCTTCTTGAGCTGGACTTCAATTTGCTTGATAAACACTTTCAGCTTTTGAGTCGCTTCAGATTTGAGCTTTAGAAAGAACACCCATGTAAATCGAGAGAAGTCATCAACGATAACAAGAATGTACTTGCTACCACCGATGCTTTCAATTGATGAAGGACCACACAAATCGATATGAAGCAATTCGAGTGGTTCAACAACTTTTGTGTTAATTATGGATGGGTGACTTTGACGACTCTGCTTTCCCATTTCGCATGCAGCACACAAATGCTCTCTGTCAAACTTGAGCAATGGAAGACCCCTAACATGACCTCCAGTGACAAGTCGGTTGATATCTTTGAAATTGAGATGAGAGAGTCTTCGGTGCCACAACCAGCTTTCGTCGGATTGAGCTTTTGATAGCAGACATATAGCTGGGTTTCCTTTGATGGGTTTCATGTTCAGAGGAAACATTTCACCCTTTCGCTCTGACTTCAGAATCACTTTCTTTGTCTTTTTCTCTATGATTTCAGAACCTTCATCATCGAATGAAACTTTGAGACCAGTACCTCCAACAAGCTGAGATACACTGATGAGGTTGTGTTGAAGTCCTTCCACATAGGCCACCTTTCTTATGGTAAAATCACCATTCGTTATCATCCCATATCCCTTTATGGTCCCGAAAGAGTTATTTCCAAACTTAACGTTGCAACCATTTGCAAGGGATCTGTATTCCCTAAGCTCCTCTTTCCTCCCTGTCATGTGACGCGAGCAGCCACTGTCGATGTACCATTCTTCATCAAACTGCTCGTCACTTATAACCTGCAAAAAATTAAGCAGATTTAGGAACCCAAAGTTTCTTGGGTCCATGTGAGCTTTTCATGGGAACAGGAATAGTAAGAGAGATGTCAACTAGATATGTTCGTTTTATTAGAGTTGTTTCATCTTTCTTTTTAATGGTAAAAACTTTTATTTTATGAACATTAGGGATGTTCGTTTTGGACTCAGGTTTGGATTCATCAACCTTTTGCTTTCCCTTCTGTTCAGCTGAAGAATGAGGTTTTTGAGGGAAAGCGGGATTAGTTTTGGAACTAAATGGAGATGAATGAGTGGAAGTAAAAGAATGAGAAGAATTAGGAAGAGAGGATTTGGATTGAGATGTTTTCCTTGCTGATGACTCTAGGTGACCCTTTTGCTTTTGATCGTTGGTGGGGTTAACCTTTGAGTCTTGTTCCTTTTTTATTTTGGAGCCGAACCTCTGTGTTCGGTTGGTGTTGTTCTTGGAACCGAACCTTTGGTTTCGGTCGAAGTCCTTTTCAGAACCGAACCTTGGCTTTCGGTTGGTATCTTCTTGTGAACCGAACCTTGGCCTTCAGTTAGTATCTTCTTGCGAACCGAACCTTGGCTTTCGGTTAGTGGAACTTTCAGGCTTTCGTACAGGATTGTTTTCATACTTCAGATTCTTGTCCTTGTGTGTATAGTATGCGTTCTGGGAGTGCCAGAATTGTTTCCTTTCAGAAAGATTTTTCCTGTATCTTTGGTTCCTCTCTATCTTCTTATCCCTCATCTGCTTAGGTTGATGATGAACGTTCGCTCTTGTTTTTGCTGTAACTTTGACTGATTCCTTTTGAACTTCAGGAGTTTTTCTTTGTGCAGAAGGAACAGATGGAATATCTGAAGAAGATTCAGTTTGCCCTGAGGAAGTGGAAGGAGTATCTGATGAAGTTTCGCTTCGAGCTGTAGGTGTTGAAGGAATGTCTTCTTTTGCTAAACAATCATCCTCTTGAGGAATTTCTTTGGTACCACTTGTACTTGGTTCACTGAAATTATCAGGCTTGTTCAAGGGTTCAGGTATGTACCTCCCTTTCTTCATCCAGGAGGTTCTTTCAGAAAGACCAACGGTTTCGTTTCCATTATCAATAGGAGCTTCCCAGAAATACTCATCACAACCATCAGCATTGTCTTCGTTAACAATAGCTGTGAGTTCAGCTGTTTGATGTTCGGTTACTCCAGTCACCTTGTATACTTGATTTGGAGTGGTCCTGACCTTTTGATACACAACAGCTTTTTCTACTAATTTCGGGGACTTTTGTTGGGACAATCTAGCGAATTCCACAAAATTTTCAGAAAAAAGGTTTTTGTGGTTTTCAGTTTCGCTTTTAACAAATTCTGAGCAGTCAACCGTATCCTCCACAGAAATTTCACTCATGTTTTCGTCCTCGTTAAGCTCAGATGAATTTTCAACATCGATTTTGTTTTCTGAGCTTACGTTGGCGTTAAGAGAGTCAAATTTTTGCATGGTTTCGGTTCTCAGTTTAAGTCGGTCATTTTCGTCCAAAAGGTTTTTGAGCATGTCCTTGTGGTCTTTGGACTTAATGAAGGACTCAATTTTGTCCAGTCCATACATATAGGTTGGATTGACATCATCAGACGATATCACATTTTCACAATTGTAAGCTTCGGCATCGATTTCATCCTCCTTAAATTCTAGAAAGGGCAAAATCATGCGATGGATCTTTTGACCTATCTCACAGTCCAAGTGAAGTTGAGTAATATTGGAATATAAACGTTTAGCTATTAAACAAAAAACATTTCGTTGTTTTAACAATTTCAAATTGTCTCTCTGCAAATAAATGTTTTCGTCTTTAACTTTAATTAATTCCGACTCTTTTAACTCAATCCACATTCGCCGCTCCTCACTCTTCGACGCCGCCCTGCTTAATTGATCAGTCAGGTTAGAATTGGTGACTCGAGTTTGAGTTAGGCTACTATCTAAATGAGAAATTCTTGTATTGATATTTTTTAGTTCTTTCTCGTAAGAGGATGGTGGTACTTTAAATGAAATAAAAGCAGATTGTACCTTCTTTATCAGTTCATCGAGTTCATTGAACTGCTGGCTGAGTGGTTTAGCCGTAAAGCACATATCCTCCTGCACCTTCGGTCCATTGCTTCCTCCATCGGTGTTGTATCCCCTTATTTGAGACACCTCAGTCACCATGAAGCATTTTCCACCACTGCTTTCCTCCTTAGCCACATATGCCTTTCCATGAGTAGGCTTTCTCACTTCTTCGTCTTCTGAGTCAGTAGACCAAACTTCAGTGCTACCGAACTCATCGTCGTTGACCGAACCCTGCACAATAAGAGCATTAATAGAAGGGTTAGCGGTAGACTTCTTCTTTCTTAACTCATCCAATCTCTTCTGCAGCATAGCTTCCTCATCATTTCCATTGTCCTTTTTAGCCATCTTCTTAAGAACACAGTCCTTAGCGTAGTGGTTCTTGCCACCACAATAGAAACAGCTTACTCCGGAATCGCCATCTGCTTTCGGTTCCTTTTTGGGCTCCTCAGCTTTCGGTTCATTGTTTGCTTTTTCTGAGCTATAATTCCCCTGCCAGTTTCGGTTTTTGTTGCTGGGGAATCTCTTCTTTATGAACCTCTTAGGATTGGATACCATCATGGCATAATCCTCAGTTGAGAGGTCATATTCATCCAAGTTGAGCTCTTCATCCTCCACCATAGCTTTACTTTTAGATAGGAGGGCCAACGAACCAAGACTAGAGACAACATTCTTCTCTTGAACCACATTCTTCTCTTGGGACTTTAGAATACCTACCAGTTTTGCCAAAGAATATGATTTAAACTGTTCATGGGCTTTGACTGTGGAAACAACTGCTCTCCATTCAGATCGCAGTCCATTCAAGAAAGTAACCTTTTGTTCGATAAGCTTCCTTTCAATGTCGTGTTTGATCATCTTGCTGAGAAGATGATTGAAGCGATCAAACGTCTGGGTCACAGTTTCTTCGGCCCCTTGCCTGAATTCACCAAATTCAGATAGAAGTAAGGTTTGGATGGAATGTTCAAGATCTTCGTCTGTGGAATACAGTTCGCGAAGTCTATCCCACACTTCCTTTGCCGTAGTGCATGAGCTGACCAGCCTGAATGTGTCGGACTGAAGGGCGAATCTGATCAACCTAAGTGCCTTAATATTGCACTGGAGTTTGTCTTTTTCATCTTGCGCGATATTCGTCACGTCCTTGAGCAGATCATTGTACTCTTTTTGCGTCTTAATGATTCTGGAGGACGTAGAATGAGAAAACGGTCCACTGATGATGGCTTCCCATATGAGATAACCATTGTCCTCCGATCCAATCACATAATCTTCGAAATGATGCGCCCATACTTCATAGTCATGGGTGTACAAGATTGGAATCTTTGTCGTCGAACCGATGCTGTTGGAAATATTAATAGGGTTTGATTGCGTTGCGTCCATGATGATCGTAAAAACCTGTTCAAAGATCAGACTTGTAATAAAGCAGATTAGGGCAAAACAATAAATACTAAGATACGTCAATTAAGATGACGGCTCAATAAATATCGATGATTGCGGAAAACCCTAATGGAAATCTTTTTCACAGAAAAGATGTGTATCGATTACACAGCCTCCTGCTCTGATACCAATTGATGGGATTTAAAACAACTTTTAATCTAAGAAGATCGATTAGATCATGAACAAGTATATGAATATGAAACAGTTAAAAACGCAATAATAAGAACAAACAACTTGAATCAAACGTGTCGAATGATTAAATAAAATCCTTAGAAGAGCTCGATTAAGAACATCAACTGTAAAGGATTAGAAGATTACAAGAACGATAACAGAAAAATATAATACTCTTGATCAATCGCTGTATCGATAATCTCTCGAATCTTAACCTAATATGCATGCAAGCATTTAACTTATATACATTACATAAAAGGCTCTCGGTTGGACAGGCCCAAACCGGAGAATAAAAGGCTAATCTAACGAGCCCAAAAGACGCAACATCAAAACTCTTTTCAGCCCAACACCACTTCTTTCTCTCACTAGTTTCTCTCTCTAGCTCATCTAAACCCCCCTAAACCCTAGAAAAACCCCTTAGCACCCTAGGGAAGCCCCGAGGCTCCCGGAGTCCCGAGAAAAAGGAGTTTTTCGGTTTTGAAACGCCGCTCCAATTAAGTCCCGGTTTTCGATAAAATTCGCTGTAAGTGTGCTACGCTTACGCAATTTTTTATATAGCTTTCAAATAATTATAGGAATGTTATTAGGTCCTTAAAATAATTATTTGAGCTATTATTATGAGTTATATTGAGCGTTATTAACGCTTAATAATAGTCAGACTAATTAATTTGTCGCGGTTATCGTTAAACTAAACCCTAGTGGTATCGGTACTAGGTTTTATCGAAGGAATATCGTTTTGAGAGTATCGAAGCGCTGTCCGAGTGCTGAGTCACCACCTACTCAGGTGAGTGCATAGTTACTTTCAGCTTACACATAGATATGAAGTATTTTACGTGCTGTGTGTGTATATTATCTGTATACTTGCTATCTATATTGGAAGAACGTTTTATACATGTTTTCAGTGATTCAAACTGTATAAGTATTTTATATCTACATAATGTGCGGGGTAAAACACGGGTAGATATAATAGTTGCTGTGTGACAAAATAAAATAATGAGAGGCCTCGTTATAGCTGTTCTTGATGATCTAGTCATCTAGCGGAGTATAGATGACAACCACGGACTATTCTAGACAGTCCAGTGGAACACTAGCAGGCTCGCAACCTGTAGGTGTTTATTCGAACTGTGTGTTTAACCGAACTGTGTGTTTATTCGAACTGTGTGTTTATTCGAACTGTGTGAACTGTGTGCTCACTAGGTATACTCCATCCCAATGATAGTCCTTTGACTAGGTCCCTTGTGTTAGATGTTTTAGGGACGTAATGTGAGGATAACGGGAATGGGTAATTGGGTTGATTGTTTGATGTTTAACAATAATAATTATATTATTGTGGGTTGAAAACCCTATGTACTCACCAGGTTTCCCAACCTGACCCACTCAGTTTATTTATATCACAGGTGTTGATATGAAGTCACATTACACAAAGAGATTTAAAGAGATGTAGATCACTAGTGTAAATAATTGTAAGTTCTGTTTATGCTTATGTTTCTGTATTAACGATGGCATCCCAAACGTTTTAAAATGAAATAAATACGTTTCTTCGAAAATGTTTTAATAACGTATTTGCCATGTTTTTCTGGGAACAAATTCCGCAACATTTTTATAAAATGAAGTACTCTGATTTTATAAAGCATAAACAAACCGGTCTTTTTTGGCCGTGATTTTGGGGATGTCACAGTTGGTATCAGAGCATTAGTTTAAGCGAACTAGGAATATGGATTTATTTCTAGACTTAAACTTAGAATGCTAAGCGATGATTGTGAGGTGTGAGTACTAGATTATTTTAGGAATTATGCCTAAAATGCTTTTATGTGCTAAATACTTGTGCCTGATATGCTGTTAGTTGTTCGGATCTATGGTCTGTTGCCGACCGGATCTGGAAACCTTATGTGTTTAGGATTCTAAACGTACGACTACGATATTAGAACTAGCATATAAACGTTTCGGAGTGATAAGGATGATTTAACCGTCAATCCTAAGTAAAGGCCTAGATTCACCTTATTCGGTGTATAGATCAAGATGGCAAGAACCCGTAGCGGAAACGTGAATGCAAATGGGAACCGAAACCAACCCCCAGTGACTGAGCAAATACCGGTTGTAGTAGCCGCTGCTGAGCCAATAACAATGGTCGGAGTGCAAGCAATGATCCAGGCGATGTTGGATCGTCAAATGGAGGGAACTAGACGTTTGCTCCAGCAAAATCGAGATTGTTGATATTCCGACCCTTGTGGTCATATCGAATCGAGTCCGACTACGATGAGTATGTTGTGTGGTTCAGAGAAACAAGTTTGATGTAGCGTCCGACATTAAACCAAACGGTTGAAATTAAAGCGATCAATAGAAGTATCGCACTCGTTGTTAAAGAAGTTGGTAGCTAGAAATGCCTAATGTTAAAGTGTGATTATATCACATTAGAACATGAAGGAAGGCATAGTCTGTTTTAGAATTTAACTCTAAGAGACCTAAGTCTAAGTGTTGCAACATACGATGATAGGTCATTAGAATATGACACATCGATCCATAGTAGTAATAAAAGAAGTCATCTCAAGTTCGTATCCAGTAAGGATCGAGATTTTGACTTGAAGATCATAATTTGGAGTCTAGCCTGAGGTAGAGAGCAGGTGCACGATCGAGTACTACATACAGTCAATAAGTCTGAGAGATAGACTTGAAGGAATGTAGAAGTTATAATTATTACCTAGGATGAAGAGACGACGTATGGAGTCATTATACGACCATGTTTCGTTGATGATTCCGGGACGTAATCATCCTAAGGGGGAGATAATTGTAACGCCCGCGAATCCGGGCTAGTCAATTTAGAGGCAATAAGGGTCGAAAACGACTTTTCGACAAAAGATTATTTAGAATAAATAATCTTAACCAAGTTTTAGAGTATGTCACAAGGTTTCCGTACATATAAGGAACACCAAAATCCGAGTTATAACGAAGAAGTTATGACCCGTTGAAGTTTCGCGACGGAACCGGCACAATACCGGGAAGCGTAAATAGTGAATTTACGATAGAGTGAGATTTAGCTTTAGCAATCTAAACGAAAGTCATAGAATATGTTAAACTAAGAACATCGATAAAAAGAACGCCCAAATCTGACTTCGTATGAAGAAGTTATGATTTTTCGAAGTTTCGTACTAGCAGTGTACAGCCCGAAATTCGAATATTAGATCGAGCGGTTTTTAGCCGACACGACCTTAATGAGAATCAAAGATCTCATTGAGAGTAGCGTAACGAGAAAAAGATGGGCGAAAACGGGTGTCGGATGAAGAAGTTATGAGGATTTAACGGACCAATCGTGTCTCGGCCCGTTAATAATATAAAATTTAAAATCGAGCCAAAACTAGCCGACGAAGTCTAAACGAAAGTTGTAGAGTACGTTCCCACCTTCGCGTGGATATAAAGAACGTCGAAAACGGAGGTCGTACGCGAAAGTTATGAATTTTTAAAGATGGGCATGCAATTTGCGAAATCTGATGCGAGATAGATGACGTGGCCTCATCGCAGCCGTCCATCGTCGATCAACAGAGCGCCCTTCGGATCTCGCCACGTCGCCTCGATTCGCTTTACGCCCCGCGTCGGAGTTCGGTACGCCCAGCGTACCCTCGGTCCTTATCCTCTTCCGAAGTGCGAGCCAGCTGGCGACCCAATCCGAGATTACGCCCAGCGTAGCTGCTGGACGCGCCGCGTAGTCCGAGGCTGCTGGGACTATAAATAGCATGCGAGCCATTCCGAGTTTTTCACTCCTAATCCACTTCTTTCTCTCACTAGTTTCTCTCTCTAGCTCATCTAAACCCCCCTAAACCCTAGAAAAAACCCTTAGCACCCTAGGGAAGCCCCGAGGCTCTCGGAGTCCCGAGAAAAAGGAGTTATTCGGTTTTGAAACGCCGCTCCAATTAAGTCCCGGTTTTCGATAAAATTCGCTGTAAGTGTGCTACGCTTACGCAATTTTTTATATAGCTTTCAAATAATTATAGGAATGTTATTAGGTCCTTAAAATAATTATTTGAGCTATTATTATGAGTTATATTGAGCGTTATTAACGCTTAATAATAGTCAGACTAATTAATTTGTCGCGGTTATCGTTAAACTAAACCCTAGTGGTATCGGTACTAGGTTTTATCGAAGGAATATCGTTTTGAGAGTATCGAAGCGCTGTCCGAGTGCTGAGTCACCACCTACTCAGGTGAATGCATAGTTACTTTCAGCTTACACATAGATATGAAGTATTTTACGTGCTGTGTGTGTATATTATCTGTATACTTGCTATCTATATTGGAAGAACGTTTTATACATGTTTTCAGTGATTCAAACTGTATAAGTATTTTATATCTACATAATGTGCGGGGTAAAACACGGGTAGATATAATAGTTGTTGTGTGACAAAATAAAATAATGAGAGGCCTCGTTATAGCTGTTCTTGATGATCTAGTCATCTAGCGGAGTATAGATGACAACCACGGACTATTCTAGACAGTCCAGTGGAACACTAGCAGGCTCGCAACCTGTAGGTGTTTATTCGAACTGTGTGTTTAACCGAACTGTGTGTTTATTCGAACTGTGTGTTTATTCGAACTGTGTGAACTGTGTGCTCACTAGGTATACTCCATCCCAATGATAGTCCTTTGACTAGGTCCCTTGTGTTAGATGTTTTAGGGACGTAATGTGAGGATAACGGGAATGGGTAATTGGGTTGATTGTTTGATGTTTAACAATAATAATTATATTATTGTGGGTTGAAAACCCTATGTACTCACCAGGTTTCCCAACCTGACCCACTCAGTTTATTTATATCACAGGTGTTGATATGAAGTCACATTACACAAAGAGATTTAAAGAGATGTAGATCACTAGTGTAAATAATTGTAAGTTCTGTTTATGCTTATGTTTCTGTATTAACGATGGCATCCCAAACGTTTTAAAATGAAATAAATACGTTTCTTCGAAAATGTTTTAATAACGTATTTGCCATGTTTTTCTGGGAACAAATTCCGCAACATTTTTATAAAATGAAGTACTCTGATTTTATAAAGCATAAACAAACCGGTCTTTTTTGGCCGTGATTTTGGGGATGTCACAATATTTTTCCGCTGCTTTTATAAATAAAATAAATTTTCGTTTGACTTATTTATTTATTTATTTGTTTATTTCCTTGCAATGAAATCGTTATGAAAATTGGTGTTTGCATATTTGTACAACAAATGGATATGATTCTTATTATGTTATTTATGGAAAGTCGAGAAATTTACCAAATAGAGAGAGTTTCTCATCGCCCAAGTTTCAATTGGACAGAAACTTGGAATCATGCAACTTGATTGCACGATGAATGAGAAATTTCGTATTTGGAAATTAGACTAATTCGTTGACAAAGTGTCAAGTGAAGGACTAGGAGATCGAGTACACAAAGTTGCGTATTGATCAAGTTCACCATAAGAGTAACAAAGATATTTGTTATGATTTACTAAAGGTTTAGTAAATATGATTGTACTTACAAGATTAAGTGTAATTGTGAATTGATTGAAAAAGTTTAAATCAACAGCAAACGAATAAGAAGAATCAAGTAGGCAGAAAGATAAAAGTTTCTCCATTCTAAGAAGAAGGGAGAGTAGCTTTTATGCTTTATGATAGGTCTTAATGATTAAGAACCATATCTCAATTGATCCTCTAAGTGAGTCTTAGTATAATTGTATGATTAAGAAGAGGAATCAAGGATTGAAGAAGTCAATCATACTTCGTTCCAAAACAAGTCTTAGAGTTAAGATTGTGACAATGAGTGAAAAGTATTAAAGGTTTATAACATTCATTAAATGTGGTAAGTTGTGATGTCTTGGATAAGAAAAAGACCAACTAGGACCAATTTATGAAGTGTTTTGATAAAAGCTACACTAACTCTTGAATATTTGTTTGTCAAGAAATGGTTGTGGACAAGAGAATCTTATATGTCAAGGAGTCAGTGGGAGTCTTAATGGTCTTGAAAGGTTTCAAGAACAAATCGAATAAACCTTATCGATCATCACTAGCACACGAGTTGAGGTTTACAACCTATCGTGTTGACATTATTTTGTTTCTGTGCCAATCCAATCGAGTTAATTATGCATGTGAGTCCTATGAGTTCTCATTTGAACTCTTAAAAGGCAAAGCACCTTAATCAATGAAAGGTACATTGATAAGAAAAGGTGAGCTGCTTAACCACTTGGAAGACATGATGGGCAGCTGTGCTACCATAAGGCAAGAAATCAAGACTAAGAAAGTTCGGTCCATATGAATTTAAATTTGTCGTAAACTTTAGTTTTGGCAAATTCACATGGATAGGAACACATACACCGTTTAAATCTAAGTGTCATAAGATTTCCTCCTTCATGAAAATGATTGTGAGGAAATGCTTTCACTAAGAAAGATTTTAAGAAGATAGTGATTGTAAAATTGCATTCTCAAATTCGATTATGGTTACGGCATCCCTTTCCAAAATTTGAATTGTGAGGTTTGGCAAGTGTTTAGACACACATATGAACTATCGAAGGCAAAGGAGTATAAGTTCAAGAAGCCTTGATAAAAGATTATCAAAGCACTAAGTATTAGAAACATGAACTTAAGAAATTCAATAAGCATTGTTTCTCTGAAAGTTAAGATGTTTGTGAATACATGTCGAAGCTAGTGGGAGCATAAGTGTTATGTTTTATAATAATCATCATGATAGTGGGAGCATAAATGTTATGATTGTATGATTATTAAGGCAAGTATTGCAAGTTGGCAATATTAATTATAGAAAACAAGAGTCATACCTTGCAAAGTAGTAAGGGTTGTAAAGTTGTTTTGCTATAATTAAGGGAGAGAATATTATGCTTCATTTCAAATCTAAAGGCTTAGGTTGTGGAATGTTAATAATATTAGTCAAAGGTATATAGTGTGTTCTTAAAATTTCGATTATGATTACGGCATTCCTCTTCACAATTCGAATTTTGAGAACATAGCAAATAAAACATTATGAGTCGTGTCCCATACGCTTCGGGTATAGGATCGATTGCAAATGCTTTGATATTTGACCATTCTAAAATTTTCTAAATGTCGAGCGCATTTAGAGGGAAAAGGGACTAGAATTGGTTTTGACTAAAATAATTAAACAACTATCAAAGGACAATCCAAAGTTCGACGAGGATTGGTCGCTTGTGAGTAGTTGGAAGTATAGTATTGGAAAATATGGAAATGTTTCCGTATTGGATGGACCATATCAACTTCATTACGAATAGATAAGTTTCTATTAAGAATGAGTTGTCATATGGAACATATGGAAGTGTGTCCATATTGAGAATTGAATATTGAAAATCTATGACTAGATTAGGAACTTTTATGTAAAAGGATGTTCAAAGAATGTACTTTGAGTGAGAGACATCACGTCTATGGAATTGTCTTGTAACAATCTCCGATAGAGGACTTTGTAATATCATTGGCAATAGTCTTTGTGACTTTGGTGCAGTGACATTACGAAAGGATAAGTTGCATAGAATGTTAGAATCTAGCATATTCTATAAGTAGCAAGAATTTGATATTCTTTAACTTATGGAAAAAGGATTTGGAGTTGTGAAATGAGAATGATTGGAAATGTGTTCAATGTGATCTATTTCACAAAGTAAGAACCATAGGTAAACATTGTGTGCATGCTAGGAGCATGGAACAAGTGTTGTAATTCAAATAAGAAGTTGATTACCCGAAACGACAAATAATGAGTAATCAATATGGTGATAAATAAAAGGCGTTTTATTTATGCTCAAAGGGTTGAGGCCATATGGGATTAGTATTATTCTTGTGTTTCACATTTGCATGTTTTGACTTCCAGAATAATTGAGTTTATTAAGAATAATCGAATTATTCGAACGGGCCACAGTCGTTCATATGTTAGAAATAGATATGAATGAAGACTGTCGTGAATTGGTGTGTGGAATGTCTAGAAAAGTATTAGACATAAGCAAGTGTTTGTTGCAACGTTCATGAGTGCTTAAGAATATGATTTGAGCATTGGATTAAACCCACGCTCAATTGGATCACTCCATGAATTGTATCACGAGTGATTGGTGAGACGATAACATCTTATATTCTTGAAACCGAGATGTGTCAGTTGTATCTTGCGAATCGGTTGCACATTGATAATATGTAAACGCACTAGTAACTTGGTGTTATAAAACATATTGTTGTGTGTGATTTGGTGCATGAGTGCAAGCAAGCATTGTCTCAAAGTTTATCCGTTCCTTTTATCCAAAGTAGGATAAAAGCGATATCTTTGGGCCCCTCGATGGTTTAATGATGAAAAACGTAAATGCTCGGCCGGGCTAGGGCTAATTTGATTTGTTCAATTAGTCTGTCGTCATAAATCAGAAATCGACAATTAGTACAAAGAGAATGATTTGAAATCATATCTCATATGATATCTAGAATGGAGGAATATATTATCCCTTATCTAAGGACACGCGTATCTGAAAGGATCAGAGTTGACAGCGGCTTTGGAAAGCTACGATTGTAGATCAGGATCTGAAGTCATACGCATAATAGTTATTAGACTTATCCAAGTGGAGACTGTTGGATTAGTGTCTAAGTCCATAACTATTTTGGTATGTACTTGACCCGATGGTGCATGGTCCTTTTGGGTTGCCTTCACCGAAGCAACTTTATAGGATGAATTATGGAGAGAAAGGATTAAATATGATTTATTAATATATTATGAGAATAATATATTAAAGGAGAAATCATATTGTTTAATTAATATTAGTCAATAATTAATTGGTAATTAGTTTTGTGACTAAAAGAGATTAATTAAACTTAAGGGACTGGAATTGTAATTATAAGATAATTACAATTTGGGCCATGGATTGCCTTTTATTATAAGGTGGACCAATTCTATGGGGAAGCCCATATGAAATCGTCCAAGGCCTTATGGAAAGGGCTCCATGGGTTGCTTAGGGCTTAAGCATCCAAATTAGGGTTTCCTTGTTAGATAACCCTAGTTGCCTCACTATATATAGAACCCTTAAGGCTTAAAAACGTGGGGGAACTTCTCTTCTAGGGTTAGAACACGTTTTGGGCAGCCTCTATCCTCTCTCCTCTTCATCCACTTGCTTATGGTGTTTGTAAGCCATTAGAGGAGTGACACTTGTGACTCTAAGCCTTCCAAAGTCAATTCAAAGGAGGAATTGGGATTGTTATTGCTACATAACAATCAAGGTAATATCATAAACCTAATTATATGTTAATATTGATTTCCATATGCTAGAATTAGGGTTTATAGTCTTGGATTCAAAGCATGTACAATAGAGAAACCTAGATCCAAGCATTAGGGTTTGTATGAGCACATAGGATGTCTTATGACCAAAACCCAACAAGTACCGCCCGAAGTTATTGGTCAGATGAGCACATGAGAGTTGGATGCTAGGATTCGTGAGATCCTGCATGATGAGGTTGTTGCGTTGTTCCGGGCTGAGTTGTCGGAACTGTTTGGGTCGATCAAGACCGCCATGGTTGAGTATTTTGATGAGCGCTATGCAGCTCTCACAAAGACGGCTGCCGCGGCGGCTACAGCGGCTGTAGCAGCGGCAGGGGGAGGAGCCGGTCGAGGTTTTCAGTATTGGGACTTCGATAATAGGAAGCCTCCTACCTTCGATAGGGTTCAGGACCCGATTGTTGCTATGAGATGGTTGTCAGACGTGGAGGGGTGTTTCTTCACGTGTTCATGCCCTGCTGATCAGAGGGTGAGGTGTGCTCTGAACCTGTTAAGGCTCAGGGCGAAGGATTGGTGGAGATTGACCACGGGGTCGTATTCGGATGCGCAGAGAGCTGCGGTTTCATGGGATCAGTTCCGGGAGATGTTCAGCACTTGTTATGTTCCGCGGGTCGAGAGGGAGAGATTGGCTCAGGAGTTCCTGGAGCTGAAGCAGGATTCGGAGTCAGTGACGGAGATCACCAGGATGTTCACTGAGAGGGTGATGTTTTGCCCTGAGTTCGCTTCATAGCAGGCTCAGATGTCCCGATCTCTGAGTATGCTCAAGAGGGATATCAGGCAGTTTGTGTCTACGCAGAGCTGCGAGACCTTGTTGGAGTTGCAGGAGGCCGCCAGGCGGCGTGAGTTGGAGATTGAGTTGCAGTTGCGAGAATAGAGGCAGGCTCTGGTGCAGTCGCAGCCAGCACCGAAACGATCCTAGACCGTTGATTCTAGATTGGGAGATCAGGGCAGCCACACTTGTGAGAAGTGTGGGAAGGGTCACACCAGAGTTTGTAGGCCCGGTGGTGCATGCCGCAAGTGAGGAAAGGAGGGGCACTATGCGAGGGGTTGTCGGCAGACAGCCCCGGTTCAGGATCTGAGGATTTATTATCATTGCCATCAGGTTGGACACTTGAGGGTCAACTGTCCACAGCTTGCTGCAGGACCGGTGCAGGCTCCAGCACCGGCCACTTTGAGGATTACGGGTGGAGGTCAGGGTGGAGCGGAGCCCCCAAGGGCTCAGGGTCGTGCTGTTCAGCTTACAACAGAGGAGGTCAGGGCAGTGCCAGATGCAGCTACGGGTATGTTTCTTCCTTGATGTCTTGTTATTTTGTGATTATTTTGGAGTATTGTATATTTGCTAGTCTGGTTGTGTGGTTTCTGGTATTGTATTCGTTGTTCCTTGAGGTTTGTGGTATGGTTAAGGGTTTGGTGTTGGGAATTTTGTTGGTTATCTTTCATGAGGGTTATTAGTGGGAATCTGGCGTTTGGTCTGAATGTTGGGCAACATCTACAGTCTGAGGAGTGATTGGCTGAAGGTTGGGTTTCTTTCGAGCCGTGATGATCCGTGATAATATGTGATGTTGTGAAGGTTGCTCGTTCTAGTGGGAACCAGATCGTGCGTA
Source organism: Lactuca serriola (assembly GCF_051521515.1). NCBI lineage: Eukaryota > Viridiplantae > Streptophyta > Magnoliopsida > Asterales > Asteraceae > Lactuca > Lactuca serriola. The sequence goes on from NC_136411.1 coordinate 237,718,270, forward strand.
AGGGATTGTGTTGTGTAGGGTTGATAAGGGAGGGTCGGTGATGGCGACCGGTGGTTGATAGTCAGTGCTTTAAGTGGGGGAGAATTGTAAAATTCTCCGGAAGATCGATGGGCATGATAGATTATTTAGCTGCTTGAGATTCAGCAGTGGTTCTGTCAGCCAAGAGTGTAGGCTGGTATGAGTAAGTGGCAGACATGCGGGGCGGGATACAGACCAAGGGTGATTGATTGTGGAAGGTCTGGGATCGGGCCAGGAATTGAGTATGAAGGGTGGAGGTAGAGTTCGGAACCCCTAGAGGGCTAGAACAATATGCAGGGGAGAGTTTTACTGGAGGGATAATTCGGGATGTTGGATGCTGGTTGAGCGGTCCGGATAGACTGAAGGTCGGTGGCGTACCAGTCAGGACGAAGGCTCAGAGAACGGTCCAGACAGGCTGAAGGCCCTGGAGGGCGGTCCAGACCTGCTGAAGGTTCCGAGAGTGGTCCAGATGGGCTGAAGGCCTGGAAAGGCGGTCCAGTCATGCTGAAGACTCTGCATGTGTTGATAGATCGGTAAGAGGAAATGAATTAAGTATGTCGCGACGTGTTAGCGTCAGAAGGTCTGGCCCCGGGTATTGATCATAGTGAGTGGAAGGAAGAGCATGGACTTCTTGAGAGTCCTTGCGAGCGGATCCAGAGCATGTGTGGTGCATTGAATAACGGTTATGCTATAAGAGAATGGTGTAGTATTGGGTGAGCATCGTGGCACTTGTTGTAGTGACAAGACGGCCAAGTGGATTTCCTTGGTAAGGAAAGGGAAAGGAATGTAGCTTTGAGATGGAGTGTAAGTTCATGGAAGTGAAAGCAGTAGTGTAGAGTATGATTGGGGTGTCCCAATCATGGTTGATGAGCAGTGTGTCTGCGACTGTGGTATGGCATCACGTCCGGGTTGGATATTTGCTGAGGTCACGGAAGGAATTTCCGAGGGTAAAGCCAAAATGCTCGGAAGGAATGAAAGGATGGAATATTGGATTTCCAGTTTGATTTTGATCAAGGATTTATGTATGTGGTGGAAATTCATCCTGGGGGATGTTTAGAGGTGTCGTCAGTGTATCGAGTTTTTCTAACCCGAAGATGCTAGAGCCAGTTCAGCATGGGTATGATACTGCGGTGGAGAAACTCATGGGAGTTGCTCTGAGGCTGAAGGATGTGTCATCCTGACAGCATGGAATGGATAAAGTTGGGCTCAGACCGGGAATTCCGGTGGTTCATGGTTATTTCTAGCTTGTATGAGTCGAGTGATTGTTGTGAAATGGACAAGTAAAGTATCATGGAGTGATACTCAGTTGATAAGTGTGATTATCAGAGGACGAGGCCGGTGGTCAGCTTGAAGCGGTGGTCAGAACACCGCGGCAAGGAAAATTGGGTTTGGGTTTCGGTGGTTGTGCTTTGAGGAACCTGATCTGGTCAATGCCAGGTGGTGCATTGCGAGAGTAGTTCTGGAGTTGTGTTGCCGCAGGCTTCGAGGATGAAGCCTAATTTAAGTGGGGGAGAATTGTAACATCTCGGAATATCAAGAGTAGAGTTGAAGGGCTAAAAATGTAAGTGTGAGAGGGCAACTCGGTGAGTAGGGTCGCGACTCTAGTCGCGTGTTAAGTGACCGACTCGGCGAGTAGCATGGATGGACTCGGCGAGTTGGTGCTGAGTGGAGAAAACCCTAATTTCAGAGGTTGAGCCCTATATAAAGAACATAACACTTCTTCCCCACCCTCTTTACCTTCCCTTTGAGTTCCAGAAACCCTAAATTCGTGTGAGCCTTCCTTGGTGAGAGATTAGAGCCTTGGAGGAGGTAATCTTGGAAGAAAATTGAAGAGCAAGAAGAGTGGAGCAATGGGCTTTGCATAGAATTGGTTCAGTCATCAGTGGGAGCCTTCATTTGAGGTAATAATATTCTATTTGAGCTTTTGTGAATCTAGATCTATCATTTGTGGGGTTTTGGGGGACAAATGAGGTCCATCTCAAGTTTGGTGTAAGATCTGAGGTTGCTACCTCAGATCTAGGTTGTTAATGATCCAGAAAGCCATAAAGTCTATGCTCAAGAGTTGTTGGTGATGTTTTTTTGTCCCAAACCCTATCCCTAGAATGTAAAATGCCTAGATCTCTTTGGATCCACGTAAAGTTTGCCACTTTACGTGATGGATGGCTTGTAAAAGACTAGATCTATGGTTTAGAGCTTCTGCATGGCTTGGAAAGCCTCTGTATGGTTTAAAATCTAGGGGTACTCGGCGAGTCACAAGAGTGTACTCGGCGAGTTGCTTGAAGATAGACCGAAACTCGACGAGTTGGAAGAAAAACTCGGCGAGTTGGTTGAATTTGGGCAGGAACTCGGCAAGTTGGAAGAACAACTCGGCAAGTTGGTTGCAGATATCCTTGGACTCGGCGAGTCTGGTCGTGAGGTCCTAACCTTTCTTCTGGTTGAGCTGTGAATCTGTGAGTCAAGGGATGACTCGGTGAGTCGAGTGTGAAAGGACTCCGAGTTGTTGGACTCGACGAGTCTCGGGGTGACTCAGCGAGTTGAGTCGCGAATTGGGGAAAGTTCTGAGCATGGGGACTCGGCGAGTCATCCGGTTGACTCGGCGAGTAGAGTTAGTCAGGGGTTGACTTTGACTTTGACTTTGACCAAGGGTTGACCAGTTGATTTCCAGGGGCATTTTGGTAATTGTTGGATATTGTTTTGAGTTCAGCGTTGGTGTTGGCTAGTGGTGGAGATCGTGTCAGTGGTCGGAGCAACTTGGGCTTATCTATTCAATCGGCAGTTGCGAGGTGAATTATCCTCTCTATATCGATAGGGTCTACGACACCAAGGCCGACCCTTTTATCGGATTGTGATCTGTGTATCGTTGTTATGTTTTTGTTTGTTGTGTTGCATCCTGGTAGTTAGGATGGTATATGTTAGAGACCTGGTTAAGGTCGGTATCCTCGTATATATGATGATGCTATGTTAGAGACCTGGTTAAGGTCAGTATCCTCGTATATCGGATGATGCTATGTTAGAGACCTGGTTAAGGTCGGTATCCTGGTATATAGGATGATGCTATGCTAGTGACCGGTTAGGTCGGTATCCTGGTTAGGATGATGTTATGCTATGTGATCTGTTAGATCGGTTTGATTGGATGTGATATGTTATATGATTGAATGTTTATGTGCACATGGTTGTTGGACTGGGATTGGGTTGAGGCGGGACCTGCTTTGTGCTGTAGGCCAACATACCCAGGACAGACCGGTTATTCCGAAGGCCCAGCGAGCAGTCCGGGTAGGCTGTAGGCCCCAAGAGGGCGGACCAGACGTGCCGAGGCTCGGAGAGTGGACCAGGCCGACTGAAGGCCCAGTACGGGCGGACCAGTCATATTGTAGACTCAGAGAGTGGACCAGGTGGATTGAAGGCCCGGTGCGGGCGGACCAATCACACTGTAGACTCGATGTATGTGGTTAGACTCGGAGGGTGGACCAGGTGGACTGAAGGCCGATGCGGCGGACTAGTCACACAGTAGACCCGAAGTGCATGGTTGTTCTGTGTTCTGTTATGATATGGCATGTTATGCATGTATGGTATATGTGGTTGGTATTTCGGGGATATCTCACTAAGCGTTCGGGCTTACAGTTGTGGTTTAATGTTTTTCAGGTTCTTCAGGAGACCGTGGCAAGGCAAAGGCATGATCGTACCGCTCCTCATGATTATGTTTTGTGATGTGATTCTGGGAAGACTCTGAAATAATTGTATTGAAAACCTTTTTGTAATAATTTTATGGAATCGGGTTGTTTTTGAAAAGTTTAAATTGGTTGGAATTTTATGGTCGTTAAGAATAGCAATTGCATGTCTCGTATATATGCTGGTGGGATATTAGTTACCTAACCTCTATGTGTTATCTTTTGATGGCCAATATGTATTCAAGATTTCTATAACCAAGTTATAGGGCGGTTAGACAAGTATTTCAACTTGTATGATTTGATCTGAAATCTTTTGTGATAAAGGATACCTAAGTAAGAGAGATATGAGGCATAGATGAGATCAAACATGTCTATTAAACTTTATTATTAGCAATCCCATAAAAATCAAAATTATATAGTAAAATATAACTAATACTCGATATCTGCCTAGTTAGATTCAGATTAATAGGATAAACATCACCTAACAATTTTATTTGTTTTAAAACTTGGATGCTAGACTAAAGGAATTTTATTAAAATTATGTAGATAAAACAAAATCTAATTTCGTAACTTTTCATCCTATTTCACTTGCTGAAATAATAGCATTCATAAAGGCCTTATTCTCGAATGGAAACTTACTAAGACAAAAAACCTATATATGATACATGTTGCCAACACTATGATGTTGAAAATGTTTATAGCATCATAACTAGGAACAATTATTCTTGACATCCAAGAAGTCTTGAATAGATTAGATGTATATCTGATGATCTAACATGTTAAGCAGATATTTCAACAATACAATAATATTTGTTGTAAGCCAACTTAAACAATGGAATATTACAAGGCTAAAAAGAGTCATCCAAGAGGCCCATAGTTTAGGGAATGGACACCTTTAAGCCCAACAAATCCAAGAAGGGCCACATATATTGATCAAGTTTCTTTTATGCAGAAACATGACACTAGAAGAGGAACTATCCATCTTATTTGAAAAGAAATTATCAAGAGACTAGTACTTCAAGTATCTACTAGATATAACTTATACTTTTTATATAACACTCAAGTACTTGGTACTTAAGGTTAATATAATATTTGTAAATGACTTGTAAATGTGCAAGAAGAGTAAGTAACTAACCACAACCAAGTTGTAACTTTACTCTTAGATCTTGAACCTGATTGATAACTTAGACTCATGAACACTGAAATGTGATCTATATCTAATAATCAACTATACGCTTGATTAATCTTACTCTCTATAGAAGGAGTAAGAGATTCTGTTAGAAAGAATGCATACATGGAGATCTATACGCATTTAGCAAGACTTGTTATAAAATGATTTTCTCATACTCATGTGATTGACTATGATCTTTGTCATACTCATGTCATTGACCATGATCAAGCCATTTCACAAGTAGCTATGATTAGACCCAGAAAGATATTATTTACTAAAATTACATATTCTTAATATGAGATATGACAAATAAATTTCAAGAAAAATCGTTTTTTCTTAATAGACACCTACTTGAAGATGTCTATATAGCATAGCCTAGAGTTTTTCTTAAACCAAGTTATCCTAACAAAACATGTAAGCCTTAAGATCTATTTGTGCATATAAAACAAATACCTCAAGGTTGGAATCGTCATTTTAATTTTAAAACACAAACTATATTTTTTTTAATCAAAATAAAGATAACAAATATGTTTACTAAGAACTAGTATGAGAGATAGCGATATTCTTAATCTGACATAATTAATCATGAGAAACTACATTATAACAATGCAAGGCTCTTTCGCCTTGACTCAAAAAGTGTTTCTAAGATGAAAGACTTAGGAAAGACAAGATACATTCTTAGATGTAAAATCTATAGGTATAGATAAAGATGAATGTTAAAGTTTTAAATCTGTTTGTATATGTTGGCAATATCTTGAAATAGATCAAGATACAAGATTCCTTGAAAGACTCTTGGCATTGCCACATTGCACCATTTTGATCGTGCCTGAAACTGACCTACCATATAGGCTTAAGCTAGATAAAATGATTCATATTCTATTTGTTTGGCAAATGAATCCATTCCTTTATGTCATATTATACACAAGACCAAGTATAAAATCATGCGAAGAACATATCATAAGATACTAATTGGATACATGGGTAAGTCATTAGACGACTATAAGGATCTAAGAGTACTTAAGAAGAAATAAAAGAATATATATGAGATAATCATTTTAGAAGAAGATCTCTATTTAAAGAGTTACATAAGATTCTAACTTCAAAATAAATATATATAATTTTGAGTTATAATTGGATTATGATTTCATCATTGAATGAAGAGTAAGTTTTGTTAGAATGAGGTCCACGAAAAACAAAATTACACAGTCTACTACAAAATCAGAATACACTGCTACTTCAAAAGTTGTAATCAAATATGATTGGATGAATTAGATCATTGAAAACTAGGTTAAGTATCAAATAAAATCATATGGAATGCTTTATATAAATCATATGTTTTTAGAAACTAAAGAGGCTAAGTTTTATAAAACAAGATATGATATATATATATATATATATATATATATATATATATATATATATATATCAGTGTTGTAAAAATCCCGACTAGGTCCCAATTAATCTACGATTAATCCCTAGGCACTACTCGACCGATTAGAGGGCGCCTACCGATTAATCCCTGCATACACAATGAGTGAAACAGTAGAACCCGATGAAATTTTAACACTTTAAAGAAGTTACATCTCAATACAAACTATGTAAGTTATGATTAGTGTTTTATTAATCATAATAACCTATTTTGTTATGATATTAGTGGTATTTACGAACTTTTGTGTAATAATCGTCATATTTAATTTTTAAAAGTTTAACATATTAGCAATTAATAGTCTCCGATTAATCTCCACCTAACCGATTTATCCTTTAACCTTAGTCCACCGACTAGCTAACGTCGGACAATTTTTACAACCATGATATATATATATATATATATATATATATATATATATATATATATATATATATATATATATAATAGTCATTTGGTTTTATATAATCTAAAAGATTTAGTTTTTATAAAAACTAAATAAAATGTGTATATCAATTGGAAGAGTGTGTTTCATTCTTCCTCCTCCGTCTTGGTTAAAAGCGCAAGCTGCCTTAGTGGAGTATGGGTTGGAGTTCGCTTCTTATTTCTTCCAAGAGTACATACATGCATACCTCTATTACTTATGTCATAACTAGGTATGACTTTAAGGACTTAATGTAAGAACTTTACTTCCATAAAAGGGATGGTCATGAGCAAGTTTTGGGTTGATTTTCTCTTACTCCAAAACTATAGATGGCTCTTTACTTCTCTTTAGTTCTTAACTAATTAAGAAGCTTAAAGACGAAGATGATACTTTCTTACTCTCATTGATTTAATACTTGGTATTAAATTATATCATTATAGATTTCTATAACTACAAGATCAAGACTAACATCTTATCAAGTTGACCTATTGTTAGTGTTCTAGATGAGAAGGAGCTTTGCTCTACATTTTATCTCAACTTCCTAATTTCCAGAAGCAACAATGTCTTTAAATGCTATAAACTTCTTCCTTTTCTATAGGTGTTTTAATCTTTTATAGCTTTACAAAATGATACTTGGTTGGTAAAATGATTTTATTTTATTAAAATATAAAATTGTTTTCATTGCTAATCACGTCAAGTTTGACACTATAATTAGATTATTTTAAAATAAAAACCAACAATATATATATATATATATATATATATATATATATATATATATATATATATAAACTGACATGTATACACACAAAAAATAGCTCTTTGTGTTTTAAGGAAAATTATACAACCAAAATAAATGAAAAATTTTGTCTGCATAAAATAACACATTATAAACTTTACTAATTGTGAAAAAAAACATGTATGCCATTTTCTTACCAAACAAAATCTATGTTTTCCAAAAACCAACATTATCTTAATAATGATTGTAATCTTACTAAATGCAAAAAAATAAATAAATAAATAAATAAATCTGTGATGCCGCTTATTGGGGTTTTCTTCAAAAAATCAGCTTAAAATACGATAAAGATATAAAAATATAAGTAAAATAAATTTTGAACATAAAACTAATTTATAAGCCACCAAAGATCCATTTGAATGAAGGAGATATTAAATAAACAATCATAAGAGGTTTAAGAAATTACAACATTTGTAGAATTTTATCCTGTTGGGATGTTGGAAGTTAATGAAGATGGTAGGAAGGAAAAAAAATTTCTCTAGATTAATCCACCAACATGTTTCCAACACTAAAGAATGGTAGTTCATTTCTTGTAAAATAAAGCTCTTAATCCTTTAAGCACAAACCCAAGTTTTGTCTTAAAGAAGAGTTTAAGTATGAAGCTCTCTTACATTAGTCTAACACTTAAAGAAAAAGAACAGAGAAATGAACCAAGTGGTGGTTTTAAATTCATGGATTAATAGGTTTATGAAGTCCTTTTACATGCTAATATAATTAATGTATCAACATTTAAGACACCATACCTTCTAATGATCAAAAGCATGGACCATATAAGATGTATGAGATGTCAAAAACATGGGAGAAAAAGCAAGCAAACTCACAACCCATACCATTGAAGATACTCTAATTTAAAAGCTTAAGTACTAAATTCATTGATAAATTATTAAGGTTGTTAATTGATAAGCAGGATTGTATTATTAAACAATTTAAATATAAGTGTAGGTTTGAAGAATTTGACCTTTAGATTGTTTTATTTTGTTTTACCAAGAACTGAATTATTATTTCGAATTTCAGAATTTTGATCGATAAAATGATAACCGAATATATTATATATATATATATATATATATATATATATATATATATATATATATATATATATATATATATTATAGTATATTTATATATTATTAACATTTTTTAAATAAAACTAGAAAATGTATCAAAAAAAAGAGCTAGATTAATATAAATTTTACTTCAGAAGTAGGGCATGTGTTTTTTTTTTTACTTGAGTTTTTATCATTCATAAATCAAGCATATTTTTGTTAAGTTAGACATATTTTGAAAAGTAAATAAGGGAAATCAATGGTCAATTTATAATTTGGTTGGTTGGAATCTTATTTTAATTTAATTTGAATTATTTGGATTTAAATTTTAAAATACTTAAATCAATTTGAATACATAATATTGATTAGATTCATATGACAAAAATACAAAATGTATGTTGAACGGATACAATTAATTTGTCACAAATTAAATATCCTCTTACATTAATTGTTACTTATCCTTCTATTCATTTAAATTCTGAGAAATAAATTAAAATATTATTATTTTTATCAAATGTGACATATGGACAAAAGCATAAGTTTGAAGAAAAAATATTTAATTTTCAAAAAATTATATAATAGACAGTATACAAAATAACAATTATAACACTATAACACGTGTAGGAAATCTGTGATTTACTCAATTTTCAATTTTTCGTTATGTTATTTAAACATATAAGAATAAGTTCACTTGTGTTTTTGCTTAGAACAGGATACTCTTGGAATCTACTGGGCATACGACGACAATATTTGCTAAAGGGATCAAGTACCAACACCCTTCGTGGATCTTCTTCCATTTCGCCTTCTTATATATACCAATGCCTCAACTTCCACCCCATCAATCGGTTGTCGATCCTCTTCATTCCAATCTCTAGGATAAGCACAGAGATGGATTTACAGACCATGGCACCAATGGGATCGGCGGCAATTGCAATTGGTGGTCCGGCGGTGGCTGTTGCCGGTGGTATTTCTCTACTGTTTCTCAAAAGTTTTCTCTCTCAGCAACCTGGTAATCCAAATCACCTCCCTTCTGTTCCCGGTAATCCTTCGCTACCCTTCCTTCCCTCTTTCTACTTCATGTCCATTTTTCTATGTGAAGACGATGAGTGTAATTGAAAATTGCAGCCGTACCCGGGGTGCCATTGTTGGGGAATTTGCTTGAGTTGAAGGAGAAGAAACCTTACAAGACTTTTACAAAATGGGCAGAAACTTATGGCCCTATTTACTCCATTAAAACTGGAGCCACCTCCATGGTTGTCGTTAATTCGAATCAGCTTGCCAAAGAGGTTTGCTACACCTATCATTTAAATGAATGGGAACTAAATATGTGTTTATATTCGAAGTTAGAGTCATTAGTTCTTTCTTTAATACGATGCCACAGGCTATGGTGACCAGATTCGATTCCATCTCAACCAGAAAGCTTTCAAAGGCATTACAGATCCTCACAGCCGATAAAACCATGGTCGCCATGAGTGATTATGACGATTATCACAAAACTGTCAAGCGCAACTTACTCACTAGTATCCTAGGACCAGCTGCTCAAAAGAGACATCGCGCCCATAGAGACGCCATGGGTGATAATCTTTCAAGACAGCTTCATGCCTTGGCTTTAAATTCTCCTCAGGAAGCAATAAACTTCCGGCAAATTTTCCAGTCTGAACTTTTCACGCTAGCATTCAAACAGGTGATAGTTTTTTAGTAAGCTATAAGAGAAAGTTTGAATGACATAATAAACATATATAATGTTGCAGACATTTGGGAGAGATATAGAAAGCATTTTCGTGGGTGATCTTGGAACCACCATGACAAGAGAAGAGATGTTTCAGATTTTGGTTGTGGATCCAATGATGGGTGCCATAGATGTCGACTGGAGAGACTTCTTCCCGTATCTTAAGTGGATACCCAACGCCAAATTGGAGGAGAAAATCGAACAAATGTACATCCGAAGAAAGGCTGTGATGAAGGCTGTGATTCAAGAACATAGAAAACGCATAGATTCTGGAGAGGTATAGCTTGTTACTCCATAGTTCTCATACTCACAAGTGGGCTATTATATGATTATGTTAACCTGATTTATGTTTTCTCCCTAAACAAGAATTTGGATAGTTACATCGATTTCTTGCTGGCGGAAGCACAACCGTTAACAGAAAAACAATTGCTGATGTCACTTTGGGAACCCATCATTGAAACATCCGATACCACAATGGTAACCACAGAATGGGCAATGTATGAACTCTCAAAACACCCAAACAAGCAACAACGACTCTACAATGAAATCCGAAATATTTGTGGATCAGAAAAGATCACCGAGGAGAAGTTGTGCAAGATGCCCTACTTATCTGCTGTTTTTCACGAAACACTGAGAGTTCACAGTCCAGTTTCCATAATCCCATTAAGATATGTACACGAGAACACAGAACTCGGAGGATACCATGTTCCTGCTGGCACTGAGGTTTGTTTACATGCTCACGACCTTATTAGTTACATTCATATAAGATATGTGGAATCCGAGATCTTGTCTCCAAAGAGACCTTGACATGTTGGACACCGACAAAACAAAGGGGAAAATGACTTAAAAGCCCAACGAAGTTTCCAAACCGTTCAAAAAACCCCAATCATGTTTTGTCTGTTCAAAAAAACCCAACAAACTTAACATTTTGTCTAAAAAACCCAACTAAGTTACACTTTCCTGAAAGTCAAATAAGAGAAGCTGATGACGTGGCTTATTACTGTATCGATAAAATGACTTGTTAGACCAACAAAGTTTCCAAAACATTTAAAAAAACTCCAATCATGTTTTGACTGTTCAAAAAAAAACCCAACGAACTTAAACAAAACAAAATTTTAATTTTCTAAACGGTTTGGAACTTGTTTGGACTTTTTAGACAAAAGGTTAAGTTCGTTGGATTTTTTTGAACAGACAAAACATTATTGGGCTTTTTTGAATGGTTTGGAAACTTGGTTGAGCTTTTAAGTCATTTTCCTACAGAACAAATGTTAGTTTTGAAATGTTATAATTAATCATATGATGTTTTTCAGCTTGCGGTGAATATATATGGGTGTAATATGGAGAGGGAAATCTGGGAAAACCCTGAGGAGTGGAGTCCAGAGAGGTTTCTTAAGGATAATGAACCAATCAACCTCCAAAAAACAATGGCTTTTGGAGCGGGGAAAAGAGTGTGTGCAGGAGCTATGCAAGCGATGTTGCTTGCTTGCGTGGGGATTGGGAGAATGGTTCAAGAGTTTGAGTGGAGACTTAAAGATGATGTGGAAGAAGATGTCAATACGCTTGGGCTCACAACACAGAGGCTTAATCCGATGCTTGCAGTTATAAAGCCGAGAAACTAATTACTAAAAGGAAATTAATACTATGGATATCCGGGTTAGGACCTACATATATTATATATATGTGATACTTGTTTTGCTGAAATCTTGGTTTTGTAATAGTTGAGAGGTGGAGTTTGTTGTAGTTTTAAGTTTCATTAGGTGAACAAAACTTGTCTTTTGAAAGGACATTGTTCATCAGGATTCTGGTCCATATAATATAATCAAAATTCGAAATTAATGGATGTTAACATTTGGTGCAGTATATGATTCTGACAAATGATCCGATATGAAGGATCTTTTATGGTTAGAATTCGAATCAAATTATAAAAAGTACTTGTAGTACGGATATATCATATTACACCGAAAAAGTCCACTAAATTTTTTTATAAATACATCATCCAAAAGTATGTGTTTACACCAAATAAATACTATTTTTGTAATGAGATGCTTTATATAAAAAATAATAATTTCACTACTCAACCTATCAGGACAATATTATCACATGAGCATACGAGGTACTTTTATGTATCACTTGTGCAAGTGGCATATGAAGTCAGGCTACATGGCCAAACCAATTAAGTAAATAAGTTTTTTTTTTCATTTGTGATTGTCTTCATTTAATTTTTATTGATGAGTATTGAGTCACACCTACCAACTTGGTAAGAGACATCTTAGACGCTATAAAAACGAATTACAGACTTTTAATTGTGGTATCAAACCGTCTAAATATGACCGCTCAGTTACCTAATCCGGTAAGTGGCGAATCAAAAAAGCCCCTAATTATCTCAAACAAAATTTTTGTGTTCGTTTATTGTAAGGTAAAACTTTTAAATCTTATTTATCAACAATAACAGAAGAGAATGTCCCTCCAAGCATTTCTACAATATCTCATTGGTAGTGGAACCACAAGTAACCATTCTTTTATTGCATATATCTTGTGATACTTGTATTAATAATGACTGTGATTGCAGCCATTATAATTAGTACATATTTTTACCGAATATTATATTGGGATCATATGCATTCCGTGATAAATTTTGGATTGGTATATTATTTATCTATGTTAAATGTTTACGAAATGTATGTTACTGGAGAGTATGTGCTATTGGCATTTCACGAATGTCATATATGTTAAGGCTCTTATGTCGTCTCAGATGTCACTATAGATAATCAAAAACTAGAATGACTATCGTGATTCCTAAAAATGGTGACTGGAAATGAAAGTTGTGCTTGCGGGTGTTAGGCTCTATATGCAATAATCAAATAAAGAATCATGGAGAAGATGAGATACACTACAAGAAATATCGGTATTAGCGGCGACACCGGCTATTAGCGGCGACATGTAATTGACGCGTTACATGTCGCCGCTAATAGCTGGCGTCGCTGCTAATGATGCTACAGTGTCCATCCGCGTCAAATCAACCATGTCCGTTCGATCTGCTTTTCATCCAACGGTGGGAAATGAGGAAAAAGGGCGCTATGTTTTCCTTCCCGGGGTGTCGCTGCTAATACCCTAGTTGTAAACAGAGGGAGGTCAAGCTCGTACAGTAATGCATGCTTCAAAGAAGTAAGTTATGATATATTTAAATGTTTATTTAAAGTATAATAAATCTTTTTTTTGTTAAATCGAATATCACTCGAATCGAAGCATTCCGTAAGGCTAATTCCAATCGCCAAGGGGTGTTTTATAGTCCTGCAGTCGAGCAACAATACGTAAGTAGTTAATTTGTATTTTCATATACGTGTTTATATCGTCATGAGTATTTAGTAATATATTTTTATGATGTTTATCATTTTTTGAAAATACAGAATGCTTTACTTCAGGAGATCAATCAACAAACCAAAGCTTCTTCTTCAGCAAGCGGTCTAACACCAAGTGATACAAGAAAATGTTTTGAAAAAATATTGGGTGTTCGACGCGGACATATTAGAGGCATTGGGCGTAAACCCCCTACCGATGTGTCTATGTATGATCAAGAACAACCGATGACACAAGAACCACCACAATCCCAGGTAATTGTTTGTTTAAGTTGAAAAGTATAATGCTATAATGCTATAATGATATGTTGGTAGTTTTTGAAAAATATAATACTATTATGATATATTGGTAATATATTTTGATTTCTTTGTAGATGAAAATGCTGCAAACGATATTGAAGGACCCGACATGTTCTACGGCATTAGAAGAATGGTTTCGTTCATTGTCACCACCAAATAATGACGAAAATGATGAGAGTGATGGCGAGGAATAGGAATTTTAGGATTTTATGAAATGTTTGTTTAGAAGAATACTTTAATTAGGTTGTATGGACTAATATTTTTGATTGTGGATTAATATTTTATAATTGTTATATTGTTTTTGGTTGTGTATGGGTTAAATATAACTGATTTTATAAAATTGTAGATTTATATTCCATAAAATTGTAACAAATAAAAAAAATGAAAAGATCTATATGCAATAATCAAATAAAGAATCATGGAGAAGATGAGATACACTACAAGAAATATCGGTATTAGCGGCGACACCGGCTATTAGCGGCGACATGTAATTGACGCGTTACATGTCGCCGCTAATAGCTGGCGTCGCTGCTAATGATGCTACAGTGTCCATCCGCGTCAAATCAACCATGTCCGTTCGATCTGCTTTTCATCCAACGGTGGGAAATGAGGAAAAAGGGCGCTATGTTTTCCTTCCCGGGGTGTCGCTGCTAATACCCTAGTTGTAAACAGAGGGAGGTCAAGCTCGTACAGTAATGCATGCTTCAAAGAAGTAAGTTATGATATATTTAAATGTTTATTTAAAGTATAATAAATCTTTTTTTTTGTTAAATCGAATATCACTCGAATCGAAGCATTCCGTAAGGCTAATTCCAATCGCCAAGGGGTGTTTTATAGTCCTGCAGTCGAGCAACAATACGTAAGTAGTTAATTTGTATTTTCATATACGTGTTTATATCGTCATGAGTATTTAGTAATATATTTTTATGATGTTTATCATTTTTTGAAAATACAGAATGCTTTACTTCAGGAGATCAATCAACAAACCAAAGCTTCTTCTTCAGCAAGCGGTCTAACACCAAGTGATACAAGAAAATGTTTTGAAAAAATATTGGGTGTTCGACGCGGACATATTAGAGGCATTGGGCGTAAACCCCCTACCGATGTGTCTATGTATGATCAAGAACAACCGATGACACAAGAACCACCACAATCACAGGTAATTGTTTGTTTAAGTTGAAAAGTATAATGCTATAATGCTATAATGATATGTTGGTAGTTTTTGAAAAATATAATACTATTATGATATATTGGTAATATATTTTGATTTCTTTGTAGATGAAAATGCTGCAAACGATATTGAAGGACCCGACATGTTCTACGGCATTAGAAGAATGGTTTCGTTCATTGTCACCACCAAATAATGACGAAAATGATGAGAGTGATGGCGAGGAGTAGGAATTTTAGGATTTTATGAAATGTTTGTTTAGAAGAATACTTTAATTAGGTTGTATGGACTAATATTTTTGATTGTGGATTAATATTTTATAATTGTTATATTGTTTTTGGTTGTGTATGGGTTAAATATAACTGATTTTATAAAATTGTAGATTTATATTCCATAAAATTGTAACAAATAAAAAAAATGAAAAGAGTCTTTTGCAGCGACGCTTTTAGCAGCGACATATAAGTATTAGGAGCGACGAGTTTTTAGCAGCGACAGGTAAGTATTAGCAGCGACAAGTTTTTAGCAGCGACATAGAAGTATTAGCGGCGACAAGAAGGGCATTAGCGACGACGTATTTGGGGCGACGCGTCGCTGCTAATACTTTTAGCAGCGACAAACCTACTTTCTTGTGGCGACGGCAGTCGCCGCTAATACCTGTATTTCTTGTAGTGATAGTCAAACGCATGAAGTCTTGTGTGTGCAGGGTGTTAGGATCTATGGTTGTGTTTGGAGCGACACAGCTAGCTGAAAAGCTAACTTCTTTTTCAAGCTTTTTAAGTTGTCATGTTTGGCAAGCCAAAAAGTAGCTTATAAGCTAGCTTTTTAAAAAGCTGCTCAGACTACCTTTTTAGGAGCTTTTTAAAAATTTTCTAAATATACCCCTTAGTTAATTATAAAAACACAATCTTTTAAATGACCTTTTATGTCATTTCATATTTTTCAGCTAGTTTTACCAAACGTTATTTTTTATCAGCTAATTTTTTATTTAACAGCTAACTTTTTAACTAACAGCTAGTTTTTCAACTAATAGTTAACTTTTCAGCTAGTATGCGAAACATCGTCTATATGTAATAATCAAATAAAGAACGCCATACAAACTACGCTAACAGAAATAGCCGGTAAATACAAGAGTAGCCTCAAAAAATTTAGCAATATTATACTCTCCTTGTAAAAACCCATTCTTTGCTAATTACTATAAATGATTTTGCTTCTTCTATAACTTTTCATTTGGTTCATTTAAATGATGGGGACCTACTTTCATTATAGGCATGATACAAAGAGTCATCTCTCATCTCCTTATGTGAACAGGTGACCATGCCTCATTACTAGTGTCTCAGTCACTCATAACAAAATAGCAATGTTGAATGAAAACATAGACACACCTTAGAACAATTCGTACATTTCTCATCCCATCTTAAGTAGTTAAGCATTTTAACAGAGGTATCCTTACAACCTTTTAGACCATAAATCGTCATCTCACACCTACACTTCAAAACGAGTTATCATATGAACTTTTCACAATATTCTCAAATTATATGATCTACTTAGTGTTTAGGGTTATGCGTGCTTTTTTAGTTTTAACTGCACGAATATTCAAAACATGAGCCTCGTTCTCTCTTATGTTGTTTCTTTATTATGATACTGAACATAAATGATATCAATGTGGGGATCCTACGTAAAATCACCTTCATATTTCTCATCATGTCACTTTTGGGGAATACAAAATTCTCTCTCTCTCTCTCTCTCTCTCTCTCTCTATATATATATATATATATATATATATATATATATATATATATATATATATATATAAAGTTTGCATTTTTTCTTGAACCACATTCATTTGAAACTCCCATGTATTTTTTTCCTTTCACCACATTCATTTGAAACTCCCACGATTTTTCAGTTTCTTTCTAATAATTATTATAAGTTGGTTAATAAGGTTAAATAAATATCAAACTTAAAGTGTAATCATATATAAACTAAACTTCAAAATTAAAATATATATATATATATATATATATATATATATATATATATATATATATATATATTTTCTTCTAGTTATAAAGTTTGTTTTTTTACTTTTAACATATTACAC
Organism: Lactuca serriola; assembly: GCF_051521515.1. NCBI lineage: Eukaryota > Viridiplantae > Streptophyta > Magnoliopsida > Asterales > Asteraceae > Lactuca > Lactuca serriola. The sequence goes on from NC_136411.1 coordinate 237,735,473, forward strand.
TTACTTTATTAGGTCTAATATGTCATGTGTAAACCATTATTATTTTAAAGCTACAACTTTTGATCAATTTGTATAAAATAGTTAAATTGTTAATTTAAATATAACCTTACAGGATCAACTTAAATATAAAATTTAGTTCAACTTAAAAAACCCAAAGAATATTTTGTAAATAATTAAAAGTGATAAATTGTAGTGTCTTTCTAATAATGACTATAAATTGGTTAATAACGTTAAATAAGTATCAAACCTAAAGTGTAATAAAAAAATAAATTAAATTTCAATATTAAAATAATATTTTTACTTCTACTTATAAAGTTATGTCTTTAATTTTTAACATATTATACTTTATTTATTAGATTTAATATGTTGTTGTATTTAAACCATTATCAGTTTAAAGCTACAATTTTTGAACTGTATGGACAAAATACTTCAATTTTTAATTTAAATATAACATTACAGGATCAACTTCAATATAAATTTTAGTTCCACTTAAAAAACTCAAAGAATATTTTGTGAATAGTGAAAAGTGCTAAATTGTAGTGCTAAATACAAAAACTAAATTTTAATATCAATTCACTAAAATATTTCCTAAAGATATTTTTATAATCATTAAAAGTTTTGAAATAAGTTGCTTAAAATAACTTACAATAACAATAGTTAAAAATAACTCTATATAAATGATTATATTTTTACCTTTAAAATAAAAAAAAAATGTTTGATGTTTTAAATAATTACACAGATAGAAATTAAAACATTAACCAAATAAATTTTAAAAATAAATTAACAATAACAACAACTATGAATAATATTAAACCATATATTATATTTAATTTTATTCATGAGTAACCTGCATGCAGATGTCATTCAAAAGATTGAGATTATGCAGTTTTAATAGGTGTATATATTATCATATAATTCAAAATAATTAATATACTATATCAATTTAGTATACAAATTATTATATCAAATTTACCAACGACATTATTGTTATATTGAAAAAAACATATATTTGTAAAGATTTCAACTATATAGATGCTTCTGCGCAACGCACGGGCATTCGCCTAGTATATGTATATGTGTGTGTGTATATATATATATATATATATATATATATATATATATATATATATATATATATATATATATATATATATGGGAGGATTCATACGAAAATGAAAATAATTTGCGAAAACAAGAAAACAAGAAAAACCTATGATATTGCGTCACCTCAACATTATATTTTGGAAAATAATTCATCCAAACTTTGAAATACATGATGATAATCAATGATAGATGAAAAATTGTTTCATATTAGCAAAGTATGATTTTTTAACATTTTTATTATGAAAACATGAATTTAAAAATGATTAAGGACGTGAAAAAAAATATTAAAACCGTCTTTAAATCTATATTACCATAACATCATCCAATGTAATCTTACTATGTTTCATTTATTGCTAATAAATTTATTTTTTTATAGTACATGTGTTTGATTTTCATAAGATAAAATCTGTTTTTGCGTTTTCGCAAGATGTTTATGTTTTCGCATGAACCTACTTCTATATATATATATATATATATATATATATATGGTACAATTTCCATCCACTTCTATATACCTTATATGTCTGTTCGTACCATATTTGTATAGATTTGATGATGGAAAATATATACATTATAGTTGTAGTTTTAGTCCTCATTATAGATAGCCAGTCTTGTCTAAGCAAGTGTAAATAATACACTTAGACAAGTTGATATGTCAGAGTTTGTTTAGTTAGTTAATCTGAAGATACGCTGACGAAATCTGAAGCTACTAAAGATCATCCCCTGATGACCAAAAGATAGTGAAGAATCTATTACCACCAAAGACACTGAAAGTATTATCAGCACGAAGAGCATTCATTGAAGACCTGATAAGTGTGTCCACACTGATCATATGATTCGTTGATAGGCTGATGATATAAGTTGATTGTTATACTCTGCTGAAGATAAAGCTAATCAATGTGTCACTCCATGACGCAAACGTTGATGCTGAAGCTGATTTCCCTGATGCTGACGTTGATGCTCTGATGTGTTGGTGCTTATATCCGAATATAGATGATCATAATTACTTGGTAAAGAAGTATTTTTTAACGTCCCAAAATTTAAGACTAAAATTTTCAATTTTTAAAATAATAAAACCATCATCCAAAATGTTTTCACAAAACCATAACGAAATTAGAGTATGTCAAAATCATCCAAATACATCACAGTCAAATAAAATGCGGAACAAGATGGTGTGTACAATGCGATCATCCCGAGCTCTACCCCTTCGATCCGGAAGTACCTGAAACATACACTGAAAATTGTAAGCACGAAACTTAGTGGGTTTGCCAAATTACCGTCTACCATACATATCTGCCAGCTCAAGGCTGTGTCAGGTCTATTTCACCCCCGGGTCTATTTCAACTCATGCGTTTTCCCAAGCCGTACCGGGTATATTTCACCCCCGTGTCTATTTCAACTCATATGTCAGCACAAGGCTATATCGGGTCTATTTCATCCCACATACATATAGCAAACAGGCATACTGACATATAACACATACAGTAGGAGTCACAAAAACGACAATCACATAGCATATCCTAGTGTCTTATACTATAGTGAGAAAACTTACCTCAGTCTGCTGACAGTCAAACAAATGATCGGGCTGCTAAACTGGAAATCCCCACTAAATCACAAGTAAAGAAAACCTATTTAGAAATTAGATTAATAATCCAACCCATGAATCCAAGCCCTAAATCACGGCCTTACGATAAAAAGTTACTTATTCCTTATCTTATTGGGCCTATCCCATCAAGGCCCAAATAATACTAACCATGAAGCCTAAAAGATAATATATGACCAAAACGGGCCCAAGCCCCAAAGGCCCATCATAGAAAACCTTACAGCCTAACAAGGGCCCAGAATCTCTAAGTCCCACAAATGGCCCGAAACAAGCCCACGAGCCACTCTGATGAGTACGTCAGCGTACCAACTAGTATGCCCGATGTACTCACAACCCTCGCATCATCGGGACATCAGACGCATACACGCAGCGTACCCCAAGGTACATCCTGTGTACGTTACAACTGGCTAAAACCTCAATACAAGGTATTAATCAGTTAAGACCCAATGTCTAATTTTAGATCTAGGCTCATTAAACTGCATTAAGCCATAAAGTTGCCAACTTTATGCTTTTGCATGTCTTAATGGGGAAAATCGTGGATTAAACCACATTATCTCCATCAAACCACCTTCAATCCTTTTATGATTGAACTTAATCCATCAGGAATCCATTTTTATGCTCAAGCGATATTATAAACACTAGAATCTAACTTTATAACCTTCTGGAGTAGATCATACTCTCAAGAATACCTTAAAGGACCATTTTATAAAGAAATAAGCCCTAAACTACAAACTAACACATGGAGTCATCAAGGTAGAATCTTTTTACCTTTAATAAGCTAGAAATGATGAGAAACCTCTTGATCTACAAGCTGTTTCTGGTCTAATGAGTTTAAATGTGGAGTCACACGCACCCAAAACACACATACAATCTCAAACTTTAGGGAAATGGATTAGGGTTTTGAGATATGACTTATGAGGCAAAGGAGGCTGATAAGGTGATTGAATTGAGGCACTTAATGATTTTAAATGTGGTGCAAACCATAAAATTAGGGTTTGCCTCTGGCTTGAGTACACCATTGTCACAACTGGAAATTTTGTGTCATGTAATCTATACACTCAAGTTAATGTGAATCAAAAACTTAAGAACATGTGTGACACCTATGATTATGACATCAAAAACTTCAATCAAATACATCATACAAGTACTACAAATAGTCATCAAACAATTGGAAACTCTAGAAGTTCATATTTAGGTCCACCTTGGACTAGAACTTCCTTATGGGATCCAAATGGACCAATAAGCTTTCAATTTGACTATCATGGGCTCTAATTGGACCCACATTAATTTATTTCAACATTTTGGGCCATATTGGGCCTAGAATGAAATAAATTACAAGCTTTGATCCATGATTTAACCTAATCTAGCTTAATAAAGCATAAAAATCACTATTTTGTTTTATAAGGCCAAGGAACACCCTAACTAACTCTAATTTTGGGCTTAAGGGAAAAAGGCCAAAAAAAATTTCTTTCTTCCTCAAAATTTTCGGCCCAAGGCCCAAATCCAAGAAGAGATGGAGAAGAGTTGACTTTGGATGCCACTTCATTTTTATTCATTGGATATCCATGCATGGAACTCATACTTCCAAGCACCTATCTCATCAAGGGTCACTTCTCTTCTCTCCTCTCCCTCACTCTCGGCCGAAACACACACACACATACACCAAAAATCTCTCAAACTCTCTCTAGAACACTCAAGAACATTTCCTCCCTCTCCACTCAAAGATCTCGAAATTTAAGAAGCTTTCAAGAGGATCCTTCCACAAACTCTTCACCTAAGGTAAGATTATGCTTGGATCTATGACTTAGGTTCTTTGTGTTATCAAAATCTTTTCCTAATCCATGCAAAAATCGTGATCTTACCTCTTAGAAGCATACCAAACTCGAGATCTTCAAGAAAAGGGTGCTAAGGCCAAAAATCACCAAACTTTCTTCCATCCTTTCTTCAAAAAACGAATCAACATCCAAAGGTGAGCTTCATACCCCCTATTTTCTGTTTTTATGAGTTTTGTGGGGGGGGGGGGGAATACAAGTGAAAGTGTAGATCTATATGTGTTTTGTATGCCTTGTATGATTTCCATGCTTATATGTGTGTTTTTGTGTGTTATAATGTTGGATCTAGCCATAAAACCCCTCAAAACCGATATACACTTTATGTTAAATGATACTAGCATCAAGTTTATTTCTACATACAAAGTGTTCCAAGAAAAATAGCTAAATGGCTTAGTAACATTTTCTTTGGGCTAAAAACTCAATTTTTGGACATAAAATGCTAAAAATATAAAGTTAAAGGGCCCAAATTGAAATATTTCGAAATCTGATGGGGGAGATGAGTCAAAACAGTTTCCATAATGTATTTTCTGAAAATATGCTTGTTGGAGGATTAAAAACATAAATTTCAAGCTTAATGGGCTAAAAATGACATTTTCGGCCCAATAAGGCCCATTATGCGAAATTTTCTGATTTGGAGGGCCAAAACTGTATTTTTCTGTAAAACAGTGGACTACTAGTGTTCCAAGTACTTTTCAAAGGTTTAAAATGCTTTTTAAATTTAAAAAGGACCAAAGTTGCAAAAATTTTACAATTTGGGCCAAAATTGTCAAAATTGCGAAAAAGAGGGGTCATAACCGAGAAAACTACATTTTCAGGACTTAAACTGTTTTCAATGAAAAATATGCTGAAAAATATTAATTACAATAATTTTTGGTGTTAAAATGTCAAGAAAAATGATTTAAGGACCAAACCGGAAAGTTATTTAATTAAAGGGTTGAAAAAGTAAATTTTACAAACAATGAGGGGCTGAAAACAGAAAACTTCCAAGGCTAATTCAATACACGCAATTTGATCAAATAATGGCACCACGACTATCGACGAAATACAATACACAACAATACCAAAAGTCGTTGTTAAACGAATTGGTTCGGTCTCGAACCAATAAAAATCCGAAACTACTAACGCGACGATACCTCGATTCATACAAGTAACGTTTGGGAATTCAATATACATGTGAGTGTGCACAGACGTCTACACACCATCTTTGGGCCCCAAAGTGTAAAATCTTGCTTGTTGGGCCTAGCTAGCCCAATGACCTGATCTTAAGGCCCGAAGACTTCTACCTTACGAGGTGTTGGGTCTTACCCGATCTAACACAGCGTAAAAGGACTTTCAATGGCTTGTATACTATTGGTCCCCAAGGGTCCTTTGGTATTGCTAGTAAAGTCGATATTTCATGCGAGGCGGGTCAGGGACCCCTCGTACCTTTTTTATCCCCAACCGGTTAATGGAGTCATCGGGGTCTTCGTGTCCTCTTTCTCTTCGGGTGTGGGACTACACGTAGTCAGGGCGGTCGGATAACGTGATTAGTACGAACGACGCCTACGGGATCGTTAGTATAGTTATAAACTGGTCGTTTGTGTAACGCATGTTTATAGCAATTAATCATGCTCAAAAATAATCCGACGTCGCCTGGAATTGATAACTTCACGCGTTACAATGGTTTCATTTTAACTTCATAGAATTCAAAGAATTAGGAAAACATCGGGTTTTCCTAGGGTTTTTCAATACATACGGATTCGAGATGTATACAAGTTTAATGAACAATTTTTACAAGTATAGAAACAAACAAGCATACCTATGGATCTTCACAAACATTTTCAAAAGCTTTTCTTTTCAGAAAATATCGGATTTTCTGGTGGTTTTCAAAATGATACGAAACATTATTTTTCAAATACCGCTTATGAACTCACCAACATTTCACATGTTGACGTTTTTCAAAATACTTGTATTCTCAGGGAACCAGTGAATCAAAGGAAAATGTACTCAGTGATGGCTTGCAGTTTACTTATTAACGAACTGAACAATTTATTTTTAGGAATGTAATGTTTTGAGACAATGTACTTCATGTAAACTTTATTGGTTGTACTATATTAATGCATGGTGACGAATGTTGTTACATTTCATATATATTCAATGTTATGGTATTCAATTGAGTCACGACAGCTCCCGAACGTTTCCGCTGCCTGGTTCGGGGGTGTGACAACCATGCATATGCATGGGTACGTCCAACGTACGTAGGGGTCACCCCGATTCACACATGCATAGGAGTACACCGTGCGTACCTGGTATACGCCTAGTATACGCACGTCTACAAGGTTTATACTTTAAATAACTAGGAAAGAGATTAACCTACCAAGACGGGTGTTATAATTCTCCCCCACTTGAATCAAACTTTGACCTCGAAGTCTGCTGCCAGAAATAACTATGGGTAATGCTCCCTCATCTATTCCTTAGGCTCTTAAGTCCACTTGGAACCCTTCCGGTGCTGCCACTGCACCTTCACTAACTCAACAACCTTGTTCCTCAAGGTTTTCATCTTTCTGTCGAGGATCGCTACCGGTTTCTCAATGTATTTCAGGTGGTCGTCCACATGTATATCCTAGTATCTAACACTTTGGACCAATTACAAATCCAATAGGAACAAAACCTCTAAACAAAGTATAATTGAAAGTAATAACCATGGAAATAATAGTGGTGTCCCGAAGACATGCACATACGAAGAACTCATGAACCAAAACCCATATCCTTCTCCGAAGAACTTACAAGAGTCTACTACCAAAAAAATAGAATGCATAAATTAGAATCAGCACTGGTGGAAGAAAGCTTATTATGAAAATGGTGAAATCGGGCATCTTGAGAGAAACTGCCCAAGATTAAAGAACCAACAGATAAAATTCAAGTCAAAGCAATAGTGATCAAAACAAGGAATGAAATCAAGAACCATCGGTAGTGACTAGTGTGTTTCTCATTAACCACTTGTATATACTGAAGTATTTGTAATACATAGTTGGATCAAAATATTCATCCAAACACTTACCAAATAACGTTTGTCATGTCAACCTCGTGCATTGGTCACCAAAAATTTAATATCATTGTCTATATGCCATGGTTTTGTTTGTATCATGTCATGTCGTTATACAACCCCCCTTTTAACTAATAAAGTAATCTTGAACGATCGATATTTACTTATAGATTTTATGCCTATTCTGAGCGGAAGCTTCAAAATTATCATAAGTATGAATCAAATACCTCCCCATTGTGTCTAGATCTGTACTACAATAAAGTTGTACGACCAAATCTACCCACGAGAAAACCATGGTCATTTATGATGACAAGTCAGAGAAAAACCTAAAGTTTCCTTCCTACTGTAAAAAATCAAAGGATGAATTGTTGTGAACTTCTCGGTTCACCATGATTTAAGCAACCTTGCGACGGATTTCATCAAAGGAGAAGGATTTAATAAAATGTGAAGGATTTAATGAAATAAGAAGGATTTAATAAAATGTGAAAGATTTAATCAAATGAGAAGAATTTGATAAAATGTGATGGATTTAATCAAATTATGTAACACTCTAAATTTTCAAATAAAATTTTCATTTTTAAAAACACAATCTCACATTTCTCAAAACAGAAAATGTATAAGTTGTTCCAAAACACAAGACAACAAATTGTTTGATGATATCCTAGAATCCTTAAAAGCATATCTCTAGCTGGTGTGTACAATCATGTCGACGCCTTCCCACGATCCTAAGATGTACCTGAAACACATTTTACACAAACACTGTAAGCACAAAGCATAGTGAGTTCCCCAAAATACCACACATATATAATTAGCCTCTCATGGCTATATCTCGAAAAGGACCCTCCAGTCATGTGTCTCAGTGAAGACCCTCCGGCCTTCACAACTCGGGTTGTGTAGCGCCCGGTTCCCGGTACGTAATTTAAATATGAATTCTTGCACCTTTACTCTGGGACTCGACGAGTTGGAGGCCTTAACTTGTCGAGTCGAGGAGAAGTTACGACGCGGATGGAGGAATCTACTCACCGAGTCGGAGGCCCCGACTCGACGAGTATACCCGTCTGGATGAAACCCTAATTTTAAGGGTTTGCACCCTATTTAAACAACTTATAGGGTCTCCATTACATCCTCTAGCACCCTCAGACCATCTTCACGAAACCCTAATCATTTATTGAGTGTTCTTGAGCTTGTTGTGCCTTTTTGTGTGTGTTTGAAGCTTGAGAAAAAAGAGAAGGCTTGGGAGATCAAGAGAAACCAAGTAAATCCAGAGGTTTTGGGACATTTCCAGCTTATATAAGGTAAAAACCTTCAAACTTGACCAGTTATCTCTTAGATCTCTAGTTAGGGGTACTTTTTACCTTTCCAAGCTTTAGTATAGCCATTTTTAGAATTTTGTGGTTCAAAGGGGGCATAACTTCATATGTTGATCCATTGAGGATTCCCATGGCATAAAGGTGCCATATTTATGGCCATGAGAGTCCGATGCACCTTGTAGACTTCATTTTTGGGTCCTTTGAGCTTGAAGACCCATGCATGGATGTAAAGTTCATGACTTTACGTGGAATATGGACCCTAGGAGGCCAGATCTATGTTTTAGATGCAATAATCCCAACTAAAATCAAATGTATGGACATGGACCTTGGGGGACTCGATGAGTCGTTCATGGAACTCGGCGAGTCGGGTTATGGTTCCCCAACCTTTTTGGTTTCTGATTGATCTGGTTGAGTCTAGAAGAGGACTCAACAAGATGGACATGAATATGGACCTGGAGATCGAAGAACTCGATGAGTTCAAGGATGAACTCGGCGAGTTCAAGGCAATGTCCCAACTATATGAAGAAGAACTGGACGAGTTCAAGGAAGAACTCGCCGATTCAAGGACTAAACACTTTAACTTGTATGAGTAAGGACTCGACGAGTTCAAGAATGAACTCGGTAATTCATGAGAAAAAGGTCTCGATTCTGTATGAAGGAGAACTCGACGAGTTCTTGAAAGACTCGACAAGTAGGAACGAAGTTCCCGGATGTTTTGAGTTATGGAACTCGACAAGTTGATGGACCAACTCGGCGAGTTGAGTAAACCAGATGTTGAGCTTGACTTTGACTTTGACCTGAGTTGAAACTTGAAAGGGACAAGTGTATGAAATGGTAATCAAGGAAGGTTGTTACATGTAGGAGTTGAGAGGAGTTGATCCTGACATCAAGATTAGTTCAGACACTTCACGACATTGAGGTGAGTTACCTTTTAGTAGAAGTGGGTCGAAGGCACCAAGGCCGACTCACTAGTAAGAGTTATAGTATGGGTAATTGTCTTTGTGATAATTATATGGTATATTGTTATCTGGTATGTTTATGTGCTAGTATGCTATGAAGTTATGTGGTATGTGATAGAAGGGGTAGGATAGACCCCAGTACCGGTCGATAGGGCCGAAGGGGTATGCTAACACCTAGATAAGTTAGGCAGTATATGGCTTCTATATTTATGCACTAGGATGCTATGTGGTAGGTTAGTGGTGAAATAGTCCCTATTACCGGTCGAAAGGACCGAAGGGGTAGGCCAGTACCCGGATATGCTAGGCAAGGTTACCGGTCGAAAGGACCGAAGGGGAGGCCAGCACCCAGATATGCTAGGCATAGTACCAGTCCACTGGACTGAAGGGTTAGTTAGTACCCCAGTTATTGTTGGTTTTTGAGCATTCTAACACTCCTATGTGTACATGCAACCCTAAATACCTTGGATCTATGTTTTCTCTATTATACATGCAATTATGAACATCCAAGGTATTATCCTAATCTAGCATACAAAACAATGAATATAACAAGATAGAATACATACCTTTTTGATGTATAATGTCTTCATGAAGCTTGACTTCCTAGTGCCTCAAGTGTGACACCTTAAATGGTTCACACAACACCAAATACACTTGTAATGACTTGAGAGAAATCCACAACTCATGAAATCAGCTAGCCCTTCTTTTACACACACTAGTGCCGATTTTGGTGAATAATATGATGCTTATATAGTGTGTTGCAATTAGGGTTACACCATGTAAACCCTAATTGTCATGACCTTTTCATTTCCATGACCCATGGGTTATGTAACCTCCATGGAGCATCCTATGGGTTTAACCCAACTTGATTATCCATGGAGCTTTGGCCCACTATATAAGTTATGGATGATTTGCACAAGCAACCCATATATTTAATTAGTCTTCTTTTGATCACATAATTAATTCTAAATTAATTCTTGATCGATACTAATTAAATATTATTATTCTAATTATTAATATACTAGAACTTATAATATATTAATAACCATAAGTGTCTTATTTCTCTCATTTAGTCTATCCAAGTGCATAATGCCATGCAACCCAAATGGACCATGCCGGGTCGGGTCAAGTCTTACTAATTATATTTATGGACCTAGACATTCATCCAACAGTCTCCCACTTGGATAAGTCTAAAACTGTTATTGCAAGTATGACTTCAAGAACCGACTGGCAATCGTAGCTCTCAAAAGCTTCTGTCGACCTCTGGCCTTGTAGATGAACTCTGACCTTTGTCAATGACTTGTCCATTAGATAAGGGATCATATATTCCTCCATTCTAGATATTATATGGACTGAGACATGGATTATAATCATTCTCTCTGCCCATTTTTTGTTTCTCGATTTCCGATTTATGACGTCTGACTAATTGAACAACTCAAATCAGTCCTGGCCCGGCCGATCACTTCCATTTGTCATCATCAAATCATCGAGGGGCCCACAGATATCGATTTTATCCCGGAGGTAAAAGGAATGGATAAACTTCGACTCATATGGCTTGTTCTACTACTTGTTGAATCATACACAAAGACACGTTTTATAACACCGAGTTACCGAATGCGTTTTCATGCAATCAATGTACAACCAACTCATAGTAACAACTCATATCTCTAGGTTTGAAGAATATAAGATATTATCGTCTCATGATCACTCGTGATAAAATCCATGAAGTGATTCCAATGAGCGCGGGTTGAATCCAATACTCAGAACTTATGAGCACTCATGAGTGTTGTAGCCCTTTGTCCAACATCTTAGATCTCTACAAGCCAACCCACGACAGTCTTGATTCATATCTACTTCCAACATATGACTGACTGTGGATGGTTTGAATAACTTAGTCATTCCGGAAGAATAACCTAGTTTATTCTGGAAGTCAAAAACATGCAAAATGAAACACAAGAATAATTGAATCTAATATGGTATCAAAACCTATGAACATAAATAAAACACCTTTTATTTATCACCATATGATTACACATTATTCATTGTATACTGTTTCAACTATCAACTTTATTCTTGAATTTAAAACAATAGTTGTCCCGTGCTCCAAGCATGTACACTATGTTTTCTAAACACTAGTCATGCCATACACCAAGTATGGACACTATGTTAGTCTATGATCTTTGCTTTGTGAAATAGATTGATTGAGCATAACTCCAATGATTCTCATTTCACAGTCCAAAATCCCTACCGCAAATGCAAGAATTCTAAATTCATGCCATTTACCGAAATATGTTAGATTCTAAACTTATATGCATTGATCCTCTTGTAATGATTATGCACAAATTCACAAAGACTTGGAAACAATCATTATAGAGTATTCCAAAGGAGATTAACTCCTTGGAAACATCCTTCTTGCATTAATTTTCCTTAATCTTACACAGATTGAAATTTCTAACTTTGAAACATTTCCAGATTCCATTTTGACTATCACTTCTGAACAAGAGTTGCCTCCTTACAAATTATGTCAATATGGTCCTTCCAAAATTATCACTACACTTCCAACTGTCCTTGAGTACCCAATCTTTGGTAAACCTTAGATTGTCCTCGACAATTGATTAATCCTTTTAGTCATATCCAATTCTAGACCTTTTACCTTCTTAATGCCCCAGGCATTTGGAAAATTTTAGAAAGGATAAATTTAGCACATGTAATCGATCCTATATCCGAAACATATGGGACACGATTCATGATGTCTCACATAAAGACTAAACCAGTCTTTTGCTATAACATTTCCATTTATATTTGCCAAGTTCTCATAATTCAGATTATGAAAAGAGATTCCGTAATCATAATCGAATTTTAGAACGCAAATAATGGACCCATATATAGAATTCCCTTATGTTGAGCCATTCCAACTTGAAATTCATATATATATATATATATATATATATATATATATATATATATATATATATATATATATATATATATATATCCTTGACTAGATACGATTAAAACCTCAATCTAAGCTTTTAGATTTGAGATGAAGTATAATTTCCTCTCCCTTAATTATAGCAAAACAACTCTTTCCCAATTGAAACTTTTTTTTCTATAATTAACATTGCTAACTTGCAATACTTATCATAATATCATGCTCCAACTAACATGATGATTATTAGCACAAAACTTATGCTCCCACTAGCTTTGACATGTACTCAGAAATCAACTGGACTTCTAGAAATCAATACATCATTGACTTTCTTACCAAAGTTCAGATTTCTAATACTAGATTGTTTTGATAAAACTTTATCAAAATCATACACCTCTTTTAGATAGCTCACAGGTGTCTCTAAACAATTTTAGAACTATGAAAAGGGATGCCGTAATCACAGTCTCAATTGTTTAGACCATTTTCCCACTTATCACTAGTCCATGTTAGTGTGTCAGTTAACCACACAGCTCCACTAATGACTTTTGAGAATGCAAATATCACAATTGCTATCTACTTCAAATCTACTTGGTGAAAGTGTTTCCTCACCATCATTTTTAGGAATCAGAGAGAAACCTTATGACCCTTAGATTTAATGGTGTATGTGTTCTTATCCATGTGAATTGTCAAAACCATAGTCACGTGACAAGGATAATGACAAATCCAAGCTCATATAGACTGAACTCAATCTTAATTTCTTGCCACCTGGCAGCTCAAGGGCCTGCCATTGCTTCCAAGTTGTTGTGCAACCAATTGAGAACTCTAAGAACTCATATGCAAAGCCAACTTTAATTGGAATGGGCATAGAATATGTCAACATGATAGGTTATGAACCTCAAGTTGTGTGCTAGTGAGGAACTTCAGGTTTTATTCTTGATTAGTTCTTGAGACTTTCAAGACCTTTAAGACTCCCACTGTCCTCTTGACATATGAGGCTTTCTTGTCAGATATTCAAGAGATAGTGTGGATTCTAATCAAGAAACACACTTCACACAATTGGCCTTAGTTGGTCTTTGTTTTATCCAAAACATCACAACTTACCGATTTCAAATGTACAAGAGTAGAAAACTTTTACTCTTACATTTTACAAGTGTTTTAAACCTTTCTTTAAGATATGTCACTCAAGTTACAATCTTGGAGTATGACTCTAAGACTTGTATTGGAACGATGTATGACTCATCTTCTTGATTTAACCATTTCAACAATTCAAGATTCCTCTTCTTAGTCATAAGAATGCACTAAGATTCCCTTAGAGAACTAATTGTGCTATGGTTTCTTAATCATTAAGATGATCAACTGATACTAAAGTACTCTCCCATCTTTTCAGATTTGAGAAACTTTTATCTTTCTGCCTAAGTTGATTCTTCTTATTCGCTCTGCCATACATTGGAACCTCTTTCCAATGTCTCAGAATTACACTTAAGCTTGTAAGTATAACCATATTTACTGAGTTATAGTAAATTATGACGAATAGTCTTATCGATCTTTTGTGGTGGACTCTGACCAGTGCACAAGAATGTGTACCCGATCCCTTAGTCCTTCACTTGACTCACACATCCATGTGAACAAGTAGTTAGTCTTAATTTTTCCAATGCTTGAAAGTTCTCATTCATCATGCTATACAACTTGCATGATTCCAAGTTTCTATCCAACTGAAGCTTGGGTGATGAGAATCTTTCCTTATTTGGTAAATTTAGAAACTACCACAAATGAAAGAATCAAATTCATATTTCCACTCTTGCTCTTAATGGAATCATATAAGCAACATTTTTTCCTCAAATGCCATTGTAAGGATATTTTAAAATAAATAAAAATCATCATTTTTCCTTTTATTTTAAAAACTTTGCGGAAAAACTATCCTTACAACGCAAAAGTGCATGAAAACTTTGTTGTTATCTATTCCTAAGCAATATCTCATAACTGCTAAGAAGTAGGTCAAGAGTCTGATCTTCAACCTATGCGATAGAAATCCATCTACACGATCAGATTCAACATATTCTTTCTGTAACACCGTGAATTTCAAAATAATTTTTCGCATAATATAAAAACATTTTCATTTAATTTTCATAAAACATCAAGTTTAAAACTCCAATCCATATCATACAAAATCCCAAGATCACATATCATAAAAATCCCATGCGTGTGTACAGATCAAGCCCGCGCCTTCCCACGGTCATCATTAGTACCTGAAACAAACAACATTAACACTGTAAGCACAAAGCTTAGTGAGTTCCCCAAAATACCACACATAACACATATTAGCCACTCGAGGCTATAACTCTGTGGGTCCGTAGACCCTACTCTGTGAACCCACTGGTTCTAACTCTGGGAACCTTTCGGTTCCAACTCTGTAAACATGCACAGCATAAATCACATAGAAATAATGCAGTACAACACATAACATACATATAGCATACAAATACTCTGTCACATAACTCTGATTACCTACTCAAGGTAAAGTATAGTGAGAAGACTCACCTCGCGTATCTTGATAACTCGCAAATCCTGGAAATCACTCGCGCTTGATCCTCCGAGCTATAATCCTCCTATAACACAATATACCTCTAATTAACATTTTCTCAACTAAGGTTGACTACCCCCATCAAGTCAACACTGGTCAACTCTGGTCAACGGTCAACTTTGACCGGACTCGGCGAGTGCACTAGAGCGACTCAGCGAGTCTATACGTGTTCACTGACTCCCTAGGATCCTCTTTTGACACGTCGAGTACTCCACTGACTCGACAAGTTCCACCTGGCATGAATCGCGGGGCCACCACGACTCAACTCGCCGAGTCTCAAGAACAACTCGGCGAGTTCCAGCTCGACTCAGTCCACCTGTCAACCCTCTCTAACTCTCCCTGACTCACTGAGTCAACCCTTAACTCGGCAAGACCACTCGCTGAGTGGTTAAGGACAATCTTCATGCTAACGCCGAGTCTGTTCTTCGGACTCGGCGAGTCCATGCCATGCATCAACTCAATCTCGCTTCTGAGGTCAGATCCGCTCCAACAACTCATAGATCTGGCCCTCCCAAGCACATTCATCACTTAAAGTCACAGTCTTGGCTACCATGCAACGCCTACAATGCTTCTTTTGAAGAAATGACCTCTAAAATGGCAACCTAAGTCTCCAACTCAAAAGGAAAGGCATAAAGCATGGCATTTGGGACTCTCTGGACCTACTAAGGTCCAGATCTAGATACCATATCCCCATGGGACCTCTCACACTCCAAATACAAGGCAAACAAGGCATGAAGAAACCCTAGATTTGACCATATCAAGAAAAACGCGAGAATAATCTCTGAATGTTACCTCTAATAGCTTCTTCTGCCGAAATGGGAGTAGATCCAAGCTCCCCAACTCTTCTAGTTTGGCCTTCCTCTTCCTTTCTTGCAAATACACACAAAAATGGTGAATAATGGCCTCTTATCTCACTCACAAGAACTCTCAGCTGCTTTGGTGCTCTCAAGGTCGAAGGTAGCCGCAATGGAGGGGTTTAAGGTCCTTTAAATAGGGCTCAAGGCTGGGAAATTAGGGTTTCATTAAACAGCGCGGACTTGCTGAGTCCATTCCTTGAACTCGCCGAGTCCAGGCGCGAACCCGCATCCAAATCCGCGATCATACTCGGTGAGTCTAGGCTCCAACTCGCCGAGTCTCCTCACAAATTAATAAAATAAATAAATGAATAATACCTGGGAATCCGGGCTATTACACTTTCTTTAAGTTTCTTCATTTTTCTTTGATTCCTAAAACATCAACATGTGACCCAGTCACATCATGTATCAAGAATCTCAGAATAGAAACTTAGCAGAGTTAGATAGTGGATTTTACCTGAAGTAGAGTCAAACTTATTGACTTTAACATCCTTAGGTAAATTTGCAGCTTCGCAACCAATGCCCCTTCCTTTGGCAATATAAACATATGGACCCTTTGGTAATGGTACACGGGGCTATCACAGACTTAGCTTTTCACTTTACCATTTGGTCAACCGAGTTGACTATGGCTGATCCCTTTCCAATGGGAAGAGAGAGCTTTACTGGATATCCAATGTCATCATTGTCAATGTCCATAAAGTTTTAGGAAGTTGATCTTAGCAAGTGGATAAGATCATTAAGGGTCTTGTCTTAGTCCGTTTCATAGGAGTCCCAAAGGAACTCATTATGTGACTTAGAAAGTGATTGAACATCCAACTTTCTCAAGACTTTGACACCCAACTCTCCCGACTTGTCAAAATGTGACTACATCTCCAAGATGTGACCACACCTAGACCTTTCCTTGCCAATAGGGCTTGAGGTGAAAGAAGTATGATTTCCATGGGACATCATATTCATTTAGGAAAGCTTGTTTCAAGAGATTTGGGAAGATCAGGAAGATCATAAATGTCTAAACCAGACATGTTTTGGGAGATATTCAAGATAGTTGATTTAAAGCCCTTAATATAACACCCAATATGAAATATTAAAGCTAGGACCCAACAAACTATTTTATAACTTGGAATAGGGATGTCGTAATCCAAGCTATAAAATATTTGAAGGTAGGTGAATGACGATTCACCAATTTCCACCATGATAAACGAAATGTATTATTAGGTTTTAATTGGTTTTGAAACTCCTAGATCTTTGAGATTCATTGAACTTTTTCAATGGCATGTTTCAATCTCGAGTGTGCCCTTCAGGTTTTGTGATTGGGATGTTGAGGATCACAAAACAAGGTGTGAAGTAACCATGCAAATTACTTGGTACCCTTAAGTGCTTACCCCTCAATCGATGTGCCGGTTAACCACACACGCTCCATCGATACTATGATAAACATTAAGTTACCCTTTGCCTACCTTGTTAAATACGAGTTAGTGTGCCGGTTAACCACACACGCTCCACTAACCGACTTAAACAAAGTGCAAAGTTTAATTTTATGGATTAGCACCTTATTCACATTTTCCTAAGTAACTAAGATTGGGTATTATTAAGAGTTTAGTTACTTAGTATTTATCATTAATACTTTTAATGAAGGGAGAATTATAGTCCTGTCAAACCCGTTCGACTAACGACCCTCCACCGGTCAAGGAAGCGGTGGGTGAGAGTGGACACCCATGAAACTGCCATTTTATAGGCAGTAACCTTATACCCCCTTATAGACCGGCTTCGTGAATGAGGCCTACTAACAGTAAGACTGACTTTACTCTTATACATGTGTATATATATAGATATATATATATATATATGTATATATATATATATATTATAAAGTATAAGGGTTGAATTTTAACTTTTAAAATTCTAAGGGCTAACATGGAATTAAAGTATTCATAAGTGAAAACTTTTTCAAATTCCAAAACTTGAGGGCAAGTTTTGAAACTATTCAAAACTAATCAATTCCATAACCTATGTGTTTAAAGTAGTTTTAATCCAAAAACTCTTCAAGTTCCATAACTTGAGGACAAGTTATGGAAGACTTCAAACTAATAAAAGAATGTAACTTTTTCTTTATTTTGTAACTTATGGAATTTAATTAAGGTTACACTTTTTCTTTTATTTATTATTTAATGAAGAGACTCTTGAGCTTCCATAACTTGAGGACAAGTTATGGAGTCATAAAACCATTCAATGAGACAAGACTCTTCATTTTTGTATCCTTTGCCAACTTTTATGAGTTTTATGAAACTTAAATGTGACTTTTCATATAACTTGAGGACAAGTTACAAAAACACATTTTAGAATCAACTCTTAGATTAAAATGGATTGAAAAAACATAATCAATTAACTTTTCTATTAATCTAAGCAACTCATAAGAACAAGATAATTCAAATAAAACTTTTTCATGTAATTAGCCAAATCACTAAACTAATTCAAAACATGAATCTATTGACAATTATCTTTGAAATTGGATTAGCTTGAACATTACCACATCAAAAACAAGTTTATAAGTTCAAAACCAGCTTAGGGTAATGTTCCTAGTCCATTTCTAGCCAAAAAACACGAAGACATGCTGTCAGGGGCCAAAACTCGTCGAGTTTTATAAGAGAAAGCAAGCCTAGGCTCTGATACCACTGTTGGGTTTTGAGCATTCTAACACTCCTAAGTGTACATGCAACCCTAAATACCTTGGATGTATGTTTTCTCTATTATACTTGCAATTATGAACATCCAAGGTATTATACTAATCTAGCATACAAAATAATGAATATAATAAGATAGAATACATACCTCTTTCATGTATAATTTCTTCATGAAGCTTGAGTGCCTAGTGCCTCAAGTGTGACACCTCAAATGGTTCACACAACACCAAATACACTTGGAATGACTTGAGAGAAATCCACAACTCATGAAATCGGCTAGCCCTTCTTTTACACACACTACTGCCGATTTTGGTGAATAATATGATGCTTATATAGTGTGTTGCAATTACGGTTACACCATGTAAACCCTAATTGTCATGACCTTTCATTTCCATGACCCATGGGTTATGTAACCTCCATGGAGCATCCTATGGGTTTAACCCAACTTGATTATCCATGGAGCTTTGGCCCACTATATAAGTTATGGATGATTTGCACAATCAACCCATATATTTAATTAGTATTCTTTTGATCACATAATTAATTCTAAATTAATTCTTGATCAATACTAATTAAATATTATTATTCTTATTATTAATATACTAGAACTTATAATATATTAATAACCATAAGTGTCTTATTTCTCTCATTTAGTCTATCCAAGTGCATGATGCTATGCAACCCAAATGGACCATGCCGGGTCGGGTCAAGTCTTACCAATTATAGTTATGGACATAGACATTAATCCAACAGTTATGTTATGCAGTATGTGTTATGTATGGTATGTCGTATGATGGGGAAACTCACTAAGCGTTGTGCTTATGGTTTTCAGTTTTGTTTTCAGGTACCTCTTCATCGAATGGGAAGGATTCGGCACTGTAGCAGCACATCACACACACATGATTTCCGCATTATGAGATTCTTGGGATTGTACTCTGACATTATTACTATTTTATGATATTCTTGTGAGACATGTGATTGTGGTTTATGAAATGATATGGCTTGGTGATGCTTTCTTATAAATGTTTTTCTAAAATATTATATCAAAGATGAAATTTTTGGTCTGGAAAATTAGGATGTTACAATTTGGTATCAGAGCTTTGGTTTGAGGGATTCAGACACACTTTCGGGTGTGTCTGGATTCAAATCAAGGTTTTGAAAGTTTTTCACAAGAAAATAGTTTTTATCAGAAGTTAAGTAAAGAGTTTTGAGAAAGAACAAGGTGTGTGATGCGTGCAACCGGCAGAGCTCAAGTAAGTTTTTCCCTAAGATACCCATACATTTTATTTTATGATTACGAGAACTACATGCTAGATTAGGGCTAAGGATCTAGGAAAATGTTTGATATGCCTATTATATGTGTTGATTGAGTTGCATGATAGTACTGATCAGATATCGATATGATAGTCTCGATAGGATATGCTTGGTTTAGGTTACTCAATGCCTGAATGCTACTTTCTTTGTGCTATTAGGAGTTCTATCTATCTTTAGATAACAAGTTTACGAATACATTACATTACATATTGAGAGGACTGAATAATTCAGAAGGTTAGGTCTATCCCTATTTTGCAGCTCTTCTATGAGTCTAACCGTTGTAGGGAAGGACCTCTCATTCGAAGAATTATCTGGCCTTAGTAATATGTAATGGTATTCGCAAGCTAGTTAGGTAAAGGTAGCAGGGACTTCTTACGCAGCTGATGGTAGAGAGTGGGCTGGAGAGTTACCCTAGGGTAAGCCTAGGATGAGATTAGCACATAGTACAGTAGTAGTAGAAGGGACTTGGTGAAGTCGAAGCAATCCTTAAGGAAAGTACGGATAGATGTGGAAGGTAGTATGGGCCCGTACTACTGAAAGCATAGGATCCATACTTGAGTCAAGGAGGGCCGAGGTAGAACCAAGGAACTTGTAAAGTATGTAAGATCTCTTGAGATTATGCATGATCCTGATAATTGTATGTTTTGTTTCAGAATGGTGATGATTACGTGTACGAAACAGGAGGATCCGGATCAGGGTTGGAACCAGGATCAAGTTTGGGTTCGGGTTCCAAACCAGTTGATGAGAGACTGCGCGAGTTCATCATGTCAGAGATCACCAGAGGCATCCTTGAGGCGACCCCGATGATTTTTGAGTCGATCAAGGAGGGGATTGTCGAGCTGATGGAGGATCGCCTCAGGGCATTCAGGAGCTATAAGGCATCTGGCCAGATAGGGAAACGCACACTCTCCTTTAAGGAGTTCAGGGGATGTGATGCACCAGACTTCCATAGGGGGAAGGACCCTTTTATTGTTAGGGTTGTGGATCGCAGACATGGAGACTGCTCAGTTAACGAGCTTCTGCCCTGAGGGGTCGAAGCTCCGATATGATGCAGGTTGTTTGAGGGATAAAGCTAGAGATTGATTGGAGTCAGTTGGTGATTCTCTAGGAGCCTCAGCCATTGATGCTATGACCTGGTTGGATTTTGTAGCCCAATTTAGGACTGAGTTTGCGCCGACTGTGGAGCTTCAGCAGCTAGCTAAGGAGTTCATTGACATGAAACAGACGACAGAGATAGTGGCGAAGATTACCTGCAAACTCAGGGTGTCACACCCCGAAACCGATGGCGGAAACGTTCTGGGGCGGAGGACATCATGTAAAGTATCACAACCAATGTACATAGTAAGTGTAGTAAACACAACCATTACATTACATAAAAGTATTTACATTTGTTTGAAAGTAAGGTTATACATGATTATAGATATATACATCCAAAATGAACAAAAGTAAAGACGAGACTGCTAAAATGCTCCGTCTTCTCCAAAAGATCACGGGGTAATTGTGTAATGTGGACCGGAGAATACAAGCAGTTTTGAAAATATCAGCATAAAGTTGGTGAGTTCATAAGCGGTTTGTTTTCTGAAAATAAACAAGTTTCCTTTGGTTTTCTGTAAAAGTTATTATCCAAGAAAATCCCATATTTTTTTATAAGAAAAGTTTAGTTATCCCTAGAAAAACCCTTATTTTCCTTAAAAGTTTGTGGTTGCTTATCTATTTGGAATGCAGTGTACGAATATCTACCATACTTGTAGCATTAAGAGAAGTATTCAAAAGCCTGCTTATCCTTGTGAAGTGCATTAGTTTTAACACGTATATAAAACTAATAAGTAAGTAGAAAAGTTTTCATAATCTAAGTTGCGAGTTCCATAACCATACAATAGACTAGATAACGCTCGGAATGGGGCCAGTATCGTTTTATCACTTTTGTCACCCTTGGACCTTCGGTCCGACTGTAGCTAGCAGCCAGGTGCGGGGTATTCAATCCCTTATAGATCTATACACTCAAGTCACGTTCTCCCTCCAGGAGATTTTGGTTACAGGGGTAGTCCTACACTCTCGTATCTAGGGGGAGTGTTACCAAGGACGTGTCTCCAATCTGAAGATTAATGAATTTTAAAAGTAGTCCCTCACTCTCGAATCTAAGGGGAGTGTTACCAAGGACATTTTAAAAGTAATAATACGGAAAACTGTGTTTATTAGTCCTTCACTCTCGTATCTAGGGGGAGTGTTACCAAGGACGTGTCTACAGTTCTAAATTTAATGATATTAGTCCTTCACTCCCGTATCTAGGGGGAATGTTATCAAGGATGTTTTTAAAGTTATAAGGTTCATGCTTTTAACGGTAATGATAAGGAAAATCGATTTGTGAAATATAAAATACAACATTTTATAATGAGTTTCACAAATAGTTTGACAATTTCTACAAGTTGAACGGTTGGTTAATACGGTTTTCAGTGTTAAAAGCATACGAGATATGAAACATTTCAAATGAAATCATAAGTTTGAGTACAATGTTTCCTTGTACTTTTGCTTGTATTCCCACCTGAAAACATTGAAAAACATGGAAAAAGGTGTAGGGGTATTGTGACAACCCGTAAATTGTTCTGATTACGTTTTTGGATTAAGTCATTTAAGTTAAGACTTTTTAGAATAACCTCGTAAGTATCCAAACACGTTAGAAAAACATGAAAACATTCCAAATTATTACTTAGAAAATTTTAAGTTTTATTCCGTCGGGTTACAAACAATTAAATCGAGTACGACCATAAGCCTCGTTTAACGTCAGTATCGGGTAGATTTCCACCGGGCCATAAACTCAACCCCTATATAAGGGATTGAGTGATCAAATTTTGAAGCTTTTTCACTCTCTTAAAACACTTTCTGTCACTACTCTCTCTCTCTCTCTCTAAAACTCGACTTTGACCCAAAATCATCCATTTCAAGCTCCAAATTGGTAAGAAATCCATCCTAGCTCATAGTATAACATGTTTGGCTTTCAAATTCGTGTTTAAATCATGAAATAGGACCAAGAACTTGTGTTTACATTCTAGGAACCCTCCCAAAACCATGAACTCCTTTAAATGGGGTTTTGAATGCCCAAAACCCTTCCAAACCACTTATAGTGCTTAGTTATGACCTTTGGACTTGCAGGAATGGACTTAGAGCACCAGAATCTTACCATTTAGGGGGTAAACTTGAGTTTACGGTCCAAGAACATGCTTGGACCGTAAACCCTCATTCATAGACCTTAAACACCTTTTAAGGTGTTAGATTGCCCCTTAAACACCTCCAAAAGCTTCTATGAGCTTCCATGAGTGCATAGAACCTAATATTCCTTCATGAGATGCACCAAAACATACACAAATGAGTGACACTTGAGTTTACGACCCAAGAACATTCTTGGACCGTAAACACCCCTTCTTAGACCATAAACTCCTCCAAAGGGTGTTAAAGTTCCCTTAACAACTTGTATGGCTTAGAATTGGACCTAGAACCTTGTATGCTTAACCTACAACCACCAAAACACATGATTCATGGACAAACACGAGTTTATGGCCATAAACTCATGTGTTTAAGGTAGTAAACTCACCAAGAACATCTTCTTAGACTGTAAACTCCTTTTCCTAAGTCAATTCAAGTCCCAATCACTTCCTAAGCCATGGAATCAACCCTAGAACCTTCCCTTGTGCATTGTAAGACCATTTAGCACCCAAGAACACTCCACCCATGAGTTTACAGCCGTAAACTCATGGGTATATGGTCATTAGGCCGTAAACTCCTCAAAGAGTTTACTCTTGCAGAGCAAACTCCATAATTAAGCCCTACACACCCTTAGATGCAACTCGGGTCACTCCAAACACTTGAATTGAAGTGTTTTCGCATCTAGAAGTGTTTATTCTTATTTAATTAATAGATCAAGGTCTAATTAGATACAAATTATGTATCTCTTCATATTATATAGGAACCTCGCGTGTTTTCAAGCCCCAAACTGACAATTCGCATCCAACCGGCACATTTCTCATCTGGTAAGTTCATACCCCTACGCCTTTTTCCATGTTTTTCAGTGTTTTCAGGGGAGAAATACATGCAAATTATAAATGTTTTCAAAACTTAAAACTGATGTAATTCTATAAATATCTGGCTAACTTTTAGATATCTTTACCCCTTATGTATTATGCGGAGCATAAGGTATGTTTTATTGAATATAATTACATGGATTTCAATTACGGTAAAGGAAACAATCAAACCAATCAAATTATTATGGGAATAATTTGGGATCTTTAGTTCTCGTTTTATGAATTCGGATTTTATGCAATGTTAATAGATAAACTATGTCTGATTCAATTTATCTCTGTTTAAAGTAGAATATTATGCCAGATAGTTTCTTTGTATTCAATTGTTATACTTTATTATGTTTCAAAACGATTATCATATTCGCTAGCGACCGAATACACCGTGAATAATTTAATACTAGCTTGTGAGATTAGTCTTCAATATACCCTTTGGGTTATCAGTAAATTCTCCCCGGAAGTATAACCAGAGTCTCCTAGAGGGAGAGCGTGGAATTTGTGAATAGATCTATTCGGGACTGACAATCCCACACCTTAACTTCTAGCTACAGTTAGGCGGGCACGCCTGGGGTGACAAATTCTGGATACCGTCAGACGCCTGAAGAACGTCAAGGAGGTCTCGTGTCATATCAGCATGGTTATCCGACTCACAATACGTATTGAAATATAGTTTATTCACGGATTTTATATCTATCTTTGATCTATAGATTTTATATCTATAGTAGTACAGGATGGTATTCCCATGGTTTTCAATCTATATTTTTATGTAATAAAAATATCTACTATTGTACTGGATGGTATTCCTAGTGGTTTTCAATCTATAGTTTTACGTTGTACCGAATGGAATTCAGAAGTTTTAACTAAACTGTCTTTATAAGAAAATATGGGATTTTCTTGGATAACAACTTTTCAGAAAACCAAAGGAAAACATGATCTTTTTAAATAAACAAACAACTTATGAACTCACCAGCTTTATGCTGATTTTTAAACTGCTTGTATTCTCAGGTTCTCCTTAGATAGGTATCCCACGTTCTTTTGCAGAAAACGGAGCGTATGGAAGTCTCGTCTTATTTTGATTAACTTATGTAACTACAAAACTTGTATTACTTTACTTTCAAAAAAATGTAATGAATCTATGTAATGTAATGTTTTGTGTTCACTATGCTTACTATGTACATTGGTTGCGATACTTCATGACGTCCTCCGCCCCGGAATGTTTCCGCCATCGGTTTCGGGGTGTGACAAGTACGAACCCACCAGACGAGAAATGTGCCGGTTAAGATGCTAAGAGTCAGTTCGGGGCTTGAATACACGCGAGGTTCGTATGTAACATGAGGAGATACATAATTGTATCTAATTAGACATTGAACTACCAATTAAGTAAGACAATGCACTCCGAGGCGTGAAAACACTTTATTTCAAGTGTTAGGAGTGATCCGGGTAGCACGTAAGGATGTGTAGGGCCTAGATAAGGAGTTTACTCTTCAAGAGTAATCCCTTAGGGGTGTTTATGGTCCAAAGACCATTTCCCCATGAGTTTACGACCGTAAACTCATGGGTGGTATGTTCTTGGATGTTTAAAGGTCTTACAATGCACAAAGGAAGGTTCTAGGTTGATTCCATGGCTTAGGAAGTGATCGGGACTTGAATTGACCTTGGAAAAGGAGATTACAGTTCTTGAAGGACACTTAGGGAGTTTACTACCTTAAACACATGAGTTTACATCCGTAAACTCATGTTTGTCCATGAATCATGTGTTTTGGTGGTTGTAGGTTAAGCATATAAAGTTCTAGACCCAATTCTAAGCCATACAAGGTGTTAAGGGCACTTAAACACCCCTTTGAAGGTGTTTACGGTTTTGGGAGACCATCCCAAACCGTAAACTCATGTTTAGCTCATTTGTGTATGGTTTGGTGCATTACATGAAGGAATATAAGGTTCTAGGCACTCATGGAAGCTTTTAGAGGTGATTAAAGGGTAATTTAACACCCAAAAAGGTGTTTATGGTCCTTGAAGGTTTGTTTAGGGTCCAAGAATGTTCTTGGGCCATACACTCATGTTTACTACCCAAAAGATATGATTTTGGTGTTCAAATCTCGTACATGCAAGTCCTTAAGACATATCTAAGCACTAGAAGGGACTTGGAAGGGTTTTGGGGCTTCAAAAACCCTTTTAAGGGGTTCACGGTTTTGGGAGGTGTTCCCAAACCATAAACACTTTTTGTTGAGTGTTTTAGGTGATTTAAACATAGATTTGCATGCCTAACAAGTTAAACAACAAGTTAGGGTAGATTACTTACGATTTTGGATGCTTGAAGAGGCGTTTTTGGATCAAACTCGAGTTTTAGAGAATGAGTAGAGAGAGAAAGTTATGAGGTGGTGGTAAAAAGCTAAATTGATGTTCACTCATACTTTATATAAGGCTTGAGCTTGTGGCCCGATGGATATCTACCCGATACTGACGTTAAACGAGGCTTATGCTCGTACCCTATTTAGTTGTCGTAACCCGACGTGGTCGAAGCTAAAAATTCTTTAATTAAAAATTGGGATGTTTTAACGTGTTTCAAATGGGTTTGGACACTCACGAGATCATTATAAAGGTCTCAATTTAATTAACTTAACCCAAAAGTTAACGGAAAAATTGGAATACAAACGGTTTTATTAACGGGAACGGTTTACAGTGACGGAATAAATTACGGGTTGTCACATTATCCCCCCGTTAGAGGGATTTTCGTCCCGAGATTTAGAATTAAGATACAAATCATGGAATTAGAAAGAGATGCGGATATTTCTGTTTCATCGAATCTTCGCGTTCCCAAGTGAACTCGGGTCCCCGCTTGGCATTCCAGCGAACCTTTACTATTGGGATACGGCTTTGTTTCGTACGTTTGATCTCTCAATCCATGATTTCGATCAGTTCTTCCACGAAGTTCAGGTTTTCGTTGATCTCGATCTCATCAAGAGGGATCACGCGGGTTTCATTGGACAAACACTTTTTAAGATTAGAGACGTGGAAGACAGGATGTATGTTGCTAAGTTCTTGAGGTAGTCGGAGTTTATAGGCTACGGGACCGATCCTAGCGAGGATCTCGAGAGGTCCTATGTACCTCGGGTTAAGTTTTTCGCGCTTTCCAAAGCGTATCATGCCTTTCCAGGGCGAGACCTTCAACAGGACACGGTCTCCAACCTGGAATTCCAAAGGTTTCCGTCGTTTATCGGTGTAACTCTTCTGTCTATCTCGTGAAGCTTTCAGTCGATCTCAGATTTGGATGATTTTCTCGGTGGTTTCACGGATGATTTCAGGACCAGTGAGAGCACTGTCGGGGACTCAACCTTTATCTAGCTGCGTGTCCCCTACCTCAGCCCAACACAGAGGGGATCTGCACTTGCGACCATAGAGGGCTTCGAACGGGGCAACTTTGATGCTGGTATGGTAGTTGTTGTTATATGAGAACTCGATCAAGGGTAAATGGGTGTCCCACGATTTTCCGAAATCAATGACACATGCTCTCAGCATGTCTTCTAAGGTATGGATAGTTCTCTCACTCTATCCATCTGTCTGAGGATGATAAGCTGTACTCATATCCAGCTTAGTTCCAAGAGCTTTCTGAAGGGACTGCCAAAACCTTGAGGTAAACCTGCTATCTTGATCGGAGATAATGGACACAGGTACACCGTGCAGTCGGACTATCTTTTGGATGTAGGTTCGTGTAAGTCTTTCCATTTTGAATGATTCCTTAATCGGAAGGAAGTGAGCGGATTTATGTGGGTGTCTTCGGTGCCGACCAATTCTCTATCGCCTTGATTTTGGATGGGTCCACGTGTATACGCTCTTCGCTTACCACGTGACCAAGGAAAGCTACTTTCCGATTCCAGAACTCACACTTGGAGAATTTCGCGTACAGCTTCTATGATCTAAGTGTTTCCAACACTAATCTCAAGTGTTGTTTGTGATCTTCTTCGCTTCTGGAATAGACAAGTATGTCATCAATGAACACGATGACGAACTTGTCTAGAAAGGGACGACAAACCCATTTCATCAGGTCCATGAACACAGTCGGTGCATTGGTTAGACCGAAGGGCATCACTACGAACTCGTAGTGACCATATCAAGTCCTGAATGCTGTCTTGGAAATATCATTCTCGTGGATTCGAAGTTGATGGTACCCTGATGTAAGGTCTATCTTCGAGAAATAATTGGCTCCCTGAAGTTGATCGAAAAGGTCATCTATTCTAGGAAGAGGATATTGGTTTTTAACGGTCAATTTGTTCAACTCGCGGTAGTCTATACACATCCGAAAGGATCCATCTTTCTTCTTCACAAATAATACCGGGGATCCCCAAGGTGAGGAACTCGGTCTGATGAACCCTTTTTCAAGCAGCTCATTAAGCTGACTGGATAACTCCTACATTTCTACTGGAGCTAAGCGATACGGAGACTTGGCTACAGGTTTAGCTCCAGGAATTAGGTCAATGCGAAACTCGACTTGACGTTCGGGAGGAATTCCCCGGAGCTCTTCAGGAAAGACATCAGGAAAGTTGCAGACTTTGGGGATGCTTGCAAGGTCTTTAACTTCTTGTTTCTTGTTGATTACATGAGCCAGGAATGCGTAACACTCCTTTCGCAAGAGCTTTTGAGCTTTGATGCAGGAAATGATGCGGAGATTGGAACTGAGTTTATCGCCATAGATTATGAGAGTCTGACCAGATGGGAGATTGAGACAGATGGCTTTTTCATAACAAAGGATATTAGCATGATTGGGACTCCACCAATCCATGCCAATGATGACATCAAAGCTCTTTATGGAAACTAGCATTAGGTCAATGGGAAAAGAATGATCATTCAGGGTAAGGGTACAACCTATGAATATATCGCTAGCGCTTTCTTTCTCACTGTTAGCCATCTCGGTGGTAAATGTTTCGGTTAATGGTTGAGAACTATGTTCAAGGAGATGTTTGAATGAATGGCTAACAAAACTTTGTTCAGCACTAGAATCGAAAAGGATACTAGCATAAGAGTTGTCGGGAAGGAACGTACCCAATACAATGGTGGGATCGGCGACTGCCTCATCTCGTCCCATAGCTAGGACTCTCCCGGTGTTACCAGTTGTTGCCACCTTGCGGCAGTTCCTCTTGAAATGCCTAACTTCACCACAACCGTAGCAGGCCTGACCGACACCCGCTCCGGAAGATTGATTTGTTGATTGGGCTGGTGTCTTGCAGTTTTTCACAGTGTGACCCTTTTTGCCACAGTTGTTGCAAAGCACCTCCCGACATGGGCTGGAAGTGAGGTGATGATAGTTGCACTTGTTGCACATAGGGAGGGTACCAGCATACCTACTGGTAGGTGCTTGAGCTATGGATCCAACGGCAAAAACAGCAGCAGGGGTAGTAGCAGCGTGGACTGCCACAGTTTGCTACTTCTTCGAGGACTCATGCGAAGACTTACTCTTGTTCTTTTTCCAAAATTTCCTTTTCTCACCACTCCTCTTTGTCGGTTCAGGAGTGGTGGCCGCTTCTTCAAGGTCATCACTATGGTCAATCAGAGTCTGTGCTAGGCATTTGGCGCTGTCGTAGGTGTTTGGCTTCGCAGCTAAAACGTTTCCC
Organism: Lactuca serriola; assembly: GCF_051521515.1. Lineage (NCBI taxonomy): Eukaryota > Viridiplantae > Streptophyta > Magnoliopsida > Asterales > Asteraceae > Lactuca > Lactuca serriola. The sequence goes on from NC_136411.1 coordinate 237,765,338, forward strand.
TTGGTTGGCTGGGTCAACCCCCAGATGAATCTTTCAATCTTTTTACTTTCTGGGGTAACCATTCTCGGGCAGAGAAGTGCCAAGTCATCAAATATTGAAGTGTAAGCGGCGATACCGGAACCCTTCATCTACAGGTTCCAGAGTTCATGCTCTAGCTTCTGCATTTCGCCCCGCGGGGGCAGTACTCCGCAAGCAGAAGCTCCTTCATGATCTCCCAGCCCATAGCATTTGCTACAGGTAGGGTTAAGGATTTGACTCGGCCATTCCACCAAGTCAGGGCTTTATCAGTGAATGTGCAGGCGGCAAACTTCACTTTGTCGGATTCTGAACAGGCACAGATTTCGAAGATAGATTCGATTTTCTTGAACCATCGAGTTAGGGTAATGACACCTCCAGTGCCATTGAAGGGCGTGGGTTTCGCGTTCATAAAGTCCTTGTAGGAACACTCCTTCCAGTGTCCCTCACTACCTTCCTAGTTGTGAGGCTGAGTACCACCTCCTGGCTCGCTTGAACCACCGGGGTTCATTTGTGACATAGCAGCAGCCACAGCAGCAGTAACAGCTACTTGGAACATGGCAGGGTCAAATGGAGAGGGAGGTGGTGGTGGAGGAGGGTTGTTGTTCTTTGAGCTGGGTCGTTTCTTTGGAGGCATCCTGATCTAAATTAGCCACGAAAGAGAGGATCTTAAGTCCTCTGAATTGAATCAAGAGATATGGAACAGGAGATATCTCATTATGACAGATATAGAGTTCTATTAAGCGATAAAATGGAAAAGAGTTATCAAGGCAGATAAACTATCGCTAAGGAAGGAATGAGTAGCAACACTCGGAATGAATTTCTACAACATAATCGGTTTTGGCTAAAATACTCGCATAGTATTTTATGTTTCGCTGCAACGAGGAATCATTGTTTGGATATTAGGTAAGTTTTAGGCATGTTGCACACCACAGTCACTCCCAAGCACATGTTGGCCGTGTCTCGAATGAATATAGTTGATCAGGCTATATTGACCCTAGACACGACTACATAACTGCCCATGTTTAAACGCAGCGTACAACACCCAATTACTTATGGTTTGTTCTACTCGTAGTTACGGTATCTGACGTTTAGGTATTCTTGTATACTTTTGAAAAATACTTATATTTTAAAGTATACTTTTAGTTCAGAGCACTTCGGCCCCTTTAGTGTTTATAGTCTTATACCATGTATGGTTCGGTATACTTAGTTCACTATAAACAAGGGCTCTGATACCAATTTTTCACACCCCGAAACCGATGGCGGAAACATTCTGGGGCGGAGGACATCATGTAAAGTATCACAACCAATGTACATAGTAAGCATAGTAAACACAACCATTACATTACATAGAAGTATTTACATTTGTTTGAAAGTAAGGTTATAGATGATTATAGATATATACATCCAAAATGAACAAAAGTAAAGACAAGATTGCTAAAATGCTCCGTCTTCCCCAAAAGATCACGGGGTACCTGTCTAATGTGGACCTGAGAATACAAGCAGTTTTGAAAATATCAACATAAAGCTGGTGAGTTCATAAGCGGTTTGTTTTCTGAAAATGAACAAGTTTCCTTTGGTTTCCTGTAAAAGTTATTATCCAAGAAAATCCCATATTTTCTTATAAGAAAAGTTTAGTTATCCCAGGAAAAACCCTTATTTTCCTTAAAAGTTTGTGGTTGGTTATCTGTTCGGAATGCAGTGTACGAATATCTACCATACTTGTAGCATTAAGAGAAGTATTCTGAAATCCTGGTTATCATTGTGAAGTGCATTAGTTTTAATACGTATATAAAACTAATAAGTAAGTAGAAAAGTTTTCATAATCTAAGTTGCGAGTTCCATAACCATACAATAGACTAGATAAGGCTCAGGGCCAGTATCGTTTTATGAATTTTGTCACCCTTGGACCTTCGGTCCGACTGTAGCTAGCAGCCTGGTGCGGGGTAGTCAATCCCGTATAGATCTATACACTCACTCACGTTCTCCCTCCAGGAGATTCTGGTTACAGGGGTAGTCCTACACTCTCGTATCTAGGGGGAGTGTTACCAAGGACGTGTCTCTAATCTTAAGATTAATGAATTTTAAAAGTAGTCCCTCACTCTAGAATCTAGGGGCAGTGTTACCATGGACATTTTAAAAGTAATAATACGGAAAACTCTGTTTATTAGTCCTTCACTCTCGTATCTAGGGGGAGTGTTACCAAGGACGTGTCTACAGTTCTAAGTTTAATGATATTAGTCCTTCACTCTCGTATCTACGAGGAGTGTTATCAAGGATGTTTTTAAAGTTCTAAGGTTCATGCTTTTAATAGTAATGATACGGAAAATCAATTTCTGAAATATAAAATACAGCATTTTATAATGAGTTTCACAAATAGCTTGACAATTTACTCTGCAAGTTGAACGGTTGGTTAATACGGTTTTCAGTGTTAAAAGCATACGAAATCTGAAACATTTCAAATGAAATCATAAGTTTGAGTACAAGGTTTCCTTGTACTTTTTCTTGTATCCCCCCCTGAAAACATTGAAAAACACGGAAAAAGGTGTAGGGGTATGAACTCACCAGACGAGAAATGTGCCGGTTAAGATGCTAAGTGTCAGTTCGGGTCTTGAATACACGCGACGTTCCTATGTAACTTGAGGAGATACATAATTGTATCTAATTAGACTTTGAACTACCAATTACGTAAGACAATACACTCTGAGGCGCGAATACACTTTATTTCAAGTGTTAGGAGTGATCCGGGTAGCACGTACGGATGTGTAGGGCCTAGATAAGGAGTTTACTCTTCAAGAGTAAGCCCTTAGGGGTGTTTACGGTCCAAAGACCATGTCCCCATGAGTTTACAGCCATAAACTCATGGGTGGTGTGTTCTTGGATGTTTAAAAGTCTTACAATGCACAAAGGAAGGTTCTAGGGTTGATTCCATGGCTTAGGAAGTGATCGGGACTTGAATTGACCTTGGAAGAGGAGTTTACAGTTCTTGAAGGACACTTGGGATTTTAATACCTTAAACACATGAGTTTACAGCCATAAACTCATGTTTGTCCATGAATCATGTGTTTTGGTGGTTGTAGGTTAAGCATACAAAGTTCTAGACCCAATTCTAAGCCATACAAGGTGTTAAGGGCACTTAAACACCCCTTTGAAGGTGTTTACGGTTTTGGGAGACCTTCCTAAACCATAAACTCATGTTTAGCTCATTTGTGTATGGTTTGGTGCATTACATGAAGGAATATAACGTTCTAGGCACTCATGGAAGCTTTTGGAGGTGTTTAAGGGGTAATTTAACACCCAAAAAGGTGTTTATGGTCCTTGAAGGTGTGTTTACGGTCCAAGAATGTTCTTGGGACGTAAACTCATGTTTACTACCCAAAATATATGATTTTGGTGTTCAAATCTCGTACATGCAAGTCCTTAAGCCATATCTAAGCACTAGAAGGGACTTGGAAGGGTTTTGGGGCTTCAAAAACCCTTTTAAGGGAGTTCACGGTTCTAGGAGGTGTTCCCAAACCGTAAACACATGTTGTTGAGTGTTTTAGATGATTTAAACATAGATTTGCATTCCTAACAAGTTAAACAACAAGTTAGGGTAGATTACTTACGATTTTGGATGCTTGAAGAGGCGTTTTTGGATCAAACTCGAGTTTTAGAGAGAGAGTAGAGAGAGAAAGTTATGAGGTGGTGGTAAAAAGCTAAATTAGAGTTCACTCATACTTTATATAAGGCTTGAGCTTGTGGCCCAATGGAAATCTACCTGATACTGACGTTAAACGAGGCTTATGGTCGTACCCGATTTAGTTGTCGTAACCCGACGTGGTCGAAACTAAAATTCTTTAATTAAAAATTGGGATATTTTAACGTGTTTCAAATGGGTTTGGACACTCACGAGATCATAATAAAGGTCTCAATTTAATTAACTTAACCCAAAAGTTAATGGAAAAATTGGAATACAAACGATTTTATTATCGGGAACGGTTTATAGTGACGGAATAAATTACGGGTTGTCACACAAGGAGAGGGCCTTACCGGTGCCTCAGTACGTAGGGGATGTGGAGATGCGGAAGACCTGCTATCATGACTTGTTGAGAGCTGACATCCGGAAACATGTCAGCTATTCAGCATGCCCGACATTGGATGACATGATTGCGAGGGCGAGGGAGAGGGAGATTGGTATAGAGCACCTTAGGAAGAGGAAGGCAAGAGATGGGCATGTTGCCGGGGTTTCAGGGAAGAAATGAAAGGGATCCAACACAAGGTCGAAGGGCCAACAGGGTCGGGGCCGCTGTAAGAAGTGCAGCAAGACCTATGAGGGGGTTTGTAGATTGGGATCATCGGGCTGCTACAAGTGCTGCAAAACCCAACACTTTAGTAAGGATTGTACAGCCCCTACCCCCACATTCCAGACATCAGACCTGATTTGCTTCCACTGCAATCAGAAGGGCCATAAAAAGGCCAACTGCCCGAGATTGATAGCAGCAGCAGCGCTGGTGGCTATACCAGCACTAATGACCCTGTGGCTTATGGATGGCTGACAAGGCAAGACAGATACTCCGATGGTGAGGATCCGAGCCTTCTAGTTTACCGCCGAGGAGGTGGATGTCGCACACAATGTGGTGACGGGTATGTTTTCTTCTCCTTATCTCTTATTATATGTCGTTTATAATACTTATGTTTATGTTTCATGTGTTGTTTAGGAACGTTCCACGTGAACAGTATCCTAGTCCAGGTGTTATTAGATTCAGGGGCTACCCAATCATTTGTCTCTCTTGCACTTAGCAAGAGGTTTCCTGAGTTTTCGGGCATGTTGGATTGCCCTCTGGAGGTCGAGATTGCTGACGACCGATCAGTACGGCCATCAGAGGTCTTTAGAGATTGTGTTTTGAGACTGTCTGAGGAGCGCTACCTGGTAGACTTGGTTCCCATTTCATTGTGTGACAACCGTCAATTCCCGATCAAGTCAAAGTCAACCGGTCAAACCGGTCAACTCATCTAACCTGTGTATATTAGGTCTTACACTATGTACTATTGTGCAACTCACTATGTTAATAAGAAGATATCACTTGGAAAGTTCAAACATTCAGAAATTTCAAATCCTAATCAGGGTAAGTGATGAAACTATTCGATAAAACGTTATTTCATATCCCTCGGGGGCATAAAACCATCATAACCAAGCTAAACGGGGTGTACGAACCTTGCGTTGAAAAGCTAAACACCCAAAAAGGTCACAAACAAAGTCTCTCTCAATCTCTCTCAAATCTCTCTAAGTATGTGAAATCTCTTCCAAATCTCTCTCTATGTGAGAAATCTCCCCAAGTATGTGAAATCTCTCCTAAATCACTCTTCTGTGTGAGAAATCTCCCCAAGTATGTGAAATCTCTCCCAAATCTCTCTGAAAATCTCTCTCAACTTCTTATAATCACTCGGGGGATCCCGACCCTTAAATTAGTCAAAAACCGCTCGAAAACGAAAGTCTACGCGAAAAACAGCCTTAAGGAGTCGAGCCCTCTTAAGGAGCCGAGCCCTCCGAAGGAGCTGAAGCCTCCCAAAGAACCAAAACCTCCTGCCGGAACCGAACCTCGCATCAGTTGATACCCTGGGAACCGAACCGAGCTTGTCAAAGCCGATCGTGTCAGAACCGAACCTCGCCTTCGCTTCCTTGTTTCCGAGTTCGGTTCCTCGCCTGCGAATGTTCCCAACTAAACCTCGCCCTCGGTTCTCACCTCCCAACCGAACCTCTCTCGGTTCCTCTCCTATGACCGAGCCCTCCCCCTGGCTCCCTCCTACTTTCGGTTCTAATTATAAGGGACCGAACCTCCAGCACTGATCTCGGATTTTCGCATATTTTCCCGGTTTTTGACCATTTTCACGTTTTAAGCCCGTTTTTCGTGATTTTAACGCGGGATTTTCACCCAAACTTATATTTTAACATATAAGACCCCATATTTCCATAATTTAAACACATTTTTATGGGAATCTTTATTTAATATTAAAACATAGTGGGTAAGTTATGTGGGTGGAGTGTTGACTTATCCTTTGTACAAGAACACAAGCAACCTCCCACACTCACTCCAAGACCATACCCACCTACTATTCCCCCATACCTGGTTAATCATTGTCCTTTCTCCAACCATTATTCCAGCCATACTCTTGAACAAAAGCTGGAAAATCCTCATCTCTCTTCCTACTTCACTCCTACTCCACCAAAGAGCAAACACTTTTCTCTCTCACTCTCCTCTCCAAATTCTCGAATTCTCCAAGATTTATAAGGCTTCTCATACACCTTGGTAAGTAAATCTCTTCCCACACTTGATTTCCTTACACTTCTTCACTCAAATCATGAGTTCTTTAAACAAATATCGTCATATTTGTTGTTAGATCTTCGAATCTTCAAGCATCATCTAAGTGTTCTTGAGTTGAACACTTCTTTTCTTCACCATCCATCTTCTGAAATCACTCAAGGTGAGTTCATAACCCCACATTTTCCTGTTTTCTTCAAGTTTTAGGGGGAGAATACAAGTTAAATCACCAACCACATAACTAAACTGAAACAACAGCTTTCAAACAGAAAAATTAATGTTCATTCACGAACTGTTTGGAGCATCATAAACTTTTTATTTTTCAAAATTGTATTACGTGCAAATATTTCAGGATTATACCTTTAAAATTACTACTTGCACATGTTCATACGATTTTTCTACAATTTATGGTGATTTTTACAAAACTGCCTATCACTGTAGCTACGAATTTGGATCAGTCTATGAATATGGACACTTTCACCCAAGTTAGAGACATCTAAAAATCATAATAAAATTTATGAACAAACTAGAAATATTTTCTAAACTCTCAGAGTTTACAGATTAAATTATTGTCTTCATATGATTTTTCTGCGATTTTTCCAAAACAGTGCAGAAATGTTAAAAAGAAGTTAACAGCTCACAACTTTCGTCACACTTTGTAATGTGTTGAGCAAAGTGTTAATCTTTGATGATTTCATATTTTACCTGCGTTTTCCCGTTGTGGTGAAATTATATAATAGAAATACTCATTGATTGTGTGACAACCCAAAATTTCTATTCTGTACAAACAATATCAAGTCAATAGAAGTTAGAACAGTTGCAGTAAATTTTCAGATTTTTATTATAAGTTTGAGTATTTCAGGATTTACACTTAAAGAGATATCACGAGAGAGGATGCACTAGGGTATTGTGCAACTCTGTTATTCCAAAACTCATTAATATTAGAGTTCAATGCCTGAATAAAATATTTTCTGCCAAAAACCCCAGGGGTATATATATGGTTCTTAGCCATATTTATTCATTTGTTACATTTCCAACTAGAGAAAAGCCAAATTCTCTCTCACGGATCTTTGGCCTTTCGTCCCAAATCGTGAGTACTCCTATCTAAGTGTATTATAGGGCTTGATATGTGTCTAATACACTAGAAATCATAAGAAACCCACAAGATTAAAGAGTTTACGGCCCAAGAACATCTTGGACCGTAAACCCTTCTTTAAGGGGCAAAGAGTGCCCTAGTCCCTTCCTCTTGCAATGAAACTATCCTAGAATCATATCCTAATGTATGTAGAACTAGAAAACACCCCAAGAACACCAAGAGTAAGGTGTTCACGGCCCAAGAAGTTCTTGGACCATGAACTCCAAACAAAAGGGCCAAAGTGTGCTTTAAACTCTCCATAATCCTTGGACACTAGCCTAGATTCATTCCTAGTTAAATTAGGGACTTGAAAACACCAAAAACACCCTTTCCATGGGAGATTACGGCCGTAATATCTAACGGAATTGGTTCCAGGGCCGTGAACTCCCCAAAGGAGTTGAAAGGTGCCCTAATCTCTTCCAAAGACTTTGCCATTAAGTAGAAATGCTTCTTAGGGTCTTGTAAAGCCTCAAAACATCAAATGACCAAAAAGTATGAGCTTACAGTCGTAAACCCATGAGTTTACAACCATAAACTCATTTGTTGGTGACCTTAGGTCCGTGAACTCCATTAGGGAGTTTTCCTTGAACCCTACACATACTAGCTTTTCCCGGCAACACTTAGATGCAATCCTTGAGGCTTATAACACTTGTTAAAGGTGTTTAGCATGTCCTAGGGTGTCTTGACTTTGTTTATTAGTTGTTTAAAGACTAATTTGATACATATATGTGATATTATATGTTAACTAGGATCATAGAGTGTGTTCAAGACTTCACTTGACACCTAGCAATCTTACATCTTCAGTTCATCCGTACCACTCACTACAGGTGAGTTCATACCCCTTAATCAATGTTGTAAATGTTTTTAAATTTTTTTATGGGGGGATACAAGTAGAATCATGCTAGTTATTATATTAATCATGTGATTAATAAGCAGCATTCAATTGATTTAATACTTATTAGCTGTTTTACCAAACAGTTTTCTTCAGATGATTTTCATAAACATTTTATATGTTTAGAACTCCTTATTAAACTGTTCATTATACACTATATGTTTCATTTCAAACTCATTTACATTTGTGTTTCAAACAAATGTTTCTTTATACTTAAACTGTTTTATCAAACAAATGCTTTCAACCCGTTTTATAGATTGACATCAAGTCGATCTTTTCTTAGATAGTAATCATGTTCAAAGGTTTCACAAAACATATTTTTATACTTTTATATTGTCAATTGCATGCCTATGTATGTAAAGTTATATAAGAAATGTTTAAAGGACTTAGGAAGGCTACCCGCTCTATTTCCTTTTCACCATTGGGATGTGGTCTGGTGGGTATCAGGTATCTGTCCGAAGGTCGTTTAAATATTAGTTATGTATCATGTGTACATATATAGTCACAAAGGTTCTTCCAGTCAGTTCAATACCCTTAGGTAGCAAGGGTATACTTCCATGTTCATACATATCAGTTATATTACTAGTAAGCTACCATATGGGTAGTTTAGGAAGATACTAATACGTTTACTAGAATGCGGAATTATACCATGAGTCAGTTCATTCATGATTCTATACATGCTAGATAGAGAGAGAACACACATTACAGCTAGTACACACAGTACATTACTATACATGCTAGATAGAGAGAGAACACACGTTACAGCTAGCACAAGCAGAACATTACAGTACACTACTATACTATTACATGATTACGTTTACATGATTACGTTTACATGATTATGCTTACATGAGTATGTTTACATAGATACGTTTACATGAGTGCATTTACATATACGATAATAGGACAGACATCACTAGGTGCTATAGCATGGAACGATTTCAGGATCTAACTATACCAATGAATCACAACGCATTGTGATAGTTATATTGGGTATACATGATAATAGTAATGTGGATGTTCACGGCTTGCAAACATGCAGGGATCATGTATGGGTCCCAAAATCTCTTTGACAGGGGAGCGTCTAGCCTGGGATCTAGCCATCACATGATGCCTTATCCCTCAAATAAGGCAAAATAGTACAGAAGTAGTCATTTCTTACAAATACTATAGTACTTACGAGATTACAATAAGTTTAAGGTAATTAGTACGGTTGTAGTTATTTGATACTACACCATAGTACTATTTCATTTTCCCATTACACACGAAGATTCACATGATGCACGGTAATGTAGAAGCTATATTTTTGGTTAATGATCGTCTGATTTGGGAAAATACACACTCTTACAGGAGACACACACAGATACTAGATGCCTTGGTAGAAGGCTACTCTCAGTAAGAAGCATAGGGCTTTCTAGGATGTTCAAAACGTTTTAATACTTACAGTTCATATACATACAAATACTTACAGTTCATATACATACAAATACTTACCTACAAATTAAGACACTAAAATACTTATGATCTCACCAGCTTTAAAGCTGATACTCACTTTCAAAATAACTTGTATCCTCAGGTCAACGATAGACAGGTACCGATGCAAGGTTTAGAGAAGATGGAGCTCGTTCAAGACTCATCTTTCATTTTGATTTATACTTTAGTGTCAATTAGACATATCAGAACACACTTGTATTAAAATTATATTATTAATGCAATGGATGATGTTGTTTCTTGTTTACTACTTTTCATTGTTATGATACTGTACATGACGTCCTCCGCCCCAGAAGGTTTCCGCCATTCACGGTTTTGGGGTGTGATAGATTGGTATCAGAGCATTGTTTATAGTGAATTAAGTATATCAACCCATAAAAGATATACAGACTATAAATACAATGGGATTAAAATACTCTGACCAAGAGTTTATACTTTAAATAATAAAATATTTAATTAAGTATACGTGTCTGCATTCATACTAAAATCAGTGTCACTAGGACAGTACAAAAGAATTACGATTGTTGGGCAACATAGGTGGACTTAGAAACATATAGTCAAAACTGGGAAGATATAGCCTGATCAACTATATTATCCGAGGGTTGACTAGCATGTGCCTAAGTGTAGTTGTGAGGTTGCAACAAGACTAAAATCTTACCAACAATACAATAATGAGAACAACAGAACATAAACATAAAATACTATAGGGGTATTTGGTGTTACTATAGGTACTTTATACTTGAGAACTAAAAAGGATCTTCATTACTAAGTTGATAGTTGCTAAGTGGATACACTAAAGTTATACGTAACTAGGATGTTATAGACTTAGAATCTGTGAAAATTTTGCTTTACCCCCATTCTTTGTGAATTTGGAGTTAAGGTCACTTATTCGAAGGCCTATCCTGTTTCGATTACATATAACTGGTATGCACTTCACAAATAGTGATGTAACTAATGAAGATTTTCTAAATAATTATCTAGATAGTTCGTCTAATAATTATTTTCTTACCCCAATTATCACGTAGATAACATGGCTGGACTCCATCCCCACGGTAACCAGTACCTTCCGAACGAAGTCATTGCTGGATGGTTTGGAGAAGAACCAGAGAATGATCATCTTATCCCTTTGAATGATCACCATGGTGAAGACCTTTCGGAAGATGCTAACTCCAAACCCGAGGTTGAGAACCTACCCCGGGCAGCTCCCTTTCCAAATCCTAACCCTCGTCCGACTTTTCATGGCCCGACGCCTCCATGGGTGGAATGCTTGGAAACATGGAGCCAAGGACAAGATCAGCCCATGCCATGTATTGGTGACCGAAGCTTTTATGACCTGAGCAATGGGGGCTCAGCAGACAAAATCTTGCCAATCTTGGTCCGCAGAGTGGCCTGAAATGAGATTCAAGGTAGGACAGCCCTACATCAGATCACAGAAGTTGTCACCAATGCAAGAATGCATACCCTTCGCACCATTCGCCTGGAAGATGCTCGTGAGAGATCTGAGAGAGACCATGAAGCCCTGCTTCAAGCACTGGCTAAATCACGAGCCGAAGTCATACAAATCTGAGTACGCCAGAGGGTGTACGAAAGACACCTGCTTGATGTGGAACGCCAACTGGCTGAACTGAGAGTTCACAAGAGGGATGACCGTCGCCAATAGTAGATGCCTTACTTTATTTTTCCTTGTTAAAAGGAATCGTTTTCTGTCTATGCCCGATGTGGCATTTTCTATGAAACTATCTTGTACTGTAAGTACTTTAGTTAGGCCTTTATGCTGTCAAGGACTATCTACTCTGTATATGATGTAAGACCTATTACAAGGTCATTTTCCTAAACTTTTACGTCACGAATATCTAAGATATTGACAGTCGGCTAACTTCTGTGTCATTCTTTATTCAAATACTCTCATCATACTTTCATTTGAGTATATCTGAAACATGCTTTAGTCAAGACATTGGACTATAGCAATTTAGCTCCGGAGACATTTCCAAGTCTCTTTTAGTGGTTGGATCATGTTATTCACCAACCAACGATACCTAGGCTTGACCGACAAGCGTCTTGAGACCATTCTACGAACTTACTTCCACTCATTACTAGGACTGCATCATGGGGATGTAGGTCAACCCTTCATGAACACACTTCCACTCAGTACTAGGACTGCATCATGGGGATGTAGGTCAAACCTTCACGAACATACTTCCAATCCGTACTAGGTCTGAATCATAGGGATATAGGTCAAACTTTCGAGAACATACTCTTACTCTTTACTTGAGCAATTGAAGTACATCTAGGGTCAACCAGAATCTCTCACAAAATCCTTATCTTTCGTATTACAGAATCATGTCGTCATCCGAAAACAGTCAGCCGAACAACGAAACCCCTATTTTTCCTATGGACACCACTACTTTCCAAGCCACAGTTACAGCTGCCGTGATGGCTGCCGTGACAGTTGTCCTTGCAAACCGTAATGCTATCAACGCAAGCAATACCAACGATGGGGTTGAAAATCATGATCGTAGTATCAATCCAGTAAGTCAACAAACGATAACAGTCGCAGGCTCGCGAAGCCATAACTCAGAATTCAAGAAACGGAAGCGTCAAGCCCAAAAGGGACACAAGCAATATAAGGGAACGCTTCTGGAGTGTATGAGGTGTAGCTATCATCATAATGGAGCCTGCCGGGTATTGCAATGTATCAATTGCAACAGACTGGGACACATTGCCCATTTCTGTGGAACCACCGTCACTAGAGCCAGCCAAGGTTGCTATTATTGTGGTGAGTTTGGGCACTATAAAAGAAATTGCCCGAAGAGGGAGATCAAGGAAAGAACCCGCATCCCCTTAACTCCTACTCAACACTTCACTTCCACTACCGATGTTGGCACTAGCTAGATATGTCATTTATGTGGAGAGATGGGACATCTCAAGAAGGACTGTCCAATAACAAAGAACTCGGGCACAGATGGGAAGATTCTCAGGATCACAGCTGCAGGAGAACCTACTCCGGACCCACATTAATGTAATTAAGGCGTTTCGTTGTAACAGACTTATAAACCATCCAAAACTAGTGCAACTAGAGTCTTACCTTTTGCGAGATCCCGTCGGTATAGGGATGCTCGTGCTGCGTATACTTGTCTTTTGTAGTATACTTTGTTAGCAGCAATAGTCTTGTGGTAAATCTAAATTACGGTAACTCTGTTGAAGGTTGCACGGTTGTGTTTTTCTGTAACGCCTTATACTCAAATCTAATGTCTTTAGTTCCCATATTATTCCGATATTACCATACGACTAGATTTAATTTGATCCGCACAATACCAGCTTCATACGTACACCTCTTTCTTCGAAATCGCCTTTCCAGGGAAGCCGTCATATCAGAACACCGAAGTACTCATGCATGGAGTACCTCATAGTTCTTATAATTTCCGAAGAAATCTCCGAAGTACCACTCGTACAGTACGTCAAGTTCAATCCAAAGATCCATACGGTTGATCTGTCGCTGAAGAATGTATACATATGGGTGATATATAATCAAGGTTCTACAGGTTTAGAATTGATGATTCCACTTAAACTTCTTTTTCCTCGATGGGATGTGAGCTTAAAGAAGAATCATTTATTCGACTCTCTTTTCAATCTTAATTATATACGAATCGTGTACACGAGATTGTGATCGTTGAACCATGTATGAATTCTAATATGAACTTCAGGACGGAGAACTGCCCAAGACTACGAGTAATCGCATTGTCATGTGAACAAACTTAGAACCTAGTATGACTCCTGTAACCAGATCGCCCTACAGTCTAAACACCTACATAGATACAAGAACAGTCCGGACAACTTAGCGAACTACTCAGCAATAGAATTGGAAGACCAGGCTTCTCACCCTGGAGAGCTCTGGTCTTATTCTTCCAGAAGTCGATGGATTGCATCATATGTACCTCGGCTTTCGAGGACTCCATCAAGATTTCCATTAGAAATCGTTATCACTGCCTCACATAGATGAATTGGTAGAGCAAACGCAAGGAAAGAATTACTTTCAAAAATGGACCTGAGATCCGAATATCACTTCTAAGCATTTAAAATTCTATATACACAATGTGATTTAATTTATCATAAACTTTCACTGCCTTCATTAGAAACAGTGACTCTCTAATTATATATACTCTTCGAATATAGTTCTATTATTGTAAGAGTAACCGTAGTAGTAATTACAGCCTCGGAGATCCTCAATCATTTCGTAATTTATTTGTAGACGACACTTAAATGGCCTTTACATTTGAGATGTACTAAAACTTCGTTGCCTACCTTACTACGTACTTTTACGAACTTACCCTCGATCGCTTCCCTTTCATTCGTGCTACCCCTTCTTATTTCAAAATATATCTTTTAAAGAGGTAATAGCTAACCCATAAGTGAACGAATTGTTCCTAATCTCTTCTTTATTAGGTGGCGAATTTACACTTAGTGCTAATTTAGAATGCGGCTTAAGCATCAATGCGGATTTAACACTCAGTGCAGTTGGTGATTCAGCAAAACTTATACCGCTCTCTTAATTCAGATAATATCTAACTAGATGATCTTTTTCAACTAGGTCACCATGGTTGGATCATGATTTCCATGATCCTAATTTCTCGCAATCTAGACTGTAGAACTCGAATTAGGGAAACATTAATTTGATTATAGCTAAAGAGTTGGGCCCTTCCCTTGAGGAATTAACCCAAAATAATCAAAGAGCTCTTCAAGTCACCACCTCTCCAATTATACAATTGTATTTGGCTGAGATCTAATAGAATGTGTCACGAATTGAATTTCTGGACGAAATTCTTTCAACCGGGGGAGACTGTGACAACCGTCAAAATTCGAGTCGGTTCTAGATTTGACTAGACTTAGTTGCACATAAAGGCACTACACATATTAGACTTAGTAACTAGAAGCTAAGTTATAACCTACTAGAAACTTGGAAACAATTAGAAACAATGGATAATGTGCTTAGATTTCCCATTGATATGTGAAATCTACTACTACTTAACTTTAGTGACTATCTATATTAGGGTCACACTTTGACTTGAACACCATTTCATGAATCATATACACACATCATGCATTTGACCTAGTGGTAGAAATTACGTCAAAGTCACATAGAAACTTAAGTCAAAGTTGAAGAGTAGGACTAGTATACTTGATTCCTCAATTTCGCTTGAATCTCGGAATCACTACATAGAATGCCAATAAACCGATAAAAAAATATTACAAACATTATTTCTAACTTGAATAAGAGTTATGAAACTCTAAAATAGTTTGAAGTCTCAAAAATTTAATTAATTTTGATATCCAAAGACTTACAAACTCTCAAAAACCCTAAATGCCCTAAAAACTCAAATTTATAAACTTTAACACCTAAAAATCCATAAATTTGGTATGAACTATAAAATATCAATTTAAAATAACTCAATTTAGTAAAGTATAACCAAGGAAAAAAAAATTTAAGTCATTACTATTTAACCTTATTTTCTAAGCCAAAAATCAAGGTTTTGTGAAGGAAAATTTAGAATAAGGAGCATGTTTTATAAAAACTTGATATTTTTATAAAATAAAGTTATATTTTATAAAATTTAAGAGAGGGAGACCCTCTCTCCACTCCAAAGTCAGACTCCCCTCTCCCAATACCCTCCTCCTCTTCCCAATACACCATTTTCCCAAGTCATTAATCAATTTCACTCACCCATTCCATCTCTTTCTCTCTCACACTCCCTCACTTCATTTTCTCTCTATTCTCTCTTCCTCGCTCCCTCAACCATGAAATTCTCCAGAAAATAGGTCATAGAACACACCATGAACTCTAAATCTTAACCATCTTGAGGTGTTCTTAAAGGTAAACCCGAAAATCATTCATTTTCCTTCTCTTTTCCTTCAACTTTTACTTGTTTTCATGGATTTTCTCCATCTTCTACTCCATTCTATTGTAAAATCATGAACATTTGCACCTACTCACGGTTTTGATGATGATGGTGGTAGGATTTCACCCAAAAACAACATGCATGTTGTAAATGGTGAAATCCAAGGACCTAAACCTAAGTCAAAACCATGAAAATGCCCTTTTCTACACGTTTTGGTGGAAAATCACCACATGCATCCAAAGTTTTCTTTCAAAAACGATTTTTGAACATTTCAAACACATGAATGATCTTTAAACCAACATGCATGTGATGATCTTCAAGCTTAGATGCTTGATGATCAAAGTTTGTTGTTAAAAGCTTTCAAATATGTTAATGAAAGATTTATTTCCAATAAATATCTAAAATTCATTTTCTGACCAAATCCGGTTTTTTCCAGATTCTCATCAACAAAATAAGATGCTCTGTAAATGTCTAGAAGATAATTCATTTTTCTTAAATTATTATAATTAATGCAATAAAATAGGGCAATAAATCATATAAAATATTTCCATAGGTCTATAAATCCTTAATAAATTATTGGATGACCCCAATGGTGAATAGTGACATCTCATTAAATTTCATCGATTTATGTTGCTGTTTAGTATGATTTTCAATTTTCTTTTTTTTTTGGGTATAATAAATCACAAAACCACTTTAGGGAGTGTGCAAATTGTATCTAACAATTTTCGAAGCTCTTACCTGTGGTTGGAGACTCAGAAAAATAATTTCAGAATTTCTAATCATGCCTTCCTATTTTTCCCAATTTTTGGTAATTATAATGGCCTAAAAATAGGAAAACTAGTTCTGATTATCCAAAATTCATGAAATTTTACCAGAACATCATGTTGTATAGTAGGAGGTTACATAAAAATTGTGATGATTTTTCTCTACTGTATACTATTTTGCTTCTATTTTCTAAGGTTAAATACACTTAAATACACTTAAATACACATAAATACCCAAAACCGGATTATACAATATGAAAACCACTTTTGGTATTTTTCCCAGATTACTTACAATGTAAATGATGTTACAAAAATTTTTGGTAATTTATTTTAACTGTTTATTATTTATTCTTCAATTAATGATTATTTAAGGGGATAAAACAAGGAAAAATAGAAATACCCACTGAAAAATATCTCTTATATTTTTCCCAGGCTATCTATGTATAATAAAAGTTAAATAAAAAGTTTGGATAATTTTGGAAACTGTATTCTATTTATTTTAATTTTTATTAGAATAAATGCACAAAAATCATAAAAATTGGTTAAACAGTTTAGAAACCCATTTTTATATTTTTCACAGATTAAGTATGTGTAATGACATTACTATAAAAAGTTTGGGTCATTTTCTTAACTGATTTCTATTTTTCATGAATTTTTATATATTTAGAGAATTAAATATATGAAAATTGGTTATGCATATCCATAATCCATGAAAAATTATCTAGAAGTCTTCTAACACATTTAGAACCAAAATCTGAAGTTTGGTAATTTTTATTAGCTTTTTAGTATGTTTCAAGATTTTATGGTTATTCAAGAAACTAAAGTGGTGAAAAATAGTTAGACAAATCAAAAATTCAAGAAAATTTATCTTGAGGTCTTTGACTTCAATTAAAACTAAAATGAAAAGTTTGGGAAATTTTATAACTAAATTGATTTAGTTTGGAATATTTAATCATTGGAACACCTCTAAAATGTTAAATATTAATATTTCAATAATTGAAATTTTTCGTTTAAATTGTTATATAACAATTGATTCTTTGAAACTTAATTTCCACAGAAAAATATTTATAATTTATCAATATTCAATTTTGACTCGGTATTGGCATAATTCTACTGTAATAGTAAGTATACCAGTGTTACATTTCGATTAGAGACTCACTAGTGAATACCAATATTGTAGGAATCAGTAGTGGTACACGTGGAACATAGTCAAGGCACCATTTGCATCATCTCAATGTATTGTGAGTATTCACCATTCCCCTATTTTTGGTTTTTTAATGTTTTGGGGTGGAAAAGCATGGCCTAAACTATTTATATTTGTTGTATTTAATTGACTCGTATAAACTTGACTGTTATATTTTGCACATTGTGAGTATTCACGCACTCCCCTATTTTCCGTTTTATGTTTTGGGGTGGAAAAGCATGTCCAGAAAAACTATTATTTGCATGTTGTATCTAAATTGATTATTATCAAACATGATTGCTATTGTATTGCTATGTTTCTCTATGTATGTCTATACAACACGGAACATGAGAACTTATCGTACTAAGGCCCTTCCCTTATCTCTAACCATTAACTCTTTGAGCCAATGGTCATTATGGATAGCGCTATTAGGAATTGACAACTCCTCACTCGCCCTATTGCTGGAGTGCATGATACCATATTCATCTATGGAACGATAAGCATAGATCTCGATAGGGCTTCAGTCATAGGTTTGGTTGAGACTCATTGTTTGCTCATATACATACAAACTCGTTTCTCGTTATAGCAATAAACTTGTATTCATTAATAGCAATCAACTTTGTTTCTCATTATAGCAATGAACTCTATTTCTCATTACAACAACGAACTTTTACTAGTGGAAACTTGTATACATGTTTTAGCAATGAAATTGTTTGCTCCTTGTAGCAACGAAATTGACAGCTCATTTTAGCAATGAAACTTGTTTACTCGTTTAAGTAACGAACTTTATCTTCCATGAGAATATGAATGTTGCATTTTATTCGGGCAATATACTTTATCTCTCATGATGACAAAAGAACTTTGCTTTTACAAACTTATTTACTCATTTTAACAATATACTTGTATTATTGGAAACTTTTATCAAAACTTTGATTTCAACCCATGGAACCAAGATTATTTTGTTTATTTGTGAGTACTCACCAACTATTTTTATAGTTGACGCTCGTTTTACATGCTTTTTCAGGAATTATCGAGTAAGTGGCACTTAGGGACACTTCACTTTTAGGAGCATTCGCATGTGTTGTCTTTCTATTTTCATTGTAATTTCTTGTAAAAGTTGTTCAAACCCATTGTAAATTTGTAATGATTTTTAATACTATGGTTGGTGTTGTCTTTTAACTTTTGCTATGAAACCCTTTATACTGCCACGACTCGTGTTTCCGCTTTAGCGGGGTGTGATAGGAAATGGTATCAGAGCCGAAGGTTATAGAGAATACTGGTTTTCCTTTGGAAAACCACAACTATAGCCAAACAATTTCAAAACGTTTTTAAAATACTGAACATACTAATGGTATAACTGATTCGAGTACGCATTATTGGACTTTAATTAAGTATAGCCTGGCCAACTATGCTTAATTAAGGAACATTAACGCGAGGCTGGAAACGGTTTTAGTAGAATTATGTCCAAAACAATTTTCAACTTAAACTTTTGAAAAACAAAAATTTTCGGTGTGCGTACGGGCATTGCATATTATAGGCATTCATCTAGGTACACTTAGAAACTAAGTGCACTTTTACCATAATGCCTTTATTTAGAAATATTCTTATCCCTTATCATGTGCTAGGTTAACCACTTAGGTTATATCACTAGCCACTCTACGAGCAATGCACTTAGTGTTGAGAATGAATATTCCGTGGTAACTATTGACTTTAGATGTAAGGTTAGTAGCTAGATATACACTAGTAATAATCATAAGTCAAAACCTATACCAATTATTCCTCAATAACTCTTCATCGTCCTCGTACTAGAGTTACAACTATGAAAAAGTGTTTCGATATCGACACGAATGATAATTGGAGCATCACGTAAGGAGGTAGATGAGTCTCTACTAAATAATCACTTGGATACCATTGGCGGGCATTCCGGATTCAACTCACAAGGAAATACGAAGGTTTAACCCATACGTGAGACCTTATTACTACGCTACGATTTAGCTCTAGGTTGTTTCCACCTTGAGCTTAGAACTTAACATAGGATATCCCTTTGACCTTTATAAAAGGTCATAGACTGCACTGGCACCATAAAATGTTTTACTAACAATTTTTCTTGTCCTTTATCTTGGGGAAAAAGACATTGGTACTCGCCTTATACTCGCCTTGTACTCGCCTTAGTATTTAGGTACGATTAGCTACACTAACATACCTATTCATTACTTCTTAATCTTCCATCAAAAAGTTATTTCGCTTCATAGGTTTTATTTATCATCGATAAAATATTTTATAACCACTTCATTCAACTTATTAGATTTTTCCTAACAATGTAAGCCATATTCTCGCTAAAAATCTTTTGACAACTTGCTTTAACTTAAAACTTTTATTCAAAACTCAATTTAACCAATATTGTTTTTAATCATGCTATTACAATCTCATTTCAAATCCATTTCAATGGATAGATGTGCTTTTGAGGGCACATAAACCATTTTAAACATTGCTTACCATTTTGACTCGTTTTCAAAAATCTAGAAACATTTTCTTTTATAATCGTGTTTAAAATCTTTGCTTACCATTTTGACTCGTTTTCAAAAATCACGAAAATTGGAGAGTAAGGGAAGGATTATTAGCATAAACTTGAATCAAAACAATATATTTGTCATAAACTTACCACAAATACGAAATTTGAAGTGATTCTTTGAAGATATCTCTTAATCCACGATTTTTTTTAAGAGATGAAGGATGGAGAAGAGTTTAGAGAATATGGGTTGAATTTGAAATGAGGGAGAGGTTGGAGAGTGAGAGATAAGTCGTGAGTTAGAGTGAGAGATAAGAGTGAGGAAATTGGGTCTTTACTTAGTGGTTAATTGGTTAGTTGCCTCAATATTTGTGGGGTAATATGCATGTTTACATGCTAATTAATATGGAGGTGGCACAATTCTAGCCACTTCCACATTTCTTTCCTTTCTTTTTTTTTTATTTAGTTGGGCCGAGAATGGGCCTAGAGATATGAAGGAAATGGTGTTGAGCCCAAACTCTTGGCTTGATCGAATTCTTGTAAGCCCATTATTATTTTTCAGCCTATTGGGCTCATTGATCGGTTCACGGCCAAAATAACATGTTAGAATGGGTTTTATGGTTCGTTAGGGTTAATTGGATCAATTATAGCCCAATAAGGTCCATTAGGATAAACTATTTCATTTTAGGCCCATGATGGCCCAAAATGTTGAGTTATATGAATATGGGTCCATTTAAAATCCAATTAGGGTATTTAGGCTCAAAATAGTCGACTTGAAGGCTTATTGGCCCATTAGGCCCACTAAGAAAGCCCTAGTCCATAATAAACTTGAACCGAGATTTTAGGGCTTTCAACTCATCATTGACTATTTGGATACTTTGTGTAGAGTTTTGAACCTCACCTATGAATTTTGATTAAGTTTGTTGTCATAGAATGAACATAGTGCATGATATCAAGTTAGGGCTACAATTATTATCATAGATGATTTTCACAAGATTACAGAATTTCCTGGCTAAAATTGCCAGTTGTGACAATGGTTTTGGGGTGTGACAGATTGGTAGAGTCCTTTGTCACTACAAATAATACAAGATAAGGCATTATAAATATAGTTATGTTTTTACTATACATTCGACTCACATAAAATGGGGTTCATTTGCATTACAAACGTTTTTAGATAAACTATAGTAGGTATAGTTTATGTTTCATATACATTACAAACAATTATGTTAAACTATAATAGGTATAGTTTATGTTTCAATTACATTTCAAACTCATTACCAAAGGTTTTCAGTTCAGATCACGTAAATCTATTAATGAATAAATTTGTGAGACATTCACTTCGCGTTACATCCAAAGTAATGAAACAAAAGTCATGTAAATTGTAACCAGAGTCTCTTGTAGGGAGAACGTGATAGTTGTGTATAGATCTATATTGGGTTCAACAAATCCACACCTGAGCTGCATGCAACAGCTAGACCGGCAAGTCTGGGGTGACAAGTGTCATTTAACTTGCGACGCCTGAAGAACGTCGTATTACGAGGCCATCTAAGTCACATTATGGTTATAATAACTCACATGGGGTATTAACAAAACATAAGATTTACGGGTTTTACTTCTAAATTTAACGAGTTTATGGTGATTCAAACTTGCATAAATTTCTTTCAAGTATGGTAAAACACTTGTACACTTCGGTCTTGACTTTTAAGACTACAATGCACTACATATGGAAAATATTGAATTTTTCTCGAACAAACGTCACTTTTACAAGAAGAGGATTTTAGTATCACTTTCAAAAGCTTATGAACTCACCAACTTAATTTTTTACACTTTTTCAAAACTACTTGTATTCTCAGCGAATAAATAAACAAGTAATCGGCCGCTTTTGAGGATGGAACGCTAAGGCGTCAAACGTTTCATTTCTTTTTGTTAACATAATGTAATTGATTTGGAAACATGTAAACATGTACTATGATGTAACTTTTTCAATTATATTTATTTTGGTTGTCTATACTTTGAGCACTATTATAATTGTTGTTACGATACTATACATAAAGTCCTCCACCCTCGGACGTTTCCGACATCCTTGGTTTGGGGGTGTGACACGTTGCGTGAGAACAAGGTTATCATAGGCATGGACTAGTTGAGCCCCAATGGGTCAGTGATCAACTGTGTACCGTAGTTGGTATGGGTCAGGACCCCCAGTGGGGGAGATCTGGTGATTCAGGGCGAGAGGCCACATCGGGGACCAACTTTATGCTCAGCAGCGAGGGCTAGGCGCTACCTTCGGCAGGGTTGCGCAGGGTATGTCACCTATGTTATGGATACCCGGGAGGTGTGTAAGGTGACTATGAGCGATGTACTAGTGGTGCGAGAGTATTCAGATATATTCCCAAAGGAGCTGCCTAGGATAACTTCGGAGTGGCAGGTAGAGTTTAGGATTGACCTGGTCCTTGGTGCGGCTCCGATAGCCAAGGAACCATATCGGTTGGCTACTCCCGAGATGTAGGAGTTGTCTACATGGCTACAGGAGCTGTTAGACAAGGGATTCACTACACCGAGCAGTTCACTTGGGGAACCCCGATCCTGTTTGTGAAGAAGAAGGACGGGTAGCATCGGATGTGTATAGATTACCGGGAGTTGAACAAGATGATGGTGAAGAACCGTTACCCACTCTCGAGGATTAATGATCTCTTCAACCAGCTACAGGGGCATCTTGGATTTCCAAGATAGATTTGTGCTCAAGCTACCATCAGATGAGGGTCAATGATGAGGATGTACAGAAGACTGCTTTTCGAACTCGCTATGGTCACTATGAGTTCGTAGTGATGCCCTTCGAGCTCACCAATGCTCCTGCCACGTTCATAGACCTCATGAACCGCGTATGCAGACCAATGTTAGATCGGCATGTGATAGTTTTCATTGATGATATCTTGGTTTATTCCAAGATGCAGGAGTAGTGTGAGGAGCACTTGCGAGAGGTTTTAGATACCCTGAGGAGGGAGAGCTTGTACGACAAGTTCCTCAAGTGAAAATTCTGGTTGCACGAGGTGCATTTTCTTGGGCATCTTTTCAACCAGAACGGTATTCTTGTCGACCCGGCCAAAGTATAGGTTATGATGAGATGGGAGGTTCTGAAGTCTCCATCTGAGATTCGGAGTTTCCTGGGGTTGGCAGGCTATTACCGGAGATTAATTTAGGCCTTGTCCAAGATAGACGTACCCATGACCCGGTTGACGAAGAAAGTGATGGTCTTTCGTTGGGGGCCTGAGCAACAAGCAGCTTTTGAGAAATTGAGACAGAGACTATGCGAGGCGCCGATCCTAGCCCTGCCAGAGGGCGTGGAGGATTTTGTAGTATACTGCAATTCAACCATTTCAGGTTTAGGCATGGTGTTGATACAGAGAGGGCATGTTATCGCCTACGTTGCGAGGCAGTTGAATCCTCATGAGGCGAACTACCCAATGCATGATCTGAAGTTGGGGGCGATTGTTTTTGCCCTTAAGATTTGGCGACACTACCTCTATGGGGTCTGATGTACCATTTACACGGACCACAAGCATCTGACGTACATCATGGATCATCTGAATCTGAACATGAGGCAGCGTATGTGGCTAGATGTGGTGAAGGATTACGATTGCGAGATCCTCTACCCCCCAGGGAAGGCCAATGTTGTGGCAGAGGCGCTTAGTTGCAAGGAAGCCCCGATCAGAGATATTTGCTTGAGGATGATGGTAGTGACTCCACTATTGGAGCAGATCTAAGAGGCACAGGTTGATTGTATGACGTAGGAGCGCCGAAAGTGTGAGCGGATCATAAGCCAGGTGGCTTCGTTTAATTTTGATAATTAGGGGTTGCTGACCCTGCACGGGAGGATCTGGGTTCCGTACTAGGGAGGAGTATGGAGTGTTTTGATGGATGAGGCCCACAAATCCAGGTTTTCAATCCAACCAGGGGCGATGAAGATGTATAGAGATCTTTGTCCTGACTGTTGGTGGCCCTGCATGAAGTGGGATGTAGCTTGGTACTTCGATAGATGTCTGACCTGCAGGAAGGTTAAGGCAGAGCACCTGAGGCCTCATGACAAAACGCAGCCATTGGATATCCCTATGAGGAAATGGGAAGATATTACTATGGATATCATCACAAAGCTGTTGGATAAGGTGTCTATTCCATAACTATTTCTGGTATGTACTTGACCCGACCCAGCATGGTCCATTTGGGTTGCATGGCATCATGCATTTTGATAGACTAAATGAGAGAAATAACACTTGTGGTTCATTAATATATTATAAGTTCTAATATATTAATAGTATTATTTAATTAGTATTGATCAAGAATTAATTTGGAATTAATTAAGTGATCAAAAGATAACTAATTAAATATATGGGTTGATTATGTAAATCATCCATAACTTGTATAGTGGGCTAAAAGGCTCCATGGATTATCCAGTTGGGTTAAACCCATAGGATGCTCCATGGGAGTTACAAACCCATGGGTCATGGAAATGAAGAGTCATGACACATTAGGGTTTACATGGTGTAACCCTAGATGTGTCACACTATATAAGGATCATCTTCTCCACCAAAATCGGCAACACAAAAAGAGAAGTGAGGGCTAGGCTGATTTTAGAGTGTGTGCATTCTCTCTAAAGTCATTCCAAAAGCATTTGGTGTTGTGTGACGCATTTGAGGCATCGCACTTGGGGTGCTAGGCTCACAAGGTTTCAAGGAATCAAAATCAACTACAAGGTATGTAATTTTAGCCATCCTTTTAGGATAAAAGTTCCCCATGTATGCTAGATAGGATTATGAACCTTGGAAACCAAGTTTTGCATGTATTTAGACAAACATAGATCCAAGGTTTATTAGGGTTGCATGTACACTTAGGAAGTGTTAGAATGCTTAAAACCCATCAGTGGTATCAGAGCCAGGTATGTTTGTTAAATACTTGATGCAAACTTGTTTTTCATAAGCCAAAAACTGTCCAGACAGGAAAACTCGACGATTTATGGCCGAAAACTTGTCGAGTTTGTGTGTTATAGCATGAACTCGACGAGTTTGTCATCCAGTGAGCAGTTTTTGGAGCTTGGCTGCTGTAAATGGACTAGAAACATTACCCTAAACTGTTTTGGTGTTGTAAAACTTGTTTTAGATGATGTAATGATTGTTCTAATCCATTTACAATTGCTAATATCAATTTTTCATGATTATATGTGTTCATATGTTCTTGAAACTTTGATATGAATATTCATGTTCTTATGAGTTTTTGATATATCATAAGAATTACTTGTTTAAATGTTTAATTCATGATCTTTATGTGTTTTAATGGAGTTCATAACTTGTCCTCAAGTTATGGATAACCAAAAGTCTCTTTGTGTTAAAAACCATTAAAAGAACACATAAGTTATAAAATGAAGAGTCTTCATTTTAATAACTCATAAGTTATGAATATGAAAGTTTTTGTAAAGTTACAAAACTTGACCTCATGTTTTGGAAAGGAGAACTCGACGAGTTCTTGAAAGACTCAACGAGTAGGAATGACTCAACGAGTTCTTGAAAGACTCAACGAGTAGGAATGAAGTTCCTGGATGTTTTGAGTTATGGAACTCGATGAGTTTGTGGACCAACTCAGTGAGTTGAGTCAACCAGATGTTGACTTTGACAAAAAGTTGACTTTGACCATGGTGTTGACCTTGACTTTGAATTTGACCTGAGTTGACACTTGAAAGGGTCAAGTGTATGAAATGGTAATTAAGGAAGGTTGTTATATGTAGGAGTTGAGAGGAGTTGATCCCAACATCATGAACGGTTGAGACACTTCATGACAATTAGGTGAGTTACCTTCCAGTAGAAGTGGGTCGAAGACACCAAGGTTAGACCACAAGTAAGAGTTATAGTATGGGTAATTGTGTTTGTGATAATTATCTGGTATATTGTTATTTGTTATGTTTATGTGTTAGTATGCTATGAAGTTATGTCGTATGTGATAGAAGGGGTAGGATAGACCCCAGTATCGCTCGATAGGGCCGAAGGGTATGCCAACCTCCAGATAAGGTAGGCAGTATATGACTTGTATATTTATTCACTAGGATGCTATGTGGTAAAGTAGGCAATGAAATCATCCTCAGTACTGGTCGAAAGGACCGAAGGGGTAGGCCAGCACCCGAATATGCTAGGAAAAGTTACCGGTCGAAAGGACCGAAATGGAGGCAAGCACCCGGATATGCGAGGCACAGTACTGGTCGACAGGACCGAAGGGGTAGTTAGTACCAAGTTATGTTACGCAGTATGTGTTAAGTATGGTATGTGGTATGATGAGGGAACTCACTAAGCTTTGTGCTTATAGTTTTCATTTTTGTTTTCAGGTACCTCTTCATCAAAGGAGAAGGAGCCGACACGATAGCAGCGCATCACACACACATGATTTACGCATTATGAGATTCTTGGGATTTTACGCTGACATTAATACTATTTTATGATATGGTTGTGAGACAAGTGATTGTGGTTTATGAAATGATATGGCTTGATGATGCTTTCTTATAAATGTTTTTGTAAAATATTAAATCAAAGATGAAATTTTTGGTCTGGAAACTTGGGATGTTACAGGTTGGACCCTCCGATCCTGTATCTCAGTAAGGACCCTCTGGTCTCACAAAGTCAAAATAACTCAATAAGGCACAAAATAATATACATCTTAAAATCACAAAGACAGAATGCATAACATATCACACAACTCAGTATAAGCACATAATACCCACCGGTCAATAGCTCAGATAAGTCCTCCGATCACACAATATTACCACTCGGGTAACTATAGTGAGAACACTCACCTCGCCTGGTAAAGCAATATATCCCACATTCAAACTGCTGGTTTAGACTCCGCCTCTCCATGATCTGCAAAATCCACAGCCTGACCAAAACCCTAAAGTCAACAGAAGTCAACAGTCAAAGTTGACCCTACTCATCAGGTGCTACTCATGAACTCGTCGAGTTCCTCGGTGCTGAGTAAATCACGAAAACCCGATTCAACTCGCAAAGTTGCTAATCAACTCGTTGAGTCCATGCAGAGTCCAGAAAATCTACGAAAACCCTAAAATCTCGTCAAGTTGTCCCACAAAGTCATCAAGTTCACTCTGAATCCAAAACCAGGAAAACCCGACTCAACTCATCAGGTTGTCTCATCAACTCGCCGAATTGTAACGCGTCCAGACTATCAGGGAAAACCCTAGCTAGCTTGTCGAGTTGGCTCATCAAATCGTCGGGTCCCTTCAGTCCTTTCTCTCATTCAAATGTTTTTAAGCAGAACTAAGGCCCCATACTCTAGATCTAGCCTTTTAAGGCTGTAGTATCAGATAAAGCTACAAGCTTTATGTCCATGCATGGCATCAAGGGCTCAAAATTCCAAAATAAACTCTATAGAGGGTTTAATGCATGAAATCTGGCCAATAGCTTGATAAAGCTTGAATCTTTAGCCCCAAGGGACCTCATACTGTCCAAATCTGAAGTCTCAACTCCATGGCAAGCTCAAACAACTTAAGGACCCAAAGAAAAGATGGAAATGGCCATAAACTCCATAGTAAAGAGATATAACCAAACAATGATCAAGGTGATAGATTTTTACCTCCAAATAGTAGCTAGCACCGAAAGAACACTAGATCCAAGGGCTTCTTCTCGTTCCAAGCCTTTTGCTCCTCAATCTTCTTCCAAAAATGCATTGGAACATAAAATCTTAGCCTCTCTCTCTCTCTCTCAGAGGAATATAGCTCAATTAGGGTTTCTCTCAGTGTGTTAGGGTGATAAGGGAGGCATAAATGAAGGATTAAGGTCCTTTAAATAGGGTACAAACCCTGAAAATTAGGGTTTTCACATTCAGCCCCTACTCGTCCAGTTGGGTCCTCCAAATCGTCGAGTAGACTCTTAAAATCACGCGACCATCTCAACTCCTATACGACGATTTGGGACCAACCAACTCGTCGAGTAGGTCCTATAATGTGAATAAAATTCTCAAGTTCCGCATCCAGGAAAATCGGGTACAATTCTCCCCCACTTAAATTATATTTCGCCCTCGAAATTGCTCTTTCTCGACAAATAGGTTGGAACAACAATCCGAGAAGCACAATCGGAAAAGTCACGTAACATATAATGATCCCCTCTCCCATGACATCCGAAACAAAACAGGAACCCTCAACCTAAAGAAGGACGAATACCTTGGCCGTTGTAGTATCAGCTCGGATTCACCAAAACTCAGAAACTATAGTGGTATGTCTTTCTGATAGACCGCTGATGAGATTAAAACTTAATCTTGAAGATCGATTAGATCTTAAACAGGTAAATATTGATCAAACAGTAAGAACACGAAAATAAAGAACAAGTCAAGAATGAATCAAACGTGTCGAATGATTATAAAATAACCCTCAGAAGAGCTCGATCAAGAACATCAACTGTAGAGGGTTGGAGGTTTACAAGAACGATAAAGAAATCTGCAAAGTAATCGTTATTCTCTAAAGCATTAATCGTTTTTCTAGATCATTCCCCTAATATGCATGCAAGCATATACTTATATAATAAACCTAGCAAGCTCACGGTTGGACAGGCCCAAAACCGGAGCACAAAATAAATGGACTAACAGCCGAGCCCAATGACGCAACACATAGACGAATTATCAACCCAACAATCTCCCCCTTTGCGTCAATTGGAGCGAGATCTTCACTTGTTACTTGGGCCAGCAGCAGCACCAGGTACCTTCTTCTTCACAGTCTCGAACAGACGAGAGATAAGAGCCAGTATCGTCTGTCTAAACCTGATGTACCATTGGATCATGTCGTTGAAGTACTTGACATCGTCTGCTGCATTCTCTTTACACCTTCGGATGATCGATAGCATGTGCTCTAGACAAGCAGTGGTGTAAAGATGTTTGTCAGCTAAAGCAAAGAGACATTTCTGTCCTTCTGCTCTAGTGAACATAACCGAATTGCATCTCGGGTCGATCTTGCCCATTTGCATTTGATTGAGATCACTGGCCGATCCCACAGGAGCTATCTTCGGTTTCTTCTTGAAGACTGTGGCTACCTCCTGATCCATTAGGGCTACCTCCATGATGTAACAGACTAACATCCTTTTGAGATGGTCTATAATTGGACCATATTCGGCTTCATTCGTCAAAAGGATATTATGCAAAACAATCCAATCATGAGGATTTAGGTTCGGTAGATCTGCCAGGGATATAAGATGTTCGGTTCTAGCAGACCCTCGAATCACCTTGAACCGAACGTTGATGAATCTTCCTTCGGTATAAGGCTTCAAAACCCGAACATTCACTATCTTCTGGGCGCTCCATGTTTGATACTGAGGACGAGCAGCCTTCATATAGAATTCGATTAGCTCCTTATCAACCTCTGGATTAGGATGAGGGACTTCAAAAATATTGGAGAAGGCGTGGAAGATAAACGCCTTTCGAGTCAACGGCATGTCGAACTGCGAATCGACAGAATTATAGCAGTTGAAGGAGATCACCGGCTCGAGCCATAGGATGCTAGGAGTATCTATGGCCTCCTTAATCATTCGCTCCCGAGTCCAGGCAGGGAAGAGAGTCTTCCTGCTCTCGAGGAGATCGTGGGCTTCTTTCTTCTTGCGTTCGGCTTCTTCAGCCTCTCGCGCCACACGAATGTAGTCATCATCAACATTGCGACTGTTTTTGCGCTTCAACATGTCCGCAATGGTTTCTTTATCTTCATCTTCATCTTCTTCCTCAGCTATGTTTTTCCCTTTATCCTTCACACACGAACCCGAAGCTTGACCAGTCGGAGGTGGTTCGGTTGTGTGAGCAGCTGTTGAGGAAGGAGGTGGTTTCGATCCGGACTTCTTCCTTTCTCCCCCTTGTTTCGGATCGGACACGAAACTAGGTAAGCCTTCGAGTTTGCTAAGAAGGTCCATGGCAGGAGTAAGTTTTTCAGCAAGGGTTCGCCTCACCGAATGGTTGAGAATCGGATCGTGTGCTTCCAGGATGTTAGATAGGGCAGCGTGGATATCCGAAACACAAGTTTTTATAACCTCCCATTCAGATCGTAGAGCTTCAAGCTGTTGTTGAGAGTTTGAAAGCTGAGTGCTCTTGACCTTAAGGGCGGTGGTTTTGCTTGCCAGAACATCCATTAACGAATTTTCAGCTGCGAGATCCTCTTGTAGCTTAGCGAGGCGCTCGTCAATGGAGGCACGAAGGGCCGAGTTGTCATCGCTGATGGATTGGCGAAGGGTAGCAAATGACTGTAACTCCATTGAGACGAACTTGGCCAATTGCTGAACGATTGGTTCCAAAGTTGTCTTGGTGGCATCAGCGCTCTCCTGTAAGGACTTCAACAGGGAAGAGGCATCTGAGAATAGTTTATCGACTTTTGCGGTCGCAGCCTCACAGGCTTTTGTGGAGGCGTCTATGGCGGCTGTGGATGAAGCTACAGAATCATGTTGAGCCCTGGAGAAGGCATCAACAATCTTCTGAAGAGCGGCTTCAGAGAGAGAGGACTGGTTGTTGGAAGATGAAGCAAGAAGTAAGTCAACGTTCTCGTTTAGCTCCTTAAGATGCTTCTTCGTCACTGGAGCATCGTCCTCATCGTCACTTCGAACCTGAAACGGACTAAAGTAGACCGAATCGAAGGTCATGTTTTCACCGCCAAGGAACGGGTTATCTCCATCAGAGGCATGATCTGGAGATGGTGGGGGTGGTGAAGCTGGGGTTGTGGTGGTTTTTGTAGGTTCAGGTAGAGTGTTTGTGGGGGTAGTTCCGGGTGGTGGTTGAGTGTGGGTAGGTTCGGTTATATGTTAGGTTTCGGTTTGAGGTGGTTCGGTTACGGGTGGTGTTTTGGTTGCACTGGTATGAACCCCCGTATCAGATACGTTGGTTGTAACCTTTGCAGTTGTGGTTGTTGTATCTGTGAAAATGGGTGGTGGTATAAGGAAAGAGGTTTGAGGAATGCTGGTAGTGGGGGTTATGGTGGGAATGGAAGTAGGGATGGTTTGAGGAGGTGAAGGAACTGGTGAGACATGAATTTCCATGTCTGGGGTAGGTGATCGGGTGGGGTGTTGCCTCTGGGAGGGGTTTCGCCTCTTTGAGAGCCGTCCGAACCCGAACGCTCGCCTTCTGAGTCACTCGAAGAGGAAGGGATGAGAAGTTTTCGCTTCGGTTGAGTCTTCCTTCTCTTCGGTTGCGGTGACTGGGCAGGTTTTGTTTGTTTCCTCTTCCTGGGAGAAGGACCTTTAGGAGCTTTGGTCACTTGCTTCCCTTTTTCCGCCTTTTTGCCCCTGTTCACCGGTTTGTCAGCATCGTGGATGGACTTTAGCATTTCCGGTGTAAGTTCCCTAGGTCCAGTTGCCCTGAACTCCTTAATCGTCCGGATGAGCCTGCTATCAGAGGGAACATCGCCATACATTGTCTCCGGAATAGAGCCAATGAACGAGAACTTGGATGCATCAGAGACGATGATCTTCGTGGTATGAAAAGTACCGATCGAAGACATCGATGCACCAGCAGCAGTTGGGACATCAAGCTTATCCATCGCCCATTTGGTGATAAGAATCCAGAACCGGGCATACGACACCTCAGAATGTCGTGATGAAGAAGAAAGGCTCTGGATGAGCTGTTGCCAGAGGACCAACCCAAAGTCAAGATTGACTCCGTTGTAGATTGCATACATAATCGACAAGAACAGTCGACTAGAACCATCGGATCCTGAGCTCCGTTCAGATAAGCCCTTGAAGAGGACTGTAAACATGCCGTTCCACTGTGGCGGCAAGCAGGATTTCTTGAACTTCGCTACGGAGGTGAGCGCCTCCGTGTACCCCATGTTATAAAACATGTTGTAAAGATACCCAATCGGAATCGTCTCCGGATTGATTCTTGTAGGATCAGCAGCCAACCCTAGCAGTGTGCAGAAACGTTGTCGAGAAATGGAGGTCTTGTGATCAGCAACCTCGAAGAACACCCGCTCGACCGATTTGTCGTAGTGTGCAGTCGCATACACCTGCGATAGAATCTCCATGGGCACAGACTCAACCCTAGAGAGAGCTAGAGCGATTTGTGAGTACTTCAGGCACTCGATGATTGGCGACATATAAGAGTCGTATGCCAGAGGGTTGAGGTCGATCACCAAGCATTGGTGAGGACGAATGGGTAGTATATGTGAGGTAGCATGGACTGAGGAGGATTCAGGCATTGTTGAAAGTAGGAAGAAGATGATGAACAGTGAAGCTTTTGGAAGTTTTTGCTCTCTTGTAAATTCTGGATGCAGTAAAGAGGTAAATGAAAGTATTGACTGCCTTTTATAGTGGGTGAAAGGAGAGAGAAAAATCATTTCAAATCTTCTATGGAAATACGAAAAGGTTTCCGGAATGACAGATGCGTGACAGTTAAGGCATGCGATGATCACGTAGGAGAGAGAGTGTCAGATTCCTAGGATCACGCCACCCAACAAGCGCCGTTTCAGAACATACCGTTTCAAATCCTCACGCGCCTTTAAGTGCCAGAGAGGTGTCTCTTGAAATTCGCACACGCGTCCATGATGGCAGTAAAAGTATGGGCGTTCCACATTCACACGCGTTCCCTTTTTACCATCGTTTGAAATTCAATCCTTTTAACTCCCGCCTGAGTCAGCAACCCTTCGTCTTATCACTGAAATGGCATCTTTTGAATTAATTGCCCACGTGGATGATTTTTGACCACAACTTGATAATTAACCACCAAAGCAATAATACAGCCTGTAATTATTAGTAACGGAATTTTTGAAAATCAAAGATTTTCGTGCTAAGAGTGTAAAAAATAAGAAATAAAGCAACTCTTTTTAGGAATAAATGTGATGTCAATAATGACACGAAACAAGTGATCCCGGGCACGAATCTCTTCCTTCAAGATCAAGAGAGACCTTAAAGTGTTTATGTGGATTCCCGTTGAATGACGATCAAACATTTATTAATAAATGTTGAAAGGTTTCTTTTAATAAGGCTACTTAAGGGTGGCTTTCGCTTTGATTCAGCAATTCTAATCTTGAAATAAGAAAGAAAGTAAAAAAGTACTTGTGAGACCGGTGAAGTTTGTTGAACAAGTAGGTATGAATTAATTTTAAATTGGCTTGGAAAATATAAAATCTCAGAAAAAATTAAAAACTGGATCCCAAGGGAAGAAATGTTATGGTGTTTAACAATTTCATAGGAATCACACAAAAATAAAAAAAATTGAGATTGCAGTAGGATACATCCGTCAATTCGTTGGTGAATACTTGAGCAAATTTATTGTTCACCGTCAATTCAGATTTGGTGTTGAATTTTGGGTTTCACTCAGCTCGTAGTGGCACGAAACTGAGATCATAAACACAGTTGTTGTGTAACCATAAACCTCAGTCGTAATTTCTGAGAGTCTCAAGGGTTACGTTGATGCAAAGAATTTAATGGAGAATTGTAATGGAGATGGTGTAAAAAATTAAACTACCTCTGCTGCGAAAATAAGGACCAAGCAGAAAACTCTTAACTCATGTGAGAAGAGAGTGAGGTAGCTCACGATTAGAATAAATGTGATAGCCTAATTGGGAAGACAAGGTTTGTTTATACCAAGTCATTAAGGCTATTATTCAGAATCTTATGAGGCTTGGGACACATACAGCAGCATGCTTCTAGGGACACTTAAGTAATCCAACAATTATATCCCCATAAACGAACAAACACACAAAAAAAATAAGAAAATATTTTTGGAGTTTTTGATATATATGAAAAAAAATAATAATAATAAAAAAAATAAGCAAGAAAAAAGTTGACTTAAAAAGAGTAAAAAAAAACTTTGGAAAAATTTGGTAAACCGAACCCGAACGTTCGGTTGGTTTCGGTTGGGTAAAAGTTGAAAAACCGAACCCGAGCGTTCGGTTGGTTTCGGTTCAAGAAAATTTTGAAAAACCGAACCCGAGCGTTCGGTTGGTTTCGGTTCAGGAAAGTTTTGAAAAACCGAACCCGAGCGTTCGGTTGGTTTCGGTTCAAGAAAATTTTGAAAAACCGAACCCGAACCTTCGGTAGGTTTCGGTTTTGGAAAATTTTGAGAAATCGAGGAATTTAGACATGCAATCAGAAAATACTTTTAACAATAAGATAAACAACTTTGTACAAGAAATATACAACCAAGAAAACTACCTTTGTGGTGATGAGCGAGTCAGATGATTTAACCGAACCCGAACGTTCGGTCAATTTCGCTTCTTACGTTTGAGGTTGAGAGGTAGTTTGAGGTACTGACTCTGATTCCATCATACCTAGCCCTTGCAATATTCTATTGAATGATGCTTCAGGAAGAGCTTTGGTAAAGATGTCAGCCAGTTGATCAGTGGTTCTTACAAAGTGTACTTCGACGTTTCCATCTTCCACGTGATCTTTGATGAAGTGATACCTCAGTGCTATGTGTTTGGTTTTACAGTGTTGCACTGAGTTATGATAGATCCTAATTGCACTTTCAGAGTCACAATATAGTGGGATCTTCTTCATATTGAGTCCATAGTCTCGAAGTTGACTCTGGATCCAAATCACTTGAGAGGTGCAGGATGCAGCGGCTATGTATTCCGCTTCGGCAGTAGACAACGACACGCACGTTTGTTTCTTGGATTGCCAGCTAACCAACTTCCCGTCAAGGAATTGACAGCCGCCAGTGGTGCTTTTTCTGTCGAGTCCACATCCTCCAAGGTCAGCATCTGAATAGGCTTGAACGAAGAAGCCTGAGTTGGAAGGATACCATAGACCTAAGGAGGTGGTTCGCTTCAGATAGCGTAGAATGTTCTTTACTACCAGCATGTGAGGTTCGCGTGCGTTTGCCTGAAATCTAGCACAATAACACACAGAAAACATGATGTCAGGCCTGCTAGCAGTAAGATACATTAATGAGCCTATCATTTGACGATAGAGCATGATATCCACAGCCGGTTTGTCTAGAGATGGAGTTAGCTTGGTGCCGAATGCCATTGGGACTTTGACTTTGGAGTCTCCCATCATCCCAAACTTCGCTAGGAGAGTCTTCGTGTAAGCTTCCTGATTGATAAAGATGCCTTCGGGTCCCTGTCTAATATTTAAACCAAGGAAAAAGTTAATAGGACCCATTGAGCTCATTTCAAATTTAGTCTCCATCAGCTTTCTGAATTCAGCTGTTAGGCTGGGATTCGTTGAGCCAAAGATGATGTCATCGACATAAATTTGAACTATCATAAGGTGGTTACCTTCCTTTTTGCGAAAGAAGGTTGAGTCAACCGAACCTTGTTTGAATTTAGACCTCTTTAAGAATTTAGTTAGCGTTTCATACCAGGCTCTCGGAGCTTGTTTAAGGCCATACACAGCTTTATCCAGAATATAGCAATGATTTGGATATTTTTCGTTCACGAACCCAGGAGGTTGCTCCACATACACGGTTTCTTCGAGTTCTCCATTAAGAAATGCACACTTGACGTCCATTTGGAAAACTTCAAAGTTTTTGTGGGCAGCGTAAGCAAGAAATATTCTTACAGATTCCAGCCTAGCTACAGGAGCGAAAGTCTCTTCATAATCAATCCCTTCTTCCTGACAATATCCCTTTACTACCAAACGAGCTTTGTTCCTTATAACATTCCCTTCCTTGTCCATTTTATTCCTAAAGACCCATTTGAGACCAACAACCGAGGCATCTAGAGGAGTTGGAATGAGGCGCCAGACTTTGTTCCTTTCAAATTCGTTCAGTTCGTCTTGCATTGCTTGAACCCAATCGGAGTGATCGAGAGCAGTGTTAACTGTCTTCGGTTCAACTTTTGATACGAATGAGTTAAACATACAAAACTCAACTTTGGAAAATAAGGATGTCTGTTTTGCCTTCAGTTGTGATCGAGTCAGAACCTTTTCAGAGATATCACCAACCACTTGAGAGATAGGATGATCTCTGGTCCATTTGGTGAGAGGAGGGTAGTTTGGATCAAAGGTGGGGTCCAATTCAGCGTTGATCATTTCTTCTGGCTCGGATTGGCTTTCGTAGTCGAGCGTCATATCAGCTTGCTCCCCCTCGATAGATGAGCTTTCTGGAATGCTTTGAGAAACTTGAGGTCCAGAGGTTTCTTGTGGTGCTTGGAATTCAGGCGTTGATGCACATTCGGTTGGTGAAGCATTTTCAGTTGGAGAAGTACTTTCGGTTGGAGTTGGACTTTCGGTAGCAGTTGTAGAGCTTGGCTCCCCCTCGACTGAAGCATCGTTGGATGGAGGTTCATCAGAATTCGATCCTCCTTCGTTCATTCTCCTGGCAGCTTCTTCGACAGTTTGCTTCATATGGTCTACCTTGTTGTCTACTGTGCCTGCTTCTGAGAGAGTAGCTTTCTCAGGTTCGTCAAATAGCTCCATAAACTTCTCAAATAGATTAGCGACCAAGACTGTGACCTGGCCAGTTTGAGGAAAGATTTCCCCAACGGTGTCTTCTTTGGCCTGTAGCTTTTTGACATAGCTATCGTCAAAAGTCACGTAATATGTCTCTTCGATTTTTCTCGAACGCTTGTTTAGGACTCTGTATGCTTTGGAAGTGAGAGAGTAGCCCAAAAAGATTCCCTCGTCGGCTTTGACATCGAACTTGTTGCGGTGTTCTTTAGAGTTAAAGATGAAACACCGTGAGCCGAACACGTGGAAAAATTTCACATTGGGCTTCCTGTTGTTGAGAATCTCATAAGGTGTGAGCGTGAATCGCTTGTTGAGATAGGACCTGTTCTGTGTAAAACAAGCAGCAGAAATAGCATCAGCCCAAAAATAAAGAGCTAAGGAAGCGAAACTTAGCATAGTTCGGGCAGCTTCACACAAAGATCGGTTTCGTCTTTCGACAATTCCGTTCTGTTGAGGTGTGTAGGGAGCTGAGAAGTTGTGACTTATTCCCTTTTCTGCCAGAAATTCTTCAAATTCCCTGTTCTTGAATTCCAGACCATTGTCGCTTCTGATGTTGCGAACAACCTTCTTGAGCTGTACTTCAATTTGTTTGATGAACACTTTCAGCTTATGAGTCGCTTCAGATTTGAGCTTTAAAAAGAACACCCATGTAAATCGTGAAAAGTCATCAACAATAACAAGAATATACTTGCTACCACCGATGCTTTCGATAGATGATGGACCACACAAATCAATATGAAGTAATTCGAGTGGTTCAACAACTTTTGTGTTGATTATAGATGGATGACTTTGACGACTCTGCTTCCCCATTTCGCATGCAGCACACAAATGATCTCTGTCGAACTTGAGCAATGGAAGGCCTCAAACATGACCTCCAGTGACAAGTTTGTTGATATCTTTAAAGTTGAGATGAGAGAGTCTTCGGTGCCACAACCAGCTTTCGTCAGATTGTGCTTTTGATAACAAGCATATAGTTGGGTTTCCTTTGATGGGCTTGAGGTTTAGAGGAAACATTTCACCCTTACGCTCAGATTTGAGAATTACTTTCTTCGTCTTCTTCTCAATAATTTCAGAACCTTCATCGTCGAATGAGACTTTGAGACCTGTACCTCCAACAAGCTGAGATACACTGATGAGGTTGTGTTGTAGTCCTTCCACATATGCCACCTTCCTTATAGTAAAATCACCATTAGTTATCATTCTGTATCCCTTTATGGTGCCGAAAGAGTTGTTTCCAAACTTGACGTTGCCACCATTTGATAGAGACCTGTATTCCCTGAGCTCTTCTTTCCTCCCTGTCATGTGACGCGAGCAGCCACTATCGATGTACCATTCTTCGTCGAACTGCTCGTCACTTATAACCTGCAAAAATTAAGCAGATTTAGGAACCCAAAGTTTCTTGGGTCCTCGTGAGTCTTTCACAGGAACAGGAATAGTAAGAGAGATGTCAACAAGATATGTTCGTTTTATAAGTGTTGTTTCATCTTTCTTTTTGATGGTAAAGACTTTGATTTTATTAGGATTAGGTGCGTTCGGTTTAGACTCTGGATTGGATGCAGAAACCTTTTGTTTGCCCTTTTGTTCTGCTAACGAATGAGATGTTTGAGAACGAACAGAATGAGCTTTAGAGCAAGATGGAGATGAATTGGAAGAATTAGAAGAATTAGATGAATGAGAAGGAGTGGGCTTAGATTGAGATGACTTCTTCGTTGGAGACTCTAGGTGACCCTTTTGCTTTTGATCATTGGTGGGACTGACTTTAGAGTTTTGATCTCTTTTGACTTCAGAACCGAACCTTTGCTTTCGGTTGGTATTCTCTTCTAAACCGAACCTTGGCTTTCGGTTGTTGTGGCTCTCATGCTTTTTGACAGGATTGTTCTCAAACTTCAGATTTTTGTTTTAATGTGAGAAATATGCATTCTGGGATTGCCAGAATTGTTTCCTTTCAAAGAGATTCTTCCTGTATCTCTGGTTCCTTTCACGTTTCTGATTCCTCATCTGCTTCGGTTGATGATGGATATTGGCTTTCATTTTCGGTTTCTCCTTAGCTGGTTCACTTTGAACTGTGGGAGTTTCACTTTGAACTGAGGAACTAGAAGGAATGTCTTCTTTTGCCGAACTTCCATTTTCTTGAGGAATGTCTTTCGTACCACTGGTGCTTGGCTCATCGAAATTATCTGGCTTATTCAAGGGTTCTGGTATGTATCTACCTTTACTCATCCATGAGGTTCTTTCTGATAAGCCTACTGTTTCATTTGCATTATCGATTGGAGCGGACTAGAAGAACTCATCGCAGCCATCAGCATTGTCTTTGTTTACAATTGTTGTGAGTTCAGCAGTCTGATGTTCGGTTACTCCAGTGACCTTGTACACTTGATTTGGAGTGGTCCTGACCTTTTGATATACAACCGCTTTTTCTGCTAAGATCGGGGACTTTTGTTGGGACAATCGAGCGAACTCCACCGAATTTTCAGAAATTAGATTCTTCTGGTTTTCAGGTTCGCTTTTTACAAATTCTGAGCAGTCAACCGTGTCCTCTACAGAAATTTCACTCATGTTGTCATCCTCATTAAGCTCAGATGCATTTTCAACATCAATTTTGTTTTCTGAGCTCAAGTTGGCGTTTAAAGAGTCAAATTTTTGTATGGTTTCGGTTCTCAGTTTAAGTCTATCATTTTCATCCAAAAGGTTTTTGAGCATGTCCTTGTGGTCCTTGGATTTAATGAAAGATTCAATTTTGTCCAGTCCATACATATAGGTCGGATTGACGTCATCAGTTGATATCACACTCTCACGGTTATAAGCTTCAGCATCAATTTCGTCCTCCTTAAACTCAAGGAAGGGCAAAATCATGCGATGGATCTTTTGGCCTATTTCACAGTCCAAGTGAAGCTGAGTAATATTAGTGTAAAGACGTTTTGCAATTAAACAAAAAACATTCCGTTGTTTTAACAACTTTAAATTGTCTCTTTGTAAATAAATGTTTTCGTCTTTTATTTTAACTAATTCAGACTCCTTCAACTCGATCTACATGCGCCGCTCCTCACTCTTCGAAGATACCCTGCTTAATTGATCAGTTAGGTTAGAATTGGTGACTCGAGTTTGAGTTAAACTACTATCTAGATGAGAAATTCGTGAATTAACATTTTTTAGTTCTTTCTCATATGA
This sequence comes from Lactuca serriola, assembly GCF_051521515.1. Taxonomy (NCBI): domain Eukaryota; kingdom Viridiplantae; phylum Streptophyta; class Magnoliopsida; order Asterales; family Asteraceae; genus Lactuca; species Lactuca serriola. The sequence continues at coordinate 237,805,088 of NC_136411.1, forward strand.
GGATTGTGGTACTTTAAATGAAACAAAAACCGATTGTACCTTCTTGATCAGTTCATCGAGCTCATTGAACTGCACGCTGAGCGGTTTGGCCGTAAAGCACATGTCCTGCTGCTCCTTCGGTTCATTGCTTCCACCATCAGTGTTGTATCCCCTCATCTGAGATACATTAGACACCATGAAGCACCGTCCTCCACTGCTCTCCTCCTTTGCCACACAAGCCTTTCCATGTGAAGGCCTCCTCACTTCATCGTCTTCAGAGTCGGTTGACCAAACTTCCACTCCACCGAACTCGTCATCAGCAACCGAACCCTGCACAATTAGAGCATTCATGGAAGGGTTAGCGGTAGATTTCTTCTTCTTCATCTCATCGAGCTTTTTCTGCAGCAAAGCTTCCTCATCTTTTTCAGTCATCTTTTTGAGGACACAATCCTTAGCATAGTGGTTTTTCCCTCCACAGTAGTAACAGCTTACTCCAGAATCACCATCTGCCTTCGGTTCCTTCTTGGGCTCTTCAACCTTCGGTTCATTGTTAACCCTTTCTGAACTATAACTCCCCTGCCAGTTTCGGTTTTTGTTGCTGGGGAATCTCTTCTTAATGAACCTCTTGGGGTTAGACACCATCATAGCATAATCCTCAGATGTGAGGTCATACTCCTCCAAGTTGAGGTCTTCGTCCTCCATCACAGCTTTACTTTTTGACAAGAGGGCCAGCGAACCTAGGCTTGAAACAACGTTCTTTTCCTGCAGCACAATCTTCTCCTGGGACTTGAGAATACCCACCAGTTTCGCCAAAGAATATGATTTAAACTGCTCATGGGCTTTAACTGTTGACACCACTGCTCTCCACTCTGACCTTAGACCATTTAAGAACGTAACCTTCTGCTCGATAAGCTTCCTTTCGATGTCATGTTTGATCATCTTGCTGAGAAGATGATTGAAGCGATCGAACGTCTGGGTCACAGTTTCTTCGGCTCCTTGCCTGAACTCTCCAAACTCAGATAAGAGCAAGGTTTGGATAGAATGTTCAAGATCCTCGTCTGTAGAGTACAGTTCACGAAGTCTATCCCAAACTTCCTTTGCCGTCGTGCATGAGCTTACCAACCTGAAAGTGTCGGACTGAAGGGCAAATCTGATCAATCTTAACGCCTTGATATTGCACTGAAATTTATCCTTTTCATCTTGTGCAATATCTTTGACATCCTTCAGCAGATCATTATACTCCTTTTGAGTTTTGATAATCCTTGACGTTGCAGAGTGAGAAAAAGGTCTATTAATGATTGCTTCCCATATGAGGTATCCATTATCCTCAGATCCTATAACGTAGTCTTCGAAGTGGTGCGCCCAGACTTCATAGTCATGGGTATATAGGATGGGAATCTTCGTGGTTGAACCGATGCTGTTGGAAATATTGATGGGATTCGATTGCGACTCGTCCATTATGATCAAAAAACCTGTTCAAAGATCAGACTTGTAATAAATCAGATTAGGGCAAAACAATAAATATCAAGATACGTCAATAATGAGATGACGGCTCAATAAATATCAGTAATTGCGGAAAAACCCTAATTGAAACCTTTTCACAGAAAAGATGTGTATCGATTACACAGCCTCCTGCTCTGATACCAATTGATGAGATTAAAACTTAATCTTGAAGATCGATTAGGTCTTAAACAGGTAAATATTGATCAAACAGTAAGAACACGAAAATAAAGAACAAGTCAAGAATGAATCAAACGTGTCGAATGATTATAAAATAACCCTCAGAAGAGCTCGATCAAGAACATCAACTGTAGAGGGTTGGAGGTTTACAAGAACGATAAAGAAATCTGCAAAGTAATCGTTATTCTCTAAAGCGTTAATCGTTTTTCTAGATCATTCCCCTAATATGCATGCAAGCATATACTTATATAATAAACCTAGCAAGCTCACGGTTGGACAGGCCCAAAACCGGAGCACAAAATAAATGGACTAACAGCCGAGCCCAATGACGCAACACATAGACGAATCATCAACCCAACAACCACCCATGCAAAATATCACCATGTTAATCGCTCATCGAATAATAAACCCGATATAACACTTCCAACTCTGATTATCTTTTTTGTGAATGATGGGAATAGTTCGTTGACCCTAATTGACTGTTGCTCACTCATATCAGACATACTAGTCGATCCAGATCGCAACTCAAAAGGAATGGAGAGCTCACATCTCACCAAGGACCAGCCACTGGCACTGTAATCAGAACCAATCTAAAAAATAAATCTTAATACTTTGCCCTTAGACAATAGAAGGATGACCATGCCCGGTCGGAAATATCCTCTGATATCCATAACCATAAGCCCCTGCTTCCCTTCAAGAGTTCCTCCCATCACTGAGTACTAGATCAACTCCCGACCTAAAATCTGAACGTTCACAACCACCCTAGCACTTCCGACCATACGACTTCACAGTCGTTTTATCAAACTGATATGTCTCAACCAATCACACTGGACTCAGAATCACCAGGTTCGCTTTACCCCAAGTGATTACTACAACAAATTTGAAATCACACCTCACCTCCGATCTTCGTCATCTACTACATGCTAACTCATGCGTGTCGTGGTTCTCTTCAAAGCGACGAACCGAGTCTCCCACGTCTAAAACATCAAAAGGGAAACACCCTTGATCACAATGAAATCTATCTGAAAACACCAAAATCCCAAATTGCCCGTCCTCCACTCAGAGAGAGCCTAAACTCAAACACATAAGTCTGGTCCGACACAGAATTGGAACCACTCGTATCCAATCTGATACTCCACTCATGACCCGAGATCAACGAATCTACATGTTTATTACTTCCCCCATCCATTGGATTTGTGGCAACCCCAACCATAATCGAGATAATATCGTTTCCGACCATCTCATAGACCCTAGTCTCGCCCCTGGTCCGGCCGCCAATTTCCCAAGGACTCAATATGCAAGGCCACCTTGGCCTAAGTACCTCTCTGCGTCACACCCTGGCCGGTGAATGCTACTGCTTCTCATAGTCATATGATACTCCCTCTCACTGACTCGTGAATGCTACGACTCCCCGTCTTCATATGATAATCTCTCACTGGCTCGTGAATGCTATGACTCCCTACAGTCATACTCTCTCTCTCTCTCTCTGACTCGTGCATGCTATAACTCCCTACAGTCATACGACACTCTCTTTTACTGACTCGTGCATGCTATGGCTCCCCGCAGTCATACAATACTCTCTCACTAACTCGTGTATGCTACAGCTCCCTGTAGTCATACAATACTCTCTCACCAACTTGTGTACGCTACGGATCCCCATAGTCATACGATACGCTCGTACTAACTCGTGTACACTACGGCTCCCTGCAGTCATACGATACTCTCTATCATCGACTCGTGAATGCTACGACTCCCCGTACTCTTACAACACTCTCTCACTCGCCATGGGCTCACCCCATAGTTTTCCCTGACAGTCCTAAGTGATTACTCCCACCCAGATCCACTTACTCTCTTATCACCCCACAATCTCATCCTCAAGTCATCACCACACTGAGTTCACTAACTCATGCCTCGCAATCCAACATAGATAGGTACACACTGCTACCCTAATTATGCATCAATACTCTTGACGAAAATTCTCGTAGACAAGGCACTTTCCTCAGCATAGTTACACCCTTGGACAATCCATGTCTGGTGACGATTAACTGATGGTCTCATATCTGGAAATATTGTAACACCGTAAATTTTCAAAATAATTATTTGTTTTCAAAATCACATAATGTATCACATCACAATTTCAAATCCATAATCAATATTGTTTTCAAAAAAAATCCCAAGATCTCTACACATAATAAACTCCATCGGTGTGTGTATGTGTCAAGCCGTCGCCTTCCCACGGTCCTCGCTGGTACCTGAGACATCAAACACAACAACTGTATGCATATATGCTTAGTGAGTTCCCAAAATACCACATACCACAAATACGCCACTCAAGGCTAAATCCGACCCTATGGTCTAGATGTCTCAGCGGGACCCTCCAGTCCCACAGCTCGTCGGACCCTCCGGTCCAGTCACAGCTCATTGGGCCCTCTGGCCCGGTCAGAATCGTTGGGCCCTCCGGCCTGGTCAGAATCGTTGGGCCCTCCGGCCCGGTCTATATAACCATACAGCATACAAATAACACATAGCACGAAATCTCTAAGACAACACATAATCTCATACATAGCACATAAGACCCTCTGGTCAACTCGAAATACCACTCAAGGTAATGTATAGTGAGAAGACTCACCTCGCGTGTCTCGGTAACTCGTAAATCTCTTAACCACTAGTGCTCAATCTCCCGAGCTATCGTCCTCCTACAACACAAGCATATTTCTACTTAATACTACCTTGACTCTGGCTTACTAATACCACAAAGTCAAACCAGTCAACGGTCAACGGTCGACCCGACTCGGTTACTCAACCCCTGGTTCGTAATCGTTGAACAACCTGCACCAACTCGCCGAGTCTGGGAATGGACTCGGCGAGTGCATTCCATGCACAACCCCAAACGACCTTCTGAGGTCAGATCCGCTTCACTAACTCATAGATCCAGTCTCCTTAAGCTTATTGACCACGTAAAGTCCAAGTCTTGGTGCTCATCAAGCATCGAATAGCTCATGAATGGTGTTTTAGCCTCAAATACATTGATCCCAAACCAAAACCTCCATGGATGCATATAAAGCTTTGGTAAAGAGGTGCTCTGGACCTCTATGGGTCCAGATCCAGGACCTTAACTCGCTAAGGGACCATGAGGACACGAGATCTAGCCACAAATGGGTTTAAAAGCCCTAAATCTACATAAACATCACAATAACAGAGAATGATTCGGAATTGTACCTCAGTTGTGATGTTCTGGAACTCAGTCCTTCAGGAATCCACCCTTCTCTTGCTTCCTCTTGGCTAGATCTCCTCTTTCCTTGCTAGGCAATAACTCCAAGATCAATAATGGCTCCTTCCCTCACTTGAATCGCTCAAATGCTCTAGGGTTTCACTCTGGGGACTGATGAGCGCAAATGACGGCCATAAAGCCCTTTAAATATGCCTCAAACCCAAGAAATTAGGGTTTCATTAAACAGCGTGGACTCGCCGAGTCCACTCTTGGACTCGCCGAGTCCGGACGCGAACCCGCGTCCAAATCCGCGATCATACTCGGCGAGTCTAGGCTCCAACTCGTCGAGTCTCCTCACAAATTACCAAAATAAATAAATGAATAATACCTAGGAATCCGGGCTGTTACAAATATAGTCGCTTGATGCTCCAGTTGTCATCTAAAAAACCCAAACCTCATAATAACCCCACAATTTAGGCCATCATACTCGAATACCTCGATAGACCATCACAGAAACTCACGATAGCTTGCCACGACCACTGATCTTCCGCTTACATAACTCAAAATCATAAAGTACTACACCTCATAATTTGAAGCACGGAGGAATCATCAATGACTGAGAATGTGTTGACGATAATCCAAAAGCCCCATCATCTACTGATGAAGCCCATGCGAAACTACTCATATCGACTCTGAAGTTGATTGACAAATCAACTGCTGCCCCTCCTAGAGTACAATCAATAATCTATACGTTGAACTGTCAATCCCTTAGCAACAGAATCTTGACCTCGGCAACCCAACCGTCTTGAATCTCAAACATGGCACACCCGATGAAACATGAACCGTAATCAGATTTCTGTCTAACGACCACCTGTCGTGAAGACACTCATTCTCTCCTGAGCATATGCAACATGCATCATTTCGCTCTATACATTGCCTTGACTGTCACATGACCCCAGTCTCATATACTCGGACCGCAGATCCCCATAACCCAAACTTATGTACCGCATCAGATTGGGGATCCTCCCCATAGAATACCCTGTTCTCCCCCGCTTAGTGTTCAAACCCTCGTCTATTGACATTCCCAAATAGACCACACAACATACTGGCTCACTAGATGTGCCATTCCCGACTCATGGAACATACACACAACACTTGATGACCTTCCAGATAATGACCCAATAGCTCCAAGTATCCCAAATTACAGATGAAAACCTCGGAATCATCCCAATGTGACTGCCTCTAGTCACCCCGAGTTCTCATGCAGACACACCATCGGACATCTCAACTGTCTTGAATGAGTTACGACTCTCAATCTATAAATAATAAACTACCACACATCTCGTCTCCGATTTCTCAACCGACATTCCGTCGTGGGAATTATCATAGAAGAAAGAAACCTCACTCTCACAGTTGATACATAACTTAGGCAACGCGGGCCGCCGCCTCGGTATACTACTCTTGATCACCTGGAACTTATGCTAAAAATATGCCTTACGTAACTAAGGCATATCATTGTCCTCATCCATCTCACTCCCCACTGATGACTATCTCACGGTATAAGAAATACCTCACAACAGACATACTACAAAATACTCTAGTGAAAATATCGCAACTATATGCTACCCTATGGGGTTTGCCTCCAAACTCTAGAACCAGAAGCTCATTATCTCTTTCTCTCCATATGGGAAGCGGAAATAGTGAAATTCTCATCACAGAAAGTGACATCTCAATCATCGGCCGATTAATCAACCCAAACCGTAATCCTCCACAAGGCATCGTCTCCATTTTTCCTTCAGTCCTGTGACTCCAACTGGTACCTAACCAGTCAAAACCCTCAGGATCTTGACCCAAATTTCCTTGTAAGGTATACTCCATTGAAGCTTGACCGACATGGCCCCCTAGCCTCACAATCTACCATATTCACTCTCAATCTGAACAACCACAACAGGATAACTGGTAAAGACGAAAGCACACTCTCCTACGAATCATAGTACCCAAAACATGTTATATCCCCTCAATCTACCACTTAGAACCTTTGGAATTCTCCTTGTTTAAAGTATGGGTCCTCTGATTTTAGTAGTACGGGCCCATACTACCTTCCACATCTACCCATACTTTCCTCACGGATCATCCCAAATTTCCTAAATAGCTGCTCATTCTTCTTGATCCATCAATCCCTTTACACATGTTCGCTCTCCAGCAATTACTCACCTCTAAAAAAACACACTCATCAGGCTAAAATTACTCCCTAGGATCCCTTAGGTTCTCACACTTCTCTGCCATCAGCTGTTGAAGAACTCCTCATGATGCCAACCATCTACCTCCTGAATATTGTTATATTCACATAGTAACTGACTACCATCATTCAAGAATTCCACAAAGCACAAAGCAAGCAACATTTGGGCATCAAATAACCTCTACTAGCACATAAAACCACTCTAGCATACAACTCCACTCGCTCTACCCACAACTCAAAAGGCATTACCGAACTCAGACAATCCTACCTCTTGTGGTTATCTAACTACTTTCTCACTAGATTCCTCAAATGCACATTTAGGTATCTCTTTTAGATTACTCCTTTACTCAAAGCTCTCTCTAAAAGATTCCTGCTATGTACTCCTAGTCAACATATACATAGAGCAAATAGCAAATAATATCAATCACTAGTATCCCCTAGGCTAAGACATCATGAATCAAGCAACTCTAGCTCTAAATTTCTGAAGTACCTTAGCCTATCCTCTAGCATGGAGCTCTAATATCTCATAAATATCTCATTATATAAACAAGTAATGGTATTTTGGGAAATCACCGTTCGGGCTCTGGCTAATTGTACACACTGCCCCGTCTAGTTTTCTCTTAAAAGGTCTTACTCGTTTTAGAAAAATCATTTCTTTTAAGGAAATTTTCTCAAATCCTCAATTTGAGTCCATACATACTCGAGAGTACATCCGAATCCGTTAAACTAATGCTCTAATACCAACTTGTAACACAGTAAATTTTCAAATGATATTTTCATTTTTAAAACCAAAAAAAACACAATCTCACATTTCTCAAAAGACAAAATGTATAATTTGTTCCAAAACACAAGACAACAAATTGTTTGATAATATCCCATAATCCTCAAAAGCATATCTCTAGCTGGTGTGTACAATCATGTCGGCGCCTTCCCGTGATCCTGAGATGTACCTGCAACACATTTTACACAAACAATGTAAACACGAAGCTTAGTGAGTTCCCCAATATACCACACACAAATAATTAGCCTCTCATGGCTATATCTCGATAAGGACCCTCCGATCATGTGTCTCAGTGAAGACCCTCCGTCCTTCACAGTTTGCCTTCGGTCCTCTATCTCAGTGAGGACCCTCCGGTCTCACAAAGACAGAATAACTCAATAAGGCATAGGATAATATACAACATAAAATCACAAAGAAAGAATGCATAACATATCACATAACTCAGTATAAGCACATAAGAGCCTCCAGTCAATACCTCAGATAAGACCCTTCGGTCACACAATATTACCACACAGGTAAGTATAGTGAGAAGACTCACCTCGCCTAGTAAAGCAATATATCCCACATTCCAACTGCTGGTTTAGACTCCGCCTCTCCATGGTCTCCAAAATCCACAGCTTGACCACAACCCTAAAGTCAACAAAAGTCAATAGTCAAAGCTGACCCTACTCTTCGAGTGCTACTCATGAACTCGTCGAGTTCCTCAGTGCTCAGTAAATCACGAAAACCCGATTCAACTCGCCGAGTTGCTAACCAAATCGTCGAGTCCATGCAGAGTCCAAAAGATCTGCAAAAACCATAACAACTCATCGAGATGTCCCACCAACTCATCAAGTTCACTCTGAATCTAAAAAACAGGAAAACCTGACTCAACTCGTCGAGTTGTCTCAGCAACTCGCCAAATTGTAACGCGTCTAGACTATCATGGAAAACACTAGCGAACTAGTTCAGTTGGCTCATCAACTCATCCCCTCAGTCCATTCTCTCATTCAGACGTTTTTAAGAAGAACTAATGTCCCATACTCTAGATCTAGCCTTTTAAGGCGGAAGTATCACGTAAAGCTGCAAGCTTTATGTCCATGCATGGCATCAAGGGCTCAAAATGCCAAAACAATCTCTATAGAGGGTTTAATATATGAAAGCTGGCCAATAGCTTCATAAAGCTTGATCTTTAGGCCTAAGGGACCTCATATTGTCCAGATCTGTATTCTCAATCCATGGCAAGCTCAAACAACTTAAGGACCCAAAGAAAATATGGAAATGGCCATAAACTCCCTAGTGAAGAGATCTGACCAAAGAATGATCAAGGTGATTGCTTTTTACCTCCAAATAGAAGCTAGCACTGAAAGAACGCTGGATCCAAGGGCTTTTTCTCTTTCCAAGCCTTTTGCTTCTCAATCTCCTTCCAAAAATACACTAGAACATATAGTCTTAGTCTCTCTCTCTCTCTCACAGATGAATACAACTCGATTAGGGTTTCTTTTAGTGTGTTGAGGTGATAAGGGAGGTGGAAATGAAGACTTAAGGTCCTTTAAAGAGGGTACAAACCTTGAAAATTAGGGTTTTCACACTCAGCTCCTACTCGTCGAGTTGGGGTCCTCCAACTCGTCGAGTAGACTCTAAAAATCACGCAGCCATCTCAACTCCTACACGACGAGTTGGGACCAACCAACTCGTTGAGTAGGTCCTATAATGTGAATAAAATTCTCAAGTTCTGCATCCAGGAAATCGGGGTGTTACAAATGAGAAGGATTTGATAAAATGTGAAGGATTTTATAAAACGTGGAGAACATAACCAAATGTGAATGATTTAATCAGATGCTAAGGATTTGATCGAATGTAGAAGCTTAAGTGAAGACTTCTTCCCAAGAAATGAATGCTGGAATTTTAACAACAATAGTATTTATGTTGGCTACTACTAGTGATCCATTAGAGACTACTCTATGGTTGCCCAACCATCAACTATGTTAACACCAAATGGAAACATAGTCCAAGTGGAAATATAAGCAAGTGATTGTATTTCAGAAGTAGGAACAAATATGGTGTAATGCACCAATCCTACCTTTCTGAAAGAACAGGAAACTTGTTTGTACACGATGACACGTACATGAAGGATTGAGGTGTACATAGATGAATTGAGGCAAGGTTTTTGCCTATGCTTTTGGTTGAATGACATAAATGAGGAAAAAAAATTCATCATGATGTGTGAGATTTGTTAATATTGTGAGGAGGCTAATGTAGTAGTAGATGTCAAGAACATATAACAACGCATTGAATCCCGTTGAGTATGGGTATTCACTATAACCATCCATTCAAACCTTACATATAAAGTTCAAGAAGTTTTACTCGAGACCCTAAAGGGAAAAGCTTCGCGGGTGATGCTTTGTGAATAATGGATGAACAGGTCAAGCTTAGGGATGACAGGACGTGATACTTTATGAACCAAATTTGTACCCCTAAGTACAGTGAACACAAGTGCATAGTCTTGGATGAAGCTCACAGACTAAAGTCTCCCATCTATCAAGGCTTTTGACCTAATGTGCTTATATCTAAAGAAACAAAAATGGTAAATATGCATGAAAGTAGAGATTACGAATCGAGTGGACAAATGACAACTTGTACCAAATGCAGAATGTAAGAAAACACTGAAGATTAGTGTAATGATAAGGAAATACACAAGTAAAAGTAGGAACCAACGTCAATGGAATTTATACCAAAGTTGCCTAAGAATCCTAATGGTTTTGATTCTATTCAGGTAGTGGTCCACAGATGGACTAATTCTGCCCACTTTCCGCTAATTTAAGAACCTTATGAAATGGAAAAGTTGTCCAGAACATGAAAAAGAAATCGTCAGACTGCATGAGATGTCAATCTCTATCGTCTCTCACTAAGATAGTAGATTCATCTAACAATTATGACAATCATTGAAATCATTGAGTGTGTGCTTAGGCATAAGCAAATCTATTCATCCCCAATGGTTAGACCAAATGAACCATCTCGACATGAGTAATACGCTTTGAACCTGTATGATAGACCTTGGATATTACATAGAATACTTATTTTCATTAATTGAGTTTTCTTCCTGCAACGATATTTGTCACACCATGTTAAAGGTCATACCATTTGAAATGTTATATAGGCGAGAGTGTTAATCCTCGATATGTTGAACAATGATTAGAGTTACGAAACTGAACAAAGAGCATGCATGTGATATGCTGCATTTCGATCCAAGATTCAATCAAACGATCACAGAAAGGATTGTGTGAATTGGAGAAAGATTTCATATTGTACACAAATGGCATGAGAATTATAGAATCAAAAGAAGCAAGTCTTTCGACTTCCAAGTCAGAGACTGTGTAACTTTAAACGCTTTCCTTTAAGAGGAATAATCCATATTAAAGGAAGAGTCAAGTTAAACCGCGACTCAGAGGACCTTCGAAATTCTTAGATAGAATTTGGTCCTGATATTTATATCAAGTCATCTTGAGAACTAACGGCGTGTGCGACGCTTTTCATGCGCCAAATCTTAAAAAGCGTCTGTCTGATGAAACGCTTTTTATATCTTTCAAAAAAAAGTGTATTAGGAAATAATGCTAAAGTTTCATGTTTCTGAAAGTACACACGATTGAATTGTATATAAGACTCGACAACCTTTAAAATATATGATTCGATCTTATTCCATATTCCCTATTTAGTTGTGACTTGTGGTAAAGTCATCTATTTGATCAGTTATCTAATCTAGAGCTATGCGACTTCACTCGACTTTAGAAAGATAATGTATGGATCAAGTGAAATGAAAACACCACCAAATGCTTTATAATATTTTATTTACACGTTGAATTTTGGGACTAAATTCATTTCAAAGGGTGATAATGTAACAATTAGTAAATATTGGTCAAAGTTAGGTGGTCAAACCACCACAAATCGTTATGTATTAATGACCAATTGTGTACAATTTTATGTTTATAATGTATATTATAGATATTATATTCATAATTTCTTTTAAAACATCTCAAAATGTTCAAAACATCTATCGTTGAAGATCGAATAGAAAATCACCAAAAATTAAATTTATTTGTGATGTTAAAAAATAAAATTTTACATTAAGTATAATTGAGAGCTATGGATAATAAATTTGTATATGTTCTCTAGATTTCGTGGATATAAAAAACATCCAAAACGGAGATCCTACGAGAAAGTTACACTACTTTAAAATTATAAAAATCAGGATTTATCTGATTTCCGGAAAAGAATTGTGCACTATTACATTTGGAATAGCTATGAGTCTCATCAACTATTTTTGAACATGTTTTTGAATTCAGATTATGGTATATTATTTTATTATATTTTATAATTTTTTAATCTGGACCAAAATTAGATTTGTAAAATATGTTGAATCTGAAACAATTAATTGCGAAACTTTAAACATTTATATCCCGACAATTGACCAGTTTCGTGAAATATATTGAATTATATTAAATTAAACATGAAACCTTAAATAATTGATCCCGACCAGGTTTCAATTATTGATAATGCATTCCGGAAATTTTATATGAGTCCTATCAGATTAATGTGGATTTTAACGATGTAAATAGCCCTATATGTCTAAATTCATGTGTTAGTATATACAATTGTGCATGAAAAATTGTGCACGAAACATAGTTTATGAACAATTATAGGTATGTTACTATAGTTCTCATACAATATACAATATATATATATATATATATGAGAAATGAACAATAAATAATCGTAGGGTATATATGATAAATAATTATAAATCTTCTTCAACTGCTTCAAAGATGATTTTAAAAGATAAAGGCTTAATAAATTAGTAATGTTGACACCTTATAACATGCAAAAATTTCATATATATATATATATATATATATATATATATATATATATATATATATATATATATATATATATATATATATATATATATATATATATATATAAAATAAATTATAACATGTATGTTGTATATGAATGCATAACATAACGATGCATTATTGTTACCAAAATACCACCACACGCATAAAATTGAATATATATATATATATATATATATATATATATATATATATATATATATATATATATATCCACCTAGTACAACGTCACACCTCCGAACCGGGACGGCGGAAATGTTTGGAGGCGAGTGACATTATCTTGTAATATCATAACAATTGAATATGAGTGAAACATAACAATCACAATCATACATTAAGGATACCAACATGTATTGTTTACAGCATTAAATATGTTCATGGAAATACATCCAAAAATAACATAATGTATGATAATCCAAAAATACAACAAATATCCATTGTCCATGGCTGAGAAAACCCTGCTCAATGCGTTCCTGAGAATACAAGTCGTTTGAAAAGCGTCAACATATAAAATGTTGATGAGTTCATAAGCATGTTTATAAGAAAAACTTTGTAATAGTTTGTACACCCTGGAAAATCCAATATTTTCTATAAAAATAATTTCAGAGTCTTGTTTAAAATCGTGTGTATTCGCATATGTATACTTGGTTTATTTTGTTTAAAAATTTCATAGAGAGTGTTTCCAGAAAATCCTATATTTTCTATTATATGAAATATTGTGGTCTTAAAACCCTATGACCCGAGTGATAAGATTAGTGCAAAATAGGTGGCACGTAGTTTTGTACTTTGTTATGTGAGTCGTTACAACCATACTGATGTGACGAGAGCGTCTATCATGACGTTCTTCAGGCGTCGGTTTCTAAAGATAATTGTCATCCTAGATTGGTCTGTCTAGCTGTAGTGAACAGCTCAGGTGTGGGGGTGTCAACCCCGTATAGATCTATACACAATATCCCGCTCTCCTTCCAGGAGACTCTTGTTATAACTACAGGACTTACGATGTACGCTAGGTAGGTACGAATGAATGAGTGTCTCACAAGAGCCTTAATGGAATTTACACGAATATTGAATTTCATTATTTAATGTTATAAATAATGTTACTAGTGTATATTTTTTACTACAAATTATAAGTAATAAAAATATAGCCATTTTTACCATAAGTGTCAAAATAGCACGGTTTTTTACCATTGTTGTCAAAACTAGTCCATTTTTATCGAAACTGTCATAAAAGGCCCAATTTTACTAAAATTGTCATATGAGACCCATTTTTCTAAAGTTGTCATAAATAGCCTATTTTAACAAAATGTTCATAAATGGCCCATTTTCACTAAAGTTGTCAAAAATAGCCTATTTTACCAAAATGTTCATAAATAGCCCATTTTCACTAAAGTTGTCAACAATAGCCCATTTTACCAAAATGTTCATAAATGGCCCATTTTCACTAAAGTTGTCAAAAATAATCCATTTTATCAAAATGTTCATAAATGACCCATTTTTAGATTTATGCTCGAAAATAGCCTATTTTTACTGAAATTTCCATATTTTACCATTTTTCAAGTTTTCATGTCAAAATTTTGTTTTAACATCTTCTTGGACATATTTTTGGTGATCTGTAAACACAAACCATGAAAATCCGTTTACACTAAGTAACTTGTTTCCATTTTTGACAAACACCAAGATAATGAAACCATATTATGATATCTAAGCTCCATCCACTTGAGACTTGTATAAAATCTCGAGTTTATGGATCTTTAACATGAAGTCACAACATTCCACACACATATCATACAACGCATGCACATGCAAGCAATTATACAAAGATTTACACAAGACTTTGACTTGTATTCCCCCCGAAAGAAGGTAAAACTTGAAAAATAGGGGTATGAAGCTCACCTTGGGGCTTTTTCAGTTTTGAAGAGGAAGATGGTGAAGGTTTTCGGCCTAGATTTGCTTCCTTGAGGAGATTTTCGATGTTGATATGGTTCTAAGAAGCATATTCATGAAAATGAGAAAGTAAGTAAAAGATCTTTAACACAAACTTGGAACAAAGCAAATGAGTTTGTCATAAGCTTACCAAGGGATGAAACTTGAAGAAAATCCTCTTGAAAACACACACACAACTCACGATTTTTAGAGGAATGAGATGAAGAAGTTTTTGAGAGTTGAGAGGAAATGAGAAGTGAATGAAGTTTAAAATGAATTGTGGGGGTGAGAGATGGGGAAATCAGCCGATTAAGAAGGTGAGAGAGGAGGGAAAATCATGGATGTTTGTTGGTCAATAATACTTGACCTAGATGTATGTTAGTCTATTGCTCTAGATACATGTCATGCAATATTTAGGTGACACTTAAGCCAACCTCCTTTCTTTTGTTTTTTTATTTGATAATCGATCGCCCAAAGGAAAAAGAGAAAGAAAAGGTTTTGGGCTTGAAGGGCAACCGAGAACACCCTAGGCCCAATAGCGTTTTTGGCTGGCATAAGTTTTTGGGCTTGGATTGGGCCTAAAATGGTTTCTGCGCAATAATAGGTCCAAAAGAAATGGATTGGATCCAATAAGGATTTTTGATTTAGAGTGAGAGACCAATAGAGAGTTTTGGCCCATTAGGGCCCAAAGAATGGTCTTTGGTCCAATGAAACTCTAAGTGAAGGTTTTCGGCCCAAAAGGGCCCATTAGAGGGTTTTTGGCCCAAAATATTTCCTAATAGAGGTATTTGGCCCATTAAGCTTTAAAAATAATTCTTCACGGCCCAATAAGGGTCTTACAGCCCAAAACTATGTCAAATAATGAATTGCAGCCCATTGATACTAAAAATAAGGCTTTAGGCCCAATAGGATCAACTTGAGAGGTTAGCAGCCCATTAGGTCCTAATAGGAGAGTCTTGCCCCAAATAGGGGTTTGGACCGAGAGGGCTTGGGCTAAGGTCCAAAGTTGAGTGGACATAGCTTATTGGGTTAGGTTTTGAGCTTTCACTAGGAAGTTTCGAATTGAATCACAATTTTTGGATCTATAAACTTGTATAGCATTTAAGTTTGATTTATACCAAATGTAGGGTTACAAAATTACACAAGAAAATTATTGTGCACAAGATATAAATCTTAACCCTAATTTGCTAGTTGTGACATAGAAGAAAATGATCGGCCCCTACTACCTTCTCATGATATGCCCAATTCTTTTATCACCCAAGAAACACACACACTCACACTCACACAAATAAACATCAAGTTGCACCTGTATCAAATCTTGAATCAAATTGGGCATTGTACTTCAAATTTTCTATAGATCAGTAGAAATCTTCCAACAATCAATTAAATTGTACAAAAGATCATCTCTAGTTGTTGCTTCAGGGATTCTTACCTTTTTTCCCACTCTAATCTCAATCTAACTCTCACCATTTCTTCTCTTTGAAGGCAAAATCATTAACCAAAAAGATAGTTGTTGTCCCCTTTTAGTTCTAGCTTCTTCCCCTTCCTTTTGATGCGATAAAGATGCCACAAACACCCTCTGAAATTGATGTGGTAACCTTTTCAATCCTTATCTCCTTCTTATTCAGTTTCCATAAAGAAAACCCCACCAAAGGTAGAGCTTCTTCCGATAGTTAAGAAAGCAACAACCCCCTTTTTCTCGTTTCCGTTCCTTCTCATTGATTTCCCAACAAGCCAAACACCCCATCTGCAGCAAATTTCGTTCACAGTAATTCCATTTTGTGTTTCCTGGCAATCGGGCCATAAAAGAAAAAAAGACCAACGAGGAAACACCAGAGCAACCTCCCTCGCTACCACCGACGACGATTGAAGAGCCAAGGGATCTCGCCGGAGATCAACTCCCTTCTCCCTCCTTGTGATTCACTCAACCACCATCGGACAGCCATGACTTCTGCTTTTGTTCGTTCCCTTCCCTAGCAGATGAAGACTGAAGAATCTTTCTTTGAGTGATGGACACCAGCAATGAGAAACGGGCCGCGAAGGGTCGCTGGAGATGGATGGAAACCCTTCCTCACTAATTTCTTTCTTCTTCTGCCTTCGTTCCTTTGCTTTGATCGGAATCGGACGTAGATATGAAGAAGACGTGATCCCCTTTTTCATTTGTTGAATGTGGCAAACCCAACCCCCCTCATTTTATATCTTAAATCAAAATTACCCTTGTTGAGATAATAAATCAAATCAGGTCCCTTACCAGCCCCTTAATTTTATCAATGGGTCAAAAGCAGTCCCTCTTTTGGGTTATTTAATCAAAAGCATCCCTACACATGTTTCACAAGATTTAAAATCAACCTCTTGGCTTAAATCATTACAAAAATGATCCCTTTAGTTTTAAATATTAGAAAACAAACTCCAAAGTGTTTCAAAGTTCAAGAATGTTTATTTTGCGGTTATTCACGAAAAGCTTCATCAAAACCAAGCTTAGATTGAGATCACACATCGAATGTGAGTTTCTTCGGTCCCTCTTTTACTATTTTAATATTTGGGGAGAATATATGTGTGTCTATTAAAGTTTGATGATTTTAAAGTTTTATATACAAAATAATATCATACTTTAGTATTGGTCAAACATTTATGAAATAGCAATCTAAAAATGTGATAAATCACCAGTAAATCTATTAAGTTAAAGTAGATTGTAAAAAGGTGATATATTTATACCTTATGTGAAAGATGAATATAATTATTAAGAAAAATCACAAGATTATAAGTAGATTGCTATAATAAAACAAGTTGATATTACAATTCACAAAAATGATGGTCTTGTATGTATAAGTTAAAGTATCCCATGGAAGCATGGAAAGATATAAAAATGACCAAAAATATTATTCGTGTATAAAACAAAAGTATATTTGAAGGAAAGACAAAGTTTATGAAATTGTATAATTATTAGTTAAAATTATAAAATTTAACTTTTAATGTGTATATATATATATATATATATATATATATATATATATATATATATATATATATATATATAAAAGGTTATGTAAAACTGAATGGAAAATCCATTAATATATTTTTTCATATCAATTATAAAAATATAACTAATTTATTAAGTTACAGATTTGAATACAATAAATAACAAGATCGACTTCACGACTTAAGAGTCGTCATTTGCGATATATTTTATAATATTAATCATGAGAAGTATAAATATTGTGAAAATTGTTGGTTTCACGTTGGTTGAAACCAGGAAAATGTTATAAAAGCAGTCGTTATGTTGCCCAAATTTCATCATAACAGACAATAGAAATTTGGAAATCCATTAAGTCTTGTGTATCTCAATACTAAAAGACTTCGATCAAATATTATTCCTAAACAACAAAATCATAAATATTTAACAATCTTATAATATGAAGTTTAGGACTAGGATGTCTAGACACATTGTTAGGATTCAACACTCTAGGGTCTGTCTATTGGTTTCACATTATTTTTAGAGCCATATGAGTTAGGTTTGTTTTCTAAGTCATTTGGGCTATGTTGTTGAGTAGTCTAAGAATGTGTTTCTTGGTGTGAAAACTCTTTACTTTCATAACCGTTAATCCTCATAGAATGACTAACGACAGGTATAAGTGGCATACTAATGATCATATACAGTTAGACCACCTGCCTGGGAGTTGCTAGCTACAACTACGTCTGATGAGATGAATTTTGGCGCTGACATTAGTACCATTGGGACTTAAGAATACCCTTGTGTGGAGTGGGTGCATAAAGTATGGCATCATAAGTTCGGTTATGGGTTCATCATAAAATTCCAGTTTTGTTTTGTTACCGTATAAAATTGCCATTTAGTTTATACAGGGGGTTTTTTGAGAGAAAATGTAAGTAGTGGAATAGTTTGTGACCCAAAACGATAAGTTTTAATACCAGAAATAAGTTATATAACACTTAATTAATTTCATGATACAACTGATCAAGATTTAATAACTTACATCTAATAAGTTAATTATTTAAACACTTTGTTCTTGTACGAAAACATAATATGTATATGGATGAGTTTCCCCCACTAGTTAAATGTCAGTTCTCACATTAAGTAAAATAATACTTAAATAATAGAGTAAATTACTGAAATCATCCCTATGGTTTGGTCAAAATTACACGTTTGGTCCCTAACTTTTCTTTTTTGCACTCGGATCGTCCCTATGGTTTGATTTTGTTGCGTTTTTTGTCCCTATGATTTGGTTAAAATTGCACGTTTGGTCCCTTACTTTATGTATGTAAAGGATGAAAAACGCAACAAAATCAAACCATGGGACGATCCGAGTGCAAAAAAAAAAAGTTAGGGACCAAACGTGTAATTTTGACCAAACCAAAGGGACGATTTCAGTAATTTACTCTAAATAATACCACGATACGATTTTAGAAAGTTTATAAGTTCAAAACTTATGAGTTTTACATATAAACTATACAAATATTTGTACAAGATTGCTATAGTAAAGTTTGCCATTTTATGTTTTCACAAAATGCGATATGACTTATTTTATATAAATTGGTACTCAAAATCCTTATATAAAAAGTATTTTGGTCATGAGAACCGTATAATTTTTTATATATGTTTGACTCACTTATATGTATTTTGCCAAATTTTGAAACTTTGGATTTAAATGCATGATGTTCTAAATGAGACCAAATACATTTTTATAACTCAATAATCTTATACTTATGATAGAAAAGTGTGTATTTTATAAAAGCTGGTAAACTAGATAAATTTTATAAAACGCTTTTGGTTATAAAAATACTTCATGTCAAAACCTGTAGAACTCACCAACAATTATGTTGACATATTTTAAATGCATGTATTCTGAGGTTATTTAGCATGTCGGAAGTGTCCGCTCCAAAGGCTCTCCATTATCTTTATTATACCCTTGTAAACGCCGAATTGTCAGGCATGTGTATCGATTTATCAATGGTCTTATCAATGTAATTTCTATTTTGGTAACAATAGAAGATTATATTTGAATTGTTCAATGTATGTTCAATAACTGTGATTATTGGTTTACGTCGCGCACCTCGGTGTTTCTGCTGGCGGTCGGGGGTGTAACACTTTAGCTTTATAGTTTTTCCCTGAAACAGTCCTTACGAAACTTTTTTCCCTAAGATGGTCCTACGGAGCAAACTTTGAACACAAATGGTCCTTATCGTGGATGTCTGTTAGATGGATCAATTAAGTTGAAAGAATTTTGGATAATGACTATTTCTGTCATTTTGTGAAACGTGTTTAAGGATCATTTGTAAAATTTTACACAATGACTATTTGAAATACTAAAATTTTAGTCTCTTATTTTTTTCTTTTTATATTTTTGACCCTCTTTTATCACAACTTTGTTATTATATATTTTTTAAATATATAAATAATTTTTGTTGTCTAGCTTTTATCTAAAATATTTAAATTACAATACATAATTAAATATTTTTGTTTCTATTTTTTATCTAAAAATGTTTTGAAGCGTAAAAACATTATTTTATTACTTTTTATATTTATATGATGTAAATTTTAATATTTATCTTCATTTATCTTATACAAATATATTTAGTTTTATGAAAAAAAAACTTGATGTTTTATTATAAAAAATATGTTTCTATAGAAAAATAGTATGTTGTTATTTTATTTTAAAAATATAAGTATGTGGTTTTGAGTTAAAGATAAAAAAATCTTCCGGATTTGATTTCATAATATAAGACCATCTCCAACTCATTTCCATTTTTCCCCTAAAAATTGAGTAAAAAATATGACAAATAGTGTTTTATCTTCAACCCTACTCCATTTTTTACCCCATTTTTACCCCTAAAAAGTATATTCCTACTATATTCAATTATTCCAACTTACATAGATTGTCAAACACACCTCTCTATTAATTTAGTGTTAACAAATGTATAATCTATATTTTTTCATTGCATTAATATTAAATCCAAAAGATTATATTTATAATAAACTTATAAATAAATATTATACATGCATTTATAAAAAAATATTACACATAAATACTTTTAAATAAATATTATACACACATTTGTATAAATATTAGACACACACATTTTTAATTATAAGTTTTTGTAAAATACATTATCGTTTTTTAAAATTTCAATATGTATTTAAATTTTTATATGAATTTGATTAACAAAAAACAAAATTTATCTTTATAATTAATTAATATAATTTAATATATAACAAAATATTATAAGTATTAAATATTATATTTAAATTATAATTATTAGGTAAAAATGAACTAGAAATGTATAAATATATAAACATAGGGATTAAAACCGACAACGCAAAGTTCATCCCTATTTTGGGAGAAACGAATAGTATAACACCATATTTGGTGTAATACTATTCATATCCCCTAAAATGAGGGAATAAATGGGGGAGAGTTGGATAATAATGGGGGAAAATGGATAATGGGAATTGGTTGAAGATGCTCTAAGTATAATAAATTTTGTATTGCTTCGATATAAAACTTTGATATTTAATTTTTTTAAATTATTTGGTTTTATCAAATTTTGAATATATTTCTTAATAAGACATAAAATTTTCAACAAAAAACTAAAAAATTAATAAAAAAAAGATGTCTATTAGCTAATACTTAACTATGCTGCTACAAATGCTAAGATAATTTTATGAGCAATACGACACTAATTCAGTTTAATTCATTTTATTTAAATGGAAAACAAATATTTTAATGAAATTAATGCCATATTATTTTCATATAATTTCTTTTAATATCTCATTAATTATGTTCATTTTATATAAGTATTAGCTAACATACGGTTTTTTTTTTTTGGCGTTGAATAGTTTATGTCTTATTAAGGAATATATTCAAAAATTTGGAAAAACTAGATAATTTTTCAAAATTAAATATCAAAATTTTATACCAAATTAATAGAAAATTTATTGTACTAATATTATGAAATCAAAACCGAAATATATTTTTATCTTTAACTCAAAACCACATACTTATATTTTTAAAATAAAATAGCAACACACTATTATTTTTATAATAAGCTATTTTTTTTATAAAACACATCATATTTTTTCATAAAAATAAACATATTGGTATAGGATAAATGAAGATAAGTCTTAAAAATTACATTTTACAAAAATTAAGAAGTAATAAAATGATATTTTTATGCTTGAAATATTTTTAAATAAAAACTAGAAAACAAAAATATTTAATTATGTATTGTAATTTAAATATTTAAGATAAAATCTAGACAAAAAAAAGTTATTATATATTTAAAAAATATATAATAACAAAATTGTGAAAAAATGGCTGATAACGTGAAAAGAAAACAAATAAGAGACTAAAATTGTAATATTTTAAATAGTTCTTATATAAAATTTCATAAATAGTCTTTAAGCAAGTTTCACAAAATGGTAGAAATAGTATTAACTAAAATTCTTTCTACTTAACGGACTAATCTGACGGACATCTATGGTAAGGACCATTTGTATGCAATATTTGTTTTGTAGGGATCATCTCAAAGAAAAAAGTATTCATGTAATTTACTCCAAGATTTAATAGACTTGTTTAAAATTTCATAAATGGTCTTTGTCCTAAGGCAAGTTTTACAAATGATAAAAGTGACCTTTATCTCAAATTCTATAGGGATCATCCATACAAAAAAAAAGTCTTATAAAAACTATTTTGAATACAACCTAAATCGTTTGAGGACCATTTGTGAAATTTTGTCAAAAAATAAAATATATATATATATATATATATATATATATATATATATATATATATATATATATATATATATATATTTGCATCTATTTTTTTGTCAAGTTAATTCCAGAATACCCTTTCAATTTTCAAAGATGAAATGTAGAGTTTTCTTATATTTTCACTTGCCCTTGACCTCATGTGTTTTGATTTTCCAATGATTTTATAGAATTTTTACAAGCTACAACGATATGTTGTCCAATACAGCTTGACAACTCTGACAGATTGCCCTGTTAGCCTGATTTAAACACAAAATCATATAATAAAGTTCAAAAGTAAAAGAAACTAGACACTTATAGTTTTCTGACTAAGCCCACCTTATCTTAAAACATTTTTCTATATTTAGTTATGGTTTTTCAAAATCAGGTACAAAATGTTGATTTATTATGTGTATGTATTCAAAGGCCATGAAAAACCCTTTAATGACCAAATCATTTATATTGTGCTAAAACCCTGGAATATTGGTTTTGATACCATTGTTAGGTTATGATGATCATATAGCACAAAGCAAGGAAGCATAAAATCAACTTTATCATCATACTCCACATGAATCATGTACGAAGGAATTTTAGCGACAAAAGAACAACACGAGTAGATCGAATTATACCCCTTATGGTGAATTAGTAGACTTGATTTTTTCTTTCTGGCATTGATTATGATCCAAACCATGATCGCTCCCTTTACGTCATACATTAAGACAAATGATCAAGTAGTTTGGAAAACAATCATTCTTCCTTTGCACCTTGCTACAATCATGAACCCCAATGAAAAGAGGGGAGGGGCTGGGAGAAACCAAGAGCATGAGAGGGAGAGTGAGGGTGAATGAAAATTACAAGCCTTGAAGAGGGGAGCTCCTTAATAAACCGGTTCCCTCCATTTAGGTTTAATCCTTTAGATATGGTAATTATCTTTTATCTTGATGTCTTAGTTATCATTATCCCATAATTAAAAGATAATGACTAACAATAGATATTTACCCATAAACTTTTGGGCTTAATTAGTTTCAAAATAACTTACCTTTTTGTTGTGTTATTAAACTAAATTCATTATTTTTCTTTGTCTTATGGGTAATCTAAAAAGACTATGTTAATTATGAAACAAAGATCAAGTTATTATGATCATACACATATTGCAACAGATTCGACCATTCCATATATGACTTTTCCCATTGATGTACTATTATCAGGACACTAAGTACCGTTACAAGCACTTAATTTGAGGAAGAGACACCACAAGATCACTCTCAATATATCAAGTAAGTAATTATATGATTGCGAGTAGGTATTAAGGCTAAAAGGAGTGGAAATCGCTAAGAGACTCGCCATCGATCGCCACCCTCGCCAAACACCACCCCCTGCCATGCGCCAAGGGGAGCGCCAACCTAGCCTCGCCAGTGGAGTAACGAGAAGAGAGAGAAGGCCTTGGACGATTTTGATTGGGTGGAGTGTGTTTGGCCGAAGTGCTTCCTTCTTGACTCAGTTTAATTGTTGAATCACGATGTGAAGATCGAAAATGGAAAATAGGAGTCTCGTTGCAATCAATTTTGCTGGAGGAAGAAGAAACAAAAATCTGAATTGGACAGAATAAGACATCCAAAAATTTCATACTTACACATCACACCCCCATCTTAATCTCTATCACAAACCAAGTTTCTGAAATTACCAAAAGGACCCTGCACTTAAATATTTATTGTTTGTGGTTTTAAAAAATAAAATTTGTTTAATATTTGTGAACAAAAAATGTTTGTATATTAAAATAAAATGATTTAATTAAATTAGAAAAAAAATAAAAAATAATACAAAATAGAGTGTCATGAGTGTTACCACTCTCTACTAAATACTAAGATTAGATGTTAAATGGTTAAAAATGATGTGGCACTCTAAAATCTGACGTGACGACGTGTTAAAATGTTACCACTCCCTTTAACCTAAAAGAATAAAAAGACGCAAAAAGTATCCATGTCACCTCAATTCACATATGTTAGGTATTTCTAGCCTGATGTAGACATGAGCCTTGAGATTCACTCTATGAAGTGTCGACAATCACTTGTTGCCAGGAATATAAGTGATATCGTACACTTGTCATGTATATATTGAGAATGTTAATATGCTTTCAGCCGAAGATGAAAATTTTTGGATTCGCAAGGCAACAATATTTTGGTTTTACTATATATGAATCTTGGGAGGTATTAGTTTGTAAATCCCACTAATATGAGGGTTGTATCTCATGGACCTGTCGTGGACTATTTCCGTGAATAGCCTAACCCTGGCTACGTAGCCCACAATTTCGGCTACGTTAGTCACTAACCATCACACAAATATAGACGAAATTCTATCCGGTTAATACATCTCCATTTATCCAAGTAACAAATTTAGTTTTGCTTGGTTTAATATTGTATCTCAATTAAATTTTGCAACATAGCATTATTAATGCGATTTTTAACACGGTCCTAAATGGGTTCTCACATCGACTAATATATAAGTTATAGGAAAATAGGAAAATGACTTAAAGATTTGAAGCTGCATATACTATATCAGGAATAATATACCATTAAATGCATATTACAAATCATACAAATAACATACAGCTTCCTAAAAAGTTCATGAGCACACAATCAATCGCCCACTAAGTGTTAATTTGGTTTGAAGAATTTCAGCTTAAGTCCGCTATTCACCATGCTCCATATTCCACCTATCGAAAACGCTAAACTGAATGCTATACCAAGCCAACCTAGTGTCCAATTAAAGTACCAATTGAAGCTATATTTTGCAGGCTTCTTGATAAGAACCCACATGAAACATGGGTACGCAAATGTCACCGGTAGGGTTAACCCTCCTAACAAACCGGCAATACTGGAAAGGAAGGGCAATGCTACACCAATGAAGAAGTTAATAAACCCATAAACCACTCTAAAACCAGACCGGACCCACACAGAGCATGGCCGGTTTGTTCGGCTCGTGTAACTAGCTTCAAAACTATCAAACACTGGCATCGAGTATATCTGAAACCCACTTAAGCAGCTGAAGACGACTAGTAAGAACGTCATTGCAAGCAACCCTCTTGAAATATCTTGACTGTGGAATACGAATAGTGCATTCAGAATCCCTCCCGATGGCATCTGTAGAAAAGAAAACACATTTTCAGCATAGTTACTCTTTTGAGAAAGTAGATAAACCCAAATTCTATAAACTTACAAGGTTTCCATAAGCCCAATAACCTCCGATAGCCACAGGGAACAGACACAATGCAATGAAGAAGTATGCAGCTTTGGCTCCTTTCCACATTGGCACATGAGCTGGATGCTTGAAAGTTGATGGCATCGTAGACTAAAAAGTTACCATTATAAACTCAATGTTATTAACTTCATATCTTTAAGCTTACAAGGTCAAATCTCGACTGTATAGTAAACTTATTACCTGAATCTCGAGGACTAGATTGTGGCCTCTAAAAGCGAAGGCAATGATACCAAGTGCATTAAGGAAAGAAAACAGGGAAGCTGAGAACGAAGGCAAGGGGACAGGGTCATAGGAGATGTTGGGTGGCCGTGGTTGGCTAACGGAGAGAACCCAAACCATGGTTGAGTAAAAGATGGCAGTCACCGCTCCGATGAGGGAGAGTCCGGCGATGGAGTTCAGGTTTGGGAGCTGAGACAACACGATGCATAATGAAGTGAAAACAAGATACCATTCGATTGTCGTTAAGGGATTTGAAGTACAAAGTGGCCCACAAACAAGCTCGAAGAAGAGTTTCATGGTTTCGCCTCCGATAAGAATCAACGCCGTCGCCGTTCCGGCGGACAAGTAAACCGTCGGAAATAGTGCTAGCCACACCCCCAGCCGTTCCCCTGAACCAAAAACATGACACAATGATCAATATGAAAAAGTCGAGCTTTTTATTAAACTATTTAAGAATGTAAATGGGTGTGATATATTGTTACCAAAAGCTGCTTGAGCAAGCTCCACATATCGGTTGTATCTCTTTCCTGGAACTGCTTCATGAAGTTGAACCAAGATCCATAAAGTGTAGAGTTGCCAGAAGTACGCTATAGTTAATGACACAATTCCCCAACTCCTGCATAAACCCATGTAATGTGTTCTAAATCCATTGATGGATTATGGATATGGATAAACCCTTATTATGTTAGAAAGGAGCTTTGTTATTATCTGTTTTGGGAGGGAATATATTGCGATTAGAGACGCCAGACATAAAGACAGTGTGTGTGTCAGGTGGGACAATAAAAGCTATTGACTAAATGTTTAGATACGAGTTATGAATTTATGATATTTATGAGCAACTGATAAATACTTACCAGCCAAGGAAAGAGAAAGCGACGGGCAAAACCAGAGCCTGAAATCCGACGCCGGCGTTGAGGTTATGAAAGGCGGCGTAATGAGCGTTGCCATTACGGGATTCGGTTATCGGAAGCCATGCATCTTGTGGGTTTAGTTTAGTCAGATGACCCACTTCCTCCAAATACCCTTTCATGTTTATCAACACCCTCTTCATCGGCGTACCAATCGGACTCAGAAACCTCGGTGTAAACGACGTCGGTGTCCACGCCGTCGACGACTTCCCACCTTCCTTTGACATTGGCCTGGGCGACCTCTGACCGGAGGGTGTGAGTATCTCCGGCGTGGATGCCCGTGGCGTCGCCGGTATCGATATCAGCTCAGTCTCCATTCTCTCTTCCATTGATTCAACAGAAGGAGAAGAAATAATTGAAAATGTAATAATGTCGTGTGACAGAAAGCTGGACGTGAAAAGTATCACTTATAGGAGGGTGTGGGAGTTTGGGACAAAGAGATTGTGGCCGTCGATAATGCTTTTGGTAAATGGATCTCGAGGTGAAAGTGAGAGTGGTCGTCTGATGAGAATCTCTGTGATGATGTGTATGATTTGACTATTTGTGTCATTTCTTAAAAAGGAGAAGTGAGTTTTTACAGTGTAACCCTTCACGTTACTCTTTGTATGCAAAATGCAAATGTGTACTACTGAAATTTGATTTATTGTCCCTACTTTTTTATTGTGTAGGTGTGAATGGTTGAGAAAAAGTTAATATGTATTCATAAATTTATTAAAAAAAAATTGTTAAAATATATATATATATATATATATATATATATATATATATATATATATATATATATATATAAAAGTTATGTAAAACAGTAAACTGTTTGAATTAATGTTACATTGTCACTTTTATGTTTTTGTTCACAAACAACTCTTTCATTTTGGTTTGAATTTTTTATAACCCTCGTCTTTTATTATATATTATTAGTATTTAGTCATATTAATACTTTTTTTGATAGAAATGGTCCCTCAACTATATTTTCGTCATTTTAAAGTTGCTTCTTTTTTGTCTTTTTTGGTC
The DNA here is from genome assembly GCF_051521515.1 of Lactuca serriola. NCBI lineage: Eukaryota > Viridiplantae > Streptophyta > Magnoliopsida > Asterales > Asteraceae > Lactuca > Lactuca serriola. The sequence continues at coordinate 237,832,957 of NC_136411.1, forward strand.
CCCCTATTTCCGTTGATTATTTGTGGCATCGTAGGTTCCTATATTTTCGTTCAATTGTCACTTTATTAGTTGGTATTATTATTATTATTATTATTATTATTATTATTATTATTATTATTATTGTTGTTGTTGTTGTTGTTGTTGTTGTTAGACAAAATTACACGATTGGTCCCTGTGGTTATCAGATTTAACACATTGAGGACAACGATGGAAAACGAAATTACTCTTTTACTCATAATCCAATTTTTTTTTATTAATATATATTTCTCTTTTTGGTTTTAAATTAATGTTTTATTTATTAGAAAAATGTCCACTCAATACCATAAAGCCACTCACCATCTTCCATCACCACCACCACCACCGCCAAAATTACATAAATGGTCCATATGGTTTACTCGTGATCACAAATTCAGTCCCTACTACCTGAAAAGACCAAATTACCCTCACATTAACGGACAAAAACTAACAGTCTATATTTTCCAAATTGGTTTTCCGGCCGCTGCCAAACATGACAATAAAGTTCAATTTGTGAGACTAATTATTTATTTTCCTCATTTATTGCAAGGAATAATGATTTGGATTTCCTTACTTATGTAATTAGATGACATTGTTTATCTTCCTTTATTAGATTATCTCAATGCAATTCAACATGCTACTTTACATTACAAAGCAATATCTTCCGACCCCGACAACACCGGAGAATCCTTTCTAGTTGATACTTAGAGGTTTTTTTTGGTTTTCACATTTTTTGGGTAATCAATAAAGTTTGAAGGTAAACGATTTTGAGAAAATTCGTCAAATAAGCAAACGGAATTGAAAGTTTAAAGATTTTGACCATAAAAAGTTGATTTTGGTAAATGACCATCACTTTCGTAGATGGTGTTTTGTGGAAAGCTTAATCCTTCTGAGGAAAGTGAATAGTTCTGCAAAAATGAGGTGGAAGATGTAAAATTGTAAATTATCAAAAAAAAAAAAAGTTGGTTCTCATTTGTTGGCTGTAGAACTGATGAATTTTTGGAAGGAAGGTTGGGGCTTTGTTGCGGAACGTAGTGAAGAAGACGAAGAAGAGATGCCGACGAAGGGCAGAACACAAGGATGGTGAGGCGATCCCGAAAAGTGCAAGAATTACACGTTGATGTGTTATTCGATGATTATGAAACTCATGTAAGTTATTATCCTCCTTTAGAAATTGTATGAAACCCTAAAACAATCTGGTTCCTAGTTTTGAAATTGTATGAAACCCATGGTATTTTATTTATATTGAATCAATTGTATGCTTTTTAGGGTGTTTCCTAGGTTAATTGATAAGAAACGGTAATGTTATCTCGATTTTTGCTATGGTTAGCGGAAGAATAGTTTCTCGTAGGTGTGCTGATGAAAAACAGATATGCAGAGCCTCAACAACCTATCCGAAGAACCCCATCTGTGGAAGTATGCAACAAACTTTTTTTTTGTGTTTTTCCCCTACCACCTCAATTCCTCGTTACTATTCACATTCCTCAGAAGGTAAAAGGCTTCCGCATAGCCCCTTCTGCGGATCCCTTGGTCATTCTACAAAACTCAAATTTTCATGGTCAAAATGTTGAAACATGCTCTTCCCTTTGGTCATTTGATGACGTTTCTCAAAAAAAATTATAATTAAAGTGTTTAGTATTTCTTTTACACATATAACCGATGCATATAAATATATCAATTGAAAAAATAATCATTAGTACCAACAAAATTTTTCAAATGTCATTAAAATATTAATATATATAATTTTTTTTTTCAAATGTCATTAAAATATTAGTTTATATATTTTGTTACATCGCAAGATAACTCCATAATCATGTGTTTCGTGTACGACGCCTCAAGATATCAAGGAAAAAAGAGTAGATTATCGGATAGTAGAAGGGGGTTTATGAGTACCCATTGGTTTTTATTGTAGTTTTACAGATTTAGTGAAGTTTGAGACAAGAAACAAAGGTTCGGTACAATGTTTTTTAAGAGAAAATTCGTCAAATAACCAAAGGGAATTGAGGGTTTGAAGATTTTGACCATAAAAATCGATTTTGGTCAATGACCATCACTTCCACAGAGGGTGCTCTGCGGAAGGCTAAATCCTTCTGAGGAAAGTAAATAGTTCTACAGAAATGAAGTGGAAGGGGTAAAATTGTAAAATCATACCAAAAAAGCTGGTTCTCACTTTGTTGGTTGTGGAAGTGATGAATTTTTGGAAGGCAGGTTGGGGCTTTGTTGCGGAACGAAGGGAAGAAGACAAAGAAGAGATGTCGACGAACGGCAGAACACGAGGATGGTGAAGCGATCTCGAAAAGCGTAAGAATTACACGACGATGTGTTATTCGATGGTTATTGAACTCATATAAGCTATTATCCTCCTTTAGAAATTGTATGAAACCCTAAAAAACATTGGTTCCTAGTTTTGAAATTGTATGGAACCCTCGGGATTTGATTTATATTTAATCAGTTATATGCTTTTTAGGGTGTTTCCTAGGTTAACTGATAAGAAACAATAATGAAATCCCAATTTTTTTCATGGTTAGTTGAAGAACAGTTCCTCAGAGGTATGCTGATGAAGAACATGTGGGAAGAGCTTCAGCCACCTTTCCGCAGATTCGCCTCTACGGAAGTATGCAACAAAGCATTTTTTTTGTCTTTTTACCCTATAACCTCAATTCTTCATTACTATTCACATTCCTTAGAAGGTAAAAGGCTTCTATAGAGCCCCCTCTACGGATCCCTTGGTCATTCTACAAAACTCAAATTTTCAGGGTCAAAAATGTTCAAATACCCATTCCCTTTGGTCATTTGATGAAATTTCTCATTTTCTATTCATAGAGCCGATAATTTTAATCAATTTATAAAGGATGCGGGGTTAATAGAATTTCTATTGGGGGTTCGTAAATTCACTTGGATAAATAAACTAGGAACGAAAATGTCTAAATTGGACAGGTTCTTAGTTTCAGTGGAGTCATTTAATCTTTTTCCTCAGCTAGCGGCAGACGTGTCCGAAAGGAGGCAGTCTAATCATAACCTAATTCTGCTTCATTATGTTAAAAATGATTATGGACCGGTCCCATTCCACTTTTTCAATCATGGTGTTTGGTGGATGGTTTTCAAGGTGTTGTGAATTCGGCTTGGTCCTCTACTATTGTTCCAAATTCCAAATCGAACTATATTATTCTTAAAGAAAAAACTTAAACATTTAAAGGTGATCTTAAAGAAGTAGAGTAAAGAGCTTTGAGAAAAAGTGAAATATGTTAGGGATGATATTACTAAAGAGATTGATCACATTGATGCTCGTATAGATATTCATGATGCAACTGATTACTATCGATTCAAGCGTGTCAAGCTTTTGAAACAATTAGAGGAGATTGAAACAACGCAAAACATAGATATTACTCAGAAGGCTAAAATTAAGTGGGATGTGGAGTGGGATGAAAACTATAAGTTCTTTCATGGAATACTTAAAAAGACTAGGTGAAAGCAGGCGATTCAAGGGGTTATGGTAGATGGTGTGTGGCATACAAACCCGGTGGAGGTAAAGAACATGTACTTTAATTATTATAAAAGAAAATTTTAGGCCAATCGATGTTAATATTTCAGATGATTATAATCCTCGGTTTCAAAGTCGTCTTGTTAGGAGTGTATGGTTTTAGAGAGCTTACCCACGGAGGAGGAGGTTAAGAATGCAACGTAGATGTGTGGAAGCGATAAAGCACTAGGGTCGGATGGATTTTCTTTCTATTTTGTGAAAAAAATTTGGGATGTTTTGAAACTTGATATTATGGCTTATGTCAACAAGTTTTTTAGACAGGGGTAATCCCGAATGGTTGTAATGCTTCATTTATTACTTTGATACCAAAAATTCAAAATCCCTTTCTTGTCAAAGACTTCCAGTCTATCTCTCTAATCAGGGTTTACTATAAAATTATAGCTAAGATTTATTAGCTATAAGACTTTCTTATGTTATCAACTCTTTTTTTCGGGTGAACAAACTGCCTTTGTCAAATGGAGACAAATTCTTGATGGTCCTTTAATGCTTTCGGAGGTGATATCTTAGGCTAAAAAATGAAGAAAAAGATGTTGATATTTAAAATTGATTTCGAGAAGGCGTATGAATCTTTGAGCTTGAGTACCTAGATTGTATTCTTAGCAAGTTTGGGTTCGGTGAAATATAGAGGATGTGGATTAAGGCTTATAGCTCATTCTCTTAGGCTTCAGTTCTAGTAAATGGGAGCCCTACTAGTGAGTTACTGGTGAGAGTATTGCGGCAGGGTGACCCACTTTCTCTTTTCTTATTTATACTTGCCATGGAGGGGCTTCATATGTTGATCAAGGAGGCTATGGATAGTTATTTGAGCCATGGGGTGTGTGTTAAATGGGAAGATTTTATTATCTCTCACCTTTTGTATGTAGATGATGTGGTGTTTGTCTTAGAAATGGTACGAACTAAAGATTAGTAACATTTTGAATGTGTTAGAGGATTTTTATAAGATTTTAGGGTTAAAACGTAATATGTAGTAGTGGCAGAGCCAAATGGGGCGTTGGGGGTACTACAGTACCCCCAAAAAATTGTTTTATGTGTATAAAAAAAATGTAAACATATTCTATGTTATTGTACCCCCAATTAAAGAGATTATATCATGTTTTTTAATGTCCCGAATATGATAATTACATAGAATATTTATTGATAATGTTTGTACCCCCATATAAAAATTTCTAGCTCCGCCACTGATATGTAAAAGTCTACTTTGTATGGGTGATGATGAGGTACAACACATGGCGGATCAAGCAGAATGTAACATTGGTAAATTCCCTTTCAATTATTTATGTTTATCAGTTGCTTCTAATATGAGTAGAGTTGATAATTGGGATGTGGTGATTATTAGACAAATAGAGTTTTTGTACTATTATGTATTTATTCATTAGTTAGAGAGGTGTACATGTAATTTATTTCCTTATATATAACACGTAACTCTCATGTCCTTTGACAGGGAACCCTTCTTTTTCCCTCCCTCTAAAACCGCCCTTCCCTTCTTCTTCCTCTCCCACCCATCGGGTTTCCTCACCTTTTGGCTTCATCATCATGGCCGACTCCAATGATTCCTTTCTATCCATGAACACTATCTTGCATCTCATCACCATTCGCCTTTCTTCATGGTCACTTGTCTGATAGGTGTATATGTGGCAACCAACCGGGTTTGAGGATCCTCGCTTCCTAATCATGTTTGCAAGCTTAATAAGGCCATGTATGGCCTTAAACAAGCACCTAGGGCATGGTTTCATCACTTGAGCTACTTTCTTGTGGCGAATGGGTTCACTTGCAGTCGTGCGGATCCCTTTTTGTTTGTGTTTAAACGTGATGCTTGTATATTATACTGACTTGTATATGTGGATGAACTTATCCTCACGGGCTCCGACTCCGATTTTATTCTCTCTTTTATCTCCAAGCTTCACACTGAATTCAAGATAAAGGATCTTAGTCACCTCAACTACTTTCTCGGTTTAGAAGCCAAGCGTCTTTCGTCCGGGTTGTTTCTTAGTCAATCCAAGCATGCACAAGCTATTGTTTCCCATACTGGCCTACTTGAGTCGAAGCCCATGTCAACCCCTCTATCCCCGAGTTTCTCTTTTGTTGCATCTGGTACACCTTATGAGGATCTGGCCCATTATCGCTTTCTTGTTGGGGCTTTTCAATATTTGACCATCACCCACACCCCTTTATAGATGGGCTGGCCTTGGTTACGTTGGGCGTACTCCTCGGAGTACGCTGCGCGTACTCACTATGCCTTGCGTACGAGACGATGCTCCGTGTAAGAAGGGATAGGTAGCTAGCTTCGGTTGGGGCGACGTGGACAATTCAGAGCCTAAGCATACAAGCTATGTACGTGGGCGTACCTTGTACCCTCGCAACAGCCCACTTACGTCTTCTAAAATCTGTAACTTTTGCATACGAACTCTATTTTCTATGTTCTTTATATCCACGCGTAGGTGGGAACATACTCTACAACTTTCGTTTAGACTCCTCTCGACTAATTTTGATATTATTTTTAAAGTTATATTTTAACAGACTTAGACAGTTAAAATCCATTAAAAATTCATATTTTTTCATTTGACATTCGTTTTAATCTGTCTTTTTATCATTAAGCTCCTATTAATGAGATCATTGATTCTTGTTTAGGATGTGTTGGCTAAAAATCGATCGATCTAAAATTCGAATTTCGGGCTGCATACTGTTATGCCAAATCTTAGAAAAATCATAACTTTGTCATACGAAGTCAGATTTGGACATTCTTTTTATGCAAGCTCTCGGTTTAATGTATACTATGACTTTCGTGTATATCACTATGGAAAAAAATTATTTTATCGCAAACTCACTTTTTACGATTCCCGGTGTCTCGGTTTTTCCGTAAAACTTCGACAGATCATAACTTCTTCGTTATAACTTGGATTTCAGTGTTCTTTATATGTGTGGAACCCTTGTGAAATATTCTATAACTTGGTTAAGGTTATTAATTCTAAATAATCTTCTATCAATAAGTCATTTTTGACGCTTATTGTCTCTAAATTGACTAGCCTGAATCTACAGGTGTTACATACTAGCATATTTTGATGGTTCTATTCTTACTTGATGGATACTTCTAAAGAGCTCTTATTTAGAGCTTAATGCAATCTGCATCAACTTCCAACCTCCCATGAGGATTAAAGTCTTCAAAGGTTGTTAGGCTTTCTCTTCTATGGTTGTTTTAATCTTTCTAAGTCTTGAATAATGATCCTTAGTGGGAATAAAACTAGTTTTATTTTTATTCAAATCTTAAGTCTTCTGTTGCATTGTTTATGTTTGTGAAACAATTTTTGAATAAAAACCCAACAGTTGGTATCAGAGCCATCTTTTCAAGATTAGTTAGATTATTTGTTAAGTTAATGAAATCTTTGTTTTTGGAAAAACATGGATGGTTTTCTCTTTGCAAGAAAAATACATACATATTTTCTATGACAACTTTAAAATGTTTATAATTGTTATTTTTTTTACTAGAAGCTTACATGCATATTTGTAGTCATCAAACTTGTCTTAGTAATATGTAATGGTATTCGCGAGCTAGTTAGGGAAAGGTAGTAGGGACTTCTTATACAGTTTATAGTAGAGAGTGGGTCAGAGATTACCCTAGGGTAAGCCTAGGATGAGATTAGCACGGAAAGCAGTAGCAGTGAAAGGGACTTGGTGGAGTCAAGGAAGTTCTTGAGGAAAGTACGGATAGATGTGGAAGATAGTATGGTCCCGTACTACTGAAAGCAGAGGATCCGTAGTCGAGTCAAGGAGGGTTGAGATGAAACCCAGGAACTTGTAGTGTGTGAGATCCCTCGAGTTATGATGAGTATCCTGATGATTGTTATGGGATATTTTTGAGTATGATGACGCTACGTGGTAGACCAGTTGGCAGTTATGGTGCTGGAGAGGGATCATGTTGGGGCTCTCAAGTCAGGCAGCTCGATGATTAGATAAGGGAGTTCATTTCATCTGAGATCACGTGCAGTATCATTGACCAGACTCCTGTGATCTTTGGTACGGTCAAGGAGGGCATTATGGAGATTCTTGATGAGAGATTGAGTGCATTCCGCACCGAGATGGCGGCGATGATGGGAACACATACGTTTGCGTTCAGGGATACCATGGGGCTAGGGACCCCATTGCTAGCAGCAGGTGGTTGGCGGATGTCGCCAACACCTTTTGCACTAGCAGATGTCCCGAGGGGGACAAGGTCCAACTTGCTTCCTGCCTCCTGCAGGATAGGGTGCGGGATTGCTGGGAGGAGGTTGGACGAGCTATTGGAGGTTATGTCGCTATCAATGTGATGACCTGGAGTAACTTCTCAATCGGGTTTAGGGCAGAGTTTGCACCAGTGATTGAGGTGCAGTAGCTGGCACGGGAGTTCCAGGAGCTCCAACAGACTACTGAGACAGTGGTTGATATCACCGTCGTGTTCAGGGAGAGGGCCATTCTTGTTCCGCAGTATGTGGAGGATGAAGAGATGAAGAAGGCCTGGTACCATGAGATGCTGAGGAGTGATATCCGACAGTTGGTTAGCTGATCCAACCATAAAACGCTGGAGGATATGATAGCGAGAGCTCGAGAGAGGGAGCTAGATTTGGAGATGGAGAGGAAGAGGAAACCAGATGGGGTTCAGACAGGGAGTTCGGGCAAAAACCCAGAGGTATCGAATCACAGATCGAGGAGCCAAAGGGCCGCAGCCGTTGTGGCAAGTGCGGAAAGATGCATGAAGTGACGTGTAGGGCGGGTAGTTTGTCACACCCCCGAACCAGACGGCGGAAACGTCCGAGGGCTATTGTGACTCAATTGAATACCATCACAATGAATATACATGAAACATAACACCATTCATCACCATGCATTGAAATATTACAACCGGTATTGTTTACATTTAGTACATTGTTTCAAAACATTACATTTCCAAAACGTAAATTGTTCGATACTAATTAAACAAACAACAAGACATCACTGGGTACATTTTTCCTTCGATTTACCTGTTACCTGAGAATACAAGTATTTTGGAAAAACGTCAACATATGAAATGTTGGTGAGTTCAGAAGTAAGGTTTGAAAAGAAATGATTTGTATAATTTTGAAAATCATAGAAAATCCGATATTTTCTAAAAAGAAATGTTGTATATAAGAAAAAGTGTGAAGATCCGTAAATATGCTTGTGGATTATTATGAATATGAATAATTGTTAAACTTTGTATATATCACATAGTTAAGAGCGTCGAATTTCCCAGGAAAACCTGATGTTTTCCCAATACATTAAATTACGTAGCTGAGTTAGTATTAGTCCGATACGACGTTGTTTTCGATAATTCCAGGTGACATTGGATTAATTACGGGTTGTGAGTCGTTATAATCACGCATTAATGAAAATGACTAGTTTACAACTATACAAACGATCCCTTAGGCGTCGTCCGTACTACTCACTTAATCCAACCACCCTGACTTCTCATAGCCCCACAACCGAGGAGAAAAGAGGGTACGAAGCCCCCGTTATTTCCATGAGTCGTTCAAGGCTATCGTGAATGCGAAAGGCCCTTGGCCCGACTCGCATTTGACTTCTTGACTTTGCTAGCAGTACCAAAGGACCCTTGGGGCCCAACAGCACAATAAAGCTATTGAAAGTCCTTTTAGACGGAACTAGGTCATATAAGGCCCAATAACATGTAAGCGCGTTCCCTTCGGGCCTAAAGATCATGTCATTGGGCTAGCTAGGCCCAACAAGCACGATTTGAAACTTTTGAGCCCAAAGATGGTGTATTGACTTCTCGTAAAGTTTCTGTGTGTGTATTGAAGTATCGTTGTTTATTGATTTGTGATTTGTTATTGATTCGAGACCGAATCAATTCGTTTGGTAACAATTTTGGGTGTTGAGGGTGCATTTGCTAATACGTTTCGCTGGTAGCCGTGGTACTCGAATTTTTAACTTAAGAGACTTATTGTAAAAAAAAATAGAGTTTTTCTTTTAGAAGCCCCTCCTTGGATAAAATTTATACTTTTAGCCCTTTATATGAAAGAATTTCCATTTTTAGTCCTTGAACCATTTTTCTTGACACTTTAGTACTAAAACTTGTTGAAAAGACATTTTCAGCCCAATTTTGCTTAATAAACAGCTTAAGTCCTTCAAAAATGAAATTTTCTCAGTTGAAACCCCCATTTTCGCAACTTTTACAATTTTGGCCCAAAAAGGAAATTTTTTGCATCTTTGGTCCCTTTTTAATTTGAAAAGCATTTTTGACCCTTGAAATGGACTTGGTACACTAATAATCCCCTGTTTTACAAAAATGTTCAGTTTCAGCCCCTCCAAATAAAAAAATTAGCAATTTGGGGCCTTATTGGGCCGAAAAGCCCATTTTGGCCCATTATGTTTAAAACTCATATTTTTAACCCCTCAAAAGTGTTGATATTTAGAAAATACACATTAGAAAATGTTTAGACTCATCTCAACCTTCAGAATTCATATATTGTCGTTTTGGGCCCTTTTGTTTTGTATTTTTAGCATTTTGAGCCCAAAAATGGGTTTTGTGTCCAAAAATGTTCATCTTAACTAAGTAAATCATTTTTATTGACTTGATTAGTGTAAAATGATATAAGCTATGTTTATTTCATTCTTCATGTTGTATGTCTCGGTTTTTAGGTATTTTTAGCTAACATAATCATCACATAACACATAAAATCATACATACATGCATAAAATCACACAAGACATACATGAACTCATAGATCTACACATTTGCTTGTATTCTCCCCCAAAAAAACTTATAAAAACAGAAAAATAGGGGGTATGAAGCTCATCTTTGGGTGTGGTTTCGGTTTTTGGAAGAAAATGAGAAGAAAGTGAGGTGATTTTCGGCCCTAGCAACACCTTGATGATGATCTCGAACTTGAGGTGATTCTAAGAGTATGATTACCACAAATGTTTAAGAGAAGGGATCTAATCATGAGAAAAGAGTTATAAAATCCTTGGATATGTATAACTTACCAAGAAGTGATGATATTTTCTTGAAATCCTCTTGATGCACAAGCAAAATTTCGAGATTTTGGAGTGGGAAGGAGGAGGATATTTGAGAGAGTTTGGAAGAGTTTTGATGTTGTGTGTGTGTGTGTGGTTTGGCTCTCGGCCGATCATAATAAGAGAGAGGGGAGAAGAGAATTTGCATGGGAACATGAGATGCCCTAGATGTATGTGATGTATTAAACCTTGATATCCTTTGAGCAATAATGATGTGTCAAGGTTTAATTCTAATTAATCTTTTTTTTTCTTTTTGTGTTGGGCCGAGAACCTTGGACTAGGAGAAAGGATGAAGTGGCTTGGTCCAAATCCTTCCCTTGGTTTATAATTTTTGAGGCCCAAGAATTATTTTTCGGCCCATTGGGCTCCTTTATGTCTTACGGTCCAATTTGTCAAAAAGAATGGGTTTTATGGCCCATTTAGGTTAATTAGATTTGTTATGGCCCAATAAGGTTATTTTATTTAATTCTAGGCCCATTATGGCCCAAAATGTTAAAATAAATGAAAGTGGGTCCAATTAGAGCCCATTTAAGAGTTCTAAGCCCAAGGTAGTCAAATTGGAAGCTTATTGGTCCATTGGGCCCAATAAGGAAGTCCTAGTCCAAAATGGACCTAAACAAGAACTTCTAGGGTTTCCAATTGCTTAATGACTATGTTGAAATGCTTGTATGAGGTGTTTGATTGAAATTCTGTTGTTATAGAGTATGCATCATACATGCTCTCATGTCTTTGATTCACAATTTGACTTAGTTGTTGTAGTTTACAAGGCAAAAAAAATTCTAGTTGTGACATAGTTTGGGCTGCTTTAAGTGCGGTCAGACTGGGAATGTTGGCAGGGATTGTATAGCTACCAACACCACCATAGTATCTGATCTGATTTGCTTCCAGTGCAATCAGAGGGGCCACAAAAGGTCCCAATGCCCGAGTTTAGCAGTATCAGGATAGGTTGCGGCACCCGCTCCTGCTATATTAAGGATTACCGATGGCCGTCAGGGCGGGGCGGAGGTGCCTGTGGCAAAGAGCACGACGTTCTAGCTGACAGCAAAGGAGGAACGTGCAACTCCTGGTGTTGTGACGGGATCGTTCTTAGTGAACGGTATATCTGCTCTGGTATTATTCATCTCGCGGGGGGGGGGGGGTACCCGATATTTTGTATCGCGCATGCTTAGCAAGCGATTTGTTGGAGCTCCAGGGGACCTAGACTATCCCCTTGATGTAGAGATTGTGGATGACACGACCGTTCGAGTCGCGATGGTTCATCGGGGATGTACACTGCAGTTGTTTGATGAACAGTATTCCATAGATTTAGTCTCTATCCCCCTACGAGGGAATAAGGTCATCGTGGGTATGGACTGGTTAAGCCCCAATGGGGTAGTGATTGACTGCGAGCAACATCTAGTGCAAGTTAGGACCCCAAGTGGGTGAGGGTTGATGATTCAAGGCAAGAGGTAGCAGTGTAGACCGACTTTGTGTTCAGCTGCGATGGCAAGCCGCTACCTTCAACATGGTTGTGTAGGTTATGTCGCCTATGTCATGGATACCCGGGAGAAGGGTAAGGCAACTGTGCATGACGTACCAATCATACGGGAGTAGCCAGACGTGTTCCTACAGGATTTTCCGGGGGTGCCTCCGGAGAGGCAGGTGGAGTTTAGGATTGACCTAGATTCGATTACGACTCCGATAGCCAAGGCACCATATCGGTTGGCTCCTCCTGGGTTGCAGGAGTTGTTTACACAACTGTAAGAGCTATTAGACAAGGGATTTATCAGACCGAACAGTTCGCCATGGGGAGCCCTGATTCTGTTTTTGAAGAATATGGACGGGTCATATCGGATGTGTATAGATTATTGGGAGTTGAATAAGGTAACGGTGAAGAACCGTTATCCCCTCCTGAGGATTGACGATTTATTTGACCAGCTTCATGGTGCATCTTGGTTCTCCAAATTTGATCTGCGATCGGGTTATGACCAGATGCGAGTAAGGGAAGACGATGTGAAGAAGACATGCTTTCGGACTTGCTATGGTCATTGTGAGTTCATGGTGATGCCGTTTGGGCTCACAAATGCTCCTGCCACGTTCATGGATCTCATGAACCACATGTGAAGACCGATGTTGTATTGGTTGTGATAGTTTTTATCGATGACATCTTGACTTACTCCATGACATAGAAGCAGCACGAGGAGCACTTGAGGAAGGTGCTAGAGACGTTTAGGAGGGAGAGACTTTTCACAGAGTTCTCCATGTGCGATTTTTGGTTGTGCGAGGTGCAGTTTCTGGGGCACCTTGTCAATCAGAACGATATACTGGTCAATCCGGCCAAGGTAGAGGCTGTGATGAGATGGGAGGTACCGAGGTCTCCATCCGAGATTCAGAGTTTTCTTGGTATGGTGGGTTATTATCGGAGATTCATCCATGATTTCTCCAATATTGTTGTTCCACTAACACGACTAACCAAGAAGTCGGTGACATTTCGTTGGGGGCCTGAGCAACAGACAGCTTTTAAGACTTTGAGGCAGAAGTTGTGCAAGGCACCGATATTGACCCCGCCAGAGGGTGTTGAGGATTTCATAGTGTATTGCGATGCATCTATCACAGGCTTAGGCATAGTGTTGATGTAGAGAGGGCGTGTCATTGCATATGCCTCGAGGCAGCTGAAGCCTTACAAGGCGAATTATCCGACACATGACCTGGAGTTGGGGGCAATATTTTAAGTGACCTACTCGATGAGTTGGGATGCCTTAACTCGACGAGTAGGCTGGTAGATATGAAACCCTAATTTCTAGGGTTTGCACCATATTTAAACACCTTAACCCCAAGTTTTTGGCCTCATTTCCATCCTCCAAGTCCCTAACCTAAATCTCGAAACCCTAAAGCTTTTATGAGTGATTGTGATCCATTCTAAGTATTTTTAGTGTGTACTTGAAACCATTGGAAGAAGGAAAAGCTCGAGGACACAAAAAGGAGGTTATAGATCTCGAATCCTTGCCTCATCCATGACATTTTTCTGGTATAAAGCTTGAACCTTGCCTTGTGGTCATTTAGATCCCCATTTTGGATTTCCTTGCTTGTTTTTGGTCCAAATGATATGATTCTTGGGATTTGGACGTCCCAAGTGGAGAACACTTCAGATCTAGAGTCTTGAGGGGGTTTCATGGCATAAAGGTGCCAACTTTATGGCCATTGAAGTCCCATGCAACCTTGAGACCATCATTTTGGCCTTTTGGAGCTTCTAATGTCCATGAATGTAGAGAAAGCTAGGACTTTACGTGACATTTTTGTCCTTAGAGTCCAGATCTATGACCTCATAGGCTATCTTGTAGTTTTGGTGGTGTTTAGATTAAGACTTTGGCCTTTTGGGGTTAGGGTTTGTGCTTAATCCCTTTAGGAAAGGTATTAATGGGTAAAGTTGGAAACTTTACCCATTTAGGGGCATTTCCAGTCTAAATCTGGAGTATAGGGTGTAGATATAAAGAATAATGGCTTAATGCATTAAGAAGAGTTAACAGACAGAAGAACTCGACGAGTTCACGGAAGAACTTGACGAGTTGTATTGAGGAGTTCCGATTATGTTGAAAATGAAGAACTTGGCAAGTTAAAGGAAAACTCGACTAGTTGGATCACAATTTCATGACTCTATGATCCTAGGGAACTCAACGAGTTGAAGGGAAAACTTGACGAGTTGAGTCAACTCGGAGCATTCACTTTGACTTTAACTTTGACTTGGGCCAAAGTTGACCCTTAAGGGGTTATGTGACATCCCCATTTTTATGGACAGAAAAGACCGATTAGTTTATGCTTTATTTTGAAAATCAGAGTATCGTTTACAAAAATATGTTGTGGAATTTGTTCCCAGGAGAAACATGATAAATACATTATCAAAGCATTTTAGAAGAAATGTATTTTATTCCTTTGAGAACGTTGGGATGTCAACATCAATACAAAAGCATAAGCATAAATAGTACTTACATTCATTTACACTAGTGATCTACATCTCCTTAATCTCTCAGTGTAATGTAGCTTCATATCGACACATGTGATACAAATAAACTGAGTGGGTCAGGTTGGGAAACCTGGTGAGTACATAGGGATTTCAATCCCACAATGTTATATCATATATATATATATATATATATATATATATATATTAGAACTCACAGGTATACAATTTCACCATGTATAAAGAACTCGTACCCCACCCCGTCAATCCTATCAATGACACTGTCCGTACACTCGGATCTAAAATTTATCTTTTTTACTTAGTTCATACTCCTGGATCAAGTATGTCTAATCCATGCTCTTGGATCAATAACTGTGCCCATTCCATAATCTCAGACTAGGGAAAATTAACTATGCCTCAATCTATACTCCTGGATTAATGACAAATAACTATGTTCTATCCATACTCTTGGACTAAGGACAATTGTATATGTCTAAATCCATACTCCTGGATTAATGACAAATAACTATGTCCTATCCATACTCTCGGACTAAGGACAAATGACCATGTCTAATCCATGCTCCCGGATGAATGACATATTTTAAAGTTCTATTCTCTGTGTATAATGACTCCATGCGTTATATCTTCATCCTAGGTAATAATCATAACTTCTATGCTCCTTTGAATGAGTATCTAACTCTCGGACTTCTTGACCGTAGGCGGTGCTCAATCTTGCACCTGCTCTTTATTCTATGTTGGACTTCCAATCATAACCTTTGAGTTACAAAATCGATCCTGATTGGTGACTCCTACTTCTTCTTAAATAGACTTATCTAAAGAGAAGTTCTTTGATTACCACAATAGACTGATGGGTCATGTTGTAATGACCTCTCATCGTATGATTCAACGCTTAGACTCAGGTCTTTTATAGTCAAATTACAAAACAGAATATACCTTCCTTCATGTTCTAATGTGATATAATCACATTCTAGCATGTAGCACTTCTAGCTACAAGCTTCTTACCTTAGCAACGGTTACGATACTTCTATTGATCGCTTTGATTATCTTGCACTTCAATCGCCTGGCTTAAGTCAGATGTTACATCAATCTTGGTTCTTTGAACCACGTAATATACTCATCTTAGTCAGACTCGATTTGATATGACCACTAGGGTCGGATTAACAATAATCTTCTTAGTCATTACTGAAACGATGGTAACAACAGACATGAACAAAACATAATCAATTACTAGTGCCTTGATAACCTTGCGACTTTCCCTGATCCAAGCGTAAGTTATGTGCTTCCGGTAGTATAGGCCTCTACTGTGACAACCCAAAGTTTATTCCATTACATTACCCCCTTACAGTTAACGAAATATTCCATTTTATAAAAGTTCCGATTATCAGAGGTCGCCATATAAATAAATGTTTTATTTATTTATATTTTATGTCGTTAACGTCGTGATAAGGTAAATAAAAACACTTAGATTACATTTCCATATTAATTTGGAAAAAGTTATATTTTATTACGACCACTAAATCGGGTGCGACCAAAAGCCCCGTATAACGACAATATCGGGTAGATTCCCATTGAGCCCCAACTCAAGCCCCTATATAAGGGGGAGTGGACTTCATTCCACTCTTTTCCCACTCCCATATCACCCTCTCTCTATACTCTCTCGCATAAAACACGTTTTCGACTCAAATCCGCAACCAAACGCCTCCTAAACGTAAGACCTTCAACCCTAACTTGTTCTAAACATGCAATATTGTTAGTATAGCTCAAAAATCTCATGTAAAGGACAAAGAAAAGGAGTTTACGGCCTAAGAGCCTCCTTAGGCCGTAAACACCCCAAAAGTGGCCAAAAATCCCGATTCTTCCTTATTTGATCTTGGATACTAGTTAGGGAATTTATCTAGGAGTGTTTAAACAATAAAACACAAGCTTTTAGGGCATAAAAGAGAGTTTACGGCCCAAGCACATGCATAGGCCGTAAACACCTCTAAACCATGCCAAAATGCCCCAAAAACACTCCCAAACAACCCTTAGGCTTAATACATAAATTAGGGGCTTGCTATTTCTGGTTTGGAACATTCAAACACAAAGAAATGTGGGGTAAATTGGAGTTTATGGCCCAAGCAAGTACTTAGGCCGTAAACACCCCCAAACCTTGCCAAAAGATAGTTTTTGTCCCCTATGGCCTTGGAAAAATAGCTTGAATGCAATACCATTGTTTTAAGGGCCTTAAACTTCAATAAAACCAAAGGGATAGGATTTCACGGCTGTGAACTCCCATAGAGGTGGTTCATGGGTCGTAAACTCCCATTTAATGCCCAAATGGTGCCCAAACTCCTTCATTCGACTTGGAAAAATACCTAGGATTTATCCTCTACCATTTAAGACTTCAAAACACCAAAAGAATGAGTGTATAGGAGCTTACGGTCGTAAGCTCCCTTTCTTAGGGCCGTAAACTCCTCAAAGGGTCTATATGATGCCTTACATCCATTCACACATTTTATAATTGGGCCTAGCAAAATTGCACAATTGATATGAGACCTTTAAACACCCTAGAACACACTCACCATGAGTTTATGGCCGTAAAATCATGGGGAGTTGTCCCAGGGCCGTGAACTCTATATATAGAGTTTACTCTTGAAGAGTAAACTTCATTCCTAAGTCATTCAAGCCCTTAAATGTTACCCGGGACACCCCAAACACTTAACCAAAGTGTTTTCTGCTCCTTAGAGTGCGTATACTTGTTTAATTAGTATTAAATATACTAATTGTATGTGAACATATGTTATCATATGTTAAATAGGTCACTAAGTGTGTTCAAGTCTTTATTTGACACCGAGCACCCAACCGGCACCTTCGTCGGATCCACTTACACCAGGTGAGTTCATACCCTGAATGAACCTTTTAAATTTTTTTACATGTTTTATAGGGGGGAATACAAGTTAAACATGCCAGTTATCATGTCAATCACATGTGATTGATAACCCGCATGCACAAGGATTTACCAGACTGTTAACTGTTTTACCGAGTATGATACTATAAATGGTTTTCTAAAATGTTTTCACTTATTCAAATCTTTTACTTATATTGTTTTATCAATGTTTCATTTAAAACTAATTTATGAGAGTTTTCCAAAGGATTTCCAAAGGTTTTCAAACTTATTTTACAAAAGATTACCCTGTCGTGATTTCCTCAAGAATAAAGGTTTTCTTCCATGTTTTGATACTCCCTCTTAGTTTAAACTCCTACTTGATAACGCTTTCACTTCGTGACGCGTTTACACTTGTTATTGCCTCTATTTCGCTTATACTTGTAGTCGCTTATGTCTGTTAGACGCTCTTACTTCACTTGTTGTCGCTTATACTTCGTGATACACTTATATTTGGTAACGCTTATACTTCATGATTCGATTATTCCACACTGTACGCTTATACTTCACGATTCGGTTATTCCACACGATTCGGTTATACATCACGATTTGGTTATACTTCACGATATGATTCCACTTGTTACACACTCAAACGTAGTTAGATGTATGTATGTCTGTGCTTGTATAGATGCATATAAATAATGATTGAAGGACTTAGGAAGGCTTGTCCGCCCTATTTCCTTTTCTTCGTTGAGATGTGGTCTGGTGGGATCGGATGTCCATCCGAAGGTCGTTTGATTCATTAGTTATATATTATGTATACGAGTATAGACATATAGGTTTACTCTAGTCAGTTTAGTTATGAGTCTCTACCTCTAGTTCAACACTTATATTGGAAACACACTACCCACTATTTGGGATGCATCTTCGGGACTCGGCCTTCCCTGTCGTCTAGTTGGTAACCAGAGTCTCCTGTAGGGAGAGCGGACATTGTGTGTATAGATCTATACGGGATTGACACCCCCGCACCCTGACTGCTAGCTACAGTCCACGGCCTACCATTCCAAGGGGAAACAAATGTCACGTTTTATAGACGCTTGCAGGGCGTCAGGTACTCTAGTGTCGGTTAGTATGGTTACGAGTATCCCAGGTTACCTTATAATTCATGGCCTTAAGGTAACGGTATTTCACCAGCAATTTACATTGTATGCTGGAAACCCACTCTCAGAGTCACACTGTTTTAGACCTTACTAGTTGTATCTTTCATTTGATACTGTCTGGGATCTGTATCCTCTGTTTTTAGACCTTGACAGTCGTACCTTTCATTTGGTACCGTCTGGTGTCTGTGTCTCTCTTTGTTAGACTGAGCCAGGCGTGTCGTTTGTTCGATACTCCCTTGGAGTCTATGATTCCTTTTGCATTTGTCAGCAGTCTTCACTGTTGAGGCATATGTTATTTCCCCTGATTTCTCTTGCTTTCTTTAATAATCAAATTCTATATTTTTATAATGATAGCGATTAAGGGAAAACTACTTTTTACCACATAACGCCGTTCAGTCTTGGTAGAAGACTGCTTTTATTAAAGAAAGTATAGGATTTTCTGGAAAAGACACTAATGTAATGGATACTCTAAAACTACCACTTTTATTAAAGTTATTTGGATAAAATGACACTAAATACTTATGAACTCACCAGCATTTGTAAAAATGCCGATACTCGTTTTCCAAATAACTTGTATTCTCAGGTCAGCATTAGACAGGTACATTCCCGGAGCTGTTGATGAAGATAGCTTAGTACCAAGCTGCACCTATATATTTACTTGTATTACTTTGTGGTATTGTAATGTAAACCATGTAAAACTATTACTATTAATGCAATGGTTGTTGTACTTTGATTTACTATACTACATATGTTGTGATACTTGACATGACGTCATCAACCCCAGAACATTTCCGTCGTTCCGGTTTTGGGGTGTGACATCTACTACCATTCACACCTACTCATACTCATCCCAAGTATTGTCTCGCAGTCCTCCAAGTCACCATACAAGAATTTCATATAATCATTTAACACATCAGCTAACATAACGAAGCTTTATATTATTTCTCGAAACGATTACATACACGTTCAAGTTTACCCTATATTATGGCTTTAATAGGCTACACCACATGTCACTATGGCTACTTTATATTTTGATCTTCGGATATGAATTCCTCATCCTTGATTCCTCGCATCATCACCTGCTTCGTCGAGGATCATTTGGAATGCCCTTGGCTTTGGCTTGGTGGCATATTTGGCTTCGTTACCCCTTTCCTATTTGGTCAATATTCGTTGTCCCGCATTTGAAGCAGGTCACCTCTTTAGGACATCTCCCGATGTGTTTCCTTCTGAATTTGTCACACCACCTCTCTTCATTACTATCCACATACCTCTTGTTGTTGGGGTCAGACTTCAGGAACCTATTTTTCTTTTCGGATCTTGAGGATACCTTAAACTTCCTCTTTTCACCTACCTCAACTCTTTCCAAACCCTTTTCCCTAAGTTAGATCGGCACATTCTTGGCTGCTCTAACGACTGTCTTCAAGGTTGTTGCCATTTTTTACTATTGCACCAAAGTCTAATGGCAACCCGTTAGCAAACCTGTCTATCTTGGAGAGTTCAGTAGGCACCAAGTAGGGAAATAGATTCATCTTCTCGGTGAATGCGGTGGCATACCCATCCACACTCACCTTCCCTTTCCTCACGTTCTAAAACTCGTTGTTTAGGTCTATCAGATCCATTTTGGAGCAATATTGCATTTTTAACTGCTCTATGAATGCTTTGCAAGACATCCTCAGGGCTTCTCCCCATGGCATTGTATCTTCCAACAACTTCCACCAACTTAAAACTCTAGTCTTCAGTTCTCTAACTGCAAAGACGGTCTTTTGCTATCGATGCAGTTGCAGCTTTCAAATACCATTTCCATCTCGGAGATCCGGTCCATGATCTCTACAGGCTTCAGGCTTCGAGAATTGGTAGCTTGGCACCCAAGAAGTTCTTATACATGTGCCCATCCCTGTCAATCATTGTGTCTAGTTCATTCCTCCTGACCATTCGGGGTTCAATTTGACTCACAGTTTGACTATAGTTCCCTTCATCAGATTGCTCAATGTTTAGCTTGGGTTGTTCAACAGGCATAGTAGGCTCGTCGCTATTCTGTTGAAGTAAACACCTTGTTTCCTCCATCTGACGATCCAACATCATTTGGATCATCGCTTTCACTCCTGCCATCGTGATTGGATCAGGTGCAGCTTCTACTTCTAGTGCATGCTCAATCACATGCCCCTGATTCCTGTTTCCATTCGCATTTTCGCTTCGGTTTCTTGTCATTTCGATCTATACACCAAATCAAACATTCGGTGTGTAATGACGAGAATTAAGATAGGAAAGATGTAATTTACGATCAACGTGTAAATCTCCTTATCACTCCGAAAAGTTAAATGCCAGTTCTAATACTGTAATTAAATGTTTAGAAATCAGAACACATAAAATTTCCAGATCCGATCGGCAACAAACAATAGATCCGATCATATGATGCATATCATAGATCATTTAGCACATAAAAGCATTTTGGGCATCTTTTTCTAAAATAAGCTAGTTCTTGTGTCTATTCATGTGTATTACCAAAGTTATACTAGACACACTCAGCTCAAAATCATTGCTTAGCACTCTAAGTTTAAGTCTAGAAATAAATCTTTACTCCTAGTTCACTTAAACTAATGCTCTGATACCAACTGTGACATCCCTATTTTTACGGCCAGAAAAGACCGATTTGATTATGCTTTATTTTGAAAATCATAGTATCTTTTACAGAAATATGTTGAGGAATTTGTTCCCAGAAAAACATATAAATATGTTATCAAAGCATTTCTGAAGAAATGTGTTTTATTCCTTTTAGAACGTTGGGATGTCATCGTCAATACATAAACATAAGTATAAACAGACCTTACTTTCATTTACACTAGTGATCTACATCTCCTTTATCTCTCAGTGTAATGTAGCTTCATATCGACACCTGTGATACAGATAAACCGAGTGGGTCAGGTTGGGAAACCTGGTGAGTACATAGGGATTTCAATCCCATAATGTTGTCAATACTAGAAAATCAGCCTTTTACGACGCACAATCAATGGCACGCGTTGATAGAGGACACACATTTGTACGTACCCTAAAAATTGATGTCAGTTTTCCAAAATAAGAAGCATAGAGGACACGCATTTATGCGTGCCCTAAAATTAGTGTCCAACAAAAAAAATTAAAAACACGGAGGGCACCTACTATAAAAAAGTGCGTCGTGTAGAAATGTCGTTTTATAATTTTTTTTTTCATCAACGCGTGTTCTTCAATTTTTTAATTGCCAAGGGGGGAATCAAATACTAAAAATTTGAAAACCCCACCTGATACTCTCATCCTTCTTCTTCGTATGTTGTGAAATCTCTCTTCGATCAAAAGAAACCCTAAAAGCATTGTGTGGGTTTCGGATATTCAATTTTTAGTTGTGAAGTTCATGAAATCATATTTTTGACTTCGATATGAGATTTTTCTGAATTGGTATTTGGTGTGTAGAAGATCGATATTTTCAATGCGGCGAGTGAATCAGGAGCGAAAGGTCCTCGCTGTTAATTGTTGGTTTCCAATTGCAAATGACTTGGCAAACAAGTTTGATGTTGAAGAAACGAAAGAACGGTCCTCCATTAGGGTTCAAGAATCTCAGTAATACCTGCCACCTCAACACTGTTCTCCAGTGCTTAACCTATACTCCTCCCCTCTCCAATTTCTGTCTCTGACTTCAACACTCTGAAAGCTGTATGTGCTCTTCTTCTACTTACTCACATACGCACACACGTACGCTAGCATATCTAAATTTTCATGAATTTTAACCTAATTTTGCCATTGCATTCGGTAAATTGTTCCACTTCGTTAACATAAATTTCCCTAATTCGACAGGCGAGTTCCTGGCGTAGCAGGACAAGAAGAGTGATTATCTGTTTTGTCTACTAGAGAAGAGAATTGTTCGATCTCTTAGCATTGACTCAACCCTTGATACACCTGGTAAGATCATTGGGGATTGAAAGTCTTTGCTTAGTATTTTCGTTTAGGGAGGCAAGAGGATGCACATGAATTCCTTTGGTACGTCATTGATGCTTGTCATACCACATGTCTTCGTTTGAAGAAGTTGCAGCAGCAAAGACAAAAGTATGTCAGCAATGGAGGAGGTGATGGCTTTAATGGCAGCACAGTAGTTAAGGAGATTTTTGGAGGAGCTTTGTAGAGCCAGATCAAGTGTCTTGCATGTGGAAATGAGTCCAATATGGTTGATGAGATAATGGATATTAGTGTTGATGTGTTAAATAGTAGCTCTCTCAATGAAGCTTTTCAGAAGCTTTTTCAACCAGAGATTCTAGATGGAAATAACAAATACAAGTGTGATAAGTAAGCATACCAGTTTTTGCTTTTGTTGTTTGGTCATGTTCATTAATACAGATGGTCTAAGATAAGAAACTTGTGCTTTTGTAGCTGTAAAAAGTTGGTAGCAGCAAGAAAACAGGTGTCTATTGTGCAAGCACCCATGTATATATATTTGTGATTTGTGAATGATGATGTAAGTTACGTTGTGTTAACAGATATGTATACTAAACACTAAATTGGCGACAGCTGGGAGTATGACACATGATGTGATCAGGGATTTGTTTGGTGATAAATTAGACATGACTAAATATGCAGTAAGTTTTGAGTTAGTTAATTTTGAGTTTTGAGTTTTGAGTAATATAATATAATGTGTGTGTGTTAGTGTGAATGATGTAGAACTTGATAAACCAAAAGCAGTTTCAAAAACCGATTGAGGAGGCTGCTCGGCAAACACAGGAGTTCATAGCCATGGTCAGTGTCAATTAGTTTGTGAGTGTAAGCGAAGAAGATATGCTAGAAATTGAATTTAATAATATAATGTTTCATAATTGAAACAGGAGCAAGAGATTCGGAAACTGAAGCAACAAATCGATGATTTACGTGAAGAAGGAGACAGGTGCGTGTTTTTGTTTTTGTTAGTTTCATTTATTTATGTACCTACTTTGATTTCTTTTTATTACAACGTTCTACTTCAAACATTTTTTTTCTTTCTTGGTATCCATGCAAATCTACCCAGTTATAATAATTTTAATTATTTGTTATTAGGACATGGGCATTATAGTTTGAAAAGTTTATCCAATTATTGTAGAAAAAAAGTTGGGTGACATTATAGGTGGATAGATTTTTTTAAATCCAAGAAGTAGGATGGTGCAATGTAATAAACAAATGAAGGAAAGTTTGCTCCATTCTATAAAAGGAAAAAGGTTGCAAAGCAAAGCAAAGTGTAAGGGGATAAATGGATAATGTTATTTGTTTTTACAGATGCATTTCACAAATAGATAGGAAAGAAGAAGACATACTTGCTGGTAAGATGAGTATGGAACAGTTGCAAGGGCGAGATCAGTTGCTGACAACACAAAACGAAATGCTCAGGGTACTCTACTCTACTGCTTCATCAAATATGTATGTAAGTTTGGTTGGCTGTTTCTCTTATTACAGATGCATTGGCTGCATCTGGTCAGGTATAAATTCACTAAATGTTGACTTTGACTTGACTTGACTTGACTAGACATATAGTTTAAGGAAAATGTTTGAGTATTTGTAGTTAGTTGACTTCTTAACCATTTTTTTTGTTTTGTTTTGTTTTGTTTTAGGCGTTGATTGCTAGTTCGGTTTCAAAAGGGGATTATAGATCCATGAAGGATATCACATACTTCGTGTTGACTGTAATGTTAATTAATAATTATTTTCTTTATATAATATATAAAGATGTTTTTATTTTATAAAATTTAATGTTTATTATTTTGCTTAGATTGGTTTTGTGATGGGAGTTACTTTGGCTGCAATATTGGGAGTTTCATTTGGTTCCATAGTTACACTGTACACTAAGGACATTGGAGTATTGGCGATTGCTAGAACCGGGGTTTTGGTAAAATCCCTATAATACCCTTGTTGTTATTATATATATATATATATATATATATATATATATATATATATATATATATACATTTCTGATGCGTTTTGTTTTTGTGAAAAAATTTTGTGAGTGCTAGTTAGCCTTTGAATGCTTTGGCTTTTATTGTTGATGGTTTGCATTATGGAGTTTTAGACTTCCCGTATGTTGCTTATTCCATGATATGCTTTGTTTTAGACATGAATACAAAATTACGTATTTGCCCTTGGATCAATATGTTTTTCACTGTAGATGCTTGTTGGGATTTTATCGTCTGCTTTTCTTTTCTATGCTCCCTCGGGTTTTGGTCTTCATGGTGTTTGGTCGGGTTTGACTCTCTTCATGGGATTACGAATGCTGGCAGGGCTTATCAGGTAATTGTGTAATTTCATGACATGACAAAGGGTATATCAATAATTTCATCTTCTTTGAGAGAGAGAGAGAGAGAGCTAACTTTGAGACCATCGAAGTTTTAACTTCGTTCCAAAAAAACCATTCAAGTATTATATGTTCAAAAAACACCATCAAACTAAGACATATGTTCAAAAAATACCAACGAAGTACATGTTCTGTTCAAAAAACACCATCTCTATGGTTTGGGGTAACTTACATGTTTAGTCCCTCACTTTTTTTTCTTAACTCGGACGGTCCCTTTAGTTTAAATTTGCTTCGACTTCAGACCATGATCGAGTTAAAAGACTAATATACCCTTATTACTTTCATTTAACATTATTTTTAGACAAAACTTCAAAAATGGTCCCTGTGCTTTCCAGAAATATCAAGTTTAGTCCCTAAGTTCAAAAAACCTCACAGATGGTCCCTGTGGTTTCAAAACTTTTAACAAATGGTCCTTCCAGCTCACTCCGTTAGCATTTCACCGTTAACTCATTTTTTAATAAAATATTGCAGGGGTAATTTTGTCATTTCAGGTGTAACCTTCTCTCTTTAAAAGAAATAGCATATCTGATTTTTGGGCAAATCCTTTAGCTTCATCAGTCGATCATCTCTCCTCCTTTCCACTGTTGCTCGACCGTTGCACCCTTCACGACATCCAATCGCTTCTGATTCAAAGATGGTGACTTGCAGATGTGGGAATGAAGCAACGAAGATCACTTCATGGACGAATCGTAACCCTGGAAGACAATTTTGGAACTGTAGAAGATATGGTTTCATTCGATGGTCTGATCCCCCTATGTGTGCTAGGGCATTGGTGGTGATTCCAGGTTTGATAAGATCAATGAATCGATTGGAGGAGAGGGTCGCCATTGTAACTGCAGAATTGTGGAACTACCAGCTGATGTTGTTTTGTTCATGGGTGTTTTTTTTTGGTATTATTTTAATCTCTAAGTATCCTGTGAAGGTTTGGATGGTAATGGAGTTTTGGTTTTTGGTTTGTAACCATTGCAAGTTTTTTTTTATTTTAATCGGATAGGGGTTTTTTTGCTTTCAGTTTATGTAGGTGGTTTTGGAATTGGTGTTGTTGTATTTGGTTTATGTATCAAATTAATGTGTAATGCAGTGGTAATGGTAATGGTAATGGAATGTAGTTTGTTATAGTTCATTGTTCAATTTCTTGAATGTTTTTGAAATGCAATTGTTAAGTGTATTGTAAATGCATCTTGAAGATGGTTTTCATTTGCAATTGAAATGTACAATGTTATTAATTGATCTGTGAAGGGTAGTACACAAAACACATTAATTCATCACCAAAAAGTGCATACACACCATTACATTCAAAGTTATAAAGTTCTTAACACAACCATGATGCAAAGTTTTCAAAAGACCTACAACACAAGCATTACATGCAAAGTTTTCAAGTTCTTAACACATCTTCAAACAAGTACACATTACATAAGTTTTGGTGGAAGTAAAGTGAATGGGCAGTCACTTTTAAATACAAACTTGTGTCTTATGTTTTGGTGGAAGTAAAGTGAATGGGCAGTCACTTTTAGGCCACATTGTACGTCCATTCAATGGATCAATTTTGTTGAAATACATGGCTTTCCATGTTGATAACCTATAGCAAGGATGGACCCATTCATCAACATGTGGGGCATTTTCACCATTTTCCATTTTGTCCCATATAGCACAAACAACATGTCTACATGGGAAACCTGTAATCTCCCAAAACCTACAACTGCAACTTTGATCATTCAAGTTTACCACATATTGGTCTTGCCATGTGCTTGCCACTTGGTACTTCCCTGCCCCATTGTATTTAGCCACATACTTTGATGCATCAGCCTTAATCTTTTCAAACAGTGTAGTTGCAGTAGGGGTTAGAACTCCTTCACACTTATCTATTTCCTTTTGTACCACACATAACCTCTTCATGAGATACTCTCTAATATACTCTAAGCAAGTGATAATAGGTTTATCCCTACCTTCATCTAGCTTTGAATTGAATACCTCACAAAGGTTATTCAACAAACAATCAGTATGTGCCCTTTCGGAATAATAGATATTAACAGAAGACAATTACACATATAGTAAACACACAACAGGGAAGATTAACATTTCTCAATAAATTTCTAGAAACTTACCACTAAAGTGAGATTTAGCCCAAGTGTTTGCTGGGATCTTAGACACCCAAGCATGAGCCTCTGTATTGATCTTCTTTAACTCATCCATTGCTCTGTTAAAATGATTGACTGTTGTTGCTCTACCACACTCCCAAAGTTGGTCACTTAAGTCTTTTCCTTTCCATTGTTTCTTCATGTTTTCCTGGATATGCCTCAAACAGAACCTATGTTCTGCACTAGGGAATACCTTCTCCATTGCTGGTATTATTCCCTAAACAAAAGTCAATGTATGCAACATTAGTTAACCAAATGTATTTAGAAAAGGTAATAAAAAAGTTAGGTGGTACACACCTTTTGTCTATCTGAAATGAAGGTAAATTTTGAATTTGGTCCCAGATCCAGATCTTCTCCTAACAGTTCCAAGAACCAGGTCCAGCTACTTGTTGATTCTGTCTCTACCACTGCATATGCTACAGGGTATATGTCATTGTTTGAGTCCAACCCTACAGCAGTTAACACTTGCCCAGGGTAAGGGCCCTTCATGAAAGTACCATCCAGACCTAGAAAATCTCTTAATCCATATTTGAATCCTAACTTCAATGCACCTAAATAGACATATATTCTTCTAAAAGTTCTTGTGGTAACAGACAGGGAGGTTTTTGGATACACATCAATCCGAACTGTTGTACCAGGATTAGTGTTGAGTAGCTCCAACACATAATCCCTCAAAAATCCATACTGTACTTGGTAGTCCCCACTAATGATACGCTCAACCATTGACTTTGCCCTAGCAACCTTTTGCAATGACATTCCTACCTCCAGTTTCTTGCACAACTCTTCGTGTAAAGCTTTCACTGGAATTTTAGGGTTACTCTGTATTTGTTGAACAATTAAGTTAGCTACGTATCTGGAAATGCAAGCTTTAACCGCCCTTGTTTGCAAACATTTATGCTCATCCTGTACTGTTTTCACCAACCAATCCTGATTTTCATTAGCCCTCGATATTTGGACTGCCCATGGACATGTACCTTTATTGGCAATTACATCTTTACCCTTACACTTTGCCCTACTTCTGGTTGAGGACCCACCACCATCAACTCCTGTAGAAGGCTTACTTACAACACCTTTACATTTCACCCTAATCCGGATTTTGTCATTTTTAGCTAGGTATAAAGACCTCCTTGTTGCTACAGCATGTGAGTTCATGTAGTTTTTAACATCAACCTTGGTTTTGAAGACCTGACCAGTCTGAAATGGTTTAACATGAACCTCTCCATGTGAGCATGTACTTGACTTACTCAAC
This sequence comes from Lactuca serriola, assembly GCF_051521515.1. Taxonomy (NCBI): domain Eukaryota; kingdom Viridiplantae; phylum Streptophyta; class Magnoliopsida; order Asterales; family Asteraceae; genus Lactuca; species Lactuca serriola. The sequence continues at coordinate 237,861,241 of NC_136411.1, forward strand.
TCTTTTAGCAGTCTCTTCCTATCATCTTCATGAAATCCTGCAAATTGATAATCATCAGTGGCAATAACTTCCAACTCATCATCAAAGTCAACCACTCCAATCTCATCATCTTTTGAATGATTGTTCAAGATTCCATGTTCATCTACATCAACAGCATTATGGAATTCACTCATGTCTACATCTACATCAAATTGTATGTTAGACTCATCCACATTGTATTCACTGTCATCATAATCATCTCCACTATCCTCAGAACCATGGCCACCCTCAGAGTAGAAAGCCTCTCCACTATCATCACTCACCATACCCTCTAGATAATCCACTTCCGGTTGTTTTTCAAATGAAGTTTGAACATTAAACTCAACATCATAATCAACATAAAGTGAGTAATCCTCTACAAATGGTTCATAGTCATCAACTGTTGTAGTATTAGCTCCATCATCAGCTTGGCAACTTGGTTCCTGTACATGGTAAGTTCCCAATTGTTCTTCAGTTTCAACTGCACTAGTGATCACTTCTTCTTGAGTTTCAATTTCATGATTCACCACTTCCTTTTGAATGACATGACCTTGTTTACCTTGAGACCTAATAAATGGTAGAATACTCTTTGAGTAATCATGGCCTTCATCAACATCTAACACTTGTGACTGCTCATAATCAGGGTTCATAGACTTGTTTAGATCAAGCTTTCTACTACATGATCCTGCTTCTCTCCTACAAGGTTTCTTTGTATTCATTTCAGGTGACACACTATCAGGCTCCAACTCTTCAATAACAACTTTAGAAGGAGACTTGTAATAACTAGCTACCCTTGTCTGACCAGTTTCAATATACACCCTAATAAGTCTGTGTTTAGGGACATATGATACCATTTTAAGTACATCTTGATCATTACCTAAAGGCATTAAGCCATAGTCCAAAGGGTATTCAGGGATACAGAAATGGTAGTAAAGGGTTTGCTCAATTTTGTACCCTAGTTCTCGAACCATGTCGCCAAGCTCATGAACTAAAAATAAATTAGTGTCAACATAATCTACATATGCTACAACACCATCAACGTATTTCCTTCCAGGTGCTTTGGTGAAGACACCAATGTAGTGTATCTTCAACGTGAAATAGTTCTCATAACCTTCTGTAAACACAAAAAAAAGAGTAAAATTAATGATTTCCTTACGTCAACACAATAGACCAAGAAAAAACAAGTTTTGTTGTAGTATTGTACCATATGTTTTTCCTAAGTCCTCCACGGTTACAAATTTTTCTCGAAAACACCATATTGATAGCACCATTGCAATTTTTGCAGCTTAAAACCCTAAATCCCAATTTCTGTTCTTGCTTCTACGATGGGAATGAACCCGATGACTAAACCTGTAACTGGTTATCTTCTTGGGAGAGGGATGGGTAGTGATGTGCAAGCAAGTAATCATTTCATATTAAAGAGAGAAGGTTACAACTGAAATGACGAAATTACCCCTGCAATATTTTATTAAAAAATGAGTTAACGGTGAAATGCTAATGGAGTGAGCCGGAAGGACCATTTGTTAAAAGTTTTGAAACCACAGGGACCATCTGTGAGGTTTTTTGAACTTAGAGACTAAACTTGATATTTCTAGAAACCACAGGGACCATTTTTGAAGTTTTGTCTTATTTTTATTACTTGTTAATTATTTATACAATTTATGTTATTATTTATTATAAATATATCAATTGCATAAATAATTAACAAGTAATAAAAATAAATGTTAAATGAAACTAATAAGGGTATATTAGTCTTTTAACTCGATCATGGTCTAAAGGAAAAATAAATATAAATGCTAGGGACTGTCCGAGTTAAGAAAAAAAAGTTAGGGGTTAAACATGTAAGTTACCCCAAATCATAAAGATGGTGTTTTTTGAACAGAATATGTACTTCGTTTGTGTTTTTTGAACATATGCTTTAGTTTGATGGTGTTTTCTGAACATGTAATACTTGAATGGTGTTTTTTTAGCAAATTTGAAACTTCAATGGTCTTCTAAGTCATTATCCCTTTGTTTAGATTGTTAAACAAGAATGGGTCGTGGTGGTATCTGCATGAGCATTTGAATTTAACAAAGGTCTTGCCATATTTTTATTCATTTATTATTTTTTTTATTGTGGCTTGTTTTGCTAAATAGATAGGGAAGTTTGTTCCATTCTAATTTTATTTTCTGGTTGAAGAGGATTGAGAAGGGTAAAATAGTCATTTTCATTAGTTTATGTTTTATTCAAATCTGACCGGGTGGAATAGTAAAAAATGAGCTACCAGTGGAATAGTTAAAAATGGTTTCCTTCTTTTTCTTTTATCGATGAAGTACATGCTGCTCTTTCTGTCTCAGATATAGTAGTTGCATCAAAGCTTTTTGCTGCCATGGATCCAGATCAGATACTTCCTCTTGAATAGATGTACACTCTTTAATACAATATATAACAACCATTAGGATGAAAGTAGGGACTAAATGTAGAGTTATTAAACATATACTTGTTATATAACAATCTATAATTTAGATACCGAACAAAATATCGAATCCATGCATCAACATTTCAAATTTGACATACAACCCTTTAGTCGTATTGGGACGGAGAAAAAGATTCGTTACAATTATGAGATCAGGAACAAGACAACCAGAGTCATTGTTTGATGTTTGTCTTTTGTCCATGTTTTCTTTATTTTATGTCCCCACATTCTAAAGTTTATAATTAAATAACCAGGAAAATAATTATTTCGGGATGTTAATGTTGCCAAATGAGTAGCCTGGTTTAGAAACATCACAAGTGGATGTTACGCCTTTTCACTTCCCTTGTTGTTGGTGGAAACTAGCTTGTTGTGTAGATAGCCAAGGATTTTAAGGCTTATGTATGCAAACTCTGGGACTTCAATACTCCTACTTTCTTATAAGGTACTTCTAAAGTTTCTTAATTGTGTGATTAATAAAAGTTATTTTGTTTCAGCTAATGCTTCAAGCCCTTACTTGCCATCCACGCCCGATGGACATCCGCCCATGACACCCAGTTTAACATTTTTACATGGTACACCTGGTGGAAAACCAAAGACATGAAGGATCAGGTTATATAGTTAGGGATGTAGTATCATGTTATATAGTTAGGGAAAACCGCTTGATAACAATGTACTATTAGATCCCCTTAATATCAATGTATAACAATTTTTTGATAACTTGTTTGACATGATGTTATTGGATGAAATTGATTGTTTTGGTATATATTTGTTTCCATATTTTTGTATTATGCGTAAATGAGTATCGTAAAGACGCGTCGTAAATGTATATCGTAAATTGTTGCTGAAGTTTATGACTCGCAAATGTGTGTCATCTTCATTTATGACAGGGGCTTTAATGATATGCAATGTGTGCCCTAAACGCGCGTCGTAAGGTTACGGAACACAAATGCGTGTCGTCTTTCTTAATAACAGGGCCTTCCTTGATACGCATTGTGTGTCGTAAATGCGTGTCGTCTATATATGACACGCAAAAGTGTGTCGTCTCTCGTTATGACAGGGTCTTCCTTAACATGCATGCGCGCGTCGTCTGAGCGTTTTACGACACGCATTTCGCGTCGTAAAATGCTGTTTTTCTAGTAGTGTGTATCATATATATATATATATATATATATATATATATATATATATATATATATATATATATATATATATTAGAACTCACAAGTATACAATTTCACCTTGTATAAACAACTCTTACTCCGCTCGTCAATCCTCTTAGTTACACTGTCCATACTCTCGGATCTAAAATTTACCTTTTTACTTAATCTATACTCCCGGATCAAGTATGTCTAATCCATGCTCTTGGATCAATAACTGTGCCCATTCCATACTCTCAAACTAGGGACAATTGACTATGTCTGAATCCATACTCCCAGAATAATGACAAATAACTATGTCCTGTCCATACTCTCAGACTAAGGACAATTGTCTATGTCTAAATCCATACTCCCGGATTAATGACAAATAACTATGTCATATCCATACTCTCGGACTAAGGACAAATGATCATGTCTAATCCATGCTCCCGGATTAATGACATATTTTAAAGTTCTATTCTCCATTTATATCTCACTCATACTCATAAGAAGATACTACCCAATATGCCTCATAATTAATTTAGGTTTACTCTTTATCCTAAATCATCATATAATATCAGGTATGTTCTTTAACACGTATTTCAGGCAACATCAAATAATTCACACACACACACACACATATATATATATATACATATATACATATATATATATATAATACATAAACCTATACTTGTATTAAAATAATGTTCATGAAAGGGCCTATACACTCACTTGTTGAAGTGATGATTCCAAACTCGGACAGCGCTTCGCTTCTAACGATCCTATTTTCCTTCGACGAAACCTAGCATTATTATCGCTAAGTTTCAGTCTAATCTTTATTATGACTAATTATTAGCCTAGATTCATCATTAACTCAAAGTCTAATTTCATGATCTATAAAGTAAGGAACAACCAGGTAGGATCATATTGGAGGTAGAGTCCGTTTGGTATACGAAATATACTGTTTGGAAATCCCATTTTAAACACCTCACTAAATCACAGCCTGGACATCATCTCCGTAAGTAGATCAATCTGTATAACGATTTGGAATCACTGATAAATCTTTTTTATAGGTTCATAATAACGATAATAAACTTAAACATAAGTTTAGGGTAAGCATAACTCACTTACTAGGGGGTTTGGTTAGGAACCGGGCTCTGCGGGGGCAAAACTTCCAAGCCGAAAGGTCTTCTTCTCGGAGCCTTCGGGCATCCCGAGACTCGTTCTAACACCTTGGATGTGCTAGGGGAGAACCTTGAGGGTTTGGGGGGTGTTTGGGAGAGAGTTGGAGTGAATTGGTGATGTGTGTAAAGCGCACTAGTTTTAATCCTGACAAACTCAAATTTAAACAAACACACGCAGGCAGTGTACCTATCGATAGTAGTTTAGTTCAAGCAAATAGGGTATCAAACACAGGGAACGGTAACAGCTAAAATTAATACTAATATTATCTAAATAAAACAATTAATAAAAGTAGGGGTTTTCTCTCGTTTTGCAAGACTAGAAACTTAAACAAGCACTTTAAAACTCAAACAAAGACAATTAACAACTAAGAAGAACAAGAAAGGACAACTAGATTCAATGATAAAAGAGACTTCTATTCAGATTCGATTCACTTATTCCTATGGTTGATTTTGTGGCAAGTGCAATGGATCAATATGTCAATGATTACTGATTCCTAATGTGATTGGGTTCATGTTCATTATTACCAATCCTTTAGCAGACAAGTTAATTCAAACAATAGCCAGTTAATTAAACTAACAAGTTTCCTAGTGTTTAGTTCGTATCAAGTAAGACTTGTAATAATAGCTAATCAAATTTGTTCAATTCAATCAAATAATATGTGGTTGTTCATCACACATGCTCACACATTGATTTACCTATTTTCTAGTTAACCCTAGTTTCATATTCATTATTCCTAGGCATACAATATTGTTTTCACAAAATTGTATGAATCAAGTAATCAAGAAGATGTTCATGCAACTTAATAACTCACTTATTAACAGAAAATATTTATCATCAATACATGAGGATCTTTAACAAGCTTAACAAGATGAATAACCAAATTAATATTAATCCAACCACTCAATCAAACCATGTTCATAAGATTATCTCATCCAAACAGAAGTAAAAAGCTTTTAGCTCATATCTAAAGCAAGTAATAACCTAAAATCAAAATCTAATGATTCAAACATGTTTCAAAACAAAGATTAAGAAAAGAAGAATGATTATTTGCCTTTGATTCTCTTCTAAATTGTTTCTTATGTTGAATTCTCGAAATCTAAAGCGTCAAGAACCCTTCTGGTCTTCAATAATTGCAGCTAGCCTCCAACAAAAGTTAGGGTTCGAATGAGAAGAGTTTCTATATATAAAATTTGAAAACAGCGCCAACTCGACGATTTTTCACCAAAAACTCGTCGAGTTTTTTCGATAATCCGCGTATACAACGTGTACGGCAAGGCATTTTCGAATCGGGAACATTCTGACCAACTCGTCGAGTTTAGGCCCAACTCGTCGAGTTTTTTCAGAATCAACATTTTCTCAAAACACAAAAGTCGTCCGAAATTGTGTCTAGTTTTCAAAACATTTTGAATATTGTCAATCGGAGTTACGGTTCATGAGATATTGCCAAAACACTGATAAGGGGTCAAGCTATCCAGCAACATCCTTCTTTCTTTAGTCTTCAATCTCCAAGCTTCCAATCACTCAATCCTCTTCCTTTTTCACCCGAGCATGTCTTTTATTGCTGAAATTGAAATATTAAGCTAATTAAGTACCTTTTGTCCATAAAATGATATAAAATCAACAATAATTAATAAGATAATGAATGATTTCTATGACTAAATAAGCCCTTATCAATTGGTATGGAAAAATGAGAAGAAACGAGCTCTATTTATAGGCTGGGCGGAGGATCGAATGCAGTACGTTTAAGAGATGAACGCAGGGCGTTCGTGAATGCAACGCACACCCTAGTTGAATGTAGGGCGTTCATTGCCATAGGTCGCCATCTTGTTCCAATCTGTGGGGACGAACGTGTGGCCTAGATTACGCCACGTGTCACTCGCAGATTATCCCAATAACTATTTATCTTCTAAAATCTGTAACTTTCGCATACGAGCTCCGTTTTTTACGTTCTTTATATCCACGTGTAGGCGGAAACATGACTACAAATTTCGTTTAGACTCCATCAGCTAATTTTGACTTTATTTTTAAAGTTATATTTTAACAGTCTTAGACAAATAAAGTTCGTTAAAAATTCACAACTTTGTCATCCGACGTCCGTTTTCGTCTGTCTTTATATCGTTGAACTCCTATTAATGAGATTTTCAATTATCATTCAGGTTGTGTCGGAAAAAATCGATAGATCTATAATTTGAATTTTGGGTTGTGCACTGCTATGGTAAATCTTACAAAATTCATAACTTCGTCATACGAAGTCAGATTTTGACGTTCTTTTTATGCACGCTCTCGGTTTAACGTATACTACGAATTTCGTTTAGGTCGATAAGGCTAAAAAGTATTTTATCGCAAACTTACTTTTTACGATTCCCGATGTCGTCTCGGTTTTGGCGTAAGACTTCGACGGGTCATAACTTCTTTGTTATAACTCGGATTTCAGCGTTCTTATGTGTACGGAACCCTTGTGACATATACTATAACTTGGTTAAAATTATTTTTTCTAAATAATCTTCTATTAAAACGTAATTTTTGATGTTTATTATCTTTAAATTGACTGGCCCAAATCTGCAGGCTTTACAGGTAATTAGTATGAAAGGGTAATTAAGAAAATCTTTTATGTGTAGGGGATTGAGTTAGGTTGATATTCGGAGCCAGGGACTGTTCAGCTACTTCCAGTTTTCGAGATGAGTTACCTTCATGGTATAAGTGGGTCGAAGGCACCAATGTCAACTCACTAGTAGTTGTTTACAGTATAGATGATTGTCTTTGTGATAATTGTCTGGTATACCACTATCTGTTGAGATTTATGGGCAATAAGGGTAAATTTTGGACAAAATTTGTTATAAAATTTAAAATCTGAACTAAAAGTATAAATTTTGGACCAAATTTATAATAAATTTTAAAACCTGGGCCAAAAATGTTGTTTTTGAAACTTGAATGACCTGTTGATCAGGTAAAATGGTAAATTGAATATGATTACCGATTTTTGGGACATAATTGAATAAAAAAATATATAATGACTAAATCAATTACGAGGTCAATATATAAGGACTTTGGTGCAATTTTCCTTTTATATATATATACTATCTTATAAAAGAAATATCATTATTTCCATAAATAGATTCAATATAATAATAATATTTTTTAAGACGTTCAACTCTCTAAGCTTAAAATACAAGTTGTCAACAATAAAATAATATTACTCTATGAATATTGTTACTTCAATTTTAGATTGATTGGCGTATAAAACACAATTTACAACCACCTAATGCTCAGTTAATTGAAGCTATTTTATACGGTTTTATCTTCTCCCCATATATAGCCAACTAAACATATTTTTACCCACTTCTATACTTCTATGTTGATCGAGTTTTATTGATGCTGAGATATCGGCAAATATCTGTGGTCGCCTTCGCTCGTATTACTGCCCCCACCCCCTTATATGACTAATTGACTCCACAAATTACAGTCAATCATGGAACCACATCCATTTGCTTCCATTTAAACCCTAGCTATCGTCACCAAACCACCCCTCTCCATATTCTATCTTCCCATAGGCGGTCATCACCATTGCTTGAGACAGTTTATGCTTATATGAATAAACTTGAGGGGGGTTTGTTGCTAATCGATTCCCCAAAATTCATCACTGCTTCATCTCTATCGCTCTAAATGCTAAATCACATACCCTCTGTCTCTCTCTCTCTCTCTCTCCCTCTCTCGATAACGTGCTAATCGACTTTCCCACTAAGTAAACACCACCATTAAACCACAACTGATGCTTCTATCTAGGTTTGGGGTTTTTTTGAAAGTTAGATTTAATTTTGGTTTCGTCTTTTAAATCAGGGTTTATAAGGTAAACCATTCATCCTTCTTATTTGAGGTAAACTACTCCTGTCTAATTTGTTTCTTTTTGTTGTGTTTTAGATGATTATGGTTGGGATTCATCCTATAACTCACAAGTATGTTTTTGGCCATAAGTCTATAACTTTATTTTAGAAACGAAAGAACAGGGGAAGTATGGTGTTGAAAAATGTATATTTTAATGCTATTGTATAGACCCCAACACCACTTTCAATCACCACCACATAATATTAAAACTATTATTGACCATTTACAAACATTTTTTGGTAATTAGATTGTTTTTGCCTTGATGGTTTTGGTGTGCTTAATGTCTATTGGATTTATTTGCTTAGTGGTGGGGAAGAAATAGCAGCATACTTGTATTTTAGTGTACCTTACAATACTATGGTGATATTAAAATCATCAAACATGCCATGAGTGCCACCACTTATATCAATTTTGTCCCCTTTTATACACAAGTTAGCAAAGAATAAAAGTATTTGGGTTGATCACTTACATATTGGTGATTTCTATTATGGATTTGGTAGGTGTTTTCTTTTAGCTCTTACGCTTTGCTTTAAAATGACATCATTCATGCTTATGTTTTTACAGGACCATTGTATTTGGTGCTTTTACTTTGGAGTTAAGAAATCATGAAAACTTTTCCTACTATATAGAGAGGTATAAGTATGTTGATGAGGTATATCTGTCTCTTATCTCTCAAACTTATGCTCAAGGAAAATAATATGCAGGTGAACTCCACTGGTAAAGGAATTTTATATGGGAATATTAGACATAATCAAATTGGGGTTCAGATCGATGTTTTTTGTTTAAGTTCAGTTGATGTTAATAGATGCCAACTATCATTTTTTGTTTCTTCTTAAAATATATATTTTAACTGAAAATGTTATTATGTATGTAACAGGGTGATGAGACTATTGAAATTGGACAAATAATACACATTTCAAAGCTAACTCCAGCCTTAAAGGGCTAATTGTTAACCAGTGAGATGGACCTTTGGTTACAAAGTCACCCTTTTTTCTTTGTAGCTTTATTACAAGAAAGTTTCGAACATTCACATCATATAGCTGATTAAAACTACTTGGAGGATACAAGCTAAAGAGATCATATTTTTATTTAGATACCTCATCATTTCTGATGGTTTAAAGAACTTTTGAACTACATGAAATTTTATGGTATCTTTTGTCAAAATGTAAGCTCTTATTTTCATTTTTATAGACATGACGTGCATGTTTGTATTTCCACTTTTGGGATCTTCAAGTATGAATCTTCATGTTATTGATCTTTGTGAATTACCATATATATGCTTGGATTAATGATCTTATTGTTGTGTATGCTCTTGATTGTTCACGGGTAATTCCCGAATAATCTGAAATGGTTGATGTTTGACGACAAAACTTTTTGAGTATTCCTTTGTCCAGCTGATCCTAACTGATGATTCTGTTTCGATCCAAAGAAATGCAATTTCATCTCTCAACCACATGTTTTGAGTCTTGAATATCAAGTATGTACTACTGATGAAATATTTATAACTTTATAGTTTAAAACTTCTACCTAATTATAATAATTTCATTTGAAAATAAAGTTTTACTATTATAAATGGGTAATTTGTCGGTTATAGTTTAGTTGGGTTGTTTAAGAAAAAGATATGAAATTAATTGAAAGAAAAATGATATGATTAAAAAAAATACAAGAATTAGCATCTTACTTTCTTTGGTTTTTGCATTATTACATCCATTTTTCTATTGCAACCCTTTATATTGTGTCATTATTATCAAGCATCCAAATTTATTAGGTTTCTATCTTTATCCAATTTACAAACTTGGCTTTAAGCATCTACTTTAGAGGGTATCATCAATATATGACTATGGATTGGTACCTATGCTTTACCTAAATTTATAACTTTGGTTAAAATTTTGAAATCACCCAAATTTCGTCCCTAAGAATTTTTTTTTTCAATAGTGGTATATTAGAGAAACAAATGAAAGTACATTATAACATCATAATTTGATAGTTGGTTTTTATTTTAAAGTATGATGTCCTAATTGTAAATGAGTGGAGAAATGGCATTATACTTTTAAAGTTAAATGGTTAAATAAGAAATTAAGAAATAGAAGTGAAAATACAATGATATATTAGAGAAACAAAAGAAAGTACATTGCTATTTATAGCATTGCACATGCTTTTACTCTGTTTCTTTGACTGCACATGCTTTTATTTAGTTAGTAACTGTGATGTTTCATTTTGTTATTTCATAGTTTCATTTTTTGAATGTGTGTTTTTTGTTTCGTACGTTGACAGTGTATTCAATGTTTTTTTTTCTCATTGCAGTGTGGTGACAGTGTATTCAAGCTTATTTGGGTCTTTGACTAGGATCATTTGTGCAGTTTATTAATTAGATATCAAAGGTTCATAGGCCTTACAAACTATTTTAATCTACTCTCAGTTGCAAGTTAAGGGATGTTTGATGAGGAGTATTGAAAAATAATAACGTAATGGTCATTCAATTTAATTGTTGATTGACTTGATTCTCAATTTCATTGCTGATTGACTTGAGTCCAATTAGTTTTGTATACGCGGACGTTACCAATAATAATAAAATATTTATTTTTGTTGATAATTAAAAATATTTATATTGAACAAACAAAAATTAACTTAGCAACCTCAACTTGTTGAAGCTACAATATTTAATTTAAATAAAAATTTACGTAGTTGTTAAAATGACATTTAATATTTTTATTGTGCATAGCAATTTCCTAAATATAAAGGAAGTAAGCTATAGTTAATTCATATTAATTTTTTTTAAATTGCCATTAATTAGTATTACATTCATGGTTTTTTTTAAATAATAAGTATAACAAATTAAAATAAAAAGGAATCGTTTGAAAACTTCTAGACGCCTATATCCGTGAGAAGAAACTATTAATAGAAAAGAAATTAATTTCCGTCGTCTACGTTGCATAGGGTGCCCCAAAGCCAAAAAATATATATTAACGATGAATGATATATCCCGATACATTGCATGTTTTTTTTTTAATACGATGTGTTTCTGAAATCAAACTAATCCCCAAGCAAACTATTCATCAAATATGACTAATCGCCGCAAGGAAACCGACGTCGACGAAATAAATTAATCATCACCCGGCCCCAGAACTATTTGTTGCCGCCGCTATGCGCGGGTGCACCGCTAGTGTGTGTGTATATATATATATATATATATATATATATATATATATATATATATATATATACACACAACGTAATATACATATTTAGTCAAATACTAAAAATGAAGAGGTACAAGCCATTAATGCATCATGTATAATGATTTTATGCTGTGAAATCAAAGCCAGTCAACATTTGAAAAAGTCAAGATAAGATAAGAATTAGGAATCAGACTGAAAATAGCTTGTGATGACCGATTCATACAAATTTTTAGGATTTATTGTTACATTCAATGTTTGAATCCTCATTTTCTCTTGATCTCTGTGGATATCTCTCGAATCTTGCATGCCTTCCATATAGATCTTGCTTCTGAACTTTACATCCTTCAGTTTACGATGATGTGCTCCTCCAATTCCACAAAATATTTTTGCCGATATTCTCTTTATGAAAGGCCTTACTCGATTTTCGTTTCTTGGTAAATGATTGTAACAACAATTAATTCAACGCCCCTCTCTCTATTCACGAACACAAAGGTCTTTCTCTACCTCCACGACCATAAAGGTCTTCATCTCTCTCTATCTCTCTATATGACTTTATGTGTATCAGATATGTTTCAGAAGTCATAAACTGGAGGTGCTTGAAAAAGTTGATCGTGTTGTTAATTTCACCATATCTGCGATCACAGACACATACACATTTGTTTATTTTGGATTTGGTCTTGATTTGCAGGGTTTTTTCTTTCCAAAGTTGAGCCATGTTTCTGATTGTTTCTCAACTTTAACATTTTTGATGTTTCTAATTGGGTTTTAATTCAGGAGGTTTTTTTAGTTGTTTTTATGCAGGTATTCTATGTTTCCATTGGTTTTTCAACTTTTGTTTCACTATCTATCATGATCATGCTTTGATTATAAACATTAGCATAACTGAAGCTCGTATCAATTGCAATTGGTATATTTTTTAAGTTTCGTTTCGACTTTGGGTTCTTGCACTTTTTGATTTTCTGTATTGGTTTTGGATTTCATTTGGTTTTTTGTCATTTTAGGCTCTTTCTGGTTTGCAAAGAATGAGTGTTTTTGTCAAGAGAGATGATGAGCTCGATCAAAAATCAAGTTTATGATTTTTCCATGATAAAATATTAATTGAAAAGTGCTTCTGTGTCTACAGAATGTGTTGGTAACCCATAACTCAAACCTTCATGTTTTCTTATATTTTACTGTAATCCCTTTTAAATCTTCATCTTTTCAAATTTTGGTTGGGATGAATGAACAAAAATTATATGGATTTTACAGGAGTACAATAAGTTTTAAATAGGTTGTTTTTGTTTTTCATAAGCGATTTTTGCATTTTAGTATAATCTAAGTTCCATATATGGTGGTTTGGTATTATAGTTGCTTATATATGCATGTGATGTTTGGATTGTATTCAAAAGGAAGCTGCAAAAGGTGTTAAAGTTAAGGTTGAAAGCAGAAGTGGAAGGTAAAAATTAAGAATAAAATGTAATCTTCATGTTTAATCCTACTTTATTTTTTTAGTAGTTTCTATTAATTTATATGCTTCAATTAAACTACATGAATCACTTAAGGAGATCAATTTGCAAGTTGTTGAAAAGAAGTTGGTCTTCATTGGTTTATAGAGGTATTCTTTTATATATATAAAATGGTGAAATTATGTTTTGTTTTCTGTATTTTTTTCCTTGGTATGACAAAATCATTTTGTTAATATGTTCTTGAATGCGCATTTTAGTTTTAAATCTTCCTTGTGTTGTTGGATCATGTTATCTCCTCCACCATGAGAATGAGTATACAGGTGTACTTTCATTCCAACATCAATTTGCGTATCTAATTGGGCTAATACATGAACTGACAATTTACTTCTATTTATATGCTTTAACCTTATCTGTAACTTCTGGAAAACTGGATTTCATTATAAAAAAAAATTACCTGATCAGCCTTGACTGTCTGTGAGAATGATGAAATTATGAAAACTGACTAATATTTTGGCTTTGAAAATTTTGTCTGGAACAAGAGTTCTCAAGTTCTCACAAATATTGTATCATAAAAGAGTTTTCATGTTAGAAATGCTTTATTCTCTATGATTACACTAAGGTAATGTCAATGTAGAACTCAACATGCACATGCTATAAAAGGACATGACTATAAATCGTTTACCTCTGATTATAAGTATTTTTTTTTACTTTACACAGAGCAATTTTCAAAGATCATACTTCCCAAGTAAAGTTATAACTTTTCATTTAATTAACACTTTACTATAGTTTTTTTAAATACATCTTTAAAGTATTTTCATAGGTTATTTGCTCGATTTCTCCCATGTTCTTTTGTAACTGCTCAACCTTGTATGTTTCTCTCAAATGTAAATATGTTGTTGAAAATGTAAATATTTTGTTGTCAAAATGTTGTAGAAAAGAGTAATATGATGCTATGAAAATGCATTTTTTTCCATTTGGAAGGTGTTGTTTATAGGTTGTTTTATGCATAAAGGTAAAACATAAAGTAAGTTAAATAATATATCAAAGTTTCCGATTAACAGTCCGGCCCTTCGAGTCATCCATTCGAGACTATAATTTTGATGTTTCTTCTAATTTGTCTATTGCTAAACTACTAAACCTCAAACTTATTTTAAATTAAAATATCTATTAAATTCATTAAAATGTCTTTTACATGTTTGGAAAATGTACATAATTTGTAGGTTAGTTGTGATCATGGAGAGTTAGATGCATATAAGGTTGGGTTACATACAACTTACCAATAAATCATAAATAAATTGGTGACTTATTTTGGATGAACAAGAATGACTTATTTTGGATGAACAAGAAGCAAGATGCAAGAGAAATAAGAGGTTGGAAGAAACAAGTAATTTCTGAATTTAGGGTATGGTCATGTAAAACTTACCCAATAATCATGAATTAATTAATTTGGTTTTATTTACAACAAAAATGCCCAAGAAATCGAAAGAATATGTAAAGGGTCATGGGGTGGAAAACGTTTCAATAAATAAAAACATCCTTTTATTTATCTCAGACTCTCAGTAAGATGTTATGACATGATAAATAATAATTATAGTTACATTGCATATTATTTTAAATAATATGCTTTTATAAAGTTCATATTATTCAAATGGATTGTTTAGATGTAGTTTTGCGCAAAAGAACCAATCGCTTTTAGATACTAATTTCTAAAAAAAATTATTTATACTCGTCGCTTGGCGTGGGTAAATGGCTAATATATATATATATATATATATATATATATATATATATATATATATATAGGGTTAGGTTATTTTGTTTTCACTATCTATTGTGTGCATGTATGACTGATTTTGGACCAATCATTTTAGTTATTTTAAAAAAGTAATTAATGCATATTACATGTTGAAGATATAATAGGTATTAATTACATCTTCAGCATTTAATATGCATTAATTACTTTCTTAAAATAACTAAAATGATTGGTCCAGAATCAATCATACATGCACACAATAGATAGTGAAAACATTTGAAACTAACTCTATCTCTCACACTCTCTCTCTCTCTCTCTCTCTATATATATATATATATATATATATATATATATACTAGTCGTTTACCCGCACAAAGCAGCGGGCGGCGAATAGTTTGGTTCGGCTATTAGTTTTTTTGGGCGGACAATGATTAATTTCAATTCAACGATTAGTTTGTTTTAGAAAACATGTCATATTAAAAATAAAACACTATGTGTTGGCAAATATTACTGAGCATTATTTTAATTCAACGATTTGTTTTCTTTCTAGTGGACAATGTATTATTTAATGTATTCGTCGTTTCTGTGTATGTTGGATAGGTGTGTTCATATGTTGGAACAATTGTATCGATGAATCCCTTTTGTGTACGAAAAACAGTTCGCTTTTCGGAAATAGTTTGCTTTGATGATTAGTTTTCTATTGTATACTGTATAATTTCATAGAACATGCAATACAGCGAGTGGCAAGCAACGAATATGTATTCTTTTGGTGATTAGGTTTCTTCCGTTAGGGACGAATTGTTATATATATATATATATATATATATATATATATATATATATATATATATACACTAGTCGTTTACCCGCACAAAGCGGTGGGCGGCGAATAGTTTGGTTCGGCTATTAGTTTTTTTGGGCGGACAATGGTTAATTTCAATTCAACGATTAGTTTGTTTTAGAAAACATGTCATATTAAAAATAAGACACTATGTGTTGGCAAATATTACTGAGCATTATTTTAATTCAACGATTTGTTTTTAATTCAACGATTTGTTTTCTTTCTAGGGGACAATGTATTATTTAATGTATTCGTCGTTTTTGTGTATGTTGGATAGGTGTGTTCATATGTTGGAACAATTGTATCGATGAATCTCTTTTGCTTACGAAAAACAGTTTGCTTTTCGGAAATAGTTTGCTTCGATGATTAGTTTTCTATTGTATACTGTATAATTTCATAGAACATGCAATACAGCGAGTGGCAAGCAACGAATATGTATTCTTTTGGTGATTAGGTTTCTTCCGTTAGGGACGAATTGTTAGTTTTCGGTGATTAATTTTTCTAAAACCTTTTTATTAAAATAGAATTTACATGCAATGGGTTGCAGTCGGTGTTTACTACTGCACTTACCGAAGTTTTTAAATTGTTCAATCAATTATGTTTAATTTAACTTAATTAATTGTGAATTAATTCTAACTACAACCGGTAACATAGGTAAGGATAACATGTCATTGACAATAAAATTTACAATATCCACTCATGAATGACTTGAATTTAGAAATTAAAATTCCACAAATTTAATATACATAGTTTTCTTATTCTAATAGTTTAGTCAAGATTATCAAAATCACAATTTTGATCATGGGATAATATGATCCTTTGATCCCACATATGCATATTGGTACATATCTTAGATAACTCGTTTTTAGGTAGGATCGTAAAAATCAGAGACAGACGTAGGAATACATAGTAAGTGTTGCCCAGATAAAATAAATATTGTCGATAAATGAAAAATAGTTCAAAAAAAATCAAAAAATCAAAAAATCAAAAATTTGATCCAAAACAGACAGAAAAAATAGGTATTATTGATGCCACATTGGAACTCTGACTAAACATAAATGGAGATAAACCATAAAATCAAAAGCAATTTGATCCCACCTAAAAGAACAATAAAAGTGAGACGGACGTTTGTTGTCGACAATGGCGTGGCATATCTATGTTTGTTGTATGCGACATCATGTCAGTATGTGGTTTGACAAATGCGAGTTTAGAAAGAGATGAGTATGAGGCATCTAATTGTTAAAAACATAGATAAATAGAAGAGTCCGGTAGGTTAAGTGGTGTTTGGGCTCTCTAAGAATGATTTGGGTCTTTTTGTTTTAAGTTTAAGCTGAAAATTTTTGTACAGACATGAGATATAAAAATACATTATTAATATTAAAATTGAAAATAGTTATAAAATATTTTTAAAATAATTCTTTAGGTTCATATACTATATTTAAAATACTATAATTTCTTTCAAAAAATAAGAGTGACAAAAAAAATTATTTTTGTAACTATTTACAAATAAAACTAAATCATTAAGTTTAATTTTATTTAAATGTAAAAAGTATATTAAATATCCACAAACATTTTTTCACATGGTAGTATCATATCTTTAAACAAAAAACTTCGTTTGGCAGTACGAACGTTTAGCTTTTAGTTTTAACAAAACGCTCCGATTTTAAAAACTACTTCATGTAGCTTTTAACAAAACGCTCCGGAGCTTTTGAAATCAATTTTCATAATTACCCTAAAAAATATATTTATATATTTTTTTATTTTTAATCAATTGTCCTTTTATGTAATTTTATATCTTTCAAAAGCTTCCAGCTACTTTTGTCAAACATTCATATAACAAATAAAAACTACAGTTTTCCGCTACCAGTTACCAGTTACACGCTACCAGCTACCCGCTACCAGCTAACCGCTACCCCTTCCAGCTAACAGCTACTTTTGCCAAATACGCCCTGAGTTAATACATAAGTTAATTTTTTAAAGGTACAATAATTTTATAAAATAATTAAATTTTGAACTTTAAAAAATAAATTATATTTAAAAGGTTATGTGAATATTTGGAATCCAACTACCATATATACCTAAGATACTTTTAAGTGGAAATTTTTATAAATTTTCAGAAACAACAATAAAAATTTTAATACTTGATGAAATTCTAGTACAAATTTATATACGTTGAATATGTGATACTGTTACCTGATGAAATTACAAAACTACAACAGGTTTGCTGCCAAAAACTTTTATAGTATCAAACATATATTTCAAAAGATGACACACATCAAAACCACTTAAAACAAAGATTTAAGGGATCACAGCCGGTTATTACTTTAAATATAAGAGATGCCGAGATGGTTTAAGCCATATACACAGAGGTCGATGGTTCTTGCAACAACACTTGGTCATGTGGTGGAATGAAAGTTGTTTGGTCTCTAGACAGCACAAAACAACCAAAAGGATCAGCCTTCTATCCACCATAATAAAGTTGCTTGCTCTAGATTTTGAGGCACAACTCGTGAGTTTTGGAATGGAAATGGTATATTGGCAGCTCCACAGAACCTTAGACGCGGACACTTGGCATTATGAACATAATAAAAGCAGGTATAATATTATGATCATAAAATAGAACCCTAAATTACTGCTGAGAGATAAAGTTTAGTATAATTACACATGGAAGATATATTTTAAAGACAGATAATGCTAAATGTGTCAAATGATCAGCTATCACTTGTGTGTCAAAAGACGATCCCAAGATCCTCAACTTTTGGAAATTTAAATTGTAATCAATTTATTTAAGTGAAGTTCAAGAATTTTCTATAAGAATTTACAGAAATAATTAACTAAACCCATATGATATATGCATTCACAGTAAAAATTAGCTCAAAGACTTAAAATGTCAAATGAAATATAGAGATTTAACTTGTTGAACAGAAACCATTGTGTCAAAAGGGCTGATGGATGTTCTTCTCCATTCTTTGGGTACCCTTTATTCTATCCTAGACATAATCATCCTCTTTGCTTTCCCTAATCATCCATCCATCGTCAAACATGATGCCAATATAACATTAAGAAGATATCAATAGCTTCCAATCATTATGACATATAGTAAGAAACATCTTGCTATAAATATTTTACATATATTAAGCAAGAAGTAAATAGGAAAATAAGCAAACATACCTCTAAAGGGGATCAGATAGCCGAGCTTAGTACTTACATATAGACAAATCAAAGAGCTTAGTACTACCTGTTGATGTACCTATGTGCTTTTATATTTTGCATCACATATGTGATGTATCTATATGGTGAAACATATAGACAACCACTACACATCATGACAACCCCAAAACATCAACTTCAATCAGTCTCCCAGTTACTAATACCCAAAAATATGAAGAACCTAAATTATGGAAAAAACAATAATCCATAAATGAATAATTTGAAATATTAATCAACATACTACCTCAAAAATCTTAAAACCACCAGTTTTCTAAAAAGAGCCAATTTCTCATTATCGAAACATCACCGATTCTTCATATAGAATTTGAGTCTTTTTAACATTATCTAATCTGATTAAAAACACCAATATACATAAAATAAAAACGATTTGAATATATGTGAGTAGCAAATAACCTGAGAGATGAAGATAGAGGGAATATGAAAAGACAAACCTTAAATTGATTGAATAGTCAAAACAATCTCATAAACCCTTAGTGGTGAATGTGGCTTTTTGGATGGCGGTGAAGCTTATGTGATGGCATTGTTTCCTGTTGGTGGGTTGTGATGTTTGAGATTAGGATTTCTAAAAGAGAGAAATGAAAGGCGAAGGCGTTTAGGCCGACTGATATTACAGAGAGAGACAGAGGGTAGGTTTCAAGTGGGTCAAGCGATGGTGGGATTGTCTTGACTCTTGAGTGGTTCAAGGAGTGTTGTCACGAGTCGGTGTTCTAGAATCTTCCAAACCGATCAAGAAGATGATAGAACAAGTAATAATCTACCATAAGTCCCTAGAACGATCTAGAATTCTCTAGGATACAAAAGTATAGAATAGAATTGTGTAGAACTTTGTATATAGATAAAGATCTTGTAAGAACAATCTAGAATACTCGAGAATATACGAAATCTAGAAACTTCCCTTTGAGGAGGTGTAGGATGCCTATAAATAGGAGGAGGACTCATTTGTCCAAGGCATCCAAGAAGTTCTCTTGTAAGAAGTAAAGTTGTATAAAGAAGCTCTTTTCTTAGAAGTGTTTCTTGTCGTTTCTCTTGCTTCCTTTAATCGTTAATACATCTAAGCCATCGAAGTTAGCCTGACTTAGTCGAAGAAAATACTAAGTGGCGCACAGTGATTAAAGCATCCCGTGACACGTGGTATCAGAGCCGGAGTTCGTACAAGCAAGAGATCATGACTACGGAAGCAGGAAGTAGTGAAGTCGCAAATGTGCCCCCTGTCGTCGAAGAGAAAGGAAGAAAGTCTAGGAAGAGGGACCAATCGATAGATTCCTTGGCAAGCTTAGAGAACAAGCTTACAAGGACAGAGATTAACGTCGGTGAGATCCTTGAATGGAAGGATATCGTCAATCAGTTCGTTGCCGAGATAAGTGACACGAGCGATGGATTGAAGGAGACCATCGGTGTCATCAAGGAAGAAGTCCTTGGATGTATTAACACCGTGCGGAATGAGTTCCGTGAGAAGGTAGCTACTCTAGAAGCCGAAGTAAATTTGTGCAAAGCCGAAATTGCTGGAGGAGCAAGTACAAAGATGACATCACATGCCGATGCACCTAAACCCCTGAAGTACGGAGGTAAGCGTGACCCTAAACTTCTTGAAGAAATTTTCTGGTCCGTAGAATGTTATTTCAATGCAATCGGGGTAAAGGACAATAAGCCCAAAATAGACACGGCTGTCCTATACCTATGTGAGAACGCCGCCCTATGGTGGAGGCGGAAGCATAACGATATAGAAAAAGGGTTGTACACCATAGAGACCTGGGATGAGTTCAAAAGGCAACTCAAGAAGCAGTTTTGTCCCCATAACGCCGAAGATATAGCAATGAAGAAACGTCGAGGGCTGAAACACGTTGGGTCAATTAAAGATTATGTGGCAGAATTTACTGCGTTAATGCTGGAGTTGCCTGAATTACAAGAAAAAGACAAGTTATTTTATTTCCAAGATGGACTACAATCTTGGGCCTATAACGAACTCAAGCGAAGGAATGTCCAAGATGTTGATGAAGCTATTGTTGTAGCGGAAGACCTTATGGACTTCCGAAGAGATGCATTGATTAGAAGGACTAGTGGAGGAGATAAAGCTGCACCAAGGCCGTCACCAAGGGACGATAGACCTGCTGTCAAACCCTCAACTTTCAAAGGAAAGGCGATCGAAGGAGGGAATCGTAAGGAGGTGAAGTGTTATTTATGTGATGGTCCCCATCTAATAAGAGATTGTCCCAAGAAGAAAAGTTTCAACGCCATGGTCTTTGAAGATGAAAATGAAGAAAGGGACAAACAACAATTAAGCTCGATGCGTCTACTCAACTCGGTGGCTAAGGAAGAGACAAAACCAAAGAAGGGAGGAGGTCTCATGTTCGTGAAGACTAAAATAAATGGAGAGACAACTAAATCCCTAGTCGATACAGGTGCGTCTTATAACTTTCTTGCCGAAAATGAAGCCAAGAAAAGGAATATTCAATACACCAAGGAGATAGGTTGGCTGAAAGAAGTAAATTCCCCATCCAAACCCATCCTTGGTGTCGCCCACAATGTGCCCATCGAGATTGGAGGATGGACAGGAACCATAGACTTAACAGTAGTCCCTATGGATGATTACTGCATGGTGCTTGGGATGGAATTCCTAGACGAAGCCTGGCCTTTTTCATTTGAAGATCAAACCATGCGCCTCACCAAGGGTCATAGGGGTGTAAATGAGCCGAGCCGAGCCCGAACATTCCTAAGCTCGGCTCGAACTCGTATAAATGTATGTTGGCTCGAGCTCGAGCTTGGCTCGTTTCGAGCCCAATTTCAAAGCTCGTGCTCGGCTCGTAGGAAAAAGAAGAAGCTCGAGCTCGGCTCAGGCTCGGCTCGTTTTGTTTGACACGCGAGCCTAAATGAGCTTAGGCTCGACTCAAGCTCGTTTATGGTTTTTGGGATCGTTTAATTTTTTTATCATATATTCAAGGGAATAATCCAAATTCTAACTTCAAAACATACATTCATAGATTCTCCATTTGCATTGATTTAATGTCTAAAATATAACCATTTATAAAAACATAAAGAGTAAAAACTCAAATTACAAAAATAGTAGTTAAACTCCTAATTACTGAATGACTAGAAATAGACAAATCTTCCTTTATGCAGCTTCACTCCTCCGATACACAAAACCTGCAAAATGTACAAAGGAATCATTTTTTGAAATATTATTCAGATTAGCAATTTGTTGTTTAACACATCTAATTACCTTCAATTACTTTGTGTTCACCTCAGGCAGTAAAACCTCAATAGGAAACTCCTCTTTCTACAAAATAAAAAGGTTGAAAATCAATAATTTAAACTATTAAAATAACAATTATAATGTGGTTTTGATTATTTCAGATATACCTTTAATTTTTTCTTAACTCCATGAACTTGCCTAATCCAATCTCCTCCGCAAATCAACATTTGTACAGTGTCGGACCCCAATGAAGCTCGATATGGATCAATAACTCTACCCCCGGCACTAAAAGTTGCTTCAGATGCAACAGTAGAAATCGGGATTGCAAGTACATCTCTAGCCATCAATGACAAAACACGATACTTTAACTTGTGCACATTCCACCACTCTAAAGCATTAAATGATTCCATTCCTGTTTGTCCTTTCTCCCTATAAACACCCTCTTCTAAATACATATCAAGCTCTGACTTTTCTGGTCTCTCCAAATCTACAGTCTTTATGAACTCTCCAAATGCCTCCCATCCAGATCCAAGTGATGTACCTTCATTCAACCCTAAAACATTTCTTTCATGTTCGCTTCCATGTGCTGCAGATTCCCTAACTAATGTATCATGCATCTCTAAATACTCTGAATACATTTCATAAAGTGCATTCTTCACTTCTTTAATGTTCTCGTCTGAATTTTGATAAAGTGTTGGAAAACAAAATTCAACCAACTTCATCTTGAACCGTGGATCTAACACAGAAGCTATTGCCATTACAAGGTGGCACTCACCCCAATACTTGTCAAACTTTTCCTTCATTTTCTTCACCATATCACGAATAAACTCATTTGCAGATAATGAACCTTTATCAAGAGTTTGCTTCACTCTAAACACTTCAATTAGATATAAATTAGCAGTAGGATAATCACTGCCTGAGATGATATTCGTGCACACCTAAACATAATCGTTGGATTTAGTCAACAAAAAAATCATTTATTTATAAAATATTATGCATATTAAACACAAACCTTAAAAACCTTCAAAATTTCACATACACTTTGAACATTTTCCCAATCTTCGTCAGTTGGCAAGTGATGAAAATGTGGTTCATACTCTGCATACCTGAGAAAACCACAATTAAGGTGTTAGTGAATATGAACATGTGTTAAAAACTTTAAGGTATATTTTATTATACCTTGGGAAAGCATCTTTGAACTTTAGAGCCATGCACAACATATCATAGGTTGAGTTCCATCGTGTTGGAACATCAAGCATTAACTTCCGATCACGTATTTGCATTTGATGTGCAGCCTTTGAAAAATTTAGACGTCTACCCTCCGAATTGTTAATATACTTTAAACCCTCACGAACATCACCGATGATATGATCAATTATTGCAAGACCATCTTTCACTAGAAGATTCAATATATGTGCACAACACCGTATATGAAATAATCTACCACCACATGAAAGTTTTCTTACACGCGAAAAAGTTTCTTTCAATCTTCTTAAAGCTTTGTCATTATAAGCTGCATTGTCAACTGAGATGGTGAAAATCTTATCTTTAATTTCCCACTCTTGCAAACACTTGTAAATACCATCAGCAATATCAACCGCAGTACGAGGAGGAGGAACATGTACAAAACTTAATACACGTTTCTGTAATCTATAGAAAAACGTTGAGATATAAATTAAAATATGATAGAAAGAAAAAGATAAATAATTAAATATTAAAATTGAGCAACTTGTTAAACCTCCAATTATGATCTACAAAGTGTGCAGTAATAACCATATACTCAATTTTCTGATGCGAAGACTTCCAACAATCTGTTGTTAAACTGATTTTAGAGGCAGCTTTTGTAAGGGCTTTCAACCTTTTCTTCTCATGCTCGTATACCTTAAAACAGTCTGATGTAATTGTAACTCTGCTTACTTTCTCAAACAATGGAGTAGCTGTCCTCATCATTTTCACAAACATGACATCTTCCACAGTAGCAAACGGTTGCTCAGTACTTAGTATCCAATTAGCTATGGCCTCCCTCATCTTGTTTTCATCATATTTTGTATCCGGTCCGATCAATGGTGGCACAGAATCCACATCACACCCACTAGGCTGAAAATTTAGTTTTTGTTGGTTTTTTTGCCATTGTTTATGGGGGATACAGCTGTTTAGGTGTCTTCTATATGATGATGTAGGACCTGAACCAGTAACAGCCAACCTCGACTTACAGTGAGTGCACTCGGCTTTTTTCGTACCATCTCGGAGTGTAACTACAACAAAGTCATCCCATACTTTTGATGTTTTTTTTCGTTTTCTCGTTAATTGTACTTCATCTTCACCAGCTTCGTTATTTTTTTCTGTCACACTTTCATTTTCATTAGGAATTTGACTTGTCGTATCTTCATTTGGAGTAGTTGTGTGATCCATACCATGTACTAATTGTGATGACGGATTATCAATCCCAACACCTGTTTCGACCCCCATATCATTTATTGGACTTAACAGGTTTGTTGTAGACCCTCCATCATCCATTGAATCTTCATAAGAAAACAATACAAATTTTAGATACATCAATTTGAAATAATATTTATGCAAAACTAAACAACTCACTATAACACCATGAACACCAACAAATACACATAATATTTATGCAAAAGTAAATTGAAAACAACAAACAGGTGATGAGGTTGCAATTTGTAAAAAAGGTGAATTAATATGTAAGAAAAGAAAAGAAAAGCAAACAGGTTATCACATTGCTATATTCTTAAGTTTCATTCCTTTAATTTGGTAGATTTTTAAAACTACAACACTAATACAAAACAACGAAAGTATATATGATACTATAATAAACACATCATCCATGGAATGCACCACTTGCTGTTCTTCAAGCTTCAGGAGTCGAATTAGGATTAAACTATCCAGAACCCATAATAGACATTGAAGTTGCATGCGATAATTTAACAACTATATAACTTATGAACGAAAAAGAATCCGCTGTTATCACTATATCAATAAATTCATTCTATCACAGGATCGCAAATAGCAATTAATAATAATCATACCTGTTGTCTGTTGAGAACGAGATGGATTCGGGACGGCAACGTCGACTGGATTCGGAAATAAAACTTACGTCGATCGTCAATTGGAATTTGGAAATAAAGGATTAATTATCGTTGCGACTCGCGACGTCGTCCTATATGGTAAACAAGTAATGGTATGTCGACCGCCGTATTCTCGTAGGGTATATGCCGTATGTGTGTACGAAATAAGGGGAAGGTCGGCAAAGGCAGGAAGGCAGGCACGTTGTTTGATTTCAATTCATAGAAATTAAGGAAACAAATTATTAAATTAAAGAAATTAAGGAAACAAATTATTAAATTAATAATATTAATAATATAAATATATAATATAAGGAGTGAAAAAAAATATTTATATTATAATGTATATAAGCTCGTTTAAGCTCGCGAGCCCTAGTCGAGCTCGGTTTAAAAGCTCGGGCTCGAGCTCGTTTAATAAATGAGCCCCGAGTAAAGCTCAGGCTCGACTCGGGCTCGTTTAAATCGAGTTCGAGTCGAGTTTTTAACGAGTCGATTCCGAATAGCTCACGAGTAGCTCGGCTCACTTACACCCCTACCAAGGGATCCTCAATTCACATCGTTCCCTTAGAAAGAAGCAAGGAGAATTCCCATATCATTTCAGCCATGCAACTTAGCAAAGGCCTTCGAAGGGGCGAGGTGACATTCCTAGCCATATTAAAAGAAGAAGTCGATTTTCCGGAATGGAGGTACCGAACAAAATCAAGAAGGTACTTGAGGAATTTAAAGAGGTAATGCCACCGAAATTACCCAAGAAACTACCACCACGAAGAGAGGTAGATCATGAGATAGAATTAGAACCAGGAGCAAGGCCACCAGCATTGAGACCGGACCGAATGGCACCACCAGAATTAGAAGAGCTAAGAAAACAGTTGAAGGAGTTACTAGACGCTGGCTTCATCAGACCTTCCAAAGCTCCGTTTGGCGCCCCAGTATTGTTCCAAAGGAAACAGGATGGTAGTCTAAGAATGTGTATTGACTATCGAGCCTTGAATAAGGTAACCGTGAAGAACAAGTACCCAATCCCCTTAGTCTCCGATCTCTTCGATCGACTCACAAATGCTCGATGGTTCACAAAGTTAGATCTACGATCGGGGTATTGGCAAGTTCGCATAGCAGTGGGAGACGAGCCAAAGACAACATGTGTGACCAGGTATGGAACGTTTGAGTTCTTGGTCATGCCCTTTGGACTCACAAACGCACCGGCCACATTTTGCACCCTCACGAACAAAATCTTCCATCCGTTCTTGGATAAGTTTGTAGTAGTATATCTAGACGACATCGTAGTCTACTCAGAAACGTTGGAGGAACACGTGGAACATCTAAGATTGGTTTTTCAGTCATTAAAGGAAAACCAGTTGTATGTGAAGATGGAGAAATGAACTTTTTCCCAGCCCGACGTAACATTCCTTGGGCATAAGATTAAGGACGGTAGGATCTACATGGATGAAAGAAAAATAAAAGCAATTTCAGAATGGGAACCACCTAAGAACGTGTCCGAACTACGATCGTTCCTAGGTCTGGTTAATTATTATTGAAGAATCATATCAGAATACTCAGCAAGGTCAACTCCACTAACGGATCTACTTAAAAAGAAGGCCGTGTGTGAGTGGACGGATAAGTGTCAAGAAACGTTTGAGGAGCTAAAGAAGGCCGTCACGAAAGAACCAATTCTAGTGTTACCAAATTACTCGAAGCCGTTCCAGGTACAAACTGATGCCTCAGACTTTGCTATAGGCGGTGTTTTGTTACAAGAAGGTCATCCGGTCGCGTATGAAAGTCGGAAACTTAATGAGACCGAGCGAAGGTATCCGATACATGATAAGGAGATGATGGCGATTATACATTGCCTTCGAGTATGGAGACATTATTTACTCGGGAATCGGCTTGTAATTCAAACTGAAAATGTCACTACAAGCTACTTTCAAAATCAGAAAAAGCTAAGTCCCAAGCAAGCCCGTTGGCAAGATTTCTTGGCTGAGTACGATTATGTCATGGAGTATAAGCCAGGAAAGGCAAATGTCATCGCCGATGCTCTAAGTCGGAAAGCGGAATTGGCAACCATCTCTCGGGTAACCTGCTCATTTACTGATCGCATCAAAAAAGGAATAAGCCATGACCCGTTAACAAAAAGCTTAATGGAGATGGCTAAAGAAGGGAAGACTCAAAAATTTTGGGTCGAAGATGGACTATTACTCACTATCGGCAATCGAATGTATGTTCCGAAATGGGACAACTTAAGGAGAGAAGTCCTAAAAGAATGCCACGATTCAAAATGGGCAGGGCATCCTGGAACACACCGAACCATGGCAATTGTAGAAAAGACTTACTACTGGCCAAGGATGAGGGACGATGTAGACGCCTATGTTCGGACATGTCTCGTATGCCAACAAGACAAGGTGGAGCAGTCCAAGACAGCAGGGTTGTTAGAACCGTTGCCGATTGCGGAGCACCCTTGGGAAAGTATAACTTTGGATTTCATCTCGGCCTTACCTACATCTGAAGGTTGTGGTTCCATCATGGTGGTCGTAGACCGTTTCTCCAAATACGGGACGTTCATTCCCGTGCCCAGAGATTGCACAGCTGAGGAAGTTGGTCGGTTATTCTTCAAACATGTGGCAAAGTATTGGGGACTCCCTCGGAGCATCATAAGTGATAGAGACCCTCGCTTTACTGGAAAATTTTGGAGAGAATTATTTAAGCTTATGGGTTCCGAGCTCCACTTTTCGACCAGTTTCCACCCGCAAACTGATGGAAAAACCGAGAGGGTGAATCATTTGCTGGAGATTTATCTAAGGCACTTTGTTAGTGCTAATCAACGGGATTGGGCTAAGTTAATTGATGTAGCCCAATTTTCTTATAATCTATAATGGAGCGAGGCTACCGGAAGAATCCCTTTTGAAATCCTCATGGGTCAACAACCTTTGACACCACAAGAACTAACTAGGGGTATAAAGGCGCTAGTCCACCCGCATACAAGTTTGCTGATGAGTTATAAAAACTCTTTTGATCGATTAGATCTTTGTAACAGGTAAATAAAGAACATAAAAAAAACAGTGAAATATAACACAAGTATGGATCACAATGAGTTGAATGATTCAATTACTCAATCCTCAGTAGAGCTCGACTAAGAACTTCCGTTGTAGAGGATTCTAGGGTTACAAAATAAGAACGATGAATATGATTGAAAATACTTATCTAATCGTTTCTAATCCCTGCGTTCTAGGACGCATGCAAGCATCTATTTATAATAAACCCTACAAAACTCACGGATGGACAGGCCCATACCGGAGATAAACATTGGACTAGCTAATGAGCCCAATGGATGCAACACAATACTGGGCCTAACAATCTCCCCCTTTGCGTCAATTTGGAGCGAGACTATCATTTCTTCTTTCTTGGACCAGCAGCAGGAACTTTCTTGGTTGTATTAAACAGACGCGAGATAAGCGCAAGGATAGTCTGTCTGAAGCGAATGTACCATTGAATCATGTCGTCAAAGTACTTTTTATCATCCACTGTGTTCTGCTTGCACCGATGGATAATCCCTAAGACATGTTCCAGACATGCAGTGGTATAGAGATGTTTGTTTGCCAAAGCGAAAAGATATTGCTGGCCTTCATCTCTGGTAAACATAACAGAGTTTCTCTTCGGGTCTATCTTTCCCATCTGCATCATGTTTAGGTCACTTGCTGAGCCAACAGCAGATATGGTAGGCTTTTTCTTGAATATGCTCGCTACCTCCTGATCCATCTTTGCGACTTCCATTATATAGCAGACAAGCATCCTCTTGAAGTGGTCGATGATCGGACCACATTCAGCTTCGTTTGTAAGAAGGATGTTGTGCAAGATGATCCAGTCGTATGGATTCAAGTTGGGAAGATCAGCAAGCGAGAGGGCATGTTCGGTCTTAGCAGATCCCCTTAGCACCTTAAACTGAACGTTGGTGAAGTTTCCTTCCCTATACGGCTTCAGAACCCAAACATTGATAATCTTCTGAGCGCTCCATGTTTGGTACTGTGGTTGAGCGCCCCTCAGATAGAAATCGACTAAGTCCCGATCAACCTTTGGATGGGGATGAGGGAACTCAACGGTGTTGTCAAAGGCATGGAATACAAACGCCTTTCGGGTTAGTGGCATGTCGAATTGAGAATCGACAGTGTTAGAACGATCTAAAGAGATCACCGGTTCTAGCCACAAGATGTTGGGTGTCTCGATGGCTTCTTTTAGTAGCTTCTCAAGAGTCCAAGGAGGAAAAAGAGTTTTCCTGCTCTCGAGAAGGTCGTGAGGTTCTTTTTGTCTTCTTTCGGCTTCTTCAGCCTCTCTAGCTACACGGGCACTGATGTCTGCATCTTTATCTTGACCCTGTCTCTTTAAAAGATCGGCAATTGTCTCCTTATCATCATCATCGCTCTCCTCAGCAATTTTCTTGCCCTTGTCTTTCACACCGGAACCTGAGGCTTGGCCTATTGGAGGAGGTTCGGTTGTGTGAATTGCTGTTGAAGTAGGAGGCGGTTGAGACACATTCTCTTTTTCTCCCCCTTGTTTCGGAATGGACACGAAATCAAGGAGCCCTTCAATCTTGCTCAGGAGAGAGAGGGCAGGAGCAAGTTTTTTCGCAAGTTCACGCCTCACAGAGTAGTTGAGAATCGGGTCATGTGCTTCCAAGATGTTGGAAATGGATGCGTGGACATCCGAAACACACGAAGAAATTATCTCTCTTTCAGATCGAAAAGACTCAATCTCCTGTTGAAAGTTGGAGAGTTGAATACTCTTGACCTTAAGAGCGGTAGTCTTCCTTGCAAGAGCATCCATGAGGGAGTTCTCAGCAGCTAAGTCTTCTTGAAGCTTGGAGAGGCGCTCCTCAATAGTTGTTTTGAAGGCTGAGTTGTCGTCAGAAAGAGTTTGACGAAGAGAAGCGAACGATTTTAGCTCTGATGCAACTGATGTAGCCAGCTGGTTGACAATTGGTTCCAGCGTTGTTTTGGTGGCTGCAGCAGTTTCCTGTAATGATTGCAATAAAGAAGAAGCATCAGTAAATAGTTTATCGACTTTTTCGGTCGCTGCCTCATAGGCTTTGGTTGAGGCATCAATGGCTGCAGTGGCGGAATCAAGAGAAACTTGATGAGCTTTGGAAAAAGCATCAACAATTTTCTGTATGACAACTTCAGAGATGGAGGACTGGGATGTAGAAGATGAGGCGATGAGCGAATCGATTTTATTGTGAAGCTCTTTGAGATGCTTCTTTGTGATAGGAGCATCGTCATCACCGTCACTCTGAACTTGAAACGGACTATAGTAGACCGAATCAAAGGCCATGTCCTCTCCGCCGAGGAATGGTTCTTCACTCTCAGTTGCATGAGCAGGAGATGATGGTGGTGTTGAAGCTGGAGGCTCGGTAGTAAAGGTAGGTTAAGGTTGGGTGGTATGTTCGGTTGTTGGTGTGGGTTCGGGTGCTGAGGTGGATTTGGGTGCGTCAGTATGAACCCCCGTATCAGATTCGTTGGTTCTTACTTCTGCAGTTGTTGTTGTTGCTTCTGTAAAGATGGGTGGGGGTACTGGGATGGAGGTGGATGGTATTTGAGTGGTGGAGGTTATGGGGGAATAGAAATAGGAATAGTAACTGGTGGAGAAGAAATTGGAGAAGTGGAAATGTGAATCTCTGGTATAGGCGAGCGTGGTGGAGTGTTGCCACAAGGAGATCCGTCAGAATCAGAACCCTCTTCCTCAGATTCGCTTGAGGATGAAGCGATGATCAGTTTTCGCTTAGGTTGGGTTTTTCGCTTCTTCATCGGAGGGGATTGGACAACCTTGGTGGTTTTTCTCATCTTGGGAGATGGGCCTTTCGCTCCCTTTGCAAACTGCTTGCCCTTATCAGTCTTCTTTCCTCTTGGGGCAGGCTTGTTAGCATCGTGAATTGACTTGAGCATCTCAGGAGTAAGCTCTCTCGGACCAGAGCGTCGGAACTCCTTGTATGTTTTTATAATCCAGCTGTCAGCAGAAACAACGCCGTACATCGATTCAGGGATTGAACCGTTGAAGGGAAATTTTGAGGCGTCGGAGACAATGATCTTTGTGGTATGGAAAGTACCAATCGAAGACACTGGAGAACCAGCAACAATGGGGATGTTGTGCTTGTCCATCACCCACTTAGTAACAAGAGTCCAGAAAAGGGCGTATGAAATCTCAGAGTGCCGAGAAGTTGAAGAGAGACTCTGAATAAGTTGTTGCCAAAGGACCGATCCGTAGTCCATATTGATTCCGTTGTAGACCCCGTATAGAATCGAGAGAAAAAGACGACTTGCCCCGTCCGATCCAGCACTGCGTTCAGACAGCCCCTTGAACAGTACCGTAAATAACCCATTCCACTGAGGAGGCAGGCACGATTTCTTGAATTTCGTGACCGTAGTCAGCACCTCGGTGTACCCCATGTTGTAGAACATTGAAAACAGGTGACCCACCGGAATCGATTCAGGGTTAACCCTAGTTGAATCAGGTTCAAACCCCAAAATCGAGCAGAAACGTTGTTTGGAGATCGACGCCTTGTGATCGAGCACATCGAAGAAAATCCTGTCGACTGCCTTGTCGTAATGAGCAGTGGCGAAGATCTGAGATAAGAACTCCATAGGAACTGCTTCAACCTTGGTAAGAGCAGGAGCAATCGGCGAGTACTTGAGACACTCGATAATCGGGAACATGAAAGCGTCGTACACATGAGGAGTAAGATCAATAATCAAACTCTTCTGGGGACGAATCGGCAAGATGTGTGAAGTAGCGTGAACTGATGAAGAATCCGCCATTGTTGTGAAGAAAATGGGAGAGATGATGAATAGTTGAGTGTTTGAGGGTTTTCTTGCTCTCTGGAAATATAGGTGCAGTAAAGAGGGAAACAAAGGTTTACGTTAGCTTTTATACTGTGGGTAGAGGAGAGAGAAGAATTTTTCCCCAATCTTCGAGTGAAATACGAAGAGTTTTTCGGAGCGTGACAGTTGGTATTGCCGATGATTACGCATGAGAGAGAGTGTCAGTACCGATTTACACGCCTTCCCATCAGGCGCCATTTTTAGATGAAACGTTTCCAATTCGCATGCCTGGCCTTCTAGCGCCGTTTGAAATCAAATTGATTTGACTCCCGCCTGAGTCAGCATTTTATCATCTTATTGTTTTAACGGCATCTTTAAAGCAAAATTACCCACGTGGATTAATATTAACCACAACCCGTTTATAACTGCCAATCCCATTAAAATGCCTTGTAACTAATGAAATCGGAATTATGGAAAATCAAAAAGATTTTCGTGCTTAGTGTGTAAAAGAAAAAGAAATAAAGCAACACATTTGAGGGATTATGTGATGTCAATAAAGACACGAAACAATGGATCTCGGGCACGAATCTCTTCCTTCAAAGTCAAGAGAGACCTTAAGGTGTGTGTGTGGTTTCCCGTTGAATAACGATCAGACACTTATTAAGAAGTGTTGAAAAGCTTCTTTTAATTAGGTTTATTTGGGTGGCTTTCGCTTCAATTCAGAATTCTTGATCTTGATATAAGATAGAAATCAAACGAAGTACTTATGAGACCAGTGTAGTCTGTTGAACAAGTGGGTTGGAGATAATTTAAGTGGCAAGGTAAAATAATGTATGTAAAATCTCAAAAAAAAAATAAAACTGGATTCCAAGGGAAGAAATGTTATCGGTTTTAACAATTTCATAGAAATCACTCAAAAGGAAATTAGAGATTTTACTTTGTATCCCCATGGATAAGTCCGTCAATTCATTAGTAGGAATTGAATTGTGGGTTTCACTTAGCACGTAGTGACACGGGACTAAGATCATGAACACAGAAATTGTGTAACCATAAACCTCAGTGGTAATTTCTGAGAGTCTCAAGGGTTACGTTTGTGAAGCGAATAAGATGAAGAAAAGTAGTGTAGATGGTGTAAAGAAACTCAAAGTACCTCTGCTGTTAAAATAGGGACCAAGCAGAAAACTCTTATCTCAGGTGAGAAGAGAGTTAGGTAGCTCATGATTAGAATAAATATGAAAGCCTAATTGGGAAGACAAGGTTTGTTCGTACCAAGTCAGTAAGGCTATTATTCAGAATCAGGTGAGGCTTTAGACACATACAGCAGCATGCTTCTAGGGACACTTAACTAGTTTTTGAAGTAACGAAAAGAAAACAAGAAAAAGAGTAAAAAAAAAATTTGGAATTTTTTGATTTCAAAAAAAACTTAAAAAAATGGAAACACTTAAAAAAATTGGAACCGAACCCGAGCGTTCGGTCTATTTCGGGTTTTTAAGAAAAAAAATTGGAACCGAACCCGAGCGTTCGGTCTATTTCGGGTGCCAAAAAAAATAAGTTTGAAAAAGAAAAGAACTTTGATAATAAGATAAATGAATTCGAGAAAATAAAACAACAAATTTACAACCAAAGAAACTACCTTTGAGTGATAAGCGAAGAGCAGATGATACGACCGAACCCGAGCGTTCGGTTCATTTCGGTACACCAGAATAAAACCTGAACCTGAGCGTTCGGTTTATTTCGGCATACACGAGACCCGAACCCGAACGTTCGATCTATTTCGCTTCCAACTTTTGATCTTGAGAAGTAATCTTTGGTACTGACTCCGATTCCATCATTCCTAGCCCTTGTAGAATTTTGTTGAAAGAAGCTTCAGGAAGAGCTTTGGTGAAGATGTCGGCCAGTTGATCAGTGGTTCGAACAAAGTGAATTTCGACGTTCCCATCTTCCACATGATCCTTTATGAAGTGATACCTCAGTGCTATATGCTTGGTCTTGGAATGTTGCACTGGGTTATGACAGATCCTAATTGCACTTTCTGAGTCACAATATAGTGGGATCTTTTTCATATTGAGTCCATAGTCCCGGAGCTGGCTTTGGATCCAAATCACTTGAGATGTACAGGAGGCATCTGCGATGTACTTTGCTTCGGCTGTAGACAGAGATACACATGTCTGTTTCTTTGATTGCCAGCTAACCAACTTCCCGTCTAGGAATTGGCAGCCTCCAGTGGTGCTTTTCTTGTCTAAAACACAACCTCCAAGGTTTGCATCTGAGTAGGCTTGAACGAAGAAACCTGAGTTTGATGGATACCATAAACCGAGAGAGGTGGTTCGTTTCAGATACCTGAGTATGTTCTTCACTGCAAGCATATGGGGTTCACGAGGATTTGCCTGAAATCTAGCACAGTAACAAACAGAAAACATTATATCAGGCCTGCTAGCAGTAAGGTACATTAAAGAACCAATCATCTGACGATATAACGTAATATCGACTGCCGGTGTCTCCAAGGATGGTGTAAGCTTAGTGCCGAATGCCATTGGAACTTTAACTTTTGAGTCTCCCATCATGCCAAATTTAGCAAGAAGAGTCTTGGTGTAAGCTTCCTGGTTGATAAAGATGCCTTCGGGTCCCTATCTAATATTTAAACCAAGGAAAAAGTTAATCGGACCCATTGAGCTCATTTCAAATTTAGTCTCCATCAGCTTTCTGAATTCAGCTATTAAGCTAGGATTCGTTGAGCCAAAGATGATATCATCGACATAGATTTGAACAATCATAAGGTGGTTACCTTCCTTATTACGAAAGAAGGTTGGGTCAACCGATCCTTGTTTGAATTTTGACATCTTTAAAAACTTGGTTAGCGTTTCATACCATGCCCTAGGTGCTTGTTTCAGACCGTAAACCGCTTTGTCCAGAATATAGCAGTGATTGGGGTACTTTTCATTGACAAACCCAGGAGGTTGCTCCACATAAACGGTTTCTTCAAGTTCTCCATTCAGAAAGGCGCATTTCACGTCCATGTGGTAGACCTCAAAGTTCTTATGTGCAGCATAGGACAGAAATATTCGAACAGATTCCAGCCTCGCTACCGGAGCAAAAGTTTCCTCATAGTCAATTCCTTCATCCTGGCAGTATCCTTTCACCACGAGACGAGCTTTGTTTCGAATCACATTGCCTTCCTTGTCCATTTTATTTCTGAATACTCATTTGAGACCAACAACTGAGGCGTCTTTAGGAGTTGGAATGAGGCGCCAAACCTTGTTTCTTTCGAACTCGTTGAGTTCGTCTTGCATAGCTTGAACCCAGTCAGAGTGATCAAGAGCAGTATTAACTATCTTTGGTTCAACTTTTGAGACGAAAGAATTGTACATACATAAATCTACTTTGGAGAATAGAGAAGTTTGCTTTTCCTTCAGTTGAGATCGGGTCAGGACCCTTTCAGAGAC
Source organism: Lactuca serriola (assembly GCF_051521515.1). Classification (NCBI taxonomy): domain Eukaryota; kingdom Viridiplantae; phylum Streptophyta; class Magnoliopsida; order Asterales; family Asteraceae; genus Lactuca; species Lactuca serriola. The sequence goes on from NC_136411.1 coordinate 237,896,886, forward strand.
ATTACCCACTACCTGTGAAACAGGATGATCTCTGGTCCACTCAACAAGAGGAGGGTAATTTGGATCATAGGATGGATCCAATTCATCATTCAGCATTTCTTCTAATTCAGATTGGCTATCATCGTCATAAAACACATCGGCATTCTCCCCCTCGACTGATGAGCTTTCAGGTGTAGCTGGACTTTCTGGTGCTACAGGACTTTCGGGTGGTGTTGAGCTTTCGGGTGGTATTGAGCTTTCGGGTGGAACTGGAATGGAAATCTCCCCCTCAATTTGTGAGCTCGGTTGTTTTGAAGAAGGTGGATTCTCCCTCCTCAACTGAAGCACCATGCTTTGGAGGTTCGTTTGGAACATGTTCTCCTTCACCCATTCGTTTGGCGGCATCTTCGACGATTTGCTTCAGATGGTCGACTTTGTTGTCTGCTGCCTTGGGTTCCGAAAGAGTAGCTTTCTCAGGTTCATCAAATAGTTCTACAAACTATTCAAACAAATTAGCAATCGAGGCCGTGACTTGACCTGTTTGAGTGAAGATCTCTCCAATTGCTTCTTCAGTGGCCTTTAGCTTTTTGACGTAGCTGTCGTCGAAAGTCACATAATACGTTTCTTCGATCTTCCTCGAACGCTTATTTAAAACCCGGTATGCTTTTGAAGTGAGTGATTATCCCAGAAAAATTCCTTCATAAGCTTTAACGTCGAACTTGTTACGATGTTCTTTAGAGTTGAAGAGGAAGCTTCGTGAGCCGAATAAATGGAAGAATTTAACGTTCGGCTTCCTGTTGTTGATGATCTCATAAGGAGTAAGAGAAAACCGCTTGTTGAGATAGGACCTGTTCTGCGTAAAACATGTTGCAGCAATAGCATCAGCCCAGAAATATAAGGGTAGAGAAGCGAAACTTAGCATCGTTCGGGCCGCCTCACACAAGGATCGGTTTCGTCTTTCGACAATACCGTTCTGTTGAGGGGTGTAGGGGGCTGAGAAGTTATGACTGGTTCCTTTTTCTGCCAAAAAGTCTTCAAATTCTTTGTTTTTGAACTCCAGTCCATTGTCGCTCCTGATGTTGCGAACGACTTTTCTCAGTTGCACTTCAACCTGCTTAATAAACATCTTTAGCTTGAGAGTGGCCTCAGATTTGTGCTTCAGAAATAACACCCATGTAAAACGTGAAAAGTCATCAACAATAACAAGAATATACTTGCTACCGCCAATGCTTTCGATAGATGATGGACCACATAAGTCAATGTGAAGTAACTCAAGTGGTTCGACAACTTTAGTGTTTATAATGGATGGGTGAATTTGACGACTCTGCTTCCCTATTTCACATGAAGCACACAAATGTTCTCGATCAAACTTGAGCAATGGAAGACCCCGAACATGACCTCCAGTGACAAGCTTGTTGATATCCTTGAAGTTGAGATGGGAGAGCCTTCGGTGCCACAACCAACTTTCATCAGAATGAGCTTTGGATAACAGACAGATAGTTGGATTTCCTTTGATAGGTTTGAGATTGAGAGGAAACATTTCGCCTTTGCGCTCTGATTTGAGAATCACCCTTTTTGTTTTCTTCTCTATGATTTCCGAACCCTCATCGTCAAATGAAACTTTAAGACCGGTACCTCCAACAAGCTGAGATACACTGATGAGATTATGTTGTAGCCCTTCAACGTACACCACCTTTCTTATAGTGAAATCTCCATTGGTTATCATCCCATATCCCTTTATCGTTCCATATGAGTTGTTCCCGAACTTGACATTCCCACCATTCTGAAGAGATCGAAATTCCCTTAGCTCTTCCTTCCTTCATGTCATGTGACGTGAGCAGCCACTGTCAATATACCATTCTTCGTCGAACTGCTCGTCACTAATAACCTGCAAAAATTAAGCAGATTTAGGAACCCAAAGTTTCTTGGGTCCACGTGAGCCTTTCACAGGAACAAGAATAGTAAGAGAAACATCAACAAGATATGTTCTTTTTATTAATGTCGTTTCATCTTTCTTCTTAATGGTGTATACTTTGATTTTGTTAGGATTAGTTACAGTCGTTTTGGTTTCAGGTTTTGGCGTTTGGGCCTTGGACTGCTTTCGGTCATTCTTGACTATGGAAACCTTCGATTTTCCTTTCAAATCCTTTGAAGAATTTGAACTTTGAGCAGGAACAGAATTAGGTTTAGAATGAGAAGTATTAGAATGAGAGAATTTGGACTGAGAATGTTTCCTGACGTGAGGTTCTAAGTGACCCTTTTGTTTTTGATCATTAGAGGGACCGAACCTTGAACTTTGGTAGCTTTTGCTTTCGGAATCGAACCTATGCTTTCGGTTGCTGGTGCTCTCTGAACCGAACTTGTCCTTTCGGTTGTTGTTGCCCTCTTGCGGCCTGACAACACTTTTCTCTGACTTTGAATTTTTGTTATGATAAGAGAAATGAGCGTTTTGAGATCACCAAAACTGCTTTCAATCTGAGAGATTCTTTTTGTATCTCAGATTCCTTTGCTGCTTTTGATCCTTCACTTGTTTTGGCTGTTTGTGAATGTTAGCCTTTTGCTTCTGCTTCTTGTCAGCCGGTTCACTTTTCACTGATGATGTTTCGTTTGTGGAAGTGAGTTCTTCTACAGGAACTTCTTTTGTACCACTAGTGCTTGGCACATCGAAGTTGTCAGGCTTGTTTAGTGGCTCTGGCACATATCTGCCTTTGGTTTTCTAGGATGTCCGCTCTGACAGACCAACAGTTTCGTCGGCATTATCTATAGGAGCAGACCAGAAAAACTCATCACAACCATCTGCATTATCTTCGTTCACTATGGCAGTGAGTTCGGCTGTTTGATGTTCGGTTACTCCTGTGACCTTATATACCTGATTTGGTGTTGTTCTCACCTTTTGGTACACAACAACCTTTTCTTCTAGAATCGGGGACTTATTTTGGGACAATCGAGCAAACTCCACAAAATTTTCAGAAATAAGATTTTTGTGGTTTTCGGGTTCGCTCTTGACAAACTCAGAACAATCGACTTCATCCTCTACAGAAATTACGCTCATATCATCATCCTCATTAAGCTCAGACGCGTTTTCAACATCAATTTTATTTTCTGAGCTTAAGTTGGCATTTAGTGAGTCAAATTTTTGTATGGTTTCAGTCCTTAGTTTCAGTTTATCGTTTTCATCCAAAAGGTTTTTTAGCATGTCCTTATGGTCCTTGGACTTTATAAAAGATTCGATTTTGTCCAGACCATACATATAGGTGGGATTCACATCATCAGACGATACAACACTTTCGCAGTTATATGCTTCAACATCGATTTCATCCTCCTTAAACTCAAGGAAGGGTAAAATCATACGATGAATTTTCTGCCCTATTTCACAGTTTAGATGTAGTTGAGTGATGTTAGTATAAAGACGTTTAGCAATTAAACAAAAAACATTTCTCTGTTTCAAAAGTTTTAAATTGTCTCTTTGTAAATAAATGTTTTCGTCCTTAGACTTAATCAGCTCTGAATCCTTCAGCTCTATCCACATCCTTCGTTCCCCACTCTTGGATGATACCCTGCTTATTTGGTCAGTTAGGTTAGAATTGGTGACCCGTGTTTGAGTTAAACAACTATCCAGATTTGAAATTCTTGAATTTAAGCTATTTAATTCTCTTTCATATGATTTATGTGGGACTTTAAATGAAATAAAAAGAGATTGTACCTTCTTGATCAATTCATCAAGCTCATTGATCTGCATACTGAGAGGTTTTGATGTGAAACATAAGTCCTCTCGCTCCTTGGTGTCCTCATTCCCACCGTCTGTATTGTATCCCCTCATGTGAGATACATCAGTCACCATCAAACACTTCCCACTGCTTTCGTCACCTCTCGCAACATATGCCTTTCCATGAGATGGCTTCCTGACTTCATCATCCTCTGAGTCGGTTGACCACACCTACACGCCACCGAACTCGTCATCCTCTGTCGAACCCTGTACAATAAGAGCATTCATAGAAGGGTTAGTAGCAACTTTCTTCCTCTTGATCTCTTCCAGCTTTTTCATCAACATAGCCTCTTCATCTTTCTCCTCATCCTTTTCTGCCATTTTCTTCAGAACGCAGTCTTTGGCATAATGGTTCTTTCCTCCATAGTAGTAGCAGTTGACGCCAGAATCTCCTTCAGCCTTCGCCTCTTTCTTTGGTTCTTCTGTCTTTGGCTTCTCCCTAACCTTTTCAGAACTATAGCTTCCCTGCCAATTTCGGTTCTTATTGGTAGGGAACCTTTTCTTGATGAACCTCTTTGGATTAGACACCATCATTGCATAATCTTCAGAAGTAAGATCATAGTCTTCTAGGTTCAGATCTTCATTTTCTACCACATTTTTGCTTTTAGACAGGAGGGCCAAGGACCCCAAACTTGAAAAAACACTCTTGCATGACAATCTTTTCTTGAGATTTCAAGATTCCCACCAGCTTTGCCAGCGAATAAGATTTGAACTGCTCATGAGCTTTGCCTGTGGACACGACAGCTCTCCACTCGGATCTTAGGCCATTCAAAAAGGTAACCTTCTGTTCAGTCAGCTTCCTTTCTATATCATGTTTGATCATCTTGCTAAGAAGATGATTGAAGCGATCGAACGTCTGAGTAACAGTTTCATCGGTATTCTGCTTAAATTCACTGAACTCAGATAAAAGCAACGTCTGAATGGAATGTTCCAAATCTTCATCTGTGGAATAAAGCTCTCGCAACCTATCCCAGATTTCTTTAGCGGTACTGCAGGAACTCACTAACCTGAATGTATCAGATTGAAGAGCGAATCAGATTAGTCTCAATGCTTTGATATTGCACTGAAACTTTTCCTTTTCGTCTTGAGCGACGTCTTTTACATCTTTTAACAGATCATTATATTCTTTCTGAGTTTTGATGATCTTTGATGTTCCTGAGTGAGCGAATGGTCCAGACACGATTGCTTCCCAAATAAGATATCCATTATCTTCAAATCCGATGACATAATCTTCAAAATGATGCGCCCAGACTTCATAATCTTTGGTGTAAAGAATAGGAATCTTCGTCGTTGAACCAAAGCTGTTTGAGATGTTGATAGGATTAGATTGAGACTCGTCCATGCTTGATCGTTTAACCTGTTTGAAAGATCAGACTTGTAATACGTAATATTAGGGCAAAACAAATAAATGCTGAGTTACGTCAATTATGGAATGACGGCTCAATAAATATCAGTTAATGCGGAATAACCCTAATCGTAAACTCTTTCACAGAAAAGATGTTTATCGATTACACAGCCTCCCGCTCTGATACCAATTGATGAGTTATAAAAACTCTTTTGATCGATTAGATCTTTGTAACAGGTAAATAAAGAACATAAAAAAAACAGTGAAATATAACACAAGTATGGATCACAATGAGTCGAATGATTCAATTACTCAATCCTCAGCAGAGCTCGACTAAGAACTTCCGCTGTAGAGGATTCTAGGGTTACAAAATAAGAACAATGAATATGATTGAAAATACTTATCTAATCGTTTCTAATCCCTGCGTTCTAGGACGCATGCAAGCATCTATTTATAATAAACCCTACAAAACTCACGAATGGACAGGCCCATACCGGAGATAAACATTGGACTAGCTAACGAGCCCAATAGACGCAACACAATACTGGACCTAACATTTGCTAAAGGGTGGAACGAGGAACTTGACATAGCAAGGTCTTACTTGAACAAAGCAGCCAAACACATGAAGAAGTGGGCGGACAGAAACAGACAACCGCGTGAATTTATGGTTGGCGACGAAGTGATGGTGAAATTTCCCCAGAGAATGTTCAAGTCCACTTGACAAGTACACAAGGGCTTAACAAGAAGATATGAAGGGCCGTATCAGGTGATCCAAAAGGTCGGGACAAGATCATATAAGCTTGACTTACCAACACACTTAAAGGTCCACCCCGTATTCCATGTAAGTCTCCTTAAACCTTATAATCGAGATGAAGAAGACCCGTCTAGGAGTGAATCACAACGAGCTCCAGTTGCGAATGTGATCTCCTTTGATAAGGAAGTAGACGAAATTATGGCCGACATAATAATTCGCAAAAGAGGATCACCCAACTGGACCGAGTACTATGTTCGATGGAAGGGACAACCCGATACGGAATCCAGTTGGGAACGAGAACAAGACTTATGGCAGTTCAAAGACAAGATCGAAGCATACAAGTCCAAGGCTTGACGGGGACGTCAAGGATTCCGGTGGGGGAGGGTGTCACGAGTCGGTGTTCTAGAATCTTCCAAACCGATCAAGAAGATGATAGAACAAGTAATAATCTACCATAAGTCCCTAGAACGATCTAGAATTCTCTAGGATACAAAAGTATAGAATAGAATTGTGTAGAACTTTGTATATAGATAAAGATCTTGTAAGAACAATCTAGAATACTCGGGAATACACGAAATCTAGAAACTTCCCTTTGAGGAGGTGTAGGATGCCTATAAATAGGAGGAGGACTCATTTGTCCAAGGCATCCACGAAGTTCTCTTGTAAGAAGTAAAGTTGTATAAAGAAGCTTTTTTCTTAGAAGTGTTTCTTGTCGTTTCTCTTGCTTCCTTTAATCGTTAATACATCTAAGCCATCGAAGTTAGCCTGCCTTGGTCAAAGAAAATACTAAGTGGCGCACGGTGATTAAAGCATCCCGTGACAGTGTGCTCCAGGTATGTTGTGAGACTGTGAAGCTGGTGTGCCTGACGGCTAATTAGGGTTATAGAGAAGCAGAGATGGGTGGTGGTGGAACCGACATGGTTTTTAAAGGAGCTAAAATAGAATTTGATTAGGATTTCTCTTGCAGACGATGATAGAATGGTGGTCACGCTGGTCGAAGGCAAAAAAATATCAGCCATTGATGATGATTAAATAGAGATGAATGATGGTGTGGTGGTGGATTTCATTGAGTGAAGGGGAAGACAATTTGAATTAGTCAATCCATTTTGAATTGCATCGAGTAGTTTTAGCAAAAATAGGTGGAATATATGTTGAATGAGCTCGAGGTCTGTTTCTTATCTTGACTTTTTCAGTGTTTCACTTTTTCAGCTATTGACCATATAAGATTATATGCATAAACTGATTGTAAATATTACAATAAGCTTTGTAGCTCTTAAAATTCAGCAAAATTTTGTAAATGCTTTTTAAGGTATATATATATATATATATATATATATATATATATATATATATATATATATATATATATATATATATACACCAATTTCATACTAAACATGTTTTATATGCATACAAATAGGTTTTGTATATATATATTTTTAGAAACGTATTTGTATATATATATTTTTTATAAACACCTATTTTATAATAAATACATTTGTATATAAAAACGTTTTTCGTTTTTTATAAAAAAACACAAATGTATACAAAAAACATGGGTTACAAAAATATATACAAACATGTTTTTATAAAGAAAGTGTATAGTAACATGATTTTATAAAAAAATGTATCGAAACATTTTTATAAAAGGAATATATAAAACACCTCTTTGTGTGCGTATAAATACATAAATATATAGAAATATGTTTACATGTTTTTATAATTAAGTATTTTGCATACAAAAGTGTTACAAAAAAGATTTTATATAGAAAATGAAGGTTTTTATGTAAAAATATGTTTTTTTTTGTATAAATACGATTTTACAATTCAAAAAATCATATTCAAAACAAAATTTAAAAAAAATGTAAAAATACTAAATTTAAGATGACTTCATAACAAAATTTTAAAATCGGTGCCAACAATGTAAAATTCAAACCAAATTTGAAATAAATTTAAAATCTAGACCAAAAATGTAATTTTTAAAAATTAGATGACCTGTTAACCAAGTAAAATGGTCAAAATGAATATAATTTTTTGTTTTTGTGACGTAATTAACTAAAAAAAATACAAATTAAATCGATTATGAGTCCTTAAACATAAGGACTTTTTGATAAAATTCCTTTAAAAAAATTAAGCCTTAAAGAAATATATTAACATAAACACAAAGAACTACATCCAACACTAATACAAAATGAGAATAAACAAAAAATCTCAATTATATAAGGTTATGTATGGTGTGATTTAACGGCAATGTAAAACCTTAAGTTTTTACTAGTTGAGACGAACTATGTCGTTTTTAAGGCAGACTTAAACCGACACTTTAATTAATAATTCTCTCTCTCTCTCTCTCTCTCTCTCTTTATATATATATATATATATATATATATATATATATATATATATATATATATATATATATATTAAAACGTAACGTTAAATACAAATATTGGAATCATGATGAGCATTTTAGACCTTACTATAACATAATTTTATATAAGTAAATATAATATGGTTAGTACTTTGTGGTATATACAATGCAATACAATGCGATTATTTAATATATATATATATATATATATATATATATATATATATATATATATATATATATATATATATATATATATAAACCATCTTGCATTCTCTAAACTTATGATAAATACATATATACTTGCTTGAAACCATATTCCATTACGAAAGACATAACACGATTTTGGTAGGTTAGCCGATATGTATTGGGGAATTCAAAATAGGGTTATAGAAAATCTAGATCACAAATAGGAATCGTGTAAATAATTTCATTGTTTGATATTTCGACCCTATATGTCTTGGGTATCACGAAATCCAAACTAGGATAATTCCTGAAGTAACAATTCTGATTTTAGGCACAAAATCAAAATCAATTTTGATAAGCTGAAGAACAAGAAGAACCATGCGTTATTTTTCTCTGTGTTTCAATCTATATACCGTTTCCTTAACTTATCCGAACAACGGATAAATGGAAAATGATTTTAATCTTTTCAAGAATGACAATTTAGTCCTTGTACTGTTCTTAAAATCAGAATTAAAGTTCAGTACTAATAATGTTTAGTCAATACAAGTGTGCATTTTCGCGCCTCCTAACTTGTATTATAACAAAAAAACATTATTTTTGAAACATTTGTTAAGTCCATTACACTAAAATATATTTGGTGATAAAATAACCAACAATATGAGAATGGTATAACCTGATTTTTTTGAACATTATATATTCTAAGTTAATGAACCGCAAAACAATAGATGGGTCGTAAAACAACCATTCATAACCCCAAACTGTTGGTGAGTTATCTCCGAAAACAGTAAAACTACAATTTAATAACGACCAGTGCCATTACATATATTTAAATTCGACACGGTACAGTTCATTATTGGTATCAGTTCCGATACAATACCAATACTAGATCAGAATTTGATACTAAATACTCATCACATTAAAATTTTTGAAAATAATTCGGACAAAAAAGTTAAAGAATAAACTGTTAAAAGGGTTTTTTTTTTTTCTTTTTTTTTCTTGACAATGTGAATTAGACTTTTTTTTGGTTTTCATTTCTTTAATTCTAGAAAGGGCATAGACATAATTCATGTCCAAAAAACGGGTATAATCGTAATTGACAATCATAACCAGATCTGGAAAGTGGGAAAATAGCGTTTCACTTGAAATTAAGCAAAACGTTCTTTCTCCACTCGTTGATAGAACAGGAAATCAAACTCCCAAAAACCAGAATTCAATCAACGAAGATGATGATGATGACGACAATGATCATAACTAGAATCATTTTCTTGCTCCTGTTTTTGTCACACGCAATCGCTTATACACGGTTTAATCTTTCTCATTTCATCTACCCGAAAATCAGCGACGAATTTCGCCCTCAACCATCTCTTTTCCTAAAGGTAAAACACTCGATTCATGTTTAACTCGAATGTGTTTCTTATAGTGTCACTGTCGTCAATTTTTGATTTGCAACTTTATTTCTGATTCACAAATTCGAAATAAAAGTCGTTCAAATAATCTTCAGTCAATTGACGAATTGAACAAAGTGTTTACAAATAGCTCACCTCAATTGATAATTAACTTCGTTGCTCTTTATTATAGGATATTCTAGGAGAAATATCTGCTACTGAACACTGGAAGTCGGAAGACTTTAGGGTTTCGAATCTGGAAATAGAAAAGGTTAAGTTTGGGAATTTGCAGAGATACGAGATTGAGTTTCTGTTAAGGAACAAGAAAGATTATGTATTCAATTCGGTGGATAATGTTTCTTCATGGAAGAGATTTAAAGACAAAGAAGGCGATTTTGAGGTTATGGCTAATGAAGTGAGTTCAAAAGCAGTTCTTGGATCAATTCAAATCGAAGGGCCTGTTGAATTACTAGTTTCTGGAGACAATGAAATGTCTTTGCTACTACCAGTATGCTCCTTTCTCCAAACCTCCATCCTAATTCCTACTAAATTTTCTTATTTTTAATTTTCTTTGAGGTTTTGTTTATACCTCTCTTTACAATGTGTTTCAGTGGAACACATCACATTCTGGTCTGAAGAGGATACTTGTTGGAGAAGACGTAACTGTAGAAGTGAAGAATGCAAATGAAGTCTCTCTTTTTAAAACATCAAATCTTGGACAACAAGCAGATTCAGAACATAATCTTATTGATCATATCTTTCCATACATGACATGTACACCATTACTTCCAGTAAGAATTTCTGGATCTTCATCTGTAGTTGCCTTCAGGACTCAAAATCCAGGTGCACACATCACATCAAATCTTCTATCCAATCATGTTATTGAATTACTACCAGATAAATGTTACTCCACACATACATATAAGAAACAACCATGTCCTATTAAATCATTGAGGTTGAGGATAAGATTGTTGGAAACAGTATTGAAGAGCTTATTAGGTGATAAAATTGGTTATGGGGCTAAACTTAAAGCAAAGATTGAAGCATCAACTGCTTTTCGTTTTGTGATTGAAATAGAAAGGAAAATTAGGATGAATGATACTCGGTGGACTACTATGGAAGAATGGAGAACAAAGCCTAGTGTTGAGCATGTATGGTTTGATGTATTGGCAAGAATTGAAAATAGGAGGTTAATGCCAATAGTTGTTAAGAAAATGAAGCCTTTTGTTGGAGTAGATTCATTTGCTTGGAGTAATTTGATGGCAAATATGTCTTTTACTAAATTGTCATCTGTTCTTGTAGCTCCTGAGGCTCTTACACTTGATGTGAATTGGTAGGAAAATTGTATTGTGGAATAACTTTCATCCTCATATGTATTGAGTTACTTGTAAAAAAGGTTTATAGTTTGGAGTTTGTAAATCGAGTTCAAATACATTGTAAGAGAGAGAAGAAAATGAAGATTTGAGTAATGAAGAACCAAAAGGGTACATTTTTCATTGCAAAAGAATTTCTCCAATACATGATGGAATATAGTGTGATTCTTTATTGTTAATTAATAGAAGTAAGCATTATGTTTTGAACTCTTGATTTTGATTACTCAACCAATTGATGGAATGAGCATTGGACATTGGACATTAAGGTGTTGTTTGTTTTTTAATAAGTCAAACGTCAGTCTGTGGACTACATCTGCAGAAGAAAAGGTGGACCAAAAGTGTCATAAGCTATAAAGTTTAGTGGGGACCACATCTGCAGAAGACGAGGTGGACCAAAAGTGTAATAAGCTATAAAGCTTAGTGTGCGTAGATTACTGTAAAACCATATACATTAGCCATTACCAATATAACAAAATTTTTAACTATATATATGCAATAATGACAATAACATTATGTGATTCTTAATATCAACAAATGAGCTTGTCATTCATTTATAGATTTCTTTCCATAAAAGAGAGTGAATAACATACTTTCTATTTTGGAATTCAATTCAATGTTGTGATTATTCCCATTTCATCTAACCACTTTTATGACTTAGCTAATTTCACTCAAAATTGCTTATCCAAGCAATTTAGCGCCTTATAACCATTAACCCTTGAATTATAGAGTTAACTCATGCTAATAAAATAATAGCATTTTCCACTAAAATGTGAGTCCCATGGGGTATCCCTTTTTTATGCTCTACCATTATTTCAAAATACATTAGGGTTTCCCTCACTTTCCCATTGCCATTTAAGTCATTACCCCAAACCCCTCCAAATTTTACCAAACCCTTGTTAAGATTCAATCCACAAAAGTTATAATAAGATATCATACCTTGATTTTTGATTGTTAATTTAACATAAATATGTTACATTTTGCCAAAATCTGACTTTAATCACTACAAAATCACACATACCAATTTTAAGGAAATGTTAAGGTCGATTTGATTTTGGAATGTTAATTTAACACCAATTGATTACACCAAGTTGCCACGTAGTGGCGGTGACGAATTTAGAACCCAAAACCATGTTGTTCCTTATGTAAGTGAAACCGAAAAAATAAAAGAGTAAATAATACTAAAGGCGGTCTATATATAGATACGCCCATGTTGCGATGTCATTATCTTTTATTCGTAACTTTGTAATACACATGAAAAAAATATACAAAATTATAGATACCATGAGGATTGGTACTTATACGGTATACAATATATCTTTACCTACACATTAGACATCTCAATCTTTCTTTCGCTTATGTCATCACTACCTTCACCAATTTGCTTCACACTCACACTCATACTCACACCCACAATCTTATATTTATACCAATTTGCACACATCAAATAAACCCCTAAATTCACTAAACTTAACACTGCTAACAACCAATAAAAATAATTCAACTTATCTCTATTCAAATTATTACTACCTAACCACCCACCACTCACTTTATTCACCACCTCCACCACAATCGAGCTCAAATAATATCCAAAAGCCAATGAACACCATGAAATAGATGTCCCAAGTGACTTCATCCCCGATGAACTCTCTTCATAAAAAAATTCCAACAACCCCACCAATGTAAACATATCCGCCACCCCAAAAATCGCGTATTGAAACCCTAGCCAGAAAACCGTTAAAGGTAGCGGGCCCGGTGAATCCACCATGTTGTTATCAATCGCGACGTTTTTCCGGTGGGTTTCCACGATTCCGGCGACTACCATTGAGATAATGGAGAGGATTAATCCGATTCCGATTCTTTGAAGGTGTCTGATTCCGGTTGGAATCCCGGTTACCCTTCTTACCAATGGGACAAAAACCCGATCGTAAATTGGAATTAGGATGAACATGAAGAGAAGCGGGATTACTGGAATTGAGGGACCCGGGACTTTGAAACCGAGGAGGTTTCTGTCCATGGTTGTGCTTTGTTGAATGGTGAAAGTTTGAAGTTGGGCTAAACATGTGTTCATGAAGATCGTGCTTAGTATAATTGGGAGCATTCGGATCAGAATTTTTGTTTCTTCGATTTGTGTTACTGTGCAAAGTTTCCATGACCCGGATTGTTGTTGTTCGGATGCATCGAGTAATGTTGTAATAACTGCTGCCTTGTCAAGACATCTAAACATGAAAATGAGGAATTAGAAATGATAAAAATAAACATAAATGGGAATGTTTGGATTTTAAAAAATATAAAACCACACCTGAATTGATTTGTTCTTTGAACAATATCCGCTTCTTTGTCATGAATCTCATGCAACTCCTCTGTGGTCTCTGGTATTGGTATATTGCGGTTTCTAATAGCCACCACAAATACCTGAATAATAGAGATATTGTTAATCCATGTGATGATCTATGACTATTAGGATTTTAAGCTTTCTAGGGCTGATTTCGATGATGTAGATGATAAGGGCATTGACGTCTTTTGCACAGACAAGAGATTTAGAGCAAGTCCCTGACCTTGTTCCATCCTTTTAAGGTGACAAAAGTTGTGATTTTTGTCTCATTGATAACAATCAGGTCTAGTCGAATGGAGCCAAACACAGTACAACTTGTTATGTCATTTCCTACGTAACAAACGGAGCCGAAGGCTCCGTTTGTTATGCAGGACTAAACATGATGGCCTTGTACTGTGTTTGGCTCCATTCGACTAGACCGGATTGTTATCAATGAGACAAAAATCAATATTTTTGTCGCCTTAAAAAAGAGGAACAAGGTCGGACAGGGACTCGCTCTCAATCACTTGTCTGTAAAAAGACGTAAATGCCCTTATCATCTATGTCATCGAAAATAGCCCTAGAAAACTTGTCGAGTCATAATATATACTTATGTTATTATACCTTCAAAATTCGAAGAATTGGGCTTTCTCCTTTGGGCACATAACTCCGATATGTGGATTTCCCCATGAGTAAGAAAAGAGCTGCTACTAAAACAGCTATAGAGCACACAGTAAACCCCCAATCCCAACCTTGGTTTGAACTAATCCAGACAACAAAAGTGACACCAAATATAGCTCCAGTTGTGACACTAAACAAAAACCAGTTGAAAAAGCTTGCAAGTGATTCCGCCTCTTTAGGGTCTCTTTCATCAAATTGGTCAGCTCCCAAAGAAGGCAGAGCACCTTTAATCCCACTGCTCCCAAATGCAATTAAATACAGACCTGTAAACAATATTGCTTCTTGACCACTTCCTGCTGGCTCACATTCACTCCCTAGGCTGGCGTTACAGGGGATCGGTCTTAACTCTTGGAAGTGTGCTTGAACTGCTAGAAGTGCATACCCCTGAAAGTTAATGAGTTAAACAGATTATTTATGAAATTGCATTTTTTTTTTCTATATTTAATGTAACGTACCACGACTTCAAAAGATGCAAATAAAATACAAGTCTTGAATCTTGATAAGTAGGTGTCGGATATGAAACCTCCAAAGAGTGATAGTAAAAATGCAGTGCCCATGAAGTTTGTGAGTGTTGTTGCTGACTTAGTCAAACTGAAGTTCATATAACCATAAAAGTAAGTCACCAAGCTGACAGCCATTGATAAGAATGCCATGTTCTCAAGCCCTATCATAGCTGCATAAATTGTCAACCAAACAACTGTCAAGAATAGATGCAAATTCAACTAGAAAGCGAAAAAAAATCTTTGGTTTTCTTTTGTTATGTAGGAATTACGATAGGACATGGCAGAGCAGGTTGTATTGTGTTTGGCGTGCATTGGATAGAGACTGAGACCGATGTCAATGAGACAAAATTTGTATTTTTTATTCCAACCAAAAAGGTGGAACAAGGTAGGATAGAGACTCGCTTTCGATCTTTTGTATGTGGAAAAGACGTGAATGCCCTTGTCCTCATCCTCGAAAATATCCCTAGAAAGCTTTTCTAGTCCCATTCTTGTTCATTGTAACAAACACAGCCTTAGGCTGCGTTTGTTAGATGTGACGTGGCAGGACCGGACTAGGCAAGCTTTCTAAGGCTATTTCCGATGATGAGGACAAGGGTATTTATGTCTTTTGCATAGACAAAAGATCGATAGCGAGTCTTTGTCCTACTTGTTTCACTTTTTTCATTGGACAAAAAAAATACAATTTTTGTCTCATTGACATCGGTGGTCTCGGTCCAGTGCACGCCAAAAACAGTATAACCTGTCATGTCATACGTAACAAACGGGCCTTATGGCTTTTAGATGCCAACATTTTTATTAGCTTAAAAAAAATACCATATACAAACATAGCAGCTCTCGTGCCACCAAGCCTTTTTTGGTGTCTAGGTTGTATTTTGACATGTCCACCAATCCCCTGCAAATTGTCATACAATGTGTGAGTATAAACTGGCATGTTAATTAAAAAAAAAATCAGTATGCAAGTGTTACCATTTTATGAAGATCGATCTTCTGTTCTTCAAAGTTTGGTGTGAATGTGTTTCTGACATCTTTCGAGGTTGTTTTTATAAGGGAGGAAGTTTGTCTTATCACTTTGAGGAATCAAAAAGCATCTTTAAGGTTTGGAGAAACTTGTCTCTCTATCAAATAAACAAAAGGAATGTCAAAACGTATTTGTTCTTTTTATATCTTTATTTCATATATAATTAATTATATGCAATATTCCAAACTCTAGTAGGAACATGTCTACATCTGTTTGATTGAAACTGCATTATTGATTTTTTTACCCTGTTGTCATTTACCTTTTTTTTGGCGATGCCACAAGATTATACATGTTTTGCTGGTTAAGATGTCTTAGTCCCTGTCCATTTTTATAATTGGGTTAAATTAAGGTATAGCAATGTACTTTTATTGTGTTTATCATCCTATATATGATTTGATAAATGCCGGACCTCTCTCTTCCTTTGTAAGAACTAAACATGAAGCTACGGTGCTTATGAATTTTTCAAATCTTGATGTTTTGGGAACTCCGATGAAAATTCAGGATGGCAAGTTGACTTTGTGGTCAAACATATATTTTTGATTTAAAAAATTAATATTTCAAGTTGCATTTATAATATTTGTTGGTTGTTGTCTTGGATTAAACAAATCTGGGTTTAGTGGTATCTTTGACCAATTATATATATATATATATATATATATATATATATATATATATATATATATATTAGTCATATCTTGAATTTTAAGAGGTACAAGATACAAACTTTTTGTACAAATCAATAATGCATAACAAAACCGTTAATGCTTACCAAAATTTTGAAGACTTGAATTAAGGAATATTAATAAAAAATTAATTTGGAGCAAAATAACAATTTTAAAATATTAAATTCATCAATATAAGTTAATTTACAATTCTTAAACTAGACACAGATAATAATTAGTTTACATCAAATGTATAAACATACAATATAAATATAAGTTCTAACATAAATATTTTAATTAAAAGTAGTAATTTTTCTTAATATATAATAACTAATAACAAAATCTAATAATTATTCTCGTAAGAAACTATTCGCCAAAAAAACTATTTATCGCCGCTACCTTGCGCGGGCACACATCGAGTGTGTGTGTGTGTGTGTGTATATATATATATATATATATATATATATATATATATATATATATATATATATATATAATGCTGGAATATTTTAAATACCAATTTAATTGTCATAACAATAATAATACTAGTAATAATAGTTATTATAAATTTATATATATGTTTTTATGTATTTTTCAAATATATTAATATGTTTTTAAAGGTATACATTTGCTTTTAAAGGTATACATACGTTTTGATAAATATAAGTACTATTTTTTACATGTATAACTTTTTATTTGAAAAAATATATATTCAAATTATAATATACAAAAAAACGTATTTCATATTTATATACGTTTAAACGTTTACATATGTTTGCATACGTTCAAAACGTTTATATATGTATTTAGATCGTTAAATAATAATAATAATAATAATAATAATAATAATAATAATAATATATTTCCGTTATACTACATATATAGGAATTCGGAACTAATAGCACATAACGAAGTGTAGTTAGGTCGAAAAGGCGTTGGACATCCTCATAGGAGGCTCGAGTTCGGATCCTGGCAACCTCAATTCTTCAGCCTTCTTTCAAACTTTTTAATTAAAGAATGGGTGCTGATGTGGTGGCCTTGTCTAGTAAGCAGTTCCTATTGGCTTGGTGACCGGCTGAGATTGGCTAAACCGGATAAAAGGATGAAAATGATAAAATCAACCAAAATCTAAGGTATTATTAAAAACTAAAACTCTTCAAATGGTAAAACCAAACATTTCTTGAAAAACTTAAGGGCTTTTATAACAATATCCCCAAACAAAAAGAATCAAGCATAAAAGGGTGAAAATATGATAAAATCAACCAAAATCTAAGGTATTATTAAAAACTAAAACTCTTCAAATGGTAAAACCAAACATTTCTTGAAAACTTAAGGGCTTTTATAACAATATCCCCAAGATAAAAGGATAAAAATGATAAAATCAACCAAAATCTAAGGTATTATTAAAAACTAAAACTCTTCAAATGGTAAAACCAAACATTTCTTGAAAACTTAAGGGCTTTTATAACAATATCCCCAAACAAAAAGAATCAAGCATAAAAGGGTGAAAATATGATAAAATCA
The DNA here is from genome assembly GCF_051521515.1 of Lactuca serriola. Classification (NCBI taxonomy): domain Eukaryota; kingdom Viridiplantae; phylum Streptophyta; class Magnoliopsida; order Asterales; family Asteraceae; genus Lactuca; species Lactuca serriola. Next base: position 237,914,741 of record NC_136411.1, read on the forward strand.
ACCAAAATCTAAGGTATTATTAAAAACTAAAACTCTTCAAATGGTAAAACCAAACATTTCTTGAAAACTTAAGGGCTTTTATAACAATATCCCCAAGATAAAAGGATAAAAATGATAAAATCAACCAAAATCTAAGGTATTATTAAAAACTAAAACTCTTCAAATGGTAAAACCAAACATTTCTTGAAAACTTAAGGGCTTTTATAACAATATCCCCAAACAAAAAGAATCAAGCATAAAAGGGTGAAAATATGATAAAATCAACCAAAATCTAAGGTATTATTAAAAACTAAAACTCTTCAAATGGTAAAACCAAACATTTCTTGAAAAACTTAAGAGCTTTTATAACAATATCCCCAAACAAAAAGAATCAAGCATAAAAGGGTGAAAATATGATAAAATCAACCAAAATCTAAGGTATTATTAAAAACTAAAACTCTTCAAATGGTAAAACCAAACATTTCTTGAAAAACTTAAGGGCTTTTATAACAATATCCCCAAACAAAAAGAATCAAGCATAAAAGGGTGAAAATATGATAAAATCAACCAAAATCTAAGGTATTATTAAAAACTAAAACTCTTCAAATGGTAAAACCAAACATTTCTTGAAAACTTAAGGGCTTTTATAACAATATCCCCAAGATAAAAGGATAAAAATGATAAAATCAACCAAAATCTAAGGTATTATTAAAAACTAAAACTCTTCAAATGGTAAAACCAAACATTTCTTGAAAACTTAAGGGCTTTTATAACAATATCCCCAAACAAAAAGAATCAAGCATAAAAGGGTGAAAATATGATAAAATCAACCAAAATCTAAGGTATTATTAAAAACTAAAACTCTTCAAATGGTAAAACCAAACATTTCTTGAAAACTTAAGGGCTTTTATAACAATATCCCCAAGATAAAAGGATAAAAATGATAAAATCAACCAAAATCTAAGGTATTATTAAAAACTAAAACTCTTCAAATGGTAAAACCAAACATTTCTTGAAAACTTAAGGGCTTTTATAACAATATCCCCAAACAAAAAGAATCAAGCATAAAAGGGTGAAAATATGATAAAATCAACCAAAATCTAAGGTATTATTAAAAACTAAAACTCTTCAAATGGTAAAACCAAACATTTCTTGAAAAACTTAAGAGCTTTTATAACAATATCCCCAAACAAAAAGAATCAAGCATAAAAGGGTGAAAATATGATAAAATCAACCAAAATCTAAGGTATTATTAAAAACTAAAACTCTTCAAATGGTAAAACCAAACATTTCTTGAAAAACTTAAGGGCTTTTATAACAATATCCCCAAACAAAAAGAATCAAGCATAAAAGGGTGAAAATATGATAAAATCAACCAAAATCTAAGGTATTATTAAAAACTAAAACTCTTCAAATGGTAAAACCAAACATTTCTTGAAAACTTAAGGGCTTTTATAACAATATCCCCAAGATAAAAGGATAAAAATGATAAAATCAACCAAAATCTAAGGTATTATTAAAAACTAAAACTCTTCAAATGGTAAAACCAAACATTTCTTGAAAACTTAAGGGCTTTTATAACAATATCCCCAAACAAAAAGAATCAAGCATAAAAGGGTGAAAATATGATAAAATCAACCAAAATCTAAGGTATTATTAAAAACTAAAACTCTTCAAATGGTAAAACCAAACATTTCTTGAAAAACTTAAGGGATTTTATAACAATATCCCCAAACAAAAAGAATCAAACATAAAAGGGTGAAAATATGATAAAATCAACCAAAATCTAAGGTATTATTAAAAACTAAAACTCTTCAAATGGTAAAACCAAACATTTCTTGAAAAACTTAAGGGCTTTTATAACAATATCCCCAAACAAAAAGAATCAAGCATAAAAGGGTGAAAATATGATAAAATCAACCAAAATCTAAGGTATTATTAAAAACTAAAACTCTTCAAATGGTAAAACCAAACATTTCTTGAAAAACTTAAGGGCTTTTATAACAAGCTACAGAGCGAACTCATATATCGGTTGGGAACCAACGAACCACCGAATAACAACCATCGGATGATTCAATTGATCATCCATTTAGATTAAAAGTATTTTAATTATAAACATAGACACATGCAATTTGCGAACTCATATATCGGGAGGGAACCAATGAACCACCGAATAACAACCATCGGATGATTCAATTGATCATCCATTTAGATTTTTTTTTTCTTTCTAAATTAATTCGTTTAAACTATACATCAAATAAAATAACACTTGAATTCAATACATATCGATCGAAGGCAAACGGGCAATAAGCTGCGCCGCTAGATTAAAAGTATTTTAATTGTAAACATAGACACATGCAATTGCATTTACGTATCCTGATACAAATCGTTGATCTATTGCGTGGTTTCTACTGATATTCCGAACACAAGAAATTTGTAATACACGTAATCAATTACATATATTTAATTTCAAATCATAAAAAAAAAAAGCTAAAATTGTTAACAGTTACAATGCTTGAAGTAACCACTAACACTTTTTGTGATGATTTTGCGATTAAAGGTTTTTTTATCTTTATTTGTTCATGATTTTAATAATCGAATGAACCAAATAACATAATATTCAACTACAGAGATTGGATCAAGTAATGATGATAATATTTCATTGCATTCTAATGAACTTGCATTTTTTATGTAAATAATCTTTGTACAATACAAAGATATATACTATGCGCTTAACAAATGCATAATTACGCTTATGTTACATACAAAGTTTTAATGGAATAATCTAAAACACCAAATAACATTTTGAGATTCAACTTGCATTTCAAAAATTGCATTTCTAAGTTGTATGTCAAGTATACTTTTATTTTCATATAGTTTATCTTAATTTTTAGTTCATATTAAGCGTGCAATGAACACGTGTACAATTAATTGCAAATAATTAAGGGAAAATGACTCTTGAGGGTAACTAACTGTTGCTTTTGTTTTCATTTGGTACATTTTTTTTTTTTTTGTATTCAATATTAAATACCATCGAACTTGTTGTTTGTGTTGATCATAACCCTTTTGACTGGCTCTTGACCTGTGATAGCCGGTCAAAGGATTATGGTGAACACAAACAATAAATTCGATAGTATATTGAGTACAAAAAAAGGAAGGGGACCAAATGAGAACAAACTCAATAGTTGGTTACCCTCCTGAGTCATTTTCCCGAAAAGTTAAATGAAATTAAAGTTGCAAAATTATTAAAGACTACAACCTTCTTTGGTCATAACATATATGAAGAGCATTTCGGAGGGGTAACTTCGTTAAAACATGGTCTATGTTATGCTTACTGTGGTTAGCTGTCAACACCTCTCTGCAAAAGGATATGATTGTGTATGAGAGGTATATTTATTAACATAAACGTTTACCTCAAGGTATATTATGGTGATGTGCCTGCAAAAGCTCCATGATAGTGTACATATTGATGTTGTATCTTATCCCATGAATTCGATCTTAGAGCTAAGTAAACTCAAAAATCACAGCACTTGTGATCCAATCGTTTATAGAATTGTCTAGAATCCATGATGCAATAAATCATTTGATTGGAAATGTAAATGTAGTCATGAAATGCGCATGCTTAGTCAAGATTCCCTTAATAAATATTCAAGTGCATTACAAAGTTGTACATGCATGTTCATTAGACAAACTAGATCCAAAAGCTATTAGGGTTTGCATGTACACTATAGGAATGATGTATTGCTCAAAACCCATCAGTTTCATTGCCAGCCGACCACTGGAACCACTGCTATGATGAGCACCGCTGTTGCTATTTCCTTTGAAGATGAGTGTTGCTGGTTCGTGGGGCTTTCTATTTACTGGTGTCATTGCTTCTTGACTGGGAAACAACAGGAACCACCGCCACCACTGTGAGGTGGTGGCTACCATCGTAAAAGCATCACTGTCACTACCATATGCCACCAGGTGGGTGGTTGGCTTTTCTTTCCGAGCAAAAGATGTGAAGGTGGGCGTGTTTCAATTTGTGGGTGTGTGTGTTTGGCTGGAATTCTCGAAAAAGGCATCACCACCACCGTGAGGTGGTGGCTGCCACCATTTACCATCGTCGGCCAGCACAAGATGGTTATGTGTGTGTGTTTAGCTTAGTTGTGTGTGTGTGTGTTAATTGAGAGTTGTATTGTAAAATGTAATTAGGAATGGAATAATGAAAAGAAACCCTAACCACCACTAGCCGCCGTGTTGGGTGGAGGTGTGCTTGTTGTGTTTGATTCATTGGGATGTTTGGACAAAGGGACTAAAACCCTAATGGGCGTAATAAACCATAATGGGCCTAATAAACCCTAATGGGCCTGATAAACCCTAATTGATCTAAGTAATTGGTTTTGGGCCTAATGGGCTATGAATAGGTTGGAAACCCTAATTAGGGTTTAAAAAGCCCTAATTTTAGACATATGGGCCTTAGACTTATCGGGGCCCACATTTGGGCTAGTGGAAATAAATTATTAATCATACCTGAGCTTACTATGTGATTTACCCAATAGATTGATGGACTTAATGGGTTAAGTGAGAAACACTTAACCCTAATTGTAATTTTATGTGAAACCCTAATTTCACTTGGGCCTTAAGTTGGGCCTTTTTATTGGGCTTTGGTGATTGGGCTATTAATGGGCCATCCAAGAACAAGCAAATGGAACTGAATAATTTAATAGGATTAAGGGTAGGACCCATGTAAGGGGTTTAGGCCCAATTTGGAAAATTGGGCCATAGATAGGCCATAATTGGGCCTTGATGATTATGAGATATTGGGCTATTATAATGCCACATGTTTGGACTGGAATAAATGGTTGGGCCTTAAGGTAAGTCCATGTAAAGTTTGGTCCCAATTTGGAAAATTGGGCCATATGTTGGTCTTTAATACCTAGTTTGACTTTCGGGCCTTTGGATTGGGCCTTGGGCTTGAATCAAGACAAGATAGGGTAATGTAGCCTGCTACTCCAAGAACTTATGATTGTGTGTTGGGACCCAATTATTAATTGGATGATGTTTTGATATTGACAGTTCGGGAATCTGTCATCCAGCAGCTGGGATTGTGTCTACAGGACTTCAGCAGTGTGAGGTGAGTTAGCTTCTATTAGAAGTGGGTCTAAGGCCACAATATTGGCCCACTAGTAGGAGTTGTTTGTTAGATGATTGTCTTTGTGATAATTATCTGGTATGCCATTATGTGTTATGTTGGTGTGCTAGGATGCTCTGTGATACATGTTAGTAGTAGTAGGGGTGAAATAGTCCTCGGATACTGGTTGAAAGATACCGAAGGGGTCGTCAGGACCCATACATGCCTAGCAGTACGTTATATTATGCTATTATGTGGTAGTGGTAGGGGTAAAATAGTCCCCGGTTACCGGTTGAAAGATACCGAAGGGGAGGTTAGCTCCCAGTTACCAGTTGAAAGATACCGAAGAGGAGGCTAGCTCCCGGTTACCGGTTGAAAGATACCGAAGGGAGGTTAGCTCCCGGTTACCGGTTGAAAGATACCAAAGGGGATGTCAGCTCTTGGTTACCGGTTGAAAGATACCGAATGGGTAGGTGGGGCACTCAGATATGCCTGATAATATATTTATGTATGTTATGCTATGTTATTATGTGGTAGTGATAGGGGAAACAGTCCTCGGATACCGAAGGGGTAAGCCAACACCCGGATATGCTTGGCAGTATGTGTGTTGTATGGTGTGTGGTATGATAGGGGAACTCACTAAGCTTCGTGCTTACACTTTTCAGTTTTGGTTTCAAGTACTTCGTTTTCAAAGGAAAAGAACCGGCTCGATCGCAGCGCATCACACTATGTTTGCCGCACATGAGATCTTTGGGATTACACTTTATTATAACAAATTTGACTATTGACACTTTGGTTTTGACATGAGATGTTATTATGGATGTTTTTATACTTATGGTGTTATAACAACTTATTTAAAAATGAAATTTTTGGCCTTGAATTTTGGGATGTTACAAGTTGGTATTAGAGCCTTGGTTTGAGGGATTCAGACATACTTTTGGGTGTGTTTGGACTCAAACTAAGGACATGGTATGAAAATTTTTCAAAAGTAAAATCATTTTATAAAAAGAAGATTGAAAGGAGAAAATAACTTTGATAAGAACAAGGTGTGTGATACATGCAATCTAGGGGTGAGCATGGTGCGGTTTTTGGCTAAAACCGAACCGAAAACCGCAACTTCGGTTTTTTGAAATTTAGAAACCGCACTGTTCGGTTTTTGCGGTTTTTTATTGCGGTTTTTTACGGGTTTTTTTTTTTTTTTTTTTTTGCCTTTTTACTAAAACTCAAGTAACTCAGCGAGTTACTTTGACTCATATGAGGAGTGCTAATCATTTATTGGAGATAAACCGATACTACCACCTCTTGGTTTGAAATCAAATTACATAACCATTCATTCAACATGTTTCTAATGCTTGAATATAAAACAAATTTAATATATTATTTGTTTCACAAGTACATACGATAATATCAATTAATGTATTCATAAAAATGATACTATATCACTAGTACTATTCATATTTAAATGTTAAAAAATGTCATAAACATTATTTGTTGTTGTAAATACCACTGAATGTATGCTTAAAAATATACAATCATCCTCTGATAGATAAGATAGATATTTATATTTATAGAAATTTTAACTGTCGTAAGTTCTTGGTTCTTACGAATATCAACATTTAATATATATATATATATATATATATATATATATATATATATATATATATATATATATATATATATATATATATATTTGTGGTGCGGTTCGGTTTTTTGCGGTTTTTGCAAGACTAGAAACCGCACCGCACCGAGTATTTTCGGTTTTTGCAAAACTAAAAACCGCACCATCGGTTTTCATTTCGGTTTCGGTTTTTCGGTTTCGGTTTATGCGGTTTTTTTGGTTTTTTTTGTTTGCGGTTCGGTTTTTGCTCACCCCTAATGCAATCAGCCGAGCTCAAGTATGTTTTCCCCAAGATACCCATACATGTTATGATATGTTATGTTATGATATGATTATGAGAACTGCATGCTAGATTAGGGCTAAGGATCTAGGAGGATACCTTATATGCCTATTATATTTGCTTGTAGACTTGCATGCCAGTACTGATCAGTTAGTGATATGATAGCCTGTTTAGGTTATGCCTGACTGTATGAACCTTTGAATTGCATGTAGAGATTCCTGATTATAGGATAGAATGGTTTAATTAGAAATATGATGGTTAGATTTTCCATTGGCTGAATGCTACTTGCTTTGTGCTTTGTGGGACTCTTAGTAATGTGAGCTAGCTATTAAGTGAATATGCTAAGTCACATGTGGCACGGGTTGGATAATCTCAAAGTGATAGATTTGACCCTATTACGTAGCTCTTATTTGAGTCCAACCGTTCTAGGGATGGGTCTTTTACTCGAAGGATTATCTGATCTATGTTGCATGTGGCTATATTCATGAGGTAGCTAGTTGACATTACTGGGAATCTTTCAGCAGCTGAGGACTGGGTAGGTTCGGGAACCTTGGAAATCTTAGGATATGTTTCGGTGGGTTAGTATTGAGGTTCAGTGAGACTTGGGTGTACCAGTTTGAAAAAATGACTTGGAGGATTCGGGAGGATTGCTGAGGAAAGTATGGATAGGTGTGGAAAGTAGTATTGGGCCCGTACTACTGAAAGCATAGGATCCATACTCGAATCGGTGAGAGTCTTGGAGAATATGAGAAGCTTCGGGGAGGATTTGTGACCCGGTTTGGGGACAGTGGTTGTCCTAGTTGTTGCAGCTTAGCCATTGGCAAGTGAGCTAGTGAGCATGACAGGGTGTCAGACCCTGAAGGATATGATTTCCAAGAGTTTGTAGATGCGAGATCGATTTGGAGCACCCTGGGAAGAAAGGGTCGTGCCAGGTGCGTATAGTAGAGGGTCTCGGGAAGAGACCCATGAATTTTGATCATCGGGTGAAAGGACAGCAGGGTCGGAGTCAGTACAGCACGTACGAGAAAGTGCACAAGGGAGTTTGTCGCTCCAACGGTTTAGGCTGCTACAGGTGTGGCAGGGTTGATCATGTCAGCTAAAGGAGATTAGTATTCCTCCAGATGTTGCGGGTATGTCATCTTTTACTAATATTAGGTGGATGTTGGGAATATGTATCGCTTTGGAATTGTGAGTGAGTTTGGATTAGTCAGATAACGGGTCGGTTTTCTGCTAGTGTTTGGGTTATCAAGGATAATATATGCTGTCCTGCATGCCGAAAAGTCCTTGATGAACCCACAGAGGGACGCATCTTACGGAGTGGGCTCCGCGTGTACCGTTATCATTCTTGATCCTTGTCGGGATCTGTGCAGGAGTATTATTTAGAGGATAGTCGGCCAGGGTTAGAGCGATAGTTCTTCAGTGAAGCCAGCTTTCAGTGGTTCTATCATGGTTCGGGTGTGGTCGATAATTATCTATGGATGAACTTTGGAGTTCAAGGCACTACCATTGCTAGGATAGGACTGGTAACATGAAGAGGGAAGTGTCACTTGTGTGTGTTAGACGCATAAGCGGTCGGTTATTGGATGTTCAAGAGAATTTCATTTCTCACATGGGCTGCGTTCTGTTAGAGTTTAATGGTGCTGCAAGATTGGAAGTGGGAACGAGGATTCGTATGCCAGAGTGAAGATTAATGCCTCTAGTTGTTAGCATGGGAGGTGGATTGAGGTGTCAGACTGGACCAAATTTCAAGAGTACTCATCAAGATTTTCGAGGATGACGTTCTCAAGGTTTAACCGGTGATTAATCGCTAGCATTGGTAAGCACAAGTTATCATCAGTAGGATATTAGAAAGTGAGAAGGATTAGAAATCCTGTAATTCATGCATGTCGTGAATACTTAGTCGAATCTAAGTGGGGGAGAGACTTTTTGTAAAGTTCTCCAAAATGTGAGTTCTAGTTGTGCGAGGTGCAATCTCTTGGGCACCTTGTCAACCAGAAGGGTATTCTGGTCAATCCGTCCAAGATAGAGGCCGTGATGCAGTGGAAGATTCCGAGGTCTCCAACTGAGATTCGGAGTTTCTCGGGTCTAGCGGGTTATTACTGGAGATTTATACGTGACTTCTTCGAGATTGCAGTTCCTTTGACTCGACTGACCAAGAAGTTGGTGGCCTTTCGCTAGGGGCATGAGCAACAGTCAGCCTTCAAGACTCTTAGACGGCAGGTTTCGGGAACCAGGTTAGAGCTCCAATTAGGACTCAATTTTAGTTGTGTGTTAGGTCGAGTGCATGTTCAACTAGTATGGAAAGTGTTGTAAGACTGCAGGGTAGCCATAGCATTCACTAACAGTTAAATAGTATGGAAAGTGTTGTAAGACTACAGGGGTAGCCGTAGCATTCACTAGCAGTTAGCTAGCATGGAAAGTGTTGTAAGACTATGTGGGTAGTCGTAGCATTCACTAGCGGTCAGATAGTGAAAGAATGTTGTAAGTTTGCGGGTGTATCCGTAGCATTCATCAGGTTGTCAAATAGTGATAAAGTGTCGTGAGATTACGGGTGTAGCCATAGCATTCGCTAGGTTGGTAGATAGCTTGAACGCATTTTTAAGACGCGGAAGGGATATTAGTACCCACCAGTTCAGGTGCAACAGTGATGACGTGGAGATCCACATATTAGATTTTGGAATTACCCAGATGGATTAGATTTAGTTGAACCAGCGATATGACTGTAGGAACGCCACTACAGTTATGGTAATATAGAAGCAATGAACCGTATGAGGTTGTTTGTGATATAAGGCTACCATCGGCCATGTAGCAATTACTTTTAGCCTTGGAGTTGGTGATGTCAGGATTCGACGCATGGACCCGATCGGTTAGATCAGAAAGTTGTAGAGTCGCTTTGGCATGATAACTAGTGGCAACTAGTTCCAGAGAAGGATTTTGTTTAGAAGTCGTGTGAGACGACTAAGTGGGAGCCCTTTGGCTCCGTAGCCGGGCCGGAATCCGGTATTTCCAAGGACTGATGAATGAATTGGGACCAGGGAGATCTCGGTAGATTTTTGAAAGCAGCCATGTGGCAGGCAGTGTGAGTATTTGTGTTTTAGGTTCCAAGTACGGACGGAATAGCTGGTTGATTGGGAAGTGACAAGTCACTCACAGCGGGATCAACTTAGCCTTGACCAAGTATAAGTGATCTGCACGGATAATTAGGCTTGTGATCCTGTTTTATAGTGAGAACCTCGAGACTACAGATTTCAGATGAAGTAGATGTGATTCTATTGCAAGGAATTCATTCATTTTTGGTTTTAGAATTCTACAAGGGATGAATTGGATTGTCTTGGAAAGGCTAGGGTATACCCAGGATTGTGGCCATGTTACTTGAGTGGTTTGGCATAAGAAACGGTAAGGAATGATTTCGAGGACGAAATCTAATATAAGTGGGGAGAGTTGTGACACCCCGTTTAATTAATAAATAAATAGACTTTTTAATAAATGAATAATAGCCCTAAAAGCGGAATAGTGTGGCAAGGAGATAGTTTTGGGGGTTAAAAAGTTATAATTGAAAGTTTAGGGGGTTAAATGGTAAATACGGACGCAATTTGTAAAGAGTTTTGAAGGCTAGGGTTAAAAGGGTAACATATGGACTTTCTTTGAGAATAATTTATAAAGGAGGGGCTTAATGGTAACTGTGGGACTAAATATGAAAGGAATTATGTGAGTAGGGTTGGGAAGAGTAAATTATGGCCTTGGTTTGAAAGAAAAAGAGAAAGGGAGGGATGATCTTGGCATTATGGCGAAAAGTGTTAGGAGTGTCGGGTATATAGCTTCTGATAAACCCTGACCCTAGGGATGCATTCAGCTGCCAGCATTCACCCTCTCAACCTCCGGCGCCGCCGCTATGTTGTCTCCGACCACCATCCGACGTCAACACCTCCAGACTTCCGTTCTTCTTCTCCTTCTCCTTCTTCAGTCGCTGCCACGAGAGGTTTCATCCACCTGCTACTTCACAAACCAGAGTGCCACCACCATTTTTGTATCCTCCATCTGCCGCTGATGTGCGTTTCGTGTGGGGAGTTGTGTCCGTTTGGGAGGTAGGGAGTAGGCGACCGGAGCTGCCGCCGATATTGGGTCCCTAAGACCACCGAGAATCGTCATTGTCGTCCCACTATTTCATTGCCAGCCGACCATCGGAACCACCACCATGACGAGCGTCGTTGTTGCTATTTCCTTTGAAGATGAGTGTCGCTGGTTCGTGGGGCTTTCTGTTTACTGGTTTCGTTACTGCTTGACTGGGTAACAAAAGGAACCACCGCCACAACTGTGAGGTAGTGCCTGCCATGGTAAAATCATCACTACCGCCGCCATACACCACCAAGTGGGTGGTTGGCTTCTCTTTCTGAGCAAAAGATGTGAAGGTGGGCGTGTTTCAGTTTGTGGGCGTGTGTGTTTGGCTGGATGTCTCGGAAAAGGCATCACCACCACCATGAGGTGATGGCTACAACCATTTACCATCACCGACCACCACAAGGTGGTTATGTGTGTGTTTAGGTTATTTGTGTGTGTGTGTGCATGTGTTAATTGAGAGTTGTATTGTAAAATGTAATTAGGAATTAGAATAATGAAAAGAAACCCTAACCACCACTATGAGGTGGTGGCTGCCGCCACCAGCCGCCGTGTTGGGTGGCGGTGTGCTTGTTGTGTTTAATTCATTGGGATGTTTAGACAAAGGGACTAAAGCCCTAATGGGCCTAATAAACCATAATGGGCCTAATAAACCTTAATGGACATAATAAACCCTAATGGGACTGATAAACCCTAATAGATCTAAGGACTTGGTTTTGGGCCTAATGGGCTATCAATGGGTTGGAAACCCTAATTAGGGTTTAGAAAACCCTAATTTTAGACATATGGGCCTTGGACTTATCGGGAATCACGTTTAGGCCATTGGAATTGAATTATTAATCATACCCGAGCATACTATGTGATTTACCAAATAGATTGATGGACTTAATGGATTAAGTCTTTAATGGGTTAAGTAGAAACACTTAACCCTAATTGTAATTTTATGTGAAACCCTAATTTCACTTGGGCCTTAAGTTGGGCCTTTCTATTGGGCTTTGGTGATTAGGCTATTAATGGGCCATCCAAGAACAAGCAAATAGACCAGAATAATTTAATGGGCTTAAGGGTAGGGTCTATGTAAGGGGTTTAGGCCCAATTTGGTGAATTAGGCCATAGATGGGCCATAATTGGGGCTTGATGATTATGAGATATTGGACCATTGTAATGCCACATGTTTGGACTGAAATAAATGGTTGGGCCTTAGGGTAAGACCATGTAAAGGTTTGGGCCCAATTTGGAAAATGGGGCCATACGTTGGGCTTTGATACCTCGTTTGACTTTTAGGCCTTTGGATTGGGCCTTAGGCTTGAATCAAGCCAATATGGGGAATGTAGCCTGCTACTCCAAGAACTTATGGTTATGTGTTGGGAGCCAATTATTAATTGGGTGATGTTTTGATATTGACAACTCGGAAATCTGTCATCCAACTACTGGGATTGTGTCTACGGGACTTCAGCAGTGTGAGGTGAGTTACCTTCCAGTAGAAGTGGGTCTAAGGCCACAATGTCGGCTTACTAGTGGGAGTTGTTTGTTAGATGATTGTCTTTGTGATAATTATCTGGTATGCCATTATCTTTATGTTTGTGTGCTAGGATGCTCTGTGATACATGTTAGTAGTAGTAGGGGTGAAATAGTCCCCGGATACTGGTTGAAAGATACCGAAGGGGTCATCAGGACCCATGCATGCCTAGCAGTACATTATGTTTTGTTATTATGTGGTAGTGGTAGGGGTGAAATAGTCCCCGATTACCGGTTGAAAGATACCAAATGGGAGGTTAGCTCCTAGTTACCGGTTGAAAGATACCGAAGGGGAGGTTAGCTCCCAGTTATCGGTGTAAAGATACCGAAGGGGAGATCAGCTCTCGGTTACCGCTTGAAAGATACCGAAGAGGCAGGTGAAGCACCCAGATATGCCTAACAATATATTGATATATGTTATGCTATTTTATTATGTGGTAGTGATAGAGGGAAACAGTCCCCGAATACCGGTTGAAAGATACCGAAGGGGTACGCCAGCACCCGGATATGCTTGGCAGTATGTGTGTTGTATGGTATATGGTATGATAGGGGAATTTACTAAGCTTAGTGCTTATAGTTTTCAATTTTGGTTTCAGGTACTTCGTTTTCAAAGGAAAGGAGCCAGCTCGATCGCAACGCATCACACTCTGTTTTCCGCACATGAGATCTTTGGGATTACACTCTGATATTATTTTATGATAACACGTTTGACTATTGACACTTTGGTTTTGACATGATATGTTATTATGGATGTTTTTATACTTATGGTTTTATAAGAACTTATTTAAAAATGAAATTTTGGCCTTCAATTTTGGGATGTTACAATAACCATGTGCAAGTGAATTTATAATGTAGTTTTTTACAATAAAATATTTCAAACCAAGAGGGCATTGTTTGTATAAGTTAATATAATATATGCTTAGGGAACCTTGTCGTAATTAACCTTGAAGGTCAACAAACTAGAAATGAAAACACACTTTAAGGAATAACTCCCAAAAACCAAAATCCCTCTAAGTCCAAACCACTAGGCCGAAATCACCCTTTAATGGGTGATGCTTAAACCGAAAACCCTTCCATGTGGAGCCTCAAGACCGAAAACACCAAGAGCAAGCGCACTAAGACCAAAAACCCCTTGTATGAGGGAGTTAGAACCAAAATCACAAAGGAAAGGAGGTGATTTCGGTCATGCATGGCCGAAAACACCATCATGAACCATCCTAAAGTGATTTAAGTGGGATTAAAGAGGATAAGGTTTGACTTTATGATATGATAGTGTAATCTTTTTCCATGCAAAACAATACCAAACAGTATCCCACGTTTTTATCCACCAGTCACCCAAGTAAACATCATATCAATTTACTGCTTCATCTTAAGGACGAATCCATTCCAAAAATCCCACCATTTTTCCATTCTACTTCCAGTTAACTTCCCATCTCTCCCAAAAGTAATTCCATGCTCCAAAGGATTAAATTCTCTAGGCTCGTTCTTAGTAATTTGGTAATATTTTCTTATTAATCTAGTGTACTCATACATTTTTTTTATGTAAGTTTCATCCTATTCACACACAATATTATGTGTTAAACCCTTAGGATAATATCACCTCCAAGGAAGTTCATCAACTCCATTCAAGAGTTTAGGCTTGAAATCTTCACTCCATCACTCCAAACAACCCACAAATCCACTTAAGGTGAGTTTATACCCCCACATTTTCAAGCTTTTTCTTGTTTTAGAGGGGGGGGGGGGAATACATGTCAAAATCTATTTATTACATAAATACTTGTTGTTACTTCTTCATGTTGAAGTATAAACCATTATTTACTCAAGTTAGGATTATCACTAATTTTTATACAATATTTGTGATATATTAGTTTTGATATGCAAAGTTAACAAAGACATAACTCATTATATGCTACAAATATCATAAGGAAAAGCATGATTTGGAAAACTACAAAGGTTTTGGAAACTTTTACTAAATGATAGCTTTTCTAGCAAAAATGGTTACATTATAGTTATTTACTATATTTGTGGGTTACCACCCAAAGATATGATGTTTTGATTTCATATTTCGACACTAGACAAGATTACAACTTTATATTTATATAAAAGATTATATAAATAGTCTCAACACACATACAAGATAAACGATAAATGGTATAGTTTGGGAGTCACAAAACCACACTTTCATTTCAAAAGAACCGTATAATTATTCAAAGGTATAATTATTTCATTTTACAAGAAAACAAAGTCATAGTTCACGTAAATCTGTTGATGCTCTTGTGATACATTCGCTTCACCATACCTACCTAGTGTACACCTTAAGTCTTGCATTATAACCAGAGTCTCCTTGAGGGAGAGCGAGATACTTGTGTATAGATCTATACAGGATTGACAACCTCGCACCTCAGCAGTTAGCTACAATTAGACCAGCAAGTCTAGGGTGACAAATGTCTACCAGCTCCGACGCCAGAAGAATGTCGTTCAAGCATATTAGTCATATTAGCATGGTTATAATAACTCACATAGGGATTAACAACACTATTTGGTTTACGGAGTAACTTACACTTCATTAATTTTATAAAAAGATGAAACTACATATATTTTCAGTACAGTATTACTTACATTTTGGTCTTAGGGTTTAAGACTACAGTACATATTTAAGAAAATATTGAATTTTCTGGAAACATACATTATCATTTTACAAGGAAGAGACACAAAGGAAATAAATACATTTTAGTCTCGGGTATTACACTTACAAATCGTTTTTTTAAATAAAATATTGGATTTTCTAGAAGTATACGAAATCATTTAGCACGAAACCATTACTAATCCTTCTCATACAAAATGCTTATGAACTCACCAACATAATTATTGACATTTTTTCAAAATCACTTGTATTCTCAGAAAATCAGTAAACAGGTATTCGAACCATTTTGAGGACTAGCTTCGTTGTCTCATGTTTCCTACTTGTCAGCTACTTGTATTTAACCTTTGAACAAACAAAGTTTTGTGAACATTGTAAACTTGAAATCTCAATGTATGAATGTTTTTTTTGCTATGTTTCATTTATATTCAATTGTTATGATACTGTACATGAAGTCGCTCCATTCGCCCCCAGACGTTTCCGCCATTCTGGTTTGGGGGTGTGACAATTGTGAAAATGTCTGAATGGTTTCAGAAGATTTTTGTTTAAAAAATTTGTGTTTATAAAAAGCTTTTACATTTTTCCAATAAGCCAATTGCTCAACTTTTCTTTTGAAAAAAATGTGTTTTCACCTTTTGATGTTTTAGATCATTAGTGTAACATCTCGGAATAGCAAGAGTAAAGTTGAAGGGCTAAAAGAGTAAAATGGGAAAGAGTGACTCGGCGAGTCCACGAGTGGACTCGGCGAGTAGGGTCGCGACTCTAGTCGCGTGTTAAGTGACCAACTCGGCGAGTAGCATGGGTGGACTCGGCGAGTTGGTGCTGAGTAGAGAAAACCCTAAATCCGGAGGTTGAGCCCTATATAAAGAACATTATGTCTTCTCCCCATCCTCCTTATCATTCCTTGAGTTCTAGAAGCCCTAATTTCGTGAGGAAACCCCCATTGTTGAGTGAATTAGAGCTTGGAGAAGTGGTTGTTGAAGAAATCTTGAAGGAAAAGAGACTTGGATCAAAGGGCTTTGCAAGGATCCAGATTAATCTTCTCTTGGAGCTTCCTTTTGAGGTATTATTTCATCGTTTGAGCTGCTATTGTCTAGATTCATCATTTTTGGGGGTGTTAGAGATCATATCCTTTGGTGTATTGGAGTTAGAGGTTAGATCTGTGGTTGCTACCTCAGATCTGGAATGGAGAAAGGCTTGAATGCATAAAAGTCCCTGTTGATGAGTGTTTGAAGGAGCTATTTTGTCCGAAACCCTAGCCCTAGAGTGTAAAGTGTCCAGATCTCCTTGGATTCACGTAAAGTTTGCCACTTTACGTGATGGATGGCCTTAGGAAGGGTAGATCTATGGTTTGGATCATCTGCATGGCTTGGAAAGCCTCTGTATAGATTCAGACCCGGTGGTACTCGGCGAGTCACATGGGTAGACTCGGCGAGTTGCTTGAAGATAGGATGGAACTCGACGAGTTGGAAGAAAAACTCGGCGAGTTGGATGAAGATGGCCTGGAACTCGACGAGTTGGAAGAACAAATCGGAGAGTAGGTTGAAGATAGCCTTAGACTCGACGAGTCTGTTCTTGGACTCGGCGAGTCTTGTCGAAGAGTCCCAATCTTTTCTGGTTGAGCCGTGAATCGGTGAGTCAAGGGGATGACTCGGTGAGTTGTGTGTGAGTGGACTCGGAGTTGTTGAACTCGGCGAGTCTCGGGGTGACTCGGCGAGTTGAGTCGCGGATTGCGGAATTTCTGAGCATGGGGACTCGGCGAGTCATCGGGTTGACTCGGCGAGTAGAGTCAGTCAGGGGTTGACTTTGACCAAGGGTTGACCAGTGATTCCAGGGGCATTTTGGTAATTGTTGGATATTGTTTTGAGTTCAGTGCCTTGGTGGTTGTCCAGTGGTGGGGATCGTATCAGTAATCAGAGCAGCTTGGGTTATATGTTCAGTCGGCAGTTTCGAGGTGAGTTATCCTCACTATATCAACAGGGTCTAAGGCACCAAAGCCGGCCCTTATCGGATTGAGATCCGGGTATTTGTTGTTATGTTATTGCTTGATATGTTTGCATCCTGGTAGCTAGGATGGTATGTGATAGAGACCTGGTTGAGATCGGTATTCTGAGATGTAGGGTGATGCTATGTTAGTGACCGGTTAGGTCGGTTTCCTGGTTAGGATGATGATATGTTATGTGATCTGTTTGATTGGTTTGTTGACTGTGAATTGTTATATGATTGTATGTTTATGTAAACATGGTTGTTTGGACTGGAGTTGGGTTGAGGCGGGTCCTGCTTTGTGCTGTAGGCCAAGATACCCAGGGCGGACCGGTTGTCCCGAAGGCCCAACGAGTGGTCCGGATAGGCTGTAGGCCCTAAGAGGGCGGACCAGACGTGCCGAGGCTCGGAGAGTGGACCAGGCCGATTGAAGGCCCGGTGCGGGCGGACCAGTCATATTGTAGACTCAGAGAGTGGACCAGGTGGATTGAAGGCCCAATGCGGGCGGACCAATCACACTGCAGACTCGAGGTATATGGCTAGACTCGAAGGGTGGACCAGGTGGACTGTTGGCCGGTGCGGCGGACCAGTCACACAGTAGACCCGAAGTGCATGGCTGTTCTGTGATCGGATATGTTATGGCATGTTATGCGTGTATGGTATATGTGGTTGGTATTTTGGGGATATCTCACTAAGCTTTCGGGCTTACAGTGGTGGTTTTATGTTTTTCAGGTTCTTCAGGAGACTGTGGCAAGGCGAAGGCGTGATCGTACCGCTCCTCGTGTTTATGTTGTGATGAGATTCTGGGGATACTTAAAATAAATTGTATTGAAAACCTTTTTGTAATAACTTTAATGGAATCGGGTTGTTTTCGAAAATTTTAAATTGGTTGAAATCATTGGTCGTTACAATTAGGCAACAAGTTAACACCTTTTTCTTTATCTTTATTATCCATATCTGACTTTTTAGTTTTCACTGCCCAAACACGTTTTGGTTTTTGTTGTTGAAAAGTTATTGAGTTTTTGTTCAAACCAATTTACGACACTGTTTTGATTAGAATAAAAAACACGTTTTGGTTTTTGTTGTTGAAAAGTTATTGAGTTTTTGTTCAAACCATTTTTGACAGTGTTTTGATTAGAATAAAAACCTTCTTTTGTCACTCCTTTACTATCTTCCTCGACCAATTTGTTCACGCTATAGACGGAAAAGGCATGCTGTGGCGGACTTAAATAAACCTTAGTTGAAAAAAAAATTATTGGTGGACCAGAAAGAAATTATTGACCTTGATATAACCCTTTTTATACCAGAGTAAATGAAGACTCCTAGAATGGCACGCACGAAGAAGCCTACTCAGAGTAGGAATCCCGCACATTATAAAAAAAGTAAAATGGACCTGCAACTACCTTAGACTTTCTTTAAGGAAGATTGCAAATAAGAGCTGATCCTCTAATTGTAATAGTAAGATTAGGATCCCGACTCATCTGTCAATTTTAGGGTGTTTCTTACGATTACGCCCAACAGCCCACTTGAGCAATTTTCCATTCTCCCATTGATTCCTATGAAGATAGGAAACTTGTATTTCTCATTCACAAATTCATCTATTTTCTATACAAGTCTATTCTACTTTGTACTTGGTCATGCAAGAGATCCCCCCCGAAAACATAAAAAAAATACAACTTCATCTGTATCCTTGAACCCTTGGATAGACCACTGAATTTGATTCCAGATAATGTTTTCCTTTATCTTTCAACACCTTTGTGTACTCCTTTGATTCTTCGAAGACTTATTCGACTACAACTCTAGGAATACGTTTCTCATTCGAAACATCATCCTCATCACTCACATGGTATTCAACCACAACATGATCAAGAGGATCACATCCATTAGATGTGGAAGGTCGATCACTGTTTACTTTCGACATTGAATCATGACATTTTTCTTTGCCTTAAGCCATCGAATTGATATTAATAACAGACAATCATGAGTAATCAACACTCTCCTCATCCTCAATTTCAATGATATCATTAGAATCATCTTCGATATCAGTAAAATTTTGTTGAGAATCAAGTGTCGACTTCTCAGTCGTGTTCAAAATCGTGACTAGTTCACTTTAGTTAAAGTCTCATTCACAATATGTACAAGGTCATCAACATTCAAATGTTCATTTATGTTTACAATTCCATATGCATATGAATCATTTGGAACCTTTTCAAAGCCTGATATCTTACTTTCACAATCATAAGTAGTTTCGTCTATTTGTTCTCTTTTGTAAGCAAGAAAAGAAAGTAGTTTACAATGTTCTCCACTACAAATTTTAGTTGAATGATGCAGTTTAGTAATTTTAGGATACAACCTCTTTGCAGAATTACAATAAATATTACATTGTTTAACAAGCATGATGTTATCCATACGAATCGAATCTCAATCAACTAACAAATTAGTGATTCTTAAATCTATAGCTTCTATTACTCCCTTCTTTTCCTCTAATTTGTTTTTGGCATCATAGTAAAGGGACTTGGACAACTCTGCATCACTACTCATGGAGATTAACATGTCATTAAGATAAGCACAAGTACTATCAAATTCAACCAAAAAATCAGTATAACAAGGTGAAAGAGTTTTAAATGATTTAAGAAGATCACATAACTTGGCAGTCATCGGTGATTTCGTTTATTTAGTGGACACGAAACACCGTCTAGTTATTTCTTCTTCACTCATCTCTTTTACATTCACTTTCTCCTCATCATCTTCCTCCATCCTCGCATACATGGCTCCATGAGTCGGATTTTGCATCTCATTGTCATTTGAACCAGACAACCATACTTGAGCATGAATTTCTTCAATCTTCTCAACGTAGTATGCTTCATCCTTGACTTTCTCACTCTTTTTTCTATTGTTCAACCCATTGCAATAGTTACAATTGTAACCAGAGTTGCCTTTTAGCTTCATCTCAACCAAGTTCTTCATTTCTTTCTTTTCCTCTTTTGACTCAACCTTCACATTCTTTCCAGTCAAACCGGTTCCCTTAAGCTCATCGTTGTGCTTGAACTGCAGATTGAAAGTCTTCTTGAAGAATTTCTTCACTTTGTTTTTTGAGTAGTAAGCAACCGCTTCATCATCAGAGTTAAACAAAAAAACTTCTTCCTCAATTTTATCTTCTTTAGCAGATTCGAATTCAGATTCCTTGGTAGTTACTATCGACATCAGTGCTAATGGTCCTCCCAAACTTAACTTTCCTTCTTTAGCAATTTCATTTATCCTACTTTCATGAGCTTTCAGAACATTATATAAATTTTCCAATGAATAACCATCGAAACTTTCTTGAGTTTTGATCATCAATCTAATGTTTATCCACTCCTTTCTCAATCGCATTAGAAAAGTGAGATTGAACTCCAGGGACGAACGAGTCACTATTTATCGAGAACATTTGAATATCAGTTCATTTAATTGATCATAGTAATACTCGATTGATTCATTGTCCTTCTTTTTGAATTCACCCTATTCCAACAAACACCACTTCATGGAACTATTCTTCGTCTTTTCATTGCCTTTATATTTCTATTTCAAGGTGTCCCAAATATCCTTTGTAGTTTTACAACTTCGAATATAATTGAAAACTACTGGTGGAAGAGCACCATGTAGCTCACGTAGATATTTCTTGTCATTCGCGTTCATCTTCATTCCCTGATTGACGATGTCTTCATTTGTAGCAGCTATACCAATGTTGACTAACATCACCTGACTGAATTCTCCATTGTTGATACATCTGATCAGATCGGTCTTCCATCCTATTATCCCACTACTCATAGTACTCGGGAATCAACATCGGAATCTTAGTTGATGATTCGAGCAAGTGAGAGAAGTTCGTCATTGTGTTTAGATTGAAGTTCTCCATTGTTTTATGAAATTTAGAGGAAATAGGATTTTTGGATATAACATAAGATTTAAGAAGGTAATCAAACAAATATTGCTTAACAATCAATCGATCTAACACGCATAGTGCATAATCTATTCACAACAATCAATTGAATCAAGTTTTCTAATTCAAAGTGTGGAAGTTTTTGAATCAGAAAGAGCAATTTAAAAAATATGAAAAACACAAGAAAACTCAAATCGATTGGATGAATCCCGCTCTAATACCAATTAATGTGTTCTAGGTTTGATTACAAACACAATAAATTCAAGAAAAACAATTAATAACACAAGATGTAAAGATAATTTGGTTGGCTCGTATTAAGTCTGAAGAGAGTACAAAGGATCAAGACTGTTTTACAATCAGAAGTGCTCAAAAGTTACCCACTACTCTAGTTCTTACCCTATTTATACGGTACAATGGACTCAGCAAAAAATACAAGGACTAAATATTATAGATTATAATACTAATAGTGCCTTGCAAATACATAGAGAGTCAAAATCATTTGGATTTCGACTCCTTACAGACTCAAACCATTTCGACTCCTCACTATAACGTTTGACCCCTATACAGTGATGGATTTTGAGCACTACAACATTCCTATGGTGTACATGCAACCCTAATGCTTCTGATCTATGTTTTTATCAATTTATACATGCAAATCAAATCATCTAAATGTAACATCCCAAAAATACAGTCTAAAAATTTCATTTTAATTTAATAATAAAGCCATAGTCATCGAACATCATATAAAAATCATAAATAGTGTATCTCAAAATATCGTAACAATTTTAAAAATATCATAGTATAAACATCCCATTCTGAACAGATGGTGTGTGCACTGCAATCTTCCCGAGCTCCTCTTTTGAAAACTGAGTACCTAAAACCAAAACTGAAACTGTAAGCACGAAGCTTAGTGATCTCCCCCAAACTAGCACATACCATACAATAACATTTAAAGAAAATACTGGGTCTTGCCCACTGCATCAGAACGAAGTCCGGAATAACTAGGGCCTCACCCACTACATCAGACCGAAGTCCAGAATAACTAGGGCCTCTCTCACTGCATTGGACCGAAGTTCGGACTAACTAGGGCCTCGCCCACTGCATCGGACCGAAGTCCGGAATAACTAGGGTCTCGCCCACTACATCAGAATGAAGTCCGGAATAACTAGGGCCTCGCCCATGGCATCAGACCGAAGTCCAGAATAACTAGGGCCTCACCCACTGCATCGGACCAAAGTCCAGAATAACTAGGTCCTCGTCCACTGCATTAGACCGAAGTCTGGAATAACTAGGGCCTCACCCACTGCATTGGACCGAAATCTAGAATAACTAAGGCCTTGCCCACTGCATCGAACCGAAGTCCGGAATAACTAGGGCCTTACTCGCTGCATCGAACCGAAGTCCGGACTAACTAGGGCCTCGCCCACTGCATCAGACCGAAGTCCAGACTAACTTGGGCCTCGCTCACTGCATTAGTCCGAAGTCCGGAATAAACTGAACATAACATAAACATATAACATAATCACATATACTGCATCGGGCTTGCCCGACATCGGACCGAAGTTCGGAGCATATAACACATGCATGAATTACAAACACATCAAGCATACATAACTACTTCTCGGGACCACCCTCACATCGAACCGAAGTCCGGAAACATATACGTTGCATCGGGCTAACCCCGATATACTACCAATATATAAATGGGCCGGCATTGGTGCCTTAGAGCCGTTCCCACTGGAGGAAAACTCACCTCACACTGCTGAAGTCCCGCTAACAAAACCATAGCTACTGGATGACTGATTCCCGATCTGTCAATATCAAAATAACACTCAATTAATAATTGGGTTCCAACACATATACCCATAAGTCCATGCTTGGGGTAAAAGACTGCTTTACCCCATTCAAGCTCAAGGCCCAATAAAAGGCCCAAAAGTCTAATAATGGACCAAGGCCCAACTATAGCCCATCTATGGCCCAATTTTACCAATTGGGCCCAAGTCTCTACATGGTCTTGATCAAAGGCCCAACCATTTAGTCCAGTCCAACATTTGGCATTCTAATGTGTAACATACACGTTTTGAAATTGTGTTTTGTAATGAATAAAATTGTGAAATACTATGTGAAATTGAGTGTTGAGTTCTAACATATGGTTTTTACTAGAAATGAAGTAAAACTATGTTTAGAATCACTTAGAAAATATTGGAAGTCTTATGAGATTCCAACTAAAAACCAAATAGTGAAATTTAGCAAAAATATAAAATTTGAAATAAGCAAAATTTTATTATTGAAAGTTGTAAATAATCTCGTTAGAAACTTGTAGGCGAAAACCTCGTCAAAATCCGAGTTATAACGAAGAAGTTATGATCAATCGAAGATTCACGACAAAACCGACAATGCGCCGAATGACGTAAAAAGTGAGTTGTTGATAAACTACTTTTCAGCCTTAGTGATCTAAATAAAAATCGTAGTATTTGTTAAACCGAGAAATTTGATAAAAAGAACGCCAGAATCTGACTTCGTATGAGGAAGTTATGATTTTTCGAAGTTTCAACTTAGCAGTAGATAGTTAAAAACTCGAATTTTAGATCGAGTGATTTTTAGCCGACACAACCTAAACGAGAATTGAAGGTCTCATCATTAGTAGTACAACGGTAAAAAGTCTGACGAAAACCGATGTCGGATGAAGAAGTTATGAATTTTTAACGGATTTTCCTGTCCCGGTCTGTTAAAAATAATAATATTAAAAATAAAGTCAAAATTAGCCGACGAAGTCTAAAAGAAAGTTGTAGATAATTTTAGCTACGCGTGCATATAAAGAACGTCAAAAACGGAGCTCGTATGCGAAAGTTATGGATTTTTGAAGTTCGGGGCTCAATTTCCGAGGAATCTCGCATGAGTGGTCCGAAATCAGCCACGTCCCTAGCACGAAGCTGCTTAGTCACCGGTGTGCTGTCCGAAGCGTGGCACAATGAGATTCCGACGCGCCTTTCGGCATCCTAGAAGACGTCTAATACGCCTCGCATATCGCCCTTCTCATAGGAAGCCACGTCCGAGCCACGTCCGAACCTCGTGGCCTTCGCATCTGCTGACATCTGTTCGCTTCTCAGCCCTCGGATCAGATGCCTTGGCCCTATATAAAGGGAGGCCTGCGAGCCTTCCCGGGTAATCTTGGAAATTTGCCATTTTTAGCATCTTTTTCTATATTTTCTTCATCTTAACATTCCCCGAAGCCCCGATATCAATTATAACCCCCGAAATACACTACGAAGTGCCTGAGAAGCCCGAAAAAATTTATCTTTTCGATTTTGAAGCCCTACCTTCGCAGAGCCCGGTTTTCAATTAAACTCCCGGTTTTCAACATAGAAAGTCATATTTAAAGCTGAAGTCCTGCCCAAATTACTATTTTGACCCCCGATTAATTCAAGGTGAGTTCAATATATAGGAACAATTGTATGTTATGTGTTATATGTGCTATGTGCTTTTTAGTGTTATTATTCCAGGTTATTTTCCTGTGCTATTTTTATTCGCTATTTTTATAGCAAATGTAATACCTTTAACCATGTGATCAGTGAAAGGACTTAGATTCACATTGGTACTGGTATGTAGCCTCTGGCCATGTAGAGCATGTCTCCGTAAGAGAATGACTTCTATTCTATGGTATTGGCAAATGGTTAGACAGGACTATAAGCCTGAGATCTAACAAGATATTAATCAGAAATTGTATGTCTTCTATGCCATTTGGGCCAAAGTTTTATTGATGTATATCAAGTATGGAAATTGTTATGTCTCATTGATTGTATATCTTTGAATCAGTTCATCGCATGATATGAAAAGCTTAACACATGATTCTCATATGCCTTTGTTGTTCCTTGTTTCTCTTTACTTCTGCCATATTTAAGTATATATATGACATAATGTTATATTGTATCTATTATTGAACTCACTAAGCGTCACCGCTTACCCTATCAATATTTAACAATTGCAGGTGATAAGTAACCAGTATGATCTTATACTGTTGAAAGATTTAGAATAGTTTGTAATAATACTTTTGTACTTCAGTTTATGTTTGTATAAATTACAATATCCTGGGTAGTTATGTAACACATAACACTTTGTAATAGTTGGTTTGTATCCAGTAGTTTGTAATCTCTTTATCAATGTAAAATATTGCTTTTATGAATATGCAAGTAGCATGTTTTGGAGTAATAATATTGTGAAATATGAAAGTTTGGGTCTTTCAAAAATATGAAAGTTGGGGTCTTTCAATCATGGTATCAGAGCAGTAGTTTAAGCGAACTAAATTCCACAGATTGGTATTTAGACTTAAACTATTGGAAGTTCAATATATGAACTTAATCATTGTAAGTTTAGGGATACAAACCATAGGAAATATATAAGTAAAAGTATTAGGTAATAATAAACCCTAATATTCTAAAATACTATCTTACCCCGTATTTCAGATCGATGGCTGAACAAGTAAGTAGCCATACCCCTGAGGTTGGTGGAGGTCCTCAACTCGAGGAAGTGAATACTCTAGTATCACGTCATGAGGAGCGACTCTTGGGTAAACTTACTGGTGTTATTCAACAGAATCTCGAAGAACACCAAAAGAATGGTGATAAAGGAAAAGAGAAAGCCACTGGAGAATCTTCAAGCGGAAAAGTGAAGCGTCCCTCGTTCAAAGATTTCAAGAGTAGTGGTGCTATAGAGTTTTCTGGTGTCCTTAATCCTATTGTTGTTCTAACTTGG
This sequence comes from Lactuca serriola, assembly GCF_051521515.1. NCBI lineage: Eukaryota > Viridiplantae > Streptophyta > Magnoliopsida > Asterales > Asteraceae > Lactuca > Lactuca serriola. The sequence continues at coordinate 237,940,663 of NC_136411.1, forward strand.
ATTCAGAATACCGAGAAGGTATTTCGTGTCTCTCATGTGGATGATGAAGACAAGGCCATCTATGCTTCTATAATGCTCATCGGAGAAGCCTTGGTCTGGTGGGAAGCAACATATGAAGCTCTCAACGGATGTGACTAAGAGAACTTATCCTGGGAGTTGTTCAAAACTCGTGTGCTAGAGAAGTATTGTCCTCTATATATGAGGAGAAGATTGGAGAAGGAATTCCTCGAGGTTAAACAAGGAGGAATGACTTTGAATGAGTATGAAACTCAGTTCAATCAAAAAGAAAGGTTTGCTACAAAGTATATTCCAATTGAAGATGAGAAAATTCAATTATTCTTAGAAGGACTACGACATGAAATCCATGATTTTGTAGCCAATCGGGATGTTCTGTCATTTGATAAAGCTGTTGAGTATGCTCGAAGGCGTGAGCATGACTTAGAGATACGTGGTGCCACTCTTAGTGTTCCAAAGTATCCACGTACTGAAAGAACTACTCCTATTTCCACTATTCCACCAGCTCAATCTGTTCGAACTGATCCTAGCAAGCAAGCTCAATCTCAAAGTGCTTTTCGTGGCCGTGGCAGGTCACAATCTTTTTCTATTCAATCGCCTTCATGTCGCGTTTGTGGAAGGAATCATCCGGGTCAATGTAAAATAGACAAGGAATCCATTGTCTGTTATGGGTGTGGAGAAACTGGTCATATAAAGCCAGCTTGCCCAAGGAAGGATGTGACTTGCTATGCATGTGGTATTACTGGCCACAAGAAGTGTTTTTGCCCTACTCTTACCAGCCAAGTGACGGGAAGTCAAGTTTTTGTTCAACAACCTGCGAGAAGTCAAGTCCCTATCTAACAATCAAAGAATACTCCAGCTAAAAAGGAGGAGGTGCCAAAAGCTAAGGGTCGTGCATTCCAGATTACCGCTGAGGAAGCACGCGAGGACCCGAATGTTGTGACGGGTACATTTCTTGTCAACTCTTGACCTGCTCACATCATATTTGATTCTAGTGCCTTAGATTCTTTCGTATCTTATGAATTTGCGCATTCTTTTCAAACTGCTTGCTATGCACTCGCGCAACCATTTCACGTAGATACTGCGGGAAGTATATCATTACTTGCTGATAAAATCTCTAGGGATTGTGTCATAGAAATTGAAGGATATAATTTTCTTGCTAACCTAATCCCTATCTCTTTGCCCAACTTCGATATTATTCTCGGCATTGATTGGTTGTCAAAGAACCATGCAGAACTCTTGTGTTACGAACAGATGGTACGCATTCCTATTGAAGGGGAAGATTCTATTCATGTCTACGGTGAACAAAGGATCTTAAAAATAACCTCTTTCCTCAAAGCTCGTAAATTTATATCAAAAGGTTGCCCTATCTATATGGCCTATACAGTTGACATCTCAAGAAAGGTGAATAAAACTGTAAATGATATTCCCATTGTTAACGAATATCCTAATGTTTTCTCCGATGATCTGCCTGGACTTCCTCCGGACAGATAAGTAGAATTCTGAATTGAGCTTGTGCCTGGTGCTGCTCCGATTGCAAAGACTCCTTATCGTCTTGCGCCAGCCGAAATGAAAGAAATGATGATCCAACTACAGGAATTACTTGACAAAGGCTTTATTCGACCGAGTACCTCTCCCTGGGGTGCTCTAGTATTGTTTGTCAAGAAGAAGGACAGATCAATGCGAATGTGCATAGATTATCGTGAGTTTAATAAGGTGACTATCAAGAACAAGTACCCACTACCTCGCATCGATGATTTATTCGATCAATTTCAGGGTGTTAGCTATTTCTCAAAGATGGATTTGAGATCTGGCTATCATCAGTTGAAAGTATAAGAGCAAGATGTACCGAAGACTGCATTTCGTACTCGTTATGGGCATTTCGAATTCCTTGTCATGCCATTTGGTTTGACAAATGCTCCTATTGTATTCATGGATATGATGAATCGAGTATGCCGCCCAATGCTCAATAAGTCTGTCATCGTATTCATTGATGATATTCTAATCTATTCCAAGTCTGAAGCTGATCATACCGTTCATATTTGTGAAATCTTAGAACTTCTTCGAAAGGAGAAACTTTATGCTAAATTCTCGAAATGTGAATTTTGGCTTCGCCAAGTTCAATTTCTCGGCCATGTTATTTCTGGTGATGGTGTATCCGTAGATCCTACCAAAATTGAAGCCATTCAAAATTCGGAAATGCCCCGTAATGCTTCCGAAATTCATAGTTTCATGGGTCTTGCGGGTTATTACCGAAGATTCATTGAAGATTTTTCTCGTATAGTTGTACCTCTTACTAGTCTAACTGGAAAGGAAGCAAAATTCGAATGGGGTGAAGCCCAAGAAAAAGCTTTCTCGACTTTAAAAGATCTTTTGACTCATGCTCCCATCTTATCACTCCCAGAAGGTGATGGTGATTTCTCCGTGTATAGCGATACTTCAAGATTGGGACTTGGTTGTGTGTTGATGCAGCGTGATAAAGTGATAGCTTATGCCTCAAGACAACTAAAAGATTATAAAAGAAATTATCCCACCCATGATCTTGAACTCGCTGCAGTGGTATTTGCCCTAAAACTTTGGAGACATTATCTTTTTGGTACGAAATGCCAACTGTTTACCGACCACAAGAGTCTCAAGTATATATTCAGTCAGCAAACTTTGAATATGAGACAGCAACGAGCCATGGAGCTGATCAAAGACTATGACTGCAGAATCCTGTACCATCCTGGAAAGGCTAATGTGGTTGCAGATGCACTTAGCAGGAAGGTTTATCGTAATGGTATGTGTTATACTATTACTCACACTAAAGTGAAGTTCACTATTCTTGATGAACTAGAGAAGTGGCAAATTGAGGCCTTAAAGCCAGAAAATGTGAAGAAGGAAGGAATGGTACATTATACTGATGTTTTACTTGATGATCCACGAGGATTAAAAGTATTTAAGAATCGGCTATGGATTCCAAAGATTGGTGGATTAAGACAGAAGATTTTAGATGAATCTCATAAGTCTAAGCTGTCAATACATCCTGTTACAAGTAAAATGTACTATGATGTAAGAGCTGATTATTGGTGGCCTGGATTACAGAGAGACATTAGGCGATATGTGCAGGAATGCTTAGTATGCTTACAAGTCAAAACAGAGCACCAAAAGCCTTACGGAACTCCAGAAAGCCTTAGTGTTCCTGTATGGAAGTGGGAAGAGCTGTCCATGGATTTTATTACCAAATTGCCAAAGACTGCTAGACAGCATGATAGCATTTGGGTAATCATCGACCACCTGACTAAGAGTGCACATTTTCTTGCCATGCGTGAAACGACTCCAATGGAGAAATACACACAAGTATACTTGGATGAAATTGTTGCAAGACATGGTGTGCCACTAAAGATCATTTCCGATCACGATACTCGCTTCACTTCTCACTTTTGGGCGAGTATGCAACATGAATTGGGATCTCAAGTTGCCCTCAGCACAACTTATCATCCCCAGACAGACGGTCAGACAGAGAGAACAATCCAAACAGTAGAAGATATGCTTCGTGCATGTGTTTTGGAGTTTGGTGGTAACTGGGATAAATACTTGCCTCTTATCGAATTTTCATATAATAACAGTTACCACACTTCAATCAAAATGCAACCATATGAAGCATTATATGGTCGCAAATTCCATATACCATTATGTTCGCGTGAAGTAGGACAAAAGATCCTTGGATGCCCTGAAATGATTCAAGACACCATCGACAAGATTCAAATTGTACGAGAAAGAATGAAAGCGGCCCAAGATCGACAGAAGTCCTATACAGAAAAGAGAAGACGACCTATAGAATTCCAAGTGGGTGTTTTCGTGATGCTGAAGGTATCCCCATGGAAAGGCCTTATTCGATTTGGGAAGAAAGGAAAGTTGAGTCCTAGATTTGTTGGTCCTTTCAAAATCATCCAGAGAATTGGAAAGCAAGCATACCGCTTAGAATTGCCTGAAGACTTAGCAGGTATTCATGATGTGTTTCATGTGAGTTATCTGCGCAAATGCTTGAGCATCTATGATGAGACAGTTCCATTACCCTAGGTGAAATTGGATAATAAGTTAAGATATGTTGAAGAGCTTGAAGAAATCGTGAATGAAAGAACAACTAAGCTACGCAATAAAAAAGTAGAATTGGTGCTTGTCAAGTGGAAACACCATCGATGCCCAAACTATACTTGGGAGAATAAGAATGAGATAAAAGCAAAATATCCTCATTTATTTTAATCGATGTAATTTCAGGGACGAAATCCTCAAAAGGAGGAGGTATTTGTAACATACACGTTTTGAAATCGTGTTTTGTAATGAATAAAATTGTGAAATACTATGTGAAATTGAGTGTTGAGTTCTAACAGATGGTTTTTACTAGAAATGAAGTAAAACTATGTTTAGAATCACTCAGAAAATATTGGAAGTCTTTTGAGATTCCAATTAAAAGCCAAATAGTGAAATTTAGTGAAAATATAAAATTTGAAATAAGTAAAATTTTATTATTGAAAGTTGTAAATAATCTCGTTAGAAACTTGTAGGCGAAAACCTCATCAAAATCCGAGTTATAACGAAGAAGTTATGATCGATCAATCGAAGATTCGCGACAAAACCGACACGACGCCGAATGACGTAAAAAGTGAGTTTTTGATAAACTACTTTTCAGACTTAGTGATCTAAATGAAAATCGTAGTATTCGTTAAACCGAGAAATTCGATAAAAAGAACGCCAAAATCTGACTTCGTATGAGGAAGTTATGATTTTTCAAAGTTTCAGCTTAGCAGTAGACAGCTAAAAACTCGAATTTTAGATTGAGTGATTTTTAGCCGACACAACCTAAACGAGAATTGAAGGTCTCATCATTAGTAGTACAACGGAAAAAAGTCTGACAAAAACGGATGTCGGATGAAGAAGTTATGAATTTTTAACGAATTTTCCTGTCCCGGTCTGTTAAAAATAATAATATTAAAAATAAAGTCAAAATTAGCCGATGAAGTCTAAAAGAAAGTTGTAGATAATTTTAGCTACGCGTGCATATAAAGAACGTCAAAAATGGAGCTCGTATGCGAAAGTTATGGATTTTTGAAGTTCGGGGCTCAATTTCCAAGGAATCTCGCATGAAAGGTCCGAAATCAGCCACGTCCCTAGCACGAAGCTGCTTAGTCACCGGTGTGCTGTCCGAAGCGTGGACCAATGAGATTCCGACGCGCCTTTCGGCATCCTAGAAGACGTCTAAGATGCCTCGCATATCGCCCTTCTCATAGGAAGCCACGTCCGAACCTCATGGCCTTCGCATCTGCTGACATCTGTTCGCTTCTCAGCCCTCGGATCAGAAGCCTTGGCCCTATATAAAGGGAGGCCTACGAGCCTTCCCAGGTAATCTTGGAAATTTGCCATTTTTAGCATCTTTTTTTATATTTTCTTCATCTTAACATTCCCCGAAGCCTCGATATCAATTATAACCCCCGAAATACACTACGAAGTGCCCGAGAAGCCCGGAAAAATTTATCTTTTCGATTTTGAAGCCCTACCTTCGCAGAGCCCGATTTTCAATTAAACTCCCGGTTTTCAACATAGAAAGTCATATTTAAAGCTGAAGTGCTGCCCAAATTACTATTTTGACCCCCGGTTAATTCAAGGTGAGTTCAATATATAGGAACAATTGTATGTTATGTGTTATATGTGCTATGTGCTTTTCAGTGTTATTATTCCAGGTTATTTTCCTATGTTATTTTTATTCGCTATTTTTATAGCAAATGTAATACCTTTGACCATGTGATCAGTGAAAGGACTTAGATTCACATTGGTACTGGTATGTAGCCTCTGGCCATATAGAGCATGTCTCCGTAAGAGAATGAATTCTATTCTATGGTATTGGCAAATGGTTAGACAGGACTATAAGCCTGAAATCTAACAAGATATTAATCAGAAATTGTATGTCTTCTATGCCATTTGGGCCAAAGTTTTATTGATGTATATCAAGTATGGAAATTGTTATGTCTCATTGATTGTATATCTTTGAATCAATTCATCGCATGATATAAAAAGCTTAACACATGATTCTCATATGCCTTTGTTGTTCCTTGTTTCTCTTTGCTTCTGCCATATTTAAGTATATATATGGCATAACGTTATATTGTATCTATTATTGAACTCACTAAGCGTCACCGCTTACCCTATCAATATTTAACAATTGCAGGTGATAAGTAACCAGTATGATCTTATACTGTTGAAAGATTTAGAATAGTTTGTAATAGTACTTTTGTACTTCAGTTTATGTTTGTATAAATTACAATATCCAGGGTAGTTATGTAATATATAACACTTTGTAATAGTTGGTTTGTATCCAGTAGCTTGTAATCTCTTTATCAATGTAAAATATTGCTTTTATGAATATGCAAGTAGCATGTTTTGGAGTAATAATATTGTGAAATATGATAGTTTGGGTCTTTCAAAAATACGAAAGTTGGGGTCTTTCATAATGGCCCGATATCATATAACCATCAAGGCCCAAACTATGGCCGAATTTTCCAAATTGGGCCCAAACCCTCACATGGGTCTTACTCTAGGCCCATTAAATTATTCTAAGCCCAATTGCTTATTCTTGGTTGGCCCATTATCATCCCAATCATCAAATCACAATAGAAAGCTCAACTCAAGGTCCAAGTTAAACTAGGGTTTCATATAAAATTTCAATTAGGGTTAAATGTTTGTCACCTAACCTATTAAGGACTTAATCCATTAAGTCCCTTACCCTACTAGATAAATGGTATGGAGTAATTGGGCTTAATATATAATCCAATCCCAATGGCCCAAAAGTGGGTCCAAATAAGTCTAAGGCCCAAATACTCACAATTAGGGTTTTCCACCCAAACATGGCCCAATAGGCCAAAAACTAATCTCTAAGCCCATTAGGGTTTGCTAGTGGGGCACCACCCACTACCACCTTGGGTAGTGGTGGTCAATGGCGGCACACGGCGGCAGCCACCACCTTACGATGGTGGTTTAAGATTCTTTTCGTAATTCTTTTGGGGAATTACAATTAAAATGGTTAATCCAAAGATAAGCACACTCACACACACTAACTATCATACACACACACACAACCACACTGTGGTGGCCGACGGTGGCGCTTGGCGGTAGCCACCACCCTATGGTGGTGGTGATGCCGTTTCTGGGAACTCCAGCTATACACACCCATACACACCAATTGAAATATGCACATCTTCACTTCTTTGCTCGGAAAAAGGAAGCCAGCCACCCACCTGGTGGCGTACGGTGGCGGTGGTGACACGAGGCGACAACAGCAGCGGCGATTACCGGAGAATTTTCGATGACAGCCACCACCTTATGGTGATGGCGAGTTTCCTTGAGTCCTAAATCAACAACAACGTCCACAAAACCCAAGACGTTGCAAGTTCTATTTAGAGGTGCACTCTGACCACAGCCACTACTCGAGGTGGCGCAAGGCAGCCGGGAAGGAGCACCTGCCGCAACAGCCACCTAGGATGATCAACAATGACTGAGCAGCAACAGAAGAGACGGAGTGGCTCGATGCGACTCCACCGATTGTTGAGAGCGACGACAATAGGAGGAAGAAGGAGATGACGTCCGCTCTTGGTTTGTCTCGGCAGCGGGATGGCGACATGCTGGAGTGTGGTTTTGGACAACGACATGGACGCTGGTGGCCGTCGGGTCTTCGTCTGGCCGGAAAAACGTGAAGGAGTCGGGTGGCAGCTGGAGGAGGGCACGAGAGTAGTGAAGTCGAAGGCTGAGTATAACACTCCCTAGGGTTAGGGTTTTGAGCAATGCAACAGTTATATACCTGCTACCAACAATCTTCATTCCATATTGGCAAGAATGGACCCACCCCATAAAATCTTTTCAAACCAAGGCCCCTAATTTACCTTTTCTACCCCAGCTTCAGAATTTCCTTACAAATAAAATTCGGAATTTATCAGTTAGTCTCTTAACCTCTAAAATATTTTCAAAAGAAGTCCCATAAATTACCATTTAGTCCCGCCTTCATACAAAGCTAATCTGGAACTTACACTTTTAACCCCTAACTTCTAAAATTCTTTGCAATTTAGTCCGGGACTTACATTTATTAATTTGTTTAAATAAACGGGGCACTACACTAAAGCATGAACCCTAATTAGCATACACTTTTTAGAATTTGTAACATAAAACAAAGTTAGAAGAATACCTTTTACTTGTAGCTTATAGATCTTGACCTTCAAGAGCTTAGTGCCTCAATTGTTTCACCTCTAGTGAGTCACAAAAAAAGTAGCAAGTTGGAAGAATATGAGAGAGGTTAGGAGGCTCAAAATCGGCTAGGGTGTTCTCTTAGAAGCAAGTGGCCAATTTCAAGGTGTCATGAGGTCTTTATATAGTCGTGCAATTAGGGTATTTGACTGAAACCCTAATTCTCTACTAAGGCCTTAAGCAATCCAGTAGATCCTTCCAGAAGGCCTCTTATGGACGACATCTATGTCAGCTATACGTAGGATTTCATCCATCCCTTCTTAGGGATCTACAAACCCAACTTTGCAACTATCATATAATATCAATATCAGTCCCTGTAATTTAATCAGTCTCTTTTGATCACCAAATTAATTCCAAATCAATTCCTGATCATACTAATTAAATAATACGATTTCTTAATTAATATATCATTCTTATAATATATTAATAAATCACCATTAACCTCTTTCTCCATAATTCATCCAGTCAAGTTGCTATGGTGAAGGCAACCCAAAAGGACCATGCTACTATCAGGTCAAGTACATACCAATTATAGTTATGGACCTAGACACCTAATCCAACAATCTCCCACTTGGATAAGTCTAATAACTATAACTGCAAGTATGACTTCAAAATCCGATTAGCAATCATAGCTCTCAAAAGCCGCTGTCAAACTCTGACCTAGTCAATAATGCGTCCTTTAGATAAGGGATCATGTAGTCTTCCATTCTCAAGATATCATGTGGACAAAGACATGGAATAAACTCATACTCATTGTCCAATAGTTTTTTTCCTGATTTCTGATTGGTTTGACATAGAACTTAAGTTAACACATCAATTCAGTCTTGACTAGGCCCGACACATAAGTCAACACAAAATCATCGAGGGGCCCAAGATATTGCTTTTAATCCTCTTAGGATAAAGGGAACAGATAAACTTTGACTTATATGCTTGTACTATTTAGCTATTAAATCGTACACAACAATACATTTTATAACATCAAGTTACTGATGTGTTTACGTGCTATCAATGCACAATCAACTTGTAAACAACAACTCATATATATAGGTTTAAATACTATACAATATTATCGTCTCACAATCACTCGTGATAAATTCCATGAAGTGATTCATATGAGCGTGGGTTTAATCTAATACTCAAATCTTATTTCAGGAGCACTCACGAATGTTGCAGCAAACTTTTGCTATGTCTAAACACTTAGACAATCTACATACCAATTCATGACATTCTAACCTCATAGCCTACTTCCAAAGTAGATCGACTGTGGATAATTCGAATAATCCTATTATTTAGGAAGTCAAAACATGCAAAAGTGAAACAATAGTAAACAACTGAAAAAAGATAGTAACTTTACTCATAAATAAAACTCCTTTATTCAATCATCAAATGTCAATTACATTTTAAGTGTTACAAGTTTGTAAATAACTATCTAATCACTAAAACTAATATTGTCCTTCATACCAATGCTCCTCGCATGTTGTAAGTGCTTAACCCTGTTCACACCCTTTGTGAGGGGATCTGTTGTGTTCTCCTCTGACGATACCGTCTTTACTACGAGGAGCCCCTCTTCTACCCGATGTCTAATGAAGTGGTATTTTATGTTGATGTGTATGGATCTCCCATGATCCCTCGGTTCCTTGGTTAAGACAACCGCTCCTTCGTTATCACAAAAAATCCCCATAGGCTCCTTTATGGCTGGTACAACTCCAAGGTCTCCGATGAAGCTCTTCAACCATATCACCTCCTTCGATGCTTTGCTCGCTGCTATGTACTCTGATTCGCACATTGAATCAGCTACAATCTCCTTCTTGGAAGTTTTCCAAGTCACCGATTCTCCATTCAGGGTAAATACCCAGCCTGACTAAGAGCGGAAGTTATCTTTGTCGGTCTGAAAACTAGCATCACTATACCCTGTCACTCTCAAGTCTTCACTTCCGCCAAGTACAAGAACCCAATCTTTCTTCCTTCGTAGATACTTAAGAATGTTCTTTACTGTTATCCAATGAGCTCTACCAGGTTTCCCTTGATAATGGTTGACCATGCTCAAAGCAAAGGCCAGATCAGGGCGAGTACACATCATAGCGTACATGATCGAGCCAACAACAAAAGCATATCGTACTCGACTCATTTCCGCTATCTCAGCATCAATACTCAGGCTTTGAGTCTTACTCAATTTGGTATTGCTCTGGATTGGTAACCCCCCTTTCTTGGAATTATCCATGCTAAAACGTTTCATCACTTTATCCAAGTAAGTAGTTTGACAAAGTCCTATTAGAATCTTGCTCCTATTTCTCAATATCCTTATCCCTAGAATATAAGCAGGCTCTCTGAGGTCCTTCATTGCGAAGCACTTCCCAAGCCAGGACTTAAACTCCTGCAAGGTTGGGACGTCGTTTCCTATGACTAGTATGTCATCCACATACAATACCAAGAAGCTAACTATACTCCCACTAGCTTTGACATATACGCAGGACTCATCCTCACTTCTCGAAAAACCAAACTCTTTTACTTTCTCATCAAAACAAAGATTCCATCTGCAAGATGCTTGTTTCAATCCATAGATGGATTTCTCAAGCTTGCACACTTCTATTCGGGTACTTTGCATCCACAAAACCCTCTGGCTAATTCATGTATACATCCTCAGCCAACTTTCCATTAAGGAAAGCGGTTTTGACGTCCATCTTCCATATTTCATAATCAAGAAACACAGCTATGGCTAGCATAACCCTTATAGACTTGATCCCATTTATATTCAAGAGGTCTTATGTGTTTCCACACTCATTTGAGATCCTGAAAAATGTACAAATTCCTTTTCTTATGAACACATACAGGATCGATTTTTTTGTCTATCTTTACGAGGAGATCATATGAAAAATGTAACCAATTCTTTTGTTTCTTTGGGCCACTGGCCATCCGCCGAGAGTTTCAGGTTTAATACTGATATTTTAGCAACAAATCTAATAAATCTTAGTTTAGTGCTTAGGGTCTAAATCCTTTTTGGAAAGGGAGTTTGTGCGAGTTGTTTATTTCAAGAATAAGCTGGGTTGGCCACTGGTGAGAAGGTCTCGTCATAGTTAACTCCCGGAGTTTGAGTGAAACCCTTCGCAACCAGTCGTACCTTGAATGTGTGCACTTTCCCATCCATGTCGGTCTTCTTCTTGAAGATCCACTTGCACCCGACCCTCTTACAACCTGGTATATTGTCAACCAAGTTCCAAACTTGATTGTCATACATGGACTGAATCTCGCTGTCCATCGCCTCTTTTCATTTTGCAGACTCCAGGCATGCCATAGCTTCCTTGTAGTTGTTAGGTTCATCCATATTTATTAGTGTACTATCACTAATAATCGTATCACCCTCAGCAGTTATATGGAAGCCATATAACACGGGCAAAACACTAACTCTACTAGAACGTCTAAGAGGTAAGGACTCGTCAATCGGTTCAACAGGAGTTTCCTCCTCGGGTTGAGTGCTAGTGTTTGAGGTTCCTTCATCACTTGATTCTTGAAGCTCTTTAAGGTCAATTTTCCTCTCACTATCCTCTTGGCATATGATTTCTCTCTCTTGTAAAAACCTTCTCCTCTCAACGAAGACAACATTCTCACTCGGTCTGTAGAAGAGATATCCAAAGGACTTCTGTGGATAGCCGATGAAAATACATCGCTCACTACGAGATTCAATCTTGTCATGAGTCTCTCGTGTTATGAAAGCCTCGCAACCCCAAACCTTGATATGTGCCAACGAGGGAACCTTCACTGTCCACATCCCGTGAGGTGTTTTGGAAACCTTCTTAATGGGTACTAGATTAAGGATATGGGCAAAAGTCTCTAAGTCATACCCCCAAAATGAGATAGGTAACAAAGCTCGACTCATCATGGAACAAACCATGTCCAACAAGTTTTGATTACGCCTCTCAGTCACACTATTCAGATGCGGTTTCCTAGGCGGCGTCAATTGTGAAACAATTCCACATTCCTTTAGATAGTCGTGGAACTCGATACTAAGATACTCACCACCTCGATCGGATCAGAGTCTCTTTATATTCCTGCCCAATTGATTCTCCACTTCTTACTTAAACTCTTTGAACTTTTCAAAAGTTTATGACTTATGTTTAATTAAGTAGATATACCCATATTTGCTATAATCATTGGTAAAATTAATGTAGAAGCGATTTGCATCCCTTATGGTGGATCTAAAGGGCCCACACACATCAGTGTGTATGAGATCCAATTATCCCTCACCTCTTTCACAAGTGCCAGTGAAAGGTGACTTAGTCATCTTTCCAAGCAGACAAGATTCACATGTGTCATCTGACTTTAGGTCAAATGACTCCAACACTCCATCCTTTTGGAGTTAGGCTATGCGTTTCTTATTGACATGTCCAACACAAAAATGCCACAAGCATGCATTGTCCAAACCATTGGACGAATCAATATGCAACACATTATTTCCTAAGTTCTCTACAACCATCAAAGTTTCATATATACCATTATAAGGAAATGCTTCAAAATAAAATTTACCAGTATAGAATGCATTAACAGAACCAATTTCATTATTAAAAAATAATCTAAAACCTTGTTTATATAAACCATGAAAATAAATAATGTTTCTCACCATTTTTGACGAGTAGCATCAATCGTTCAAATCTAACCCTAACCCATTACTAATCAATAAAGAATAAACTCCAATCTTGGTGACAGGCGGCACTCTCCTATTCTCCATGATCAAGTTCATCTTCACATGCTCCATATCCTTACTTCTTCTTAGACCTTGCAATTCAGAACAAATATGAAAAACACATCTTGTATCAAGGACCCCAGAACTAGCATGTGATGAGTTATTAGATTGAATAGCGTAAATACATGTGAAGGTGGGATTTATCTTCCCATCCTTGATATCTTACAGATACTTTGTCCAGCTTCATTTCGATTACCCTTTATCGTGACAGTAAAAGCACTCTTCATCTTTCATATTAGACGAAGGAGCAGCAGAACCACCTTTGGCCCCGCTTATAGAAGAACCATCATGAGACTTTCCATTGTGACTCTTAAAAGGAGCTTTCCTCTTCTTCGCCTCCATTTTTGAATTGGCAAGATAGCGGCAGCAGCAATAGGAGTTGATACGATAGCTTTGCCTTTCAAGCCGGTTTCAGTAGTCCTTAACAACCCTTGAAGTTTGCTCAAGGTCACATCATCCTTGCTCATATGATAAGTCATCTTGAACTGTTCATAACAAGTAGGTAAAGAGTGGAGGATAATATCAATGGTCAACTCTTCATCGAAGTTGACATTCAACTTGAGCAAATGATCCACATATCTTTGCATTCTTTGCAAGTGAGTTGGATGGACTCTCTATCCTTCATTTTGTTTGTTATTAACGAGGCAACTATCTCGTACCTCTCTTGACACGTAATTTGATGGTAGTCTTCCATCTAATATTGGTGCATTTCATAAGGCCAATAGTCCTCATAGAACTTTTGATGCTCGGGAGTCATAGCGGCTACCATGATGCACGACACCTCTGTCGCCTCTTTGCATCAAACCTTATACTCGGTGATTTCTTCAGGAGTAGCACTAGATTTGTTGATATCGATAAGTTCTTTTTCGAGAATCTTTTCCTAGTCCTCGTACCTTAGGGTCATGCAAATGTTGTGAATCCAATCGTTAAAGTTGGATCCATCAAATATGACCCTCCCACAAATGCCCAAGAGAGAAAGTGGGTTCGAGGAGTTGGCGTTGGAGGTGTTTGTGTCTGGAATTTGGAAAAGAAAAGAGACAAAGTTTAGATTAGATAAGAATCATTAATATAACACCCAAATGAAATATTAAGTCTAGGACCCAACACAATATTCCACAATTCGGAAGAGGGATGTCGTAATCCAATTGCAAAACATTTGAAGGTAGGTAATGACAATTTACCAATTTCCACCATGAAAACAGAAATAAACATTAAGTTTTAAATGAATTGAAATTCCTAGATTCTTTGAGATTCATTGAACTTTTCAATCGCATGTTTTAATCTCGATTATGCCCTTCGAATTTGTGACCGGGATACCGAGGATCACAAACAAGGTGTGGATAACCATGCAAATGTGCTCGGTAATCTTGAAGTCATTTATCACCTAATAAATGTGTTTTTTAACCACACACGCTCCATTGATCTATGATAAACATCGAGCTACCCTTTGCCACCCTTGTTAGTCCAAATTAGTGGGTCGGTTAACCACACATGCTCCATTAAGGACTTGGCAAGGTGCAAAGTACAATTTCATGGAATAGCCTCGTTTTCACATTTTTCCTAAAGTAACTAAGATTGGGAATTTATAAAACATTTAGTTACTTCAAAATAATTATTATACTTATTAATGAAGAATTTAATGTCCTGTCCTACCCATTCGGCTAACGACCCTCCACTAATCAAGGATCACAAACAAGGTGTGAATAACCATGCAAATGTGCTCGGTACTCTCGAAGTCATTTATCACCTAATCAATATGTTTTTAACCACACACGCTCCATTGATCTATGATAAACATCGAGCTACCCTTTTCCATCCTTATTAGTGCAAATTAGTGTGTTGGTTAACCACACACGCTCCACTAACGACTTGGCAAGGTGCAAAGGACAATTTCATGGAATAGCCTCCTTTTCACATTTTTCCTTAAGTAACTAAGATTGGGAATTTATAAAACATTTAGTTACTTAAAAATAATTATTATACTTATTAATGAAGAATTTAATGTCCTGTCCTACCCATTCAGCTAACGACCCTCCACTAATCAAGGAAGCGATGGGTAAGAGTGGACACCCATTTAACCGTCATTTTATAGACAGTTTCCTTATACCCCTTATAGATCGGCTTCGTGAATGAGGCCTACTAACGGTAAGACTAACTTATGTTATACATATATATATATATATATATATATATATATATATATATAATCAAGCTAGTAATATTATAATAGTATAAGGGATGTATTATTACTTTTAAAACACTAGGGATTAGAATTTAATATTTCAAAATTAAAACTTTTTAATCAAATTTTAAATTCCAAAACTTGAGGGCAAGTTTTGAAACTGTTCAAAACTTTCTAGATCAAATTTAAAATAATTAAGATAATCAAATAAATTTACCCTTATCTAAATTCGACTTAATCCAATTTTATTTGGCAAGATAAATCCAATTCAAATTTTACAAATAATTAGTTTATCATATAATCTACTAATTATCTTAAAATTTGACCATTATCTTCCAATTAGATTGGGATATCCATTACCATATTAGAAAAATCGGATTTTGTTAGTAAAAAACAGCTTATGGTAATTATCCAAATCTAATTTAGGCTAAAAATCCGAAAATCCTGCAATCAGAGGAGTCAACTCATTGAGTCAGGCTTTGGACTCGTCGAGTTGCCTCAAATTATAGAGTCCCATTGTGGAATCTTCGAGTTCATCTGTCAGGGGACAGAAATCGATTTCATTCAGCTTTGAACAATTAAATATGGCATCAAATACAATAGAAAAATAGCCTATGCTCTGATACCACTGATAGCTTTTGAGCACTACAATATTGCTATGGTGTACATGCAACCCTAATGCTTCGGATCTATATTTTTCTCAAGTTATACATGCAAATCAAATCATCCAAAGCATAAACCCTAACTAACATACAATTATCAGAATTTGTAATATAAAACAAAGTTAGAACGATACCTTTTACTTGTAGCTTATAGAACTTGACCTTCAAGAGCTTAGTGCCTCAATTGTTGCAACTCTAGTGTGACTTGCACCTCTAGTGAGTCACAAACACCAATTAGCAAGTTGGAAAAATATAACAGAGGTTAGGAGGCTCAAAATCGTCTAGGGTATTCTCTTAGAAGCAAGTGGCCGATTTCAAGGTGTCATGCGGTCTTTATATAGTTATGCAATTAGGGTATTTGACTAAAACCCTAATTCTCTGCTTAGTCCTTAAGCAATCTAGTAGATCCTTCCAAAAGTCCTCTTATGGACAATATCTATGTGGGATATACATAGGATTTCATCCACCCTTTCTTAGGGATCCACAAGCACGACTTTGCAACCATCATATAATTGTAATATCAGTCCCCATAATTTAATCAATCTCTTTTGATCACCAAATTAATTCCAAATCAATTCTTGATCAATATTAGTTAAATAATATGATTTCTTAATTAATATATCATTCTTATAATATATATTAATAAATCACAATTAACCTCTTTCTCCATAATTCACCCAGTCAAGTTGCTATGGTGAAGGCAACCCAAAAGGACCATGCTACTATCGAGTCAAGTACATACCAACTATAGTTATGAGCTTAGACACCTAATTAACATACAGGTCCATGGGCCGGAAGTCGATTTTGTAAAGGCTTTAGGCCTGAAGGAGGTCAACATTAGACCTTTTGGAAGGAGGTAATGTTAGTTAAGATATTTAACCCTTAAATTGTGTTTTGGGCCAAAGGATAGAAATGGAAAAGTGATAGTTCGGGTTCTAAAATGAAATATGGATCTTTGTTTGAGAATTTTTTTTAATCCAAGATATTTAGATAATATTATAGAGCTCTTCAACACCTTTTAGTGGATATAAAGAACGTCGAAAATGGAGTGGGAGTGAAGAAGTTACGACCGTTTAAAGTTAGGGCAATTTTTAGGTTAGCCGCGAACACTGGGAGTATAGGTAGTATGATCGGCATACTAGGGAATCCCTAGTACGCTGGCATACTAGGAGTATGTTGGGCATACACGATCAATTCCCAAACCCTACTTTCATGGTTTGAGCCCTATTTAACCTCCTTAACTTCCCGAAACCCATTCTATTCTTAGCCTCTACCTCTCCAACACCCTCTCTTGAAACCCTAACCCTAGTTTGAGACTTGTGAGCAAAAAGAAGGTGTTTTTAAGTTCTTTGTATTGTTCTTGGTGCACCTTGAAGAAGAAGGAACTCATTGAAGAATCTTTGGTTGCATTAGAGCTTGTAGATCCATACCTTGTTCACTTTGATCTTTCTTCTAGAGATATAAAGTTTGAATCTTGATGATGAAATTGTTAGATCTAGTTAGTTTTGGGTGTTACGAGCTTTTTAGTCACTTTAAGTGGATAAAGTCTAAATCTTGAAAGTTTGTGACCTTGATATGGATAAAGTTGGAAACTTTATCCATCTAAACATCATAATGATTTAGATATAAAGGTTAGAGACTTGGACTTAATGGATTAATTTGAAAAAGATGCACTTTTGGTCCATTTGAGACTTAAAGACTAGATCTTATTTGTTGGGATCATTCTAATGGATAAAGTTGGAAAGTTTATCCATTATGGAGCTATTAGGAACCATAAAAATATGATCTTGGTCCTTCTATCCGTTCCATGCAAGAGTTGTGATGTCTTCATGGATTAATAAGTTAGGGTTTTAGCTTTTAGACCTTCCCTAGCCATCGAAAGACATAAAGGTGGAAACTTTATGACTTAAGACAACATTTTAAGGATTGATCTGAGTTTGGGTGAAAAGTCCATAAGGGATTAAGTACATCATGAAGGAGAGGGATCAAGGCGCATATTGTTGGGCATACGTGGAGTACGCTGGGCATATTCAGCTGCCTCATACTTTGACTTTGGTTGACTTTTGTTGACCATTGACTTTTTGGCCAAGTTTGACCATGGGTCAAACTTGCAGATTTTGGCCTATTTATTAATATTTTAATTGGCTCTGGTGTTAGTGGATTCGCGGGAGCAAGCAGTGCAGAAGGGAGCATATCGCAGTCATTCAAGGTTCTTTGACCCAGGTGAGTTTCACCTCATTGTACCCGTGGGTCGAAGGCACTAATGTCGGCCCACTATTTTTTATTATATTTAGAAGAAGGATGTCATAGGGACTGTATATAGTCATGTAGGATAGACTGAGGACTCTTGATCTAGACTCTTTTTCCTATTCCTTGTTTGGTTGTGGTTCTAGAGTAGTACCACCTATCATGGTGTCTATCTTAGCTCTGAGTATATTGTTGGATAAGGTGTCTAAGTCCATAACTATTTATGGTATGTACATGACCCGACCCGACGTGGTCGATTTAGGTTACATGGCACCATGCATTTGGATAAACTAAATGAGAGAAATAACACTTATGGTTTCTTAATATATTATAAGTTCTAATATATTAATAATATTATTTAATTATTTTGATCAAGAATTAATTTAGAATTAATTAAGTGATCAAAAGATAACTAAATATATATATGAGTTGATTATGTAAATCATCCATAACTTATATAGTGGGCTAAGAGGCTCCATGGATTATGAAGTTCGGTTTCACCCATAGGATGCTCCATGGAGTTAACCCATGGATCATGGAAATCAAGAGTCATGTTACATTAGGTTTTACATGGTGTAACCCTAATGCAACACACTATATAAAGCTCATGTTCTCCCAAAATCGACACACATGCATTCTTGAGGGCTAAGAGCCGATTTTTTGATTGTTAAGATTCTCTCCAAGTTTACTCCATAGCATTTGGTATTGTGTGAAGCATTTGAGGCATCACACTTAGGTGCTAGGCTCACAAGGTTTCAAGGAATCAAAAGCAAAAACAAGGTATGTTATTCTATCTTACATTTAAGTTAAAATGTTCCCCATGTATGCTAGATAGGATCAAGAACCTTGGAAATCAACTTTACATGAATTTTAGACAAACACAAATCCAAGGTTATTAGGGTTGCGTGTACACTTAAGAAGTGTTAGAATGCTTAAAACCCATAAGTGGTATCAGAGCCTAGGCTTATTTGTTTGCTATTTGTGCAAAATTGTGTTAAAAAACGAAACAGCTTGCTGTTTAGGCAGTGGACTCGCTGAGTCCTTGGGGGGACTCGACGAGTCCAAATGAAAATTCATCCTACTCGTCGAGCAGGTTCATGCACTCGATGAGTAGGAGGCCCTGACAACAGATTTTCGACTTTTGTTGCTAGATATGGACTAGAAACATTACCCTAAACTGTTTTGGTACTTGAAAACCTGTTTTAGATGGTGTAATGTTTATTCTAATCCATTTACAATGGCAATTATCAAAAATTACAAGTTTTGAAAGTTTATAAAAACCATTAAAAGAACACAAGAGTTATAAAAATGAAGAGTCTTCGTTTTTAATACTCAAATCAATTCATAAGTTATGAGAAATGAAAAGTTTTGAAAGTTTATAAAACTTGCCCTCAAGTTTTGGAACAAGTAAAGTAATGATTAAAACTTTAGTTCCAACCCTTCAAATTTTAAAAGTTAAAATTCAACCCTTATACTTTATAATATTATAAGTTAATATATATATATATATATATATATATATATATATATATATATATATATATATATATATATATATAAGATCAAGTCGTCTTACCGCTAGTACGCCTCATTCACGAAGCCGGTCTATAAGGCGGGTATAAGGTTATTGCCTGTAAAATGGCAACTTAATGGGTGTCCACTCTCAACCACCACTTCCTTGATCGGTGGAGGGTCGTTAGCCGAACAGGTAGGACAAGGACTTATAAACTTTCATTAAAAGTATCATGAATATTATAAAGTAACCAAATGTTTTATTAAATTCCCAATCTTAGTTACTTTAGGAAAATGTGAATAAGGTGCTAATCCATGAAATTACACTTTACACTTTGTTTAAGTTGTTTGTGGAGCGTGTGTGGTTAACCGACACACTAACTTGGACTTAACAAGGTAGGTAAATGGTGACTTAAGGTTTATCATAGTATCGGTGGAGCGTGTGTGGTTAACCGGCACATCGATTGAGTGATAAACATTAAGGATACCAAGTGATTTGCATGATTACTTCACACCTCATTTTGTGATCCTCGGTATACCAGTCACAAAACTTGGACGGCACACTCGAGATTGAAATATGCCTTTGAAAAGTTCATTGAATCTCTAAAGAATCTAGGAATTATTAAGAACCAAATAAAAAACTTAATATTTTAATATTTCATTTTTGGTGGAAATTGGTGAATCCTCATTCACCTACCTTTCAAATATGTTATTACTTAGATTACGACACACCTCTTCTAAGTATAATTTATTGTGATTGGGTCCTAGCCTTAATATTACATTTGGGTGTTTTATTAAGGACTATATCTATATCTAAACTAATATTTTCTTTCTTCTTCCTCAGATGTCTTCAAATAATGTTGCTTCTGGCTCTATTCCTAATGGCTCCTTTACCCTTATGAACTTGTGTGGTAAAGTCACTTCTGATGGATCCAAATTCAATGAGTGGATCAGAAACATAAGAATGATTAACCACTACGAGGACAAGGAATATGTCCTCGATAAGGAGCTTAAAGAGATTGATGAGTCCGTTGCAACTCCCCAGGAGATCGCTGACTTCCGGGCTCATGAAAGAGATGCCACCAAAGTGGCATGCATCATGATTACCACCATGATAGCAGAACTCCATGAGTCCTATGAGGACTACTACCCTTTTGAAATGTACCAAGATTTGATGGAAAGATACCATCAAAGTGCACGACAAGATAGGTATGAAATCATCTCCTCCATGATAACAACCCGAATGAAGGATGGTGAACCCATCACGGGCCACATGCAGAAAATGCAAAGATTTATGGACCGTTTGCTGAAGCTTAATGTGAACTTCCCCGTGGAGCTTGCAATAGATATCATTTTGCACTCCTTACCCTCGTGCTATGATCATTTCTGCATGACATATCACATGAATAAGGAAGAGGTCACACTCAGCAAACTTCAAGGACTCCTAAAGACCGCAGAAAGTGGTCTTAAGGGTAAGACAGTTGTTACTTCTACTCCTACCAACTCCGCCCCTGTCTTAGCAATCGGGAAAGGGAAGGCTAAGAAGATTAAAAGTCCCTCGAAGGTTACCAAAGGTAAGACCCTTGTAGGCTCCTCTTCAAATGGAACCAAGAAAGGTTTCATCACTCCTTCTGTTGACCCAAAAGAGGTTGAATGCTTCTATTGCCATGATAAGGCACATTGGAAGCGGAACTGCCCAAAGTACCAGCAAGATGTGAAGGATGGGAAAGTTAAACCCAACCATGCAAGTATTTACACTATCTTATCTAATAACTCACCCTATTCTAACTCTTGGGTCCTTGATACTGGTTGCGGTATTCATATATGTTCTGATTTGCAGGGACTAAGAAGAGGTGAGAATGTGGAGCAAGGAAGAATAAACTTGATCATGGGGAATAGGAAAGTTTCACCTATCACCAAGATTGGAATTTATACTTTATCGCTAAGTAGTGGGTTTAGTTTAGATTTGAATAAATGTTGTTATTCTCCAGAAATGGCAAGAAATATTAGTTCCTTTCATGCATTGTATAAACAAGGGTTTACCTTTTCATTTGATAATGAAGTTGGTTCGATTAATGCTTTCTTTAATAATGTTCTTTATTTTAAAGCATTACCTTGTAATGGTGTGTATGAAACTGTATCTGTTGTGGATAACTTAGGAAATAATGTATTGTGTATTGATTATGTTTAATGATAATAACTTGGATAAAGCATCATTATGGCATTGTCGTCTTGGACATATAAGCAAGAAACGCATAGGCCAACTCCAAAGGGATGGAGTCTTGGAGTCATTTGACCTAAAGTCAGATGATAGTTGCAAATCATGCTTACTTGGAAAAATGACAAAGTCACCCTTCACATGGTCTTGTGAGAGGGGTGAAGGTTTGTCGGATCTTGTACACACGGATATGTGTGGACCCTTCAAACATGCCACAAGGGATGCTAATTGTTATTATTTGACTTTCAATGATGATTACAGTAGATATGGATATGTCTACTTAATCAACCATAAGTCAAAGACTTTTGAAAGGTTTAAAGAGTTTAAACAGGAAGTCGAGAATCAATTGGGCAGGAACATTAAGATGCTTCGATCCAATCGAGGTGGTGAGTATCTTAGTTTAGAGTTCCTCGACTATCTTAGGGAATGTGGGATTGTCTCACAATTGAAACCTCCTAGGACACCGCAGTTGAATGGTGTGGCTGAGAGGCGTAATCAAACCTTGTTGGATATGGTTCGTTCCATGATGAGTCGAGCTTCGCTACCAATCTCATTTTGGGGGGTATGTCTTAGAGACTGCCTCCCATATCCTTAATCTAGTCCTTACAAAGAAAGTTGCCAAAACTCCTCATGAGATGTGGACTGGTAAAGTAACCTAACTAGACCACATCAAGATTGGGGGTTGCGAGGCTTTCGTAAGACGCGAGACTCATGATAAGCTCGAACCTCAAAGTGAGAAGTGTATTTTCATCGGCTACCCACAGAAATCCTTTGGTTACCTCTTCTACAGACCTAGTGAAAATGTGGTCTTTGTAGCTAGGAGGGCTGTCCTTCGAGAAAGAGAGAATTCATAAGCCAAGGAAACAGTGGGAGGAAAGTTGACCTTGAAGAAATTCAAGAGTCAAGTGGTGAAGGAACTTCAAACCCTACCTGTTGTGCCAATTGACGAGTCTGTACCTCTGAGGCGTTCCACGAGAGTTAGGAATGCATATGAGCATTACTATGGATTCCATATTACTGCGGAAGGTGATACACTTATCAGTGATGAGACAATGATAGTTCTAGATGAACCTAACAGTTACGCGAAAGCCATGGCAGGCCCTGAGTTAACCAAGTGGAAAGAGGCAATGGACAGCGAGATACAGTCCATGCATAACAATCAAGTTTGGAACTTGGTTGAGAATGTACCAGGTCGTAAGACCGTAGGGTGCAAATGGATCTTCAAGAAGAAGACCGACATGGATGGTCATGTACACACTTATAAGGCACGACTGGTTGCAAAGGGTTTCTCTCAAACTCCAGGAGTTGATTATGATGAGACCTTTTCTCCAGTGGCCAAGATTAAGTCTATTAGGGTTCTGTTAGCCATCGCTGCATTTCATGATTATGAAATATGGCAAATGGATGTCAAAAATGCTTTCCTTAATGGAAAGTTGGCTGAAGATGTTTACATGAGTTAGCCAGAGGGTTTTGTCAGTACGGAGTACCCTAATTGACTGTGTAAACTTGGAAATCCATTTATGGATTAAAGAAAGCACCTCGCAGATGGAATCTTTGATTTGATGAGAAAGTCAAAGAGTTTAGCTTTTCTAGGAGTGAAGATGAATCTTGTGTATATGTCAAGGCTAGTGGGAGTATAGTTAGCTTTTTGGTACTGTATGTGGATGACATACTACTAATAGGAAATGGCATCCCAACTCTACAGGAAGTTAAGTCCTGGTGTGGGAAGTGTTTCTCTATGAAGGACCTAGGAGAAGCTGCCTATATTCTAGGGATAAGGATCTTGAGAAACTGGAGTAAAAGGCTAATTGGACTTAGTCAAAGTACCTACTTGGATAAGGTGCTGAAGAGATTCAGCATGTAGGACTCCAAGAAAGGATAGTTACCTATTCAGTGTAACGCCAAATTGAGTAAGACTCAAAGCCCGAGTATCGAGGCTGAGATAGTAGAAATGTGTCGAATACCTTATGCTTCGGCTGTAGGATCGATCATGTATGCTATGACTTGTACTAGACCTGATGTAGCCTTTGCTTTAAGCATGGTTAGCAGGTATCAGGGGAACCCTAGAAAGGCACACTGGACTGCGGTAAAGAATATCCTCAAGTACCTACGGAGGACTAAGGACTGGGTCCTTACCCTCGGTGGGAGTGATGACTTGAGAGTTGTAGGGTATAGTGATGCTGGCTTCCAGACTGATATGGATAATTTCCGCTCTCAGTCGGGCTGGGTCTTTACCCTAAACGGAGGAGCTATCACTTGGAAGAGTACCAAGCAGGAGACAGTAGCTGATTCTACTTGTGAATTAGAGTATATAGTAGCGAGTGAGGTAGCAAAGGAGGCTATATGGCTAAAGAACTTCATTGGAGACCTTGGAGTTGTACCAGCTATAAAAGAGCCTATGGAAATTCTTTGTGATAGTGAAAGTGTTGTTGCCTTAGCTAAGGAACCAAGGGATCACGGGAGATCCAGACACATCGACAGAAAATATCACTTTTTCAGACATCATATAGAAGAAGGAATCCTCGTGGCAAAGAGGGTATCATCAGATGAGAACTTAGCAGATCCCCTCACGAAGGGACTGAGTCAGGTTAAGCATCTTCAGCATTCTCGGAGCATAGGGCTAAAGGATGATATAAGTTTTAGTAGTTAGATAATTTGGAAATTTGTAAAGTGTAATTGACATTTGATGATAAATAAAAGTTGTGTTTATTTATGAGGAAAGTGTTGTTATCTTTTGTCAATCGTTGGTTGTCATGAAAGTTGCATGTTTTGACTGTCATGAAGTTGGTTGTAGGTGTCAAGTTTTGGGACAACACTTCATGAGTACTCATAAGTTCTGAGTATTGGAATCAACTCACACTCACTGGTATCACTTCATGGAATTTATCTCGAGTGATCGTGAGATGGTAACATCATATAAGCCTTCAAACCTAGAGATATGATTTGTTGCCTATGAGTTGGTTATGCATTGATTGTACGAAAACGCATTGGTAACTCGATGTTATAAAACGTGCTTTTGTGTATAATTCAAGAAGTAGTAGAGCAAACATATGAGTCGAAGTTTATCTATTCCTTCTTGGATTAGAAGCTGATATCTGGGCCCCTCGATGATTTTGTTTTGACCTATGTATCGGGCCCAGTCAGAACTAAGTTGATGTGTTCAATTATGTTCTTTGTCAAATAAATCGGAAATTTGGAAACAAACTCCTTGACATTAAGCAAGACATTGTTCCATGTATTTGTTCGGCTGATATCTTGAACAGAGGATTATATGATCACTCATCTTAAATGGCGTATCATCATCTTTTCAGTTCCGAGAGACCTTGAAAGAGCTATGATTGTCGATCAGTTCCTAAAGTCATACTTGCAGTTATAGTTATTAGACTTATGCAAGTGGGAGACTGTTGGATAAGGTGTCTAAATCCATAACTATTTCTTGTATGTACTTGACCCGACCCAGCATTGTCCATTTGGTTGCATGGCACCATGAATTTGGATAAACTAAATGAGAGAAATAACACTTACGGTTTATTAATATATTATAAGTTCTAATATATTAATAATATTATTTAATTAGTTTGATCAAGAATTAATTAAGTGATCAAATGATAACTAATTAAATATATGGGTTGATTATGTCAATCATCCATAACTTATATAGTGGGCTAAGAGGCTCCATGGATTATCAAGTTGGGTTTCACCCATAGGATGCTCCATGGAGTTAACCCATGGATCATGGAAATGAAGAGTCATGTTACATTAGGGTTTACATGGTGTAACCCTAATGCAACACACTATATAAAGCTCATGTTCTCCCAAAATCGACAAACATGCATTCTTGAGGGCTAAGAGCCGATTTTTTTAGTGTTAAGATTCTCTCCAAGTTTACTCCATAGCATTTGGTATTGTGTGAAGCATTTGAGGCATCACACTTGGGGTGCTAGGCTCACAAGGTTTTAAGGAATCAAAAGCAGCAATAAGGTATGTTATTGTATCTTACATTTAAGTTAAAATGTTCCCATGTATGCTAGATAGGATCTAGAACCTTGGAAATCAACTTTGCATGACTTTTAGACAAACATAGATACAAGGTTATTAGGGTTTCATGTACACTTAGCAAGTGTTAGAATGCTCAAAACCCATGATATATACGGTTATGCATTCCTTGGATTGATGGTATTTATTATGTTGATATGTTGTATTGACCTGTTAGATTTGTATCCTAGTAGTTGCTATGTTGTTGTGCTGTAGTGATCTATTAAATTTGTGTCCTGGTATTTAGGATATTGCTATGAGGTAGTGATTTGTAGATACGTATGTTTACATGTACTTGTTGGTTATCTTCTAGTGGAGTGTCCTGGGTACAATATGTGGTCTTGTAGGATAACCTATGAATTCTTGATCTAGGCTTTCTTACTTGTTCCTTGTTTGGTTGTGGCTCTAGATTAGGATCATGTGTTTGGGTGGCTATCTTACCTCTTGTTACTTATGGTTACTCATTTCATCGAGGATAGCTGGTAGCAGGAGAGTATGCTGTGTGAGGATTAGTAGGCGGTAGTGAGTTGTATGATTGTTGTTTGCTCTTATTATGTGCCTACTTGATCCTGATTGTTTATATATCGACATATGGTAGTAGTTAGTGGAGGCATACTACTTTTGTGATGTAGGCCAAGATAACCGGTGCGGGTTGGCTATAATATGTAGGTATGGAGGCTTGGGAAGAGCAGTTGGAAGAAGGTAGTTGGCCAACAAACCCTCAGTATTCCAGCCTAATGGCTGAGTAGACCCAATGCATGTTTGTATGTTTATTGTATGGGGTATATTGGGGGAAACTCTCTAAGATTTATGCTTGCCCAGTTGTTTATTGTTTCAGGTATCATCGATGGCTATGGGAAGGCAAAGGCGGGACTGTAGACACCCATCAACAACATTGAGGATTTCACGTTTATTATAACACCCTGACTCTCAATAATTGTAATTGGGAATATATGGTGTTCTTAAAATGGTTTATAATTGGGAAGTTTTACTTTAAATAAAATAAAAAAATTTGTTCATGAAAATGGGACGTTACAAGTTGGTATTAGAGTCCTGGTTGGAGTGAATTAGAGGAACACTTGTGTGAATTCAGTCTCAAACTAGGATCCGAGAATTTTCACAAAACATTTTGAGAAAGAATTTATAAAAAAAAGGTTGGGTTAGGGACATGGACTCGGTCTCTTGTCATGATCTTGTTTGATTGTTGGCTTGGGATCGAAAATGTGGAACTTTAATTAAATTTGGTTTTTCAGGAAGATGTGGTGTGTACAATCAGCCAGTGCTCAAACAGGAGAGTGGTTCTCAAAATATCCATATAAGATTCAGGAAAGGATCCATATGGTCCCGTACTATTGAAAGCACAGGATCTGTATGAGATTCAGGAGAAATTTTAAGGCTACTAAGGAACTAATAGGAGTACGGAATAGTGTGTCGAGCACTGTGTTGTGATATCTGATCTTTCCTTGGTATATTTTTTAGTATGGCGGCTATTAGAGGCTTAGGATCAAGAGTTGGCAGCACTAAAGGGCAGGTTTGAGTAAGGAGGAGATCCATAGGATCATTGCTGCATAAGTGGCTGATGCGATCAGGGAGGTTACTACGAAGTTGTTTGTATTGGTCAAGCCTACCATGATTGAGCTATTCGATGATTGCTATGTTGCACTTTCTGAGAATGTTGTTGTTGCAGCTACCATGGCAGTTGTTGTCATAGGGGTTCTAGGAGAGAGAGAGAGAGAGAGAGAGAGAGAGAGAGAGAGTCTTCCAGTACTGGGACTTCAATAAGATGAAGACTCCGAAGTTTGAGAGGGTCAAGGACCTAATTGTGGTGATGAGATGGATATCTGATGTGGACATTTGTTTCTGCATATGTTCTTGTCTAGATAACCAGAAGGTCAAGTGCACCCTAAACCTTCTTAGGTTGGCGGCGAAGGATTGGTGGATATTGGTGACTAGTTTTTAAACTCTTGAGCAGAGGGCTACGTTGACTTAAGAGTGGTTCTCAAAGATGTTTGGTACAAGATATGTTCCCCTGGTAGAGAGGGAGAGAGTGGCTAAGGAGTACCTGGATCTGAGGCTGACGACCGCATCGGTGACGGAGATCACCAAGATTTTCACTGAGAGGTCTTTGTTTAGTCTTGAGTTCGCTCCTACAAAATAGGCTCAGAAGACTCAGTATTTGAGTATGCTCAAGATGGACATTCGGAATTTTGTTTCTACCCGATGATACAATATCGTTGTTGAGCTTCATGATGTCACGAGGAGATGAGAGATTGAGATAGAGATCCATACAAAGGAGCAAGGTCGGGATCCGGCTCTGTCCCAGCCCATAGCAAAGTGTTTCAAGTCTATCGTTCGTAGTTTGGGATCCTTGGAGGGGACGTGTGGATCTTTTTTGTGTCCCGGGTGCAACAAGGATGGACATTTTGGTAGAGATTGTAGGCGGAGTGTGAGAGTTTGTTTCCATTATAGCCAGGAAGGCCACATCAGAGCTCATTGTCCTTTTCTCATTTTCGATGAGGTGCTAGATCCTACACCCTTGGCTTGGCAATTCCCGGATGGTCATCATGGGACGACCGGAGTCCCTAGAACGAAGATTTGATTTCGCAGATCTTTATTTAGCAATTGTGGTGGTATTAGCATTTATCTGTATTTTTTGTTTGTGTTTCAAAGTTCAATTGTAATCTTGTATGATAAGTTAAATGAAATTATCTTATTTAGCTTTGTTTAAATTGATTTCTTGTTATGAATGGATTAATCATCTTTTTCCTCGGTTGTATGTGCATTGAAATTTATGAATGTTGCGTAGGTTCAGTTTCTCCTGCATAGTGGATATCAGTAGTTGGGATCAAGTGGTAGGAGTCCAGTTAGTCTGGGTATCGAAGGATTGTAAAGTTGTCAGACTCCAGCATATCTCAAGTGGGGGAGAGTGGAACCTCATAGTAGGAAGACCTTGTGCGAAGGTTCGATTCTCAGTCGGAATTTCCAAGTTCAAGACTTTCGTGCAGCTACTGAGTCTTTCGGTTTTACGTCAAGATCATCAACAATTGTTGGATTTCCCTTTAAGTTGTATTTTTTAGTTGGATTTCCCGTTCTTATTTGATTGGGGCTTGGACATCCGAGTCACGACCCAAAAGACCAGATAGGATAAGTTATGTCTTGTTGAGTCGAGTGGTGTTGTTGGTTAGTGTATTGGGGGTAGGCCCAAGTGTTGTTGGTTTGTGTATTGGGGGTAGCCTCGAGTGTTGTTGTTGATTAGTGAATTAGGATTAATCCCGAGTTTCGTTATCGGTTATTGGATCAAGGGTAATCCTGAGTGTTGTTAGTAGACAGCTAAGCAGGGTTATCGGAGCTAAGTAGGAGCGTGGCCTAGTTTGGTATGTGACTAGTTGGTTATCGTCGTGATGGTGCACTTATGTGCGGGATTAGCATGGCGACGTTTAGCCAAGGAGGTTTAGACCCGATCAAATCTGTGGATTTTCAGTTAGTTTGGTTCAATTTGGGGGTTGAATCATGAAGTGGAAGCGAGAGCTGATTTTGACGACGAAATCTAATTTAAGTGTGAGAGAGTTGTAACATCCTGTTTCCCGTGATTTCTTATGTCAAGGCTATGGGCCAGACCAAAGAAGTAGTTTGCCTATAAGTCTCACATACTATGAATATAAGTGTTTGTAATTCCATACAAACGAAAGTTACTACGTATAAATCTCATTTCAGTTCTATACAGGTAAAACTACTACATATAAATCTATTTCAATTCTATACGAGTTTGTATGTTAGGTATTATTATCTACTCAATACATAAGTAGTACCTAGGGTTTAAGTAGGGGGAAACTTATACTTAACATTAATACTTGTATATGACAAAGTATAATGTTTCTAACAATTTGCTACCATGAGCCTGTAACCGTTGCTATGACATAATACCTATGAGAAAAACCCACTGATGATTTCCATGAGGACAACCCACTCATGATTACCATGAGGACAACCCACTCAGTATTACCATGAGGAACACCACACTCTTCATCGACGCCGGAACAATAACAAGTAAAAGGAAAGTTCGTCACTCGCTTATGGTTGACTGTAGCTAACAATCACAAGTGAGGTAGTCAACCCGTACACTAATTATACACGACTTCCTCGCTCACACGGGATTAATAGTTACAGTTCAGAGGATTTCCACTAAGATCCCAAATCTTAGTTGATGAATACAATTACTCATGTAAACTTCAACAGCTTCCTATAGCTCTAACAACAAAAGCATTTTCGTGTCTAAAACCCTAAGTTACTAGAGTATGCTTTTAAACATTACTCCTAACTTCAAAATATTTAGGCAATATAACAGCTATAACTTGAAGGAAAAACCAGGTTTTATCTTGACATAAAACAAATAACAATAACAATATATAACATACCAAGTTTTATCTTATCATAAAACTAATAATAACAACATATAGCATATCCAGTTTTATCTTGACATAAAACCAATATTAACAACATACTTTATATATAGAACTTCCGAATATAACTTCGGAACTATATCGCACACAACATATATATAGAATCCTAAGTATAACTCAAGTTCTACATTAGTATAGTAACATACTAACAAGTTGATAATAATTGTATATATTCAAAATATTATATTCAAAACAACTATATTACGGTTAATATAACTATCTACGTTGATACTAATATACTATCATATAGGCATAATAGTAACGTATATACAATATTTAGTATGCATTTCCCCCCGAAAATATTAGAAAGTGGGGCCGTGAAACTCACCCTAGTAGCATGATTTTATGTTATCTAGGCAAAAACGGTCAGCGTACGAGGTCGTCGGGGCTCGGAATGCAAGAGGGCTTCAGCAAAGGAGAGAAAGGGAAGAATTTTAGGTGTAAGAATGGCTGAAGTCGGACTTGCTATTTATAGTAAGATTTTTAGAACCTCACGTCGTGACTTTATAAGGCTCACGTCGTGAGTCCTGCATGATCATCCCGTAGACTTGCCATTTGTGTCCCTAGCTTCGGAAGGTGGCCATGTGACTTCTCACGTCGTGAATAACTCCTTGTTCACGTCGTGAGTTTGGATGCTATCCCCTCGCAGCCTTGTCACACCTTCTAGATCCGAAATGTAGCGGTTTGAGTCCTCACGTCATGAGTTTTATGCTCACGTCGTGACTTCTGTCAAATTAGGGTTTCTAACAGCGACATCTTCGGAAGGCCATAACTTTTGCATACGAACTCCATTTTTGATGTTCATTATATCCACGCATAGGTATTTACTGTTGGGCTTTGAGCATTCTAACACTTCCTAAGTGTACATGCAACCCTAATAAACCTTGGATCTATGTTTGTCTAAGATACATGCAAATAATTATTTTTCCAAGGTTCATATCCTAACTAGCATGGCATGAGGAACATGAATCAAATAAAGCTAGTAGAAATACTTACCTTGAAGTTGTAGTTGATTGCTTGGAGTTTTAGAGCCTAGAACCAATAGTGTGGATGCCTCAAGTGGAAATCACAAATCACCACAAACTTGGAACTTTGAGAGAATAGTCACTACTATCTTGAAATCGGCCCTCACCTCAACAAGTGTCAACTCGTGTGATTTCAAGAACCAAAGCCTCCTTTATATAGTGTGATGGATTAGGGTTACTTCCATGTAAACCCTAATACCCATGTCTCTTCATTTCCATGAGATCCATGGGTTAAAGCTCCATGGAGTATCCATGGACTTTTCCCATGCAAGCCTAGCCCATTCCAAATAAGCACCAGCCCACACTATATAAATATAGAAGCCCATATTTAATTAGTAATATCTTTGATCTCTAAATTAATCCTAGATTAATTATAGATCACTACTAATTAAATAATATGATCTTATATTAATATATTAGAACTTATAATATATTAATAAATCATAACTTGTACTATTCTCAAATATTATCCATAAATTGTTCGGGTGAAGTGCAACCCAAATGGACCATGCCGGGTCGGGTCAAGTATATACCAAATATAGTTATGGACTTAGACACTATATCCAACAGTCTCCCACTTGGATAAGTCTAGTAACTATATTTGCAAGTATAACTTCAGGAACCGATCAGCAATCGTAGCTCTTTAAACTCTGTTGAACTAGAACGCGCCATTTAGATAAGTGATCATATAATCCTCTGTTGTAGATATCAGCCGGACAAATACATGGAACATTGTCTTGCTTATTGTCCAGCATTTGTT
This sequence comes from Lactuca serriola, assembly GCF_051521515.1. Classification (NCBI taxonomy): domain Eukaryota; kingdom Viridiplantae; phylum Streptophyta; class Magnoliopsida; order Asterales; family Asteraceae; genus Lactuca; species Lactuca serriola. The sequence continues at coordinate 237,972,788 of NC_136411.1, forward strand.
TCCCGATTTCCGATTTGTTTGACATAGAACTCAACTGAACACATCAATTTAGTTCTGACCGGGCCTGGTACATAGGTCAAAACAAAATCATCGAGGGGCCCAGATATCAGCTTCTAATCCAAGAAGGAATAGATAAACTTCGACTCATATGTTTGTTCTACCACTCATTGAATTACACAGAAAAGCACGTTTTATAACATCGAGTTACCAATACGTTTTCGTACAATCAATGCATAACCAACTCGTAAGTAACAAATCATATCTCTAGGTTTGAAGACTTATATGATATTACCGTCTCACGATCACTCGAGATAAAATTCCATGAAGTGATTCCAGTGAGCGTGGGTTGAGTCCAATGCTCAGAACTTATGAGCACTCATGATTGTTGTAGCCATGTCCAACACCTTAGACCTCTGCAACCAATCATGACAGTCTTGATTCATACCTACTTCCGACATATGATCGACTGTGGAGGTTTGAATAATATGATATACCAAACATAATTATTCTGGAAGTCAAAACATGCAAAAGAAATATAGTAAACGATTGACAAGAGATAGCAACACTTTACTCATAAATAAAACACCTTTTATTCATCATCAAATGTTAATTACACTTTACAAATTTCATAATTTATCTAACTACTAAAACTTATATCATCCTTCAGCCCTATGCTCTGAGCATGCTGGAGATGCTTAACCCTACCCAGTCCCTTCGTGAGGGGATCTGCTGGGTTCTCATCTGATGATACCCTCTTCGCCACGAGGATCCCTTCTTCTATTCGATGTCTGATGAAGTGATATTTTCTGTCAATGTGTCTGGATCTCCCATGATCTCTTGGTTCCTTGGCTAAGGCAACCGCACTATTCTGAGCCACTGTCTCCTGCTTGGAACTCTTCCAAGTGATTGCTCCTCCGTTTAAGGTAAAGACCCAGCCCGATTGTGAGTGGAAATTATCCCTATCAGTCTGGAAGCTAGCATCACTATACCCTACAGCTCTCAAGTCATCACTCCCACCGAAGGTAAGGACCCAGTCCTTAGTCCTTCGCAGGTACTTGAGGATATTCTTTACCGCAGTCCAGTGTTCCTTGCCAGGGTTCCCCTGATACCTGCTAACCATGCTCAAAGCAAAGGCTACATCAGGTCGAGTACACGTCATAGCATACATGATCGATCCTACAACTGAAGCATAAGGAAGTCGACTCATTTCTGCTATCTCAGCCTCAGTACTAGGGCTTTGTGTCTTACTCAATCTGGCGTTACTCTGAATGGGTAACTCACCTTTCTTGGAGTTATGCATGTTGAATCTTTTCAACACTTTGTCCAAGTAGGTACTCTGACTAAGTCCAATTAGCCTTTTACTCCTGTTTCTCAAAATCTTTATCCCTAGGATATAGGCAGCTTCACCAAGGTCCTTCATAGCGAAACACTTCCCAAGCTAGGACTTTACTTCCTGAAGGGTTGGGATGTCATTTCCTATGAGTAGTATGTCATCCACATACAGTACCAAAAAACTGACTATGCTCCCACTAGCCTTGATATAGACGCAAGATTCATCTTCACTCCTTGAAAAGCCAAATTCCTTGACTTTCTCATCAAAGCAAAGATTCCACTTGCAAGGTGCCTGTTTCAATCCATAAATGGATTTCTCGAGTTTACACACTCTATTGGGGTACTCGGTACTAACAAAACCCTCTGGCTGAACCATGTAAACATCCTCAGCCAACTTTCCATTAAGGAAAGCGGTTTTGACATCCATTTGCCATATTTCATAGTCATGAAATGCAGCAATGGCTAACAGAACCCTAATTGACTTTATCTTGGCCACTGGTGAAAAGGTTTCATCATAATCAACTCCCGGAGTTTGAGAATAACCTTTTGCAACCAGTCGTGTCTTATAAGTGTGTACATTACCATCCATGTCGGTCTTCTTCTTGAAGATCCATTTGCACCCTACAGTCTTACGACCAGGTATATTCTCAACCAAGTTCCAAACTTGATTGTCATACATGGATTGTATCTCGCTATCCATAGCCTCTTTCCATTTGGCAGCCTCAGGGCCTGCCATGGCTTCCGTGTAGCTGTTAGGTTCATCCAGACCTACTAGTGTCTCATCACTAATAAGTGTCTCACCTTCTGCAGTAATATGGAAACCATAATAATGCTCAGGTGCATTCCTAACTCTCGTGGAACGCCTCAGAGGTACAGGCACATCAACTGGCTCAACAGGAGTTTCCTCCTCAAGTTGAGGGCTAGGGTTTGAAGTTCCTTCACCACTTGACTCTTGAATTTCTTCAAGATCAATTTGCCTCCCACTGTTTCCTTGGCTTATAAACTCTCTTTCTCGAAAAACTCCTCTTCTTGCTACAAAGACCACATTATCACTAGGTCTGTAGAAGAGGTAACCAAAGGATTGCTGTGGGTAGCCGATGAAAATACACCTCTCGCTTCAGGGTTCAAGCTTATCATGAGTCTCGCGTCTCACGAAAGCCTCGCAACCCCAAATCTTGATATGGTCTAGTTTAGGTACTTTACCAGTCCACATCTCGTGAGGAGTTTTGGCAACTTTCTTTGTAGGGACCAGATTAAGAATATGGGCGGCAGTCTCTAAGGCATACCCCCAGAATGAGATTGGTAGCGTAGCTCGGCTCATCATGGAACGAACCATATCTAACAAGGTTCGATTACGCCTCTCAGCTACACCATTCAACTGTGGTGTCCTGGGAGGTGTCAATTGTGAGACAATCCCACATTCCCTAAGATAGTCAAGGAACTCTGAACTAAGATACTCACCACCACGATCGGATCGAAGCATCTTAATGTTCCTACCCAATTGATTCTCGACTTCCTGTTTAAATTCCTTAAACTTCTCAAAAGTCTCTGACTTATGCTTGATTAGGTAGACATATCCATATCTACTGTAATCATCAGTAAAAGTCAAATAATAACGATTAGCATCCCTTGTGGCATGTTTGAATGGTCCACACACATCCGTGTGTACAAGATCCAACAAACCTTCACCCCTCTCACACGAGCCTGTGAAGGGTGACTTTGTTATTTTTCCAAGTAAGCATGATTCGCAACTATCATCTGACTTTAGGTCAAATGACTCGAAGACTCCATCCTTTTGGAGTTGGCCTATGCGTTTCTTGCTTATATGTCCAAGGCGACAATGCCATAATGATGCTTTATCCAAGTTATTATTATTAATAGAATCAATACACAAAACATTATTTCCTAATTTATCTACAACAGATACAACTTCATACACACCATCACAAGGTAATGCTTTGAAATAAAGAACATTATTAAAGAAAGCATCAATAGAACCAAATTCATTATTAAACGAAAAGGTATACCCTTGTTTGTACAAAGCATGAAAGGAAATAATATTTCTTGCCATTCCTGGCGAATAACAACATTTATTCAAATCTAAATTAAACCCACTACTTAGCGATAAAGTATAAACTCCAATCTTGGTGACAGGTGAAGCTTTCCTATTCCCCATGATCAAGTTTATTCTTCCTTGCTCCACATTCTCACTTCTTCTTAGTCCCTGCAAGTCACAACAAATATGAATACCACAACCAGTATGGTTGGGTTTAACTTTCCCATCCTTTACATCTTGCTGGTTCTTTGGGCAGTTCCGCTTCCAATGAGCTTTTTCATGGCAATAGAAGCATTCAACCTCTTTTGGGTCAGAAGAAGGAGTGATGAAACCTTTCTTGGTTCCACTTGAAGAAGAGCCATCAAGGGTCCGACCCTTGGTACCCTTCGAAGATCTCTTTCTTTTCTTCCCTCGACTTTTCCCGATTGCCAAAACCGGAGTAGAGTTTGGAGTAGGAGTGTTAACAACCGACTTCCCCTTAAGACCTGTTTCTGCGGTCTTGAGAAGTCCCTAAAGTTTGCTGAGTGTGACCTCTTCCTTATTCATGTGATATGTCATGCGGAATTGATCATAGCACGATGGTAAGGAGTGCAAAATGATATCTATTGCAAGATTCTTAGGGAAGTTCATATTAAACTTCAGCAAACGATCCACATACCTTTGCATTTTCTGCATGTGGCTCGTGACGGATTCCCCGTCCTTCATCATGGCTGTTATCATGGAGTAGATGATTTCATACCTCTCTTGTCGTGGACTTTGATGGTATCTTTCCATCAAATCTTGGTGCATTTCATAAGGGTAGAAATCCTTATAAGACTTTTGGAGTTCCACTGTCATCGTGGCCATCATGATGCAAGCCGCTTTCGTAGCATCCCTTTCATGTGCCCGAAAGTCAGCGATCTCCTGAGGAGTTGTAGTGGTCTCATCAATCTCCTTAAGCTCCTTGTCAAGGACATATTCTTTGTCCTCGTAGCGGGTAATCATCCTGATGTTTCTGATCCACTCATTGAAGTTGGATCCATCAAAGGTGACTTTCCCACACAAGTTCATAAGGGTAAAGGAGCTATTAGGGTTAGAGCCAGAAGCAACATTGTTTGAAGACATCTGAAAGAAATGGACAAGATTAGTTTAGATATTAGGAGAGTCCTTAATAAAACACCCAAATGTAATATTAAGGCTAGGATCCAATCACAATATATTATAACTTGGAAGAGGTATGCCGTAATCCAAGCTATAACATATTTGAAAGGTAGGTGAATGACGATTCACCAATTTCCACCACGAAAACCGAAATATTAGATATTAGGTTTTTTGATTGGTTCTTAGAAATTCCTAGATTCTTTGAGATTCAATGAACTTTTCAAAGGCATGTTTCAATCTCGAGTGTGCCCTCCAAGTTTTGTCACTGGGATGCCGAGGATCACAAAACGAGGTGTGAAGTAACCATGCAAATCACTTGGTACCCTTAAAGTTTATCACTCAATCGATGTGCCGGTTAACCACACACGCTCCATCGATACTATAATAAACCTTAAGTCACCCTTTACCTACCTTGTTAAGTCCAAGTTAGTGTGTTGGTTAACCACACACGCTCCACCAACGACTTAAACAAAGTGTAAAGTGTAATTTCATGGATTAGCACCTTATTCATATTTTTCCTAAAGTAACTAAGATTGGGAATTTAATAAAGCATTTAGTTACTTTATAATATTCATCATACTTTTAATGAGAATTTGTAAGTCCTTGTCTTACCCGTTCGGCTAACGACCCTCCACCAGTCAAGCAAGCGGTGGGTGAGAGTGGACACCCATTAAGTTGCCATTTTATAGGCAACAACCTTATACCCACCTTATAGACCGGCTTCGTGAATGAGGTGTACTAGCGGTAAAACGACTTTGTTCTTATATATATATATATATATATATATATATATATAATTAAATAATAATAATATAAGTATAAGGGTTGAATTTTAACTTTTTAAAATTCTAAGGGTTGGAACTAAAGTTTAACTTGACTTTACTTGTTCCAAAACTTGAGGGCAAGTTTTGTAAACTTTCAAAACTTTTCATTTCTTGTAACTTATGAGTTTATTAGAGTAATAAAATGAAGATTCTTCATTTTTCTAACTCTTGTGTTCCTTTAATGGTTTTTAACTCAAGTGACTTTTGGTTTTCCATAACTTGAGGACAAGTTATGGATACCATTAAAACACATTATGATCAAGAATTAGACTACCACATAGGTTACAAATAATTCCTATGATCATCTAAACATCATAAGAACAAGAACATGAATATGAACACTTTCATGAATCAAAATCACATTTAAAACTTTGTAATTTTGATAACTAGTTGTTGTAAATGAATTAGCAAGACATTACACCAACTAAAACAAGTTTTCAAGTACCAAAACAGTTTAGGGTAATGTTTCTAATCCATTTCCAGCAACTAAAGTCGAAAATCTGGAGTCTGTCGACCCTACTCGCCGAGTGCATGAACCTACTCGACGAGTAGGTTGAAGATACAGGTGAACTCGTCGAGTCCCCCCATGGACTCGCCGAGTCCAGCAGTCAGACAGCAAGTTTTTCGACTTTCTCCATAATATTGCAACAAGTATCAAACAAACAAGCCTAGGCTCTGATACCACTGTTGGGTTTTGAGCATTCTAACACTTCCTAAGTGTACATGCAACCCTAATAAACCTTGGATCTATGTTTGTCTAAGATACATGCAAATAATTATTTTTCCAAGGTTCATATCCTAACTAGCATGGCATGGGGAACATGAATCAAATAAAGCTAGTAGAAATACTTACCTTGAAGTTGTAGTTGATTGCTTGGAGTTTTAGAGCCTAGCACCAATAGTGTGGATGCCTCAAGTGGAAATCACAAATCACCACAAACTTGGAACTTTGAGAGAATAGTCACTACTATCTTGAAATCGGCCCTCACCTCAACAAGTGTCAACTCGTGTGATTTCAAGAACCAAAGCCTCCTTTATATAGTGTGATGGATTAGGGTTACTTCCATGTAAACCCTAATACCCATGTCTCTTCATTTCCATGAGATCCATGGGTTAAAGCTCCATGGAGTATCCATGGAATTTTCCCATGCAAGCCTAGCCCATTCCAAATAAGCATTAGCCCACACTATATAAATATAGAAGCCCATATTTAATTAGTAATATCTTTGATCTCTAAATTAATCCTAGATTAATTATAGATCACTACTAATTAAATAATATGACCTTATATTAATATATTAGAACTTATAATATATTAATAAATCATAGCTTGTACTATTCTCAAATATTATCCATAAATTGTTCGGGTACTACAACTCTCTTTTAGACTTAAATAGATAATTCTAAGTCTATTTTAAATTCCTCTTATTATAGAGATCTATAGTGTTCGGTTTATCATAACTTCTTCATGCGAAGTCAGATTCAAACATTCTCTATATTTTTGGAATCGTATGGACATATACTTTGAGTTGTATTATAAAGAAGGTTCACATTTGTATTAGAATTTACCATGAATTACATAACACTCTTACCACATTATTAGTTTAACATAATCGCATTACATGATTTGCATAATCACATGTGATTGTCTATTGACCTATTTTGACTAGTGTTACATTCTCCCCCGTTAGAATAATTTCATCCCGAAATTTATCTTATGGATGGGGTTTTGTCAAACATTTGGGGGTATTTTCCTTTTCTCTGATCTTCATGTTCCCAAGTAAATTTAGGTCCTCGCAAAGAGTTCCATCGAACTTTCACTATGGGAATACGACTTTGCTTTAATCGTTTGACTTCTCGATCCATAATCTCAACAGGTTCTTCTATAAAGTTGAGTTTCAGATTGACTTGTATCTCTTCGAGAGGTATAACAAGAGTGTCATCGGATAGATATCTTTTGAGCTTTGATATGTGAAAAACATCGTGTACATTACTTATCTCTTGAGGCAACTTGAGTTAGTATGCGACATAACCAATTCTAGCTAGAATTTCAAAAGGTCCTATATACCGTGGGTTTAGTTTGCCTCGCTTACCGAATCGAATTACACCTTTCCAAGGAGAGACCTTCAACATTACTTTATCTCCAACTTGGAATTCTAAAGGCTTACGTCTTATGCCAGCATAGTTTTTTTGACGATCACGTGCCGCCTTTAATCGATCCTTAATTTGCATGAACTTTTCAGTTGTCTCGTGGATTATTTATGGTACAGTATGTAAGGTATCGCCTGTACGTTCTCTGGCCATCTGCGTATCTCCAACTTCTACCCAACACACTGGGAAACGACATTTTCGTCTATAAAGAGCCTCAAACGGTGCAGCCTTGATACTTACTATTGTTATAGGAAAACTCAATTAATGATAAATGAGTATCCCATGCACTTCCAAATAATAACACAGGCTCGGAGCATATCTTCTAATGTCTGAATGGTTCTCTCGCTCTGACCATCAGTCTGTGGATGGTAAGCTGTACTCATATCTAGACGTGTTCCTAAGGATTTTTGTAGAGATTGCCAAAATCGTGAAGTGAATCTAGTATCTCGGTCAGTAATAATAGAACTTGGAACTCCATGCAATCTAACAATTTCATTAAGATAAACTCTAGTTAGCTTCTCCATCTTGTCGTTCTCCTTAATTGGTAAGAAATGGGCAGACTTAGTCAATCTATCGATTATTACCTAAATAGTGTCGAACCCACTAGGAGTTTTTGGTAACCTAGTGATGAAGTCCATTGAAATCTGCTCCCATTTCCATTCCGGTATTTCCGGTTGTTGAAGTAAACCTGAAGGGTTTTGATGTTCTGCCTTTACTTTAGAACAAGTCAAGCATTTGCTCACATAAGTAGCAATTTCATCCTTCATGTTTGGCCACCAATAATGTACTTTAATGTCTAAGTACATTTTGTCAGATCCTGGATGCACGGAATATCTGGACTTGTGGGCCTCTTCTAAGACCAAGTCCCTGACTCCACCGAACTTAGGCGTCCAAATTCGATTCATAAAGTGTTGCGTTGCATCATCTTTTTGTATAAGTTGCTTTTCCATTCCTCGCAAAGCTTCGTTCTTGATGTTATTTTCTTTTAGAGCCTCAAGTTGAGCTTCTCTAATTTGTGTGGAAAAGTTAGAATGGATAGTTATGGTTAATGCTCGTACCCGATGGGGTTTAATATATTCTTTCTGGCTCAAGGCATCTACTACCATGTTTGCCTTTCCAGGATGATAATGAATCTCATATTCGTAATCATTCAATAATTCGACCCATCTTCGTTGTCTCATATTAAGATCTTTTTGGTCGAAGATGTGCTGGAGACTCTTGTGGTCGGTAAAAATAGTACACTTAGTACTGTATAGGTAATGTCTCCGGATTTTTAGTGCAAAAACTACAACTCCCAATTCAAGATCTTGGGGAGTGTAATTATTCTCATGCACCTTAAGTTGTCGTGATGCGTAGGTGATAACCTTTCCTCTTTGCATCAACACACATCCCAATCCTTGATTTGATGCGTCGCAGTATATGGGGAAATCTTCTGTCCCCTCTGGAAGGGATAGGATTGGTGCACTACACAACATTTTTTTCAGTTTCTGAAAAGCAGCTTCTTGTTTGTCTTCCCAGTTGAACTTCGTATCCTTCTGGGTTAGTGTTGTAAGCGGCTTGGCTATTTTGTAGAAATTCTCTATGAATCTGCGGTAATAGCCAGCAAGTCCTAGGAATTGACGCACTTCTGTTGGCGTCTTTGGTGCTTCCCAATTCCTGATTGCTTCAACCTTGGATGAATCAACATGAATCCCTTCATTGCTAACTACATGACCTAAAAATTGTACTTCTCTACTCCAAAACTCACATTTGGAGAATTTGTCGTACAACTTTTCTTTTCTTAGTAGTTCCAAAATTATTTGCAAGTGTTGACCATGTTCTTCCTTGGTTCGTGAATATATCAATATATCATTGATAAATACGATCACGATTTTATCCAAGTATGGTTTACAAACATGATTCATGAGATCCATAAACACTTCTGGGGTGTTGGTCAATCCAAAAGACATAACTAAGAACTCATAATGACCATAACGAGTTCTAAATGTTGTTTTTGGAATGTCATCTTCTTGTACTCTGAGTTGATGGTATCCTGATCTAAGATCTATTTTTGAGTAGTAGCTGGATCCTTGCAGTTGATCGAATAGATCATCAATTCTTGGAAGCGGATAAGATTCTTGATCGTTAGCTTGTTCAGCTCCCGATAATCAATACACATTCGAAAGGATCCATCCTCCTTCTTGACAAACAATATTAGTGCTCCCCAAGGTGAAAAACTTGGTCTGATAAAGCTTTTTTCAAGAAGTTCTTGTAGTTGGCTAGATAATTCTTGCATTTCGGATGGAGCCAACCGATAAGGAGATTTCGTTACTAGTGCTGCTCCTGGAATTAAGTCGATTCGAAACTCGACTTGTCGGACGAGTGGTATTCCAAGTAGATCCTCAGGAAATACGTCAGGGAAATCACATACTTGAGGTATGTCCTTGATTTCTTTTATCTTTCTTCTCTTATCTACAATGTAGGCTAAGAATGCGCTACATTTCTTATGTAGATATCTCTGTGTCTTGGTACAAGAGATGACTTTGAGGTTTTTCCCAGACTTATCACCATAGATAATCAGGGCTTTGCCGTTTGGTAAGGGTAGTCGTATGGCTTTCTCATAACATAAAATTTTGGCGTGGGGTGAAGATAACTAATCCATGCCAATTATGACATCAAAACTACCAATAGGCATTGGCATGAGGTTGACGTGAAAAATGTAGTTATTAAGAGTTAATAGATAGTTTTCTAGTATTTCATGTGTTTTCTCGGTTTGACCGTTAGCAATTTCTACTTCATAGATTTCTTTTAATTTGCTATAGTCATGACTTAAAATTTTCTAAACATCGGAGTTATAAAACTTCTATCTGCTCTAGAGTCGAAGAGTATGCTAGCATATAAATTATCTATGAGAAACGTACCAGATATGACCGAAGGGTCCTGGATAGCCTCTCTGCTTCCGATCACAAATGCCCTGCCACGCCCTATGCCTCCTTGACTCCTCAACTTTGGAGATTCTTTCTTGATATGTCCAACCTCTCCACACTCATAACACTTTCTTTCTTCACCATGACCCGTTCCAGTATTTGTTTGCTGATTGACTGTTGCAAGTGTTGAGCTCCTGCAGTGACTAGCAGTATGCCCCTTCTTCTTGCATTTCGTGCAAACAAAACAGTCACTTGGGTGATGACGGTTGCAGTGGTTGCACCATGCAGACTTTGATTGAGGGGTTTCTGCCGTCGTGGCCGCATAATTTGTTGCTACTTCTTGTCTTTTCAATCCACCTTGTCAAATTAACAACCCCTTCATTTCCATGGAAGAATTTAGGTTTGCAATTCATAAATTCTTTGTAGGTACACGTTCTAGAGGTCCCTACATTACCTTCATTTCTAACTCCACCTCTTGTGACATTAGATAGAGCAGCAGCAATTCTTTGAGCTATGATTTCTTCAAGTTCTGTTGTACTTATTGGGGGATTTGGTTCTATTGGTGGTTGTTGTGGTGCTGATTGTTGGTTAAGGTCTAGCCGAGCACTACTTCTTCTAGTCATTTTGTTTAGTTTCCTATTATAAATAACAAGAATTTTATAAGTTTTATGAAATATTAGTCATTTACTACATGAGTATTAACATTTCAATTATTCTTCATAGAGCATAACACAACGATTATTGTAATATATTTTATATTATAACTAGCAGTTACATTAGTTTATTTAGTCTTATAAGAGAAAAGTTTCTATAAACATTGAAAATTTTGCAAGGTTTTCTACATACTTGCTATAAACTTTACTCTTCTTGCCTCAGCTAGTCTGATTTTCTCTATTTACACAACCACTAGTTCTAGTTTATCTACCAGTAACCTAGGTGATGACCCAGCACGTCGGTGACATGAACCACTTGCTCCTCAAGTGCTTGAGTTCTCTGCTCAAGACCTCCTATGCACTCCTCATTTCTTGAGGTTTGATTGTAGAGTTCTAACTCTGCAAGCCTTGCATCGTGAGTAATCATGTCGTTGTAAGCAAAGTTTATACGATGGTGGACATCCATCACTGATTCTTGATCTTGTGTCCTCTGTCCTTCTAGCCTTCGCACTCTTCCGGAGAGATGAGTAGCCCTTCCGTCGGCAATTTCCATCTTATCTTCAATTTTCACACTTTTCTCAAACAATTGAGCTAAGGTGTTAACTTCAGACGATTTTGGGGGATGTGGTCGAGATGACTGACCAGTCTCATACATCCTAGCAGCTTTTTCTTCTACCACCCACCTATCAACAGTTTGTGCTATCCGTGCAAGTTCATCTTGAACTCTATGGGTTCCTAAAGATGTCACCTTCTGACTTTTCTTAATCTTTTGCCATATCGGTATGGATTTACGAGCCGTGCGCTTCATCTTTTCTCCTCCTGGAACTCGACGATAAAGAGTGTTTATTGGTGGTAAAGATGACGCCACCGATTCTGTCTCCTCCATTGGCTCGCTTTCTTCCATTGGTTCACTCTCTTCCCATTCATTAGAAGGTAAAGGTGCTCCATCGTCAGAAGGTATTGGATGAAAGGTAGTGAGATTTGTGGGGTAGTAAGGATCGCCAACTAACATAGGGAATGAGACTTCTTCTTCTTAATCCGTATCCTCGATGATTATCCATTCTCGTGATTATGCCATGTCGAATTCCTATACATTTTGGATCACCAAGTGTTTAGTCTATCAAATAGTACTCCCAAATTAAACAGTTCATATGATCTGATCATAATAAAATGTAGTTGCGCACCTACACCTAGTTGTGATAGGATCTATGCACTTATAAACTTTAGTTGGAATATTTGATCTAAATCATTGAGATCAAAAACATTCCGGGTATTAAGGTGTATTCTCATCGCGGGTCTGAGTCTTTATATATGACTCTATATTCTTATTTATTGTATTCACGCTTTAATTATTGTTTGTTACTTCAGGTCTATTTGATAAGGCTCTGGCCAGTCAGGATAGTCGAAAGGGAGAATCATTTTAGAATATAGCCATTCTGGAATCCAACAACCCAAATCGACATGTCTATCCTGTCACCGCTCCCGTAAGTAGTCTGTCAGTAGAATAATTAATAATACTTTTTATTTTAGGCTAAGGAATATACCTAAACCTAATAGAGTAAACCTAAACTATAGACGTGCTTTCCTAAGAAAGTACTAGTTCACTATAGTTAATAGCTCTGATACCAATCTGTTACACCCCGGACGTCGGCGGAAACACAGGGTGATGTAACGTCATTCTTTGTATCACAGTTATATAACATACATTGAACAATACTAAAGAAAATACATACCTTTATTGATAATTTGAAAGTTACATTATTGTTTTTCCTAGTACTTATTACATAATATCCGACTATGGCATACTTCTTAATGAACATAAATATAATAGTAAAACTTCTCCCGTTTTAATACATACCAGCTTTTCAAGTTCCTGAAAACACATGCATTTTAAAATACGTCAACATAAAGTTGGTGAGTCCACAGGTTTTGACTTAATATAAAAATAATACATTTTCCATGTTCAAAAGTATGGTTTTGAAAGTATCATTTTGACTCTCCAACGTTTAGCATATATATATATATATATATATATATATATATATATATATATATATATATATATATATATATATATATATATCCTAGAGTAGTTTACCTATAAGTCTCATATACTATGAATATAAGTGTTTGTAATTCCATACAAACGAAAGTTACTACGTATAAATCTCATTTCAGTTCCATACAAGTAAAACCACTACATAAATCTATTTCAATTCTACACGAGTTTGTATGTTAGGTATTATTATCTACTCAATACACAAGTAGTACCTAGGGTATTAGTAGGGGGAAACTTATACTTAACATTAATACTTGTATATGACAAAGTATAATGTTTCTAACAATTTGCTACCATGAGCCTGTAACCGTTGCTATGACATAATACCTCTGAGAAAAACCCACTCATGATTTTGATGAGGACAACCCATTCATGATTACCATGAGGACAACCCACTCAGGATTACCATGAGGAACACCGCACTCTTCATCGACGCCGGAACAATAACAAGTAAAAGGAAAGTTCGTCACTCGCTTATGGTTGATTGTAGCTAACAATCACAAGTGAGGTAGTCAACCCGTATACTAATTATACACGACTTCCTCACTCACACGGGATTAACAGTTACAGTTCAGAGGATTTCCGCTAAGATCCACAATCTTAGTTGATGAATACAATTACTCATGTAGACTTCGACGGCTTCCTATAGCTCTAACAACAAAAGCATTTTCGTGTCTAAAACCCTAAGTTACTAGAGTATGCTTTTAAACATTACTCCTAACTTCAAAATATTTAGGCAGTATAACAGCTATAACTTGAAGGAAAAACCAGGTTTTATCTTGACATAAAACAAATAATAACAACAATATATAACATACCAAGTTTTATCTTATCGTAAAACTAATAATAACAACATATAGCATATCCAGTTTTATCTTGACATAAAACCAATATTAACAACATACTTTATATATAGAACTTCCGAATATAACTTCGGAACTATATCGCACACAACATATATATATATATATATATATATATATATAATCCTAAGTATAACTCAAGCTCTACATTAGTATAATAACATACTAACAAGTTGATAATAATTGTATATATTCAAAACAACTATATTACGGTTAATATAACTATCTACGTTGATACTAATATACTATCATATAGGCATAATAGTAACGTATATACAATATTTAGCATTCATTTTCCCCCGAAAATATTAGAAAGTGGGGCCGTGAAACTCACCCTAGTAGCGTGATTTTATGTTATCTAGGCAAAAACGGTCAGCGTACGAGGTCGTCGGGGCTCGGAATGCAAGAGGGCTTCAACAAAGGAGAGAAAGGGAAGAAGTTTAGGTGTAAGAATGGCTGAAGTCGTACTTGCTATTTATAGTAATAATTTTAGAACCTCACATCGTGACTTTATAAGGCTCACATCGTGAGTCCTGCATGATCATCCCGTAGACTTGCCATTTGCGTCCCTAGCTTCGGAAGGTGGCCATGTGACTTCTCACGTCGTGAAAAACTCCTTGTTCACGTCGTGAGTTTTGATCCTATCCCCTCGCAACCTCGTCACACCTTCTAGATCCGAAATGCAGCGGTTTGAGTCCTCACATGGTGATTTTTATGCTTACGTCGTGACTTCTGTCAAATTTGGGTTTCTGACAGCGACATCTTCGGAAGGCCATAACTTTTGCATACGAACTCCGTTTTTGATGTTCTTTATATACACACGTAGGTATTTACGAGTATTACAACTCTATTTTAGACTTAAATAGCTAATTCTAGGTCTATTTTAAATTCCTATTATTATAGAGATCTATAGTGTTCGGTTTATCATAACTTCTTCACGCGAAGTCAGATTCAAACATTCTCTATATTTTTGGCATCGTATGGACATATACTTTGAGTTGTATTATAAAGAAGGTTCATATTTGTATTATAATTTATCATGAATTACATAACACTCTTACCACATTATTAGTTTAACATAATCGCATTACATGATTGGCATAATCACATGTGATTGTCTATTGACCTATTTTGACTAGAGTTACACCTAACCCTAGTTTGAGCCTTGTGAGCAAAAAGAAGGTGTTTTAAGTGCTTTGGAGTGTTCTTGGTTCACCTTGGAGAAGAAGGAACTCATTGAAGAAGCGTTGGTTGCTTTGGAGCTTGTAGATCCAGACCTTGTTCACCTTGATCTTTCTTCTGGAGGTATAACGTTTGAATCTCTATGATGAAATTGAAAGATCTTGCTAGTTTTGGGTATTATGAGCTTTTGGTCACTTTAAGTGCATAAAGTTTAGATCTTGAAAGTTTTTGACTATGTTACGGATAATGTTGAAAACTTTATCCATCTAAACATCATATTGATTCAGATATGAAGGTTGGAGACTTGGACTTAATGGATTAATTTGAAAAATATGCACTTTTGGTCCCTTTGAGACTTAAAGACTAGATCTTTTTTGTTAGGACCATGCTATGGATAAAGTTGGAAACATTAACCATTATGGAGCTATTAGGATCCATAAAAATGTGATCTTGGTCCTTCTATCCCTTCCATGTAAGAGTTATGTTGTCTTAATGGATTAATAAGTTAGGGTTTTAGATGTTGGATCTTCCCTAGGCATGGAACGTCATAAATGTTGAAACTTTATGACTTAAGACAATATTTTGAAGCTAGACGTGAGTTTGGTTAAGGGATTACGTGCTTAATGAAAGAGTGGGATCAGGCTGCATACGATGGGCATATGTTGAGTACATTAGGCATACTCAACTACCTCAGACTTTGACTTTTGTTGACTTTCGTTGACCGTTGACTTTTTTTACCAATTTTGACATTGGCTCTAACTTGAGGATTTTGGGCTACTAATTAAGATTTTATCCGGTTCTGGTGTTAGTGGATTCGTGGCATAAAGCAGTGCATAATGGAGCATATCACAGTCTTTCAAGGTTCTTTGATTCAGGTTAGTTTCGCCTCACTGTATCCGTGGGTCGAAGGTACCAAAGTCGGCCCACTGTTTTTTGTTATATTTAGAAAAAGGATGTCATAGGCACTATATATATACATACATACATATATATATATATATATATATATATATATATATTATGTAGACTCTTTTGCCTATTCCTTGTTTGGTTGTGGTTCTACAGTAGGACCACCTGTCCGGGTGTTTATCTTAGCTCTGAGTATATACAGTTATGCATTCCTTGGATTGCTGGTACTTATTATGTTGCTATGTTGTAGTGACATGTTAGATTTGTATCCTGGTAGTTGGTATGTTGCTATGATGTAGTGATCTGTTAGATCTGTATCCTAGTATTTAGGATGTTTCTATGCGGTAGTGATCTGTAGATATGTATGTTTACATGTACTTGTTGGTTATCATCTAGTGAAAGTGCCCTAAGGATTGTATGTGGTCATGTAGGATAGCCTGAGAACTCTTGATCTAGGCTTTCTTGCTTGTTCCTTGTTTGGTTATGACTCTAGAGTATGATCATTTGTATAGGTGGCTATCTCACCTCTGGTTACTTATGGTTATGCATTTCATGGAGGATAGTTGGTAGCAGGAGAGTGTGCGGTGTAAGGACTAGTAGGTGGTAGTAAGTTGTATGATTGTTGTTTTCATGTATTATGTGCCTACTTATCATGATTGTTTATACGTGGACATATGGTAGTAGGCCAAGATACCCAGTGCGGGACTGTACACACTCATTAGCAACATTGAGGATTTCACATTCATTATAATACTCTGATTTTTAATAATTATAATTAGGAACAGATGGTTTTCTTAAAATACTTTTATAATTGGGAAGTTTTACTTTATATAAAATATAAAAAAATGGTCATGAAAATGGGACGTTACTATCCTCGATGCCAGAAAAAATCGAGCAAAAACTAGTAAAGTTCCTGAAAGATAGAAGTAAAACATTTGCCTGGAAGCATGAGGATATGACAGGTATAGACAAGAATATTATAACTCGTATGTAACATCCATAAAATTCATAAAAATTTAAAACTTTTTTTCAAGCATTCAAAAACCATTCTTTATTACAAAATGTTTCCAAAATATTTTCATTTCAGAGTATCCCAGAAATCAAATCATAAAAATGCGAGGAGGTGCACGATCACGCATTTGCCTTCCCACGATCATCCGAAGTACCTGAATCAAAATCCAAAACTGTAAGCCCGAAGTATAGTGAGTTCCCCCAAAATACCAACTCCATACAAACCCTAACCATATCATAACAATCAAACAACATGCATACAGAGTCTACAGTATGACTGGATTGTCGTAACCGGGCCTGCAGTCTCTCTGGCCCACTCTTGGAACCTTCAACAAGTCTGGACCGTTCTCCAGGCCTTCGACCTAAATGATATGCCCTAATATGTCTGCAATCTATCTGTTCTGCCTGGGGTCTGTTGGCCTTCAGCACAAAACAGGTCCGCCTCAACCCAACCACACATAGTCAATCAACACATAAATATCATACGCTAGCTAGCATGTACAAACAGTTAAACCGATCTAACAGATCACTAATCATAGCATCATCCTATATACCAGGATACTGACCTAACACGTCACTAACATAACACCATCCGATATACCAGGATACCGACCTAACAGGTCACTAAGCATATCATCATGCAATAACCAGGATATCAATCGAAAAGAAGGTGTAGATGTAAAATTGTAAAAGTCGAATATAGTGTATTGTATAGTTTCGCATTTTATGTTATTTTACTAAGTCATCTGTTTTGCGAAGTGAAAATGTCTAGACTTAGTATATTTTTTGTACACTCATGTTCCCTATAAATAGGGACTGAGGTTAGAAGTAGAAAGAGACTTTCATGAAAGATATCTCTTCTCTGCTTATTTTGTAATCAGTCTTTATCAATATGAGATCTGATTAATATTTACTCTTCGTGTTCTTAATCTTCAATCACTCAAATCTAACTTTGATTTCTCAAATCTCGATAACAATTCTCATCAATTGGTATCAGAGCAGGATTCAAACTGCTTAGATCTAATTTTCGTATTAGAATCATTTGCTTTTTGAGTTGCAATATTACTCAAAATTTTCCGCGCATTTTGGTTTTGAAAATCACTTTTGATCTTCAGATTTGAATTGATTCTGTCTTTGAATTGTTAAGTCGAGTAATCGATTAGTGATTAGTGATCAATTCATTTGATCAAATTCTCTATTTCATCAAGTTTTTCAAGTTTTCTGAAAATTTCCGTGTTCATCAATGGCGAACTTCAACATGAATACAATGACTTCTTTCTCTCACTTGCTTGGTTCCTCAACCAAAATTCCGATGTTAATTCCAGAATACTATGATCAGTGGGCTGATAGAATGGAAGATTACTTAAATGGAATTGATGAAGAACTTTGGAATTGTATCGATGGAACAGTACAAGCTCCTGCTAATGTTCAACCAATTGGACCATCCACTGCATCTACTGATGTTGATGATCAACTAAAACGACTGAAGAATAATGAAAAGAGGTGCATGAGGGAACTAAGAGGTGCTCTACCTCCTGTGGTTTACAATTACATCCGTAGTTGTAAAACAACCAAGGATATCTGGAACACTCTAAAAGAAAAGTATCAAGGTAGCGAAAAGACTAAGATCAACTCTGTGAAGCAATGTCTAGTTGAACTGAAGGAATTCAGACAAAAGGATGCAGAAACTCTTGAAAATTACTATGATCGTCTGAATGAGCTTATGTTTCGCTGCAATAGGTATGGAATCACAAGATCTCTCATGGAATTCAATTTAACTTTCATTATGGGTCTTCGCAAGGAATGACGAAGTGTGAGCATGATGATTAAGAATCAACAGAGTTTTGATACAACTCATTTGAATGATCTCTACAATCAGCTGAAAACACATGAAAGTGAAGTTTCAGAAATGTATGAAGAATCAAAACAGAGTATTGGAGGTCCTTTGGCTCTAGTTTCAAAGGTATCAGAAGTTGATGTTAATGAAAAAGATGGTTTAGATGATGAAGGATTTTTGATGAACTCTTATGATGAAGCTGTGGCATTCTATTCAAACAACAGAGTTAAGAAGTTTTTCAAAAAGCCTTTTAATCCAAAAGGAAAGGCTAGTGATGTGAAGAGTGCAGTCACAAAAACTGAAGGAGAGGAGAGGAAGAAATTAGAGAAACCTGATGAGAAACAAAAAGATGCGAAAGAAGTGAAGAAGCTGAAAGGTGACTCAGGAATTTACTGTCACTACTGCAATGGTGCGAATCACTTTGCAGCCGATGGCATGTTGCGAAAGAAAGAAGAGAAGAAAGAAAAAGTTAAAGATGAAGCATACTATTCTGAAAAGATTGAAGAGATACGTGCTAAGACCAAAGGAGTGTCTTTAGTTGCGAAGGGTGAATCTGCCGATGAAGAAAGTGGAACATATCAGATCTGGTCTTCAGGATCTGATGACGAGGAAATGAGGCATCCCACACATGGAGCAATGTTCGCAAGTTTTGAAGATTGCGAAGAGAACATTTCAGGGAGATGCTTCATATCTAAATCCACTGACAAATCACCCATGACAACCAAGGTACATGCAATACTTGAATCTTTTAATATTCCTTTATCTGCTTATGATGCTGAAATTGTTTCATTTGATGATACTATGGCTTATTTTGATTCTGTTATTGTGTCTGCTAGTAATGAAGCTAAAAAATTAAATTTGCAACTAAGTGAGACACGAAGAGATTTAGAAATAAAGAAGAGCAGAGTAGAAAAACTGGAAATGCAGATCAAAAATATAGATTGTGATAGGAATAATCTTACAAATGATGTTAGGTTGTTGCTAGCACAAAGAAACATATATTGTAATTCTGCAAAACGATTGTATGCAAAATTAACTGCTTTACATCATTCTTCTGACATTAGCAAAGAACAACATATGAAACTTTTACCTTTTCTTGAGTATGAACGTGAAAAAGTTGATGTTGTTTCTTATGATTGCGAAAGTACAATTGCTCAATTTGACAAAATACCTGATGATAGATATCCATATGGTATTGTCAAAATTGATGAATTTCTGAATGCTGATGAGTTGGTTAACATTGTCAATGAAAGTTTGACAAAGAGTGAACAAGTGAAAATCATAAAGATAACCGAAAATTCAACTCTTGCCTCACAATTCAATTATGTTGATATTGATGAAAATTCAGATAATGTGAGTGAAATCAGTAAGATAGAAGAGGAAGAAGAGGTTGATCGTTCTCAATTGTCAATCATTAATATCACATCTAAGATCAAAGGTAAAGAAATAATAGTTGATTCAATAGTAGAGGATGAAATTGATAAACCTTCAACTTCGCAACATTGTAAGTTTGATAATGTGGAAGTTGAAAGCTGGAAAACTGATGATACTAATGAGAACAAAGAAGAAAAGAAAGATTCAAATGAAACACCTCAAAGAGTTGTGGTTGATCAAGTGTTTGAAAATACAAAAGAATTTGACAAAATTTTAAATGACAAAGGCGCACATTATTTGGAAACCAACACAATGGTATATCCAAATTTTGTATGTACTGATAAAACCATTTTTCCAAATCAAGTTTTTGTCACTACTGGAAATGCTGAGAAAGTTCATCCTGAATTCAACAAAATGATTGAAAAAGATAATCAAAAGTCCACGACAGAAGGTTTTTTCGCAAATCAAAACACAGAAGAAAACAATTTAACTCAAAATCCTTATGTGTTTCAAGAACAAAAATCATTACAAAAATGGGTGGTTAAAGGTGAAAAATCAAACAAAATTTTTGAAAAAGTTGAAAAATCAAAGTTTGAAGTGAAACTAAATTCATATGAATTCAAATTGATGGTTGGAAATTATTCAACAGAAAATAATGTTTCAAAAAGAAGAGCAAGAAAAGCAATATTCTGGCAAGTTGTGTCTAATGACAAACCAAGAGATGAAAAAGAACAAATTTCAAAAACATCATCAAAATTTCAAAACAAAAATACACAAATAGATTCAAGTTTTCATAAACCAATAAACTCTATTGACAAGGTTCCATATATTCGCAAATATGACAACAATCGAAAATTTGAGAATTCGCAAAAATTTGCAAATAATCAAAAGTTTCAAAATGTTGGCAAATTCACGAATACTTCATCAAGTTTGAAAAACTCAACTCAAGCCAAAGTGAAATTTTCACCAAAACAAACAAAATTTCCAAATCCTTCAATCTCAAAACCAACCAAAGTTTCATATACAAAAGGAAAATCTGATGTAAGTACGATCAATCATTGGTTTGAAGGGAAAGGAAGAAAATATCAAAGTGGGAAGTTTTCAGAAGAACAAATCAAGAATGCATTTGATAAGTTCGCAAATAATTCTTCAACTGCTAGTTCAACATCTCATAATTCGCAAGTTCCGGTTCAAAAATGGAAACCAGTTATCAAAAATGCGAATGTTGTGAAGGATAAGATTACAATTAATGGAAATCCAAAACTATTGAATGACTATATCTCAATATCTAGATCTGATGATGTTGATATAATGGATTTTGTTACAAACAAAGTGAAAACATGGTTTTTAAATTCCAAGAATTTGTTTCATTCTACTAATGATGGACCCAACAAGTCTTGGGTTCCTAAATTCTTTCAATAAATGCAGGTGATGTGTGACGAGCAATATGATACGAAATGGTATATTGATAGTGGTTGCTCTCGTCATATGACTGGAAGAAAGGAAAACTTGCGAGATTATAGAAGCTTGGAAAATGCTGGAGTAGTCAAATTTGGAAATAATCACAAGTGTCAAGTGAAAGGCTATGGGAAAGTCACAAATGGAAACTTCACTGTAAACAGAGTTGCTTATGTTGAAGGACTTCAACATAATTTGATAAGTGTGTCACAACTTGTTGTGGGTACTGGCAATCAAGTTGAATTTAATGAAGAAGGAAGTATCATTTCAAATGCGAAGTCAAATGAAGTACTTCTCGAATCCAAAAGATATGGTGATATGTTTACACTGGACATCAAACCAATTGTGGGAAAACCTGCTGTGTGTTTACTATCAAAAGCATCTAATGATCTCAGCTGGCTTTGGCATAGAAGATTGTCACATTTGAACTTTCGAAATATTAATAAACTTGTAACTGAAGATTTAGTTCGAGGGTTACCAGTACTAAAATTTGACAATGATTCTTTGTGTGCAGCTTGCGAACAAGGAAAACAACATCGAAAAGGTCATCCGATTGTGATAGATTCAAAAATAGTAGATCCATTGGAACTTCTTCACATTGACTTATGTGGACCATCGACTGTTGCAACAATCAATAAAAAGCGGTATATTTTAGTTGTTGTAGATGATTTCTCTCGATTCACATGGGTGTTTTTTCTCAGGTTGAAATCTAAAGTTGCTCAGACGATGATAGATTTTATCAAAAAGATTGAACTCAGTCTGAAGAAGAATGTATGAAAAATTAAAAGTGATAATGGCTCTGAGTTTAAAAATCAAACTCTTGACATTTTTCTCACAAGCAAAGGCATTTCGCATAATTTCTCATCACCATATACTCCACAACAAAACGGAGTTGTTGAAAGAAGAAATCAATCTTTATGCGAAGCAGCTAGGACCATGTTAACATATGCGAATCTACCTCAATATCTTTGGGCAGAAGCAGTGTCCACTGCATGTTTTACTCAGAATGGATCATTTATTCATCGAAGATTCAATGTTACTCCATATGAAATAATCAATAATCGGAAACCTAATGTAAAATTCTTTCATGTTTTTGGTTGCAGGTGTTTTATCATGAATCTCAATGATAACTTGTCCAAGTTCCAAGCTAAAGCTGATGAAGGCATATTCTTAGGATATTCACAGAATTCAGTTGCATACAGAGTGCTTAATAAAAGAACAAGAAAAGTTGAAGAAACTTACAATTTTACATTTGATGATTACTATCTTAAACAAATGGACAGTAAATTTGAAAATAAATCAATACTTGTGGATTCAAATACTCCAATTGATAATTATGAAATAAATGATTTTGATTATGACTTAATTTTCGGAATTCCTAACAGGGCAATTGATGCAGAAAATAATGCTCCTGATAATCAAATATCAGAATCCTCAAAACATACTGATGATTCGACAATAACTTGTGAAAGTACGCCTGTTATTCGTGTGGAGGAGGATCATACGAGTATTCATGAAGATAGTCAGCCAACTTTCGAGGGGGAAAATGAAATTATGAATCATCAAGTTGAGGGGGAGCATTCGCAGAATCAACAGGAACATCATTTTGAAGTGGAGCATCAAGATGAAGAACATTTTGAGGGGGAGCATGATGAAACAGAGACAATTTACCTTGATGAAAATGATGAGTTTCATGAACTAAATGATAATTTTTCTGTTGCAGGATCTGAAAATGAAGATATGTATGAAGATGCACCATTAGAATTTGATCCAAATTTTCCACCACTTGAGAAATGGACAAGAAATCATCCAAAAGAACAGGTAATTGGTAATCCACAAAAAGGTGTGTTGACTAGAGCTCAAATTCGTGCGAAAAATGAGGTACTGAATGTGAACCAAGAACTATGTATGTTTAATGTATTTATTTCGAAAGTAGAGCCAAAGACAGTAAAGGATGCTATGGAACACTCAGATTGGGTTGTTGCTATGCAATCTGAACTGGCTGAATTTGAACAAAACAAGGTTTGGAGATTAGTTTTAAACCTTCCGATGTTTCAATTGTCGGATTAAAATGGATTTTTAAAAACAAAACCGACAAAGATGGCAATATTATTCGAAATAAAGCAAGACTAGTGGTTAAAGGTTGTTCGCAACAAGAAGGCATAGACTATGAAGAAACATTTGCACCTGTTGCAAGACTTGAAGCAGTTCGCGTATTTTTAGCCTATGCAGCTCACAAAGACTTTGATGTTTATCAAATGGATGTTAAATGTGCATTCTTAAATGGAGAACTAGAAGAAACAGTGTATGTTGAACAACCACCAGGATTTATAAGCAATGAACATCCTAATTATGTTTATATCCTAGACAAAGCTGTATATGGATTAAAACAAGCACCAAGAGCCTGGTACGCAACACTTACAAATTTCTTGAAACAATCTAAATTTAAACAAGGATCAGTTGACCCCACATTATTTCGCAAGAAAGTTGGGGGTCATCTAATGCTTGTTCAAATTTATGTTGATGATATTATCTTTAGCTCGACTGATCCAGCATTGTCAATTGAATTTGAAAATTTAATGAAAAGTCAGTTTGAAATGAGCATGATGGGAAAAATTAATAATTTTCTTGGTTTAAATATAAGACAGAATAGGGATGGAATCTTAATCAATCAAGAAAAATATACGAAGAACTTGCTTGAAAATTTTGGAATGTCTAATAGCACAAAACTCAGAGTACCTATGGCAGTAGGAACAAGACTAACTCATTCGTTAGATGCTTCTGCTGTTGATTTAACACTTTATCGATGCATGATAGGGTCTTTATTGTACTTAACTGCAAGTAGACCTGATATTATGTTTTCGGTTTGCAATTGTGCTAGATATCAAGCTAATCCCAGAGAACCTCATTTGACTACAGTGAAAAATGTTTTTCGCTATCTAAAGGGAACCGTTTCTTTAGGACTTTGGTATCCTGCGAAAACGGGGTTTTTCATTCAAGCTTTTTCAGATTCTAATCTAGGAGGATGTACTTGGGATAGGAAAAGTACGAGTAGTGGATGTCAACTATTGGATGGGAAGTTGGTGAGTTGGCAATCAAAGAAACAGACTTGTGTGGCTATATCAACCGCTGAGGCAGAATACATAGCTGCTGCTGCTTGCACTTCGCAAATTATTTGGATTCAGAGTCAACTTCGTGACTATGCAATAAACACGAAAAAGATTACTTTGTATTGTGATTCGCAAAGTGCAATTCGCATTTGTCATAATCCAGTACAACATTCAAAGACAAAACACATTGCTCTTCGATATCATTTTATCAAAGATCATGTGGAAGATGGGAATATTGAAATTCATTTTGTTAAAACAACTGAACAACTTGCTGATATTTTTACAAAACCTCTTGATGAAAAATCATTTGTTAGAATTTTAACAGGTTTGGGGATGATTAATGCGAATTCAATTTCAACAACACACGCCTAAAAGTCTTGTTCAGCAGATAAGAGTCAAATTTATTTAGAGGTTACTGTTCATTCAGAGGCTTCGCATCCACATCTTTTCGCATCTAAGATCATAACAACTAAGGTAAAGTTTACAACTATTTTTTTTTTTTGAAAAATCAAAAATCCAATAAGATTTTATTTTGTTATGTTTTTCATTTTGAAAAATCAAAAATCCAAAAAGATTTTATTTTGTTATGTTTTTCATTTTGAAAAATCAAAAATTCAAAAAGATTTTATTTTGTTATGTTTTTCATTTTGAAAAATTAAAAATCCAAAAAGATTTTATTTTTTGTTGTTTTGTTCTTTAATTTTGAAAAATTCAAAAATCACAAAAATATTTTTGTTTTCTTTGTTCTTTAAACTTTGTGTGCTGAGATTTTAATAGAGGGCTAAAATGCGAAGAGGTCTTACTTATGTGTTTTTATGGGAAGGTATCAAATTTGTTTTAAAAACTAGTTAGGATGTCCCTAGAAGCATGCTGCTGTATGTAGACCAAAAGCCTTAATATGACTCTATGTGTGTAAAGAAAGCCTTAATGAAATTATCACATGAAAATTTCTTCCCAAAAAGGCTTATATTCGCATAAGTCAACCAAGCTACCTTACTCTTCTCAAATGAGTTAAGAGTTTTCTGTTTTGTCCATTATAACAGAGGTACACTTCGATTCTTATCCAATCTTTTTTATACCAAACAATTCTTACACTCCAAATTTTTGAAGAGATTTGTCCTTGAGGTCTTTGATCAAACCAATCAAAACCTAGACAAATCACAAGTCTGTGTTTGTGATCTAACATCATGAGTCCGTGATGGAAGTGAAACCCAAAAATCATAAACCTTAAGGAATTGACGGGGAACTTTGTTCCAGATTTTCACGAAACCTTTGTTTCAGTATCAAAAATTTCGAAACTTCAAATCATATTCAATTCGCATGTGTGGTCTTGATCAAATCTTCACAACCAAGAATGTTTGTTACCCAACAAGATCCAGAACAAATTTTCTTTTGAATATGATTTTAGTGTAAGTTTCATTCGCAAATCCTTGTCATGATAAATATTTTCACAAGCCAACTTGTTACTGACTACACTGATCAAACAAGTAATTTCATTTACAATTTCTCACCTTATGTTAAGGATGATATGTAATGAAATTTCAAACCAATCCCAAATGTCTTTTAAAAAGAAGCCCTTCGATACTTCTCTACAAATATTCGATTGTAATTCACGGAAAACTACACAAGCTGTTGATTATCTCTCTTGATGATTAACGAAGCAACCTTTGCCTGGGGTTTTACTGCATTCATGTCCAATTAAATTTTTGACATCACAACAATCCAAAATTTTTTGTTTCTCATCTTATTTTGTTGACACAATGCACACACGAAACCCTTGAGGTTCTGAGTAAAACCAACTCAGACTGATGATTTCGCAAATCTGGCATATGACTTCACTTTATATCCCAAAAGTGAAAGAGCCTTGATTCCATGCGAAGGGTTTTAACGGTTCAGATTCTATAACGGGAAACTTGACAGGCTGTATACTCAAAATGGTTGGTATTCTATCCGATTTTCAAGGAGATGGGACAGTTACTTTTTGAAGCATGGTTATCTTTTGCAGTCATGATCCGATTTTCAAGGTGCCACATCGGATAACATTAAATGTATCCCGCTTTAATTTCAAATTAATTTTGAGTAACCTATAAAAGGGGGATCAAGAACACTATATACGGTTACGCAAACAGAACTCTCATAAAACTTCAAAGTCTAAACCTTGATCAAAACTTCATCTTTCTCAAAACCCTAACAATGGCAGCCACTCAATCCAACACTAATGAAGTTCTTTCTCAATCCCTGATGAAAATCCAAAGCACCAATTATCAAGTGGATCCAAACGTTTCCTCTTATCCTGAAGAATTGAAGATGCTTATCGTTGCTCTGAAACGATCACCTCTGTCAACTACCATGTTCAGTTCCTTCTCTGTTCCAATGGTATGGTTATCCCTGGCAGCTTCAACGGCGTCATACAATCACACAGCAGATGTGATCACCTTCAATTTAACCAACAACAAACGGGTTAAACTGTCCAAGAAGATGTTTGTTGAAATCTTGCTGATTCCAAACAACCCTCCGTTTGTCAAACTTGTCAACTCGAAAATCATTCACATGTTCAACAAGATGGGTCATCAACCGGAGCTTGAGAAAATCAGTGACTTTAGAAAGTCTGGTTTGTCGTGTATCTGGAATTTCTTATTTGGCATTTTTCTAAGATGTCTTACAGGAAGATCCATCGGACTGGATAGAGGAAGAATGGAAGTATATGCCATGGTTATGGGCATATACTATGATATCAACGTAGATTATGCAACCCAGTTATGGAAGGAATTTGTTAAAAGTCTTGAAAACACAAATTCGGAAAAAGGGATCTCATGTGCAAGATATTAGAGCTTGATTCTAGAAAAGGTCTATGAAAAAGAATCAATTCCAGTAATGGAGGATGCTGAAGTTGCAGAATTTTCTTTATACCAGTTTCCAAAGACGGTAGAAGATGATGAAGCAATCTTTACTCATGTTGCTCGCATTCCAGATGCGATGCTTCGCAAAGTGTCTCAAACTCACAAAGTTTTGGTGAGATATTTGCGAAATGTTGATCCATCAGAGCAGACTGGAGTATTACTAGATGTTGCTACTCCATCAAAGAAGAAGAAGATTAGCAAGAAAGATGCGAAGGGTTCATCCTCACCAAAAGTTCAAGATGAAGCTATTCAGACTGAAGAAACTTCATCAAAGTCAAAGAAAGAAATCATACCTTCTAAGTCTGGGGTATTGAAGAAAATTCGCAAGGCTGAGGTGAGTAGTAAAGGCGTTACTATTCGCAGTATTCAAGCTCCGGTTTCTCCAGGCAAGAAAAGACAAAGAGCTGAAGATGTTGCCAAAAATATGCAACGTACACTTGTCAAAAGGAGAAACATGGTGATTCGCAATGAATCATCTGATGAAGAAATCGTACCAGAAACTCCACCCGTAACATCTATGGTAAATGTTTCTTTACTGATTATTCATACTTCGCAAATTTCTACCACTCTACCACAAACCAAACCACTCGAAATAGTTCCTACCAAATCATTTTCTGAGGAGCTACCTATTTCTGATACGGTTGTCAACGTATCTGATACGGGGGCACCTATCTTGAGTGTTGCAACCACAATCCCAATCACCTTACCCATTTCATTACCAGTTGTTTCAATTCCAGTTACCACTTTATCCACCACTTCCTCAATTTTTGATCATGCTCTTCAAAACCCATTCACAACACTTTTTCCATCTCAATCACCCGAAAATCCTCAATCTTCGCAACCTTTATCTGATAATGAAGCTGAAGGTGGTGCCTTTGGAGGAATCCTTTCAAATATTCATTTTGATTCAGAGGAGGATATTCCTGATCATATGCTTATGACAGGAAAACAATTTAAAATCCTGAATCAAAAATTAAATGCTATTATTCAGTCGCAAGCTGGTTCTGGCAGGATGTCCTCTATTTCTGCTATGGAGGTTGATGTAATGATAAAAGGGGCTAAGAAGCGAATTATGGAGAAGGTTGATCAATCCGACAAAAATAATGAGCTTCGCATTCAAGCACAAGGGAGCAATTTTTCTTCAGCAGTAAAGGATTTGAAAGTTGTTGCAAAAGAACGTCATGTTCTTTTTGTACAAGATGTGAAGAAGGTTCGAGAAGATGTCAACTTTAAACTTCAAGAATTGAAATCTAAAATTGCGAAGGAGCTTCAAGATATTCATACTCAAAATGCTGAAGTTCAAAAGCAGATTGTGCAAGTTTCTTCAAAAGTACAAAAGTTTGCTGATGTTCGTAATTCTGAAGCAACTACTGAAGAAACAAAGGAGAAGCTTGCTCAGCTATTCAAGTTGGTGTCTGAGCTTAAGATGATGGTTTTGCAATCTTCAACAACACAAATTCTCACTCCTGAGTTCTTGACTCTAAAGATTAATACTTTAGAGCAAGCAATTCAGAAAGCTCTTGCTCCACTCGCAAATTTTACTTCTTTACTACCAAGGAGTGCCCCACCTGCTTTCACAGGGGTGCAAGGGGGAGAGAAAAGATCAAGTAAAGAAGAAGATACGAAGACAGTTGGGAAAGTTATATCTACTCAACTTATAACTACTCTTTCCATAATTACGAAGCCAATTTCCTCAACCACAGTAACCACAAAAACGATTGCCAAAGGAATCGTTATTGGAGAAAAAGATGGAGGTTCAAGTTCAAAACCTCAAACAGATACGGTGGGGAAAGGAAAAGGGATCTTATATGAAAAATCAAAGGAGGAGAAGAAAGCTGAGGTTGAAGCCGAGTTGGAAAGAATGAGGCAAGTTCAGAGCATTATGAGGCAGAGAGCAAGTGATCCTCCCACAATGAACAAAGGAGATTCTGCGAAGCTTTACTCATATGAAACAATAGAGTCAAAAGTAGTAGGAAGGGAGATGTACGAGTTTGAGAAGAAGCCAAAGAGGAGTTATGATATTGCGAACTCAGATAATTGTCAGCTGGATTTTCCAATAAATGAAATGTTATTCATTACTGCTCAGTACAAGATAAGTGAGAAGTTTGATAATCCTGATGATTATACTCACATGAAAATCAGATTTCATGCTGTCTTGGGGAAGAATCCAGATGAAGTTTGGTCTTTATTGAAGATCAAAAAGGTGCTGACAATCAAGAAAGACGTATTATTTGAAGATATGCTTCAAAATTTTCGTTATTTTGTTATCAGAGCAGACAACAAGCAGTATGACTTCACGGTAGCTGATTTTCCATTGATGAACTGCAATGATTTAATTCAAGTGGCTCTTATCTTGAAGCATATGGAAGAAAATAATCTCAAAGGCTCTGAGACAGAAGTGTTCAAGGTAGGCTTCGCACATGAGAAGACATTCATCGACAACTACATCGATTTTTTGGCTCTTACAGATGATGAACTGGCTAATGTGTTGGGTAGAGAAGTAAAAGTTCCTTGGGAAGAAACGTTATCCCAATCAGCTTTGTTGAAATATGTAGTTGGAGAAATATGCCTAAAACCATTCGGCATGGTGTTTTTGGAAGAGACACAAAAGGGAAACCAATGAAATTCTTGTTCAAAGTCTCAGAGATTGAAAGATATAATTCTTCGCAATATACGCACTTTATTGTACGTATGAATAATTGCAAGAAGAATAATGAAGGAGACAAGAAAGATCTCAAGAAGGTGATCTCCTGGTATGGAGAAGTGCGAAGGACAATCCACTCTGCTGTTCAAAAGCTTATGGGTTGAATAGCATCGACTATTTACAAAGGGGGAGAATGTAGATGTAAAATTGTAAAAGTCGAATATAGTGTATTGTATAGTTTCGCATTTTATGTTATTTTACTAAGTCATCTGTTTTGCGAAGTGAAAATGTCTAGACTTAGTATATTTTTTGTACACTCATGTTCCCTATAAATAGGGACTGAGGTTAGAAGTAGAAAGAGACTTTCATAACAGATATCTCTTCTCTGCTTATTTTGTAATTAGTCTTTATCAATATGAGATCTGATTAATATTTACTCTTCGTGTTCTTAATCTTCAATCACTCAAATCTAACTTTGCTTTCTCAAATCTCGATAACAATTCTCATCAGAAGGGTTGGCATTGGTGCCTTCGACCCTGTCAATATAGTGAGAAGAACTCACCTCTCAATCTCGAACTGAACTGAAAAGATAAAACTCCTGAAACACAGCTCTCAAACTCCAGCACCTACAACCACCATTGATCCAAACCTATAAATTCCAAATTACCAAAATACCCTCAGAAGTCAAGCCGTTCAACCCTTGGTAAGAGTCAAAGTCAACGGTCAAGGTCAACAGTCCATGTTGACCCAATTCGTCGAGTGCAGCTTACAGACCCGTCGAGTTCCTTTAGAAATCAGAAATTTCAAAAACCCGAGTCAACTCGCCGAGTTACCAAGTAACTCGTCTAGTCCATGCAACATCTAGAATACCAGGAAAATCCTAACCAACTCGTCGAGTCATCTCACTAACTCGCCGAGTTCATGCAGAATCCAGAAAGTGGGAAACCCTCATCCAACTTGTCGACATTACTATGCAACTCATCAAGTTCCTTCAGTCCTTTTCTCATTCAGACACTTTTAAGTGAAACCAAGGCTCCAAACTGTAGATCTAACCTCCTAGGGTGTAGTTACCATGTAAAGTTGATAACTTTACGTGCATGTAAGGCTTCAAGAAGCTAGAACACTCAAAACTAGCCTTACGAAGAGGTTTAGGGCATGGAGAAGGGCCAAAGCTTCATAAAGCTTGAGACTTTATGTCAATGAGGGTTTAGAGGAGTCCAGATTTGAAGTTACAACTTCAAATCGTGCTCAAAACCAGAAATGCTTCAAGGATAAGCTACAAACAGCCCTAAACTCTTGAATGAATAGATCTAGTAAGAAAATGATCAAGGTAATGACTTTTTACCTTCAAATGAGTGCCAAAACAATGTAGAACTAGATCTACTAGCCCCTTCTCATTCCAAGCTTCTAAATCTTCAAACCTCTTCAAGAAATGCACCAAACACACACTTTTAGCATCACACACACTAAAAATAGGATTAGCTCGATTAAGGTTTGCTTATGGATGTGAAAAGATGGTAAGGAGGCTGGAAGGAGGACTTAAGGTCCTTTAAATAGGGTGCAAACCCTAAGAATTAGGGTTTTCAAGCACAGCCTCTACTCGTCGAGTTGAGGTCCTCCAACTCGTCGAGTAGGTTCCATAAACCACGCGGCCTGATCAGTCTCTACACGGTGAGTTGGGGCATCCTCGTCGAGTAGGGCTATAATTATGAATATAAAAGCTTTAAAATTTATACCTAGGAGTCGGGATGTTACATCGTAAACTTAAAATTGATCCTTATTTCAGACCAAAGCACCAAAAGAGAAAAAACTTAGCACCAAAAGAAACCAGAACATCTAAGAAGAATTAGAAAAGCTCTTTATAACAGGGATGATCAAGGAAGTCAAGTTCCCATGATGGCTAGCCAACGTGGTCGTTGTTCAAAAGAAGAACGACAAATGGAGAGTATGTGTGGACTATATGAATCTGAATAAGGCTTCCCTAAGGATCCTTCCCCCTTACCACACATAGACTCCATGATAAATGCTATGGCTAGCCAGAACTGCTAACGTTTATGGATGCATCAGTAGGGTTCCAACAAATCCAAATGGAACCATCAAACCAAGAAGATACCACATTCATTACCATAATAGGTATATACTACTGTACAGTTATGCCCTTTGGTCTTAAAAATATAGGTGCAACATACCAATATTTAGTCAACTGGATGTTCAAGGATAAACTGGTGGACACCATGGAAGTCAACATCGATGACATGGTGGTAAAATCAAAGAAAGTTGAGGATCACATCATGGATCTTAAAGAAACATTTAACATACTAGATGAATATAACATGAAGTGAACCCTTCCAAGTGCCACTTTGGAATGAGGTCAGGCAAGTCCCTTGGATACACGGTGACTAAAAGAAGAATAGAAGAAAGTTCGGAGCAAATAAAATACATCATCATTTGAGATCCATGTCCTCGAAGAAGGATATTTAGAGACTAACAGGAAGAGTAGCAACACTTAATAGGTTCATCTCAAGATCCTTAGAAAGGTGCAAGCCTTTCAATGATATTTTGCAGAAGAACAAAAGATTTGAGTGGACTAAAGAGCATGAAGACGCTTTTCAGGAACTTAAAATTTATTTAATTTTTGCACCCTTGCTACTGAAACACAAGATGGGGAGCCACTCCTTCTATACCTTTCAATATCCTCTAACGTTGTAAGTGCATTTTTAGCCAAAGATCTCAATAAGGATCAACATCCCATATACTACATAAGTAAAATTCTCATGGATCCTGAGACCATGTATTCCCATCTTGAAAAACTAATACTTACATTAGTAACTGCTTCCACAAAATTAAGACACTATTTTGAAACACACACTATACATGTGAGGACTAATTACCCCATCAAGAATGTTATGCGAAAATCAGAGATGTCAGGTAGGATGGAAAAATGGTCCATGAAGCTAAGCACATATGACATCAAGTATGAACCAAGATCTGCAATAAAGTCACATGCACTAGCAGACTTTGTGGTTGATTTTAGTGGTGAACTACAACCTGAAGTAGAGTTAGAAAGCAAGAAACTCCACAAAGAATAAAGCATGGGAACATAGACACTATTCACTGACGGATCCTCAAACTTTAGAAGAACATGCCTAGGGATCATAGTAAAATTGCTACAGGGAGACATCATACCCCAGGTAGTCAGCTGTAAATTCGATGCAACCAACAACGAAGCTGAATATGAAGAATTGATCAGGGGATTACAGTTGGCCAAGGATCTTCAAATCAAGGATCTTCAGGTATTCGTTGAATCCTTATTATTAACTAATCATTTTAATAGATCTATGCAGTAAAAGGTGAAAGACTAGCACTATACCTCCAAATCCTGAAAGAGTTGGCCTCTGAATTTGAAGCTTTTAGCCTAAGCCAGGTTCCCAAATAATAAAATGTTGAGGCAGACACACTAGCCAACCTAGGATCTTCCCTTAGGGTCCTGCTAGAAATCAGGATTCCTATAACCCATATACTGATCCTGGTGATAGAAGATCCCTCCAACAAACCAAATGATCCCAATCACTATGACCAAACAACCACCGTTGTAATAATTGAGGATCCTGGCCCTCACCCACTTCCTCAAGATCCTAACCGCCAGGGTCCTAACATTCAAGATCCTCTACAGCGCTCCAAATCTTGGATCCAACCCATTGTGGAATATCTCTAACATGGCACAATCCGTAGAGAAGAAAAAAGTGAGAGAGCATTCAAGATGATGGTCTCATAATTTGTTATGATCCAAGGAAGACTGTACAAGAAATCTATGGCAGGTATATACCTTAGATACTTAGAAGATCACGAAGCTGCAGAAATCCTAAAAGATATACACTAAGGAGATTATGGCAACCACACTGGGGGTAGATCCTTATGCTCTAAAGCATTAGGGACCGGATACTACTAAACAATAATGAAAAATGATGCTTTTTTGCATGCCCAAAAATGTGACACTTGCCAAAGACATAACTGATGGGTTTTGGTCATAAGAACATCTTATGTGCTCATACAAACCCTAATGCTTGGATCTAGGTTTCTCTATTGTACATGCAATTCATCCAAGGCTTTAAACCCTAGATCTAGCATATGATAATCAATATTAACATAACAATGGGTTTAAGATATTACCTTGATTGTTATGTAGTAATAACAATCTCAAATCCTCCTTGTAATGACTTTAGAAAGCTTAGAGTCACAAATGTCACTCCTCTAATGGCTCACAAACACCAAGAGCAAGAGGATGAAGAAGAAGAGAAGGAGGCTGCCCAAAACGTGTGAAAACCCTAAGGAACATGTCCACCACGTTTTTGGGGCTTAAGGGTCCTTTATATACATGTAGGCTATTAGGGTTTTGAACTAGGAAACCCTAAACTGACTGCTTAAGCCCAAAGCAGCCCATGGACCCTTCTTTAATAAGCCTTGGACGATTTCTAATGGGTTTCCCCATAGAATTCGTCCAACCTTATATTATAAGGTAATCCATAGCCCAATTTGAATTATCTTATATTTACAATTCTAGTCCCTTAAGTTTAATTAATCTCTTTTAGCCACAAAATTAATTATCAATTAATTCTTGACTAATATTAATTAAATAATATGATTTCTCCTTTAATATATTATTCTCATAATATGTTAATAAATCATAATTAATCCTCTCTCTCCATAATTCATCCTATCAAGTTGCTTTGGTAAAGGCAACCCAAAAGGACCATGCACCATCGGGTCAAGTACATACCAAAATAGTTATGGACTTAGAAACTAATCCAACAATAAAAACATCCTATATCAACCAGTAGAACTATTACACACTATCGTTTCCCCTTGACCATTCATGAAATGGGGAATGGATATAGTTGGCAAGTTACCAAAGGCCCCTGGGGGAAAGGTATTCATGTTAATGATGATGAATTACTTCCCAAAATGGATAGAGGTCGAAGCCTTTGTTCAAGTACGAAAAAAGGAAGTGGTCTCATTTGTAAAACGAAATATCCTGACCAGATTTGGGATCCATGTTGAGATCATATACGATAATCCATCGCAGTTCATAAGCAAAAGGACTAGAGAATGTTGTACAAGTTGGGGGATTAAAATCATAATGTCCAATCCTATTCACCCTCAAGCTAATGGTCAAGCTAAATCCAACAATAAGATCATAGTCAACAATCTAAAGAAGAGGTTAGATGAGAAGAAAGGAAGATAGGAAATAGAAATTCCTCTCATCCTATGGGAAAATAGGACCACTTCAAAGGCAACCACTGGCCAAACTCCATACTCCTAGGTGTTTGGAATAGAAGTCGTGATCCTTACTGAAGTAGGAATCTGAACAACAAGATATCAACTGCATGTTCAAGAGAACAACGATAGGATCCTAGCCCAAGATCTTGACACTATCGATGAACTTAAGGATCTAGCCAAGATCTGCATTGCTTCTCATCAACAAAGGATCACTAAGGCATATAACAAAAACATCAAATTCAGAAGGTTCCAGGTAGGTGACTTAGTACTTAGGAAAGCATTCAAAAATATCAAGGATCCTGGTGTAGGAAAGTTGGCACCTAAATGGGAACGACCGTATCTCATTGATACAAAATTAGGAAATGGGGCATATTAGCTAGCTACCCTTAAGGGTAACATCTTGCCAAGATCCTAGAATGCCATCCATCTAAAATTATACTTCCTGTAAGTTATATCAATCATTTTCGAACAAACTCAAGGTACACTCTCTCTACCTTCTATTTTCATCTATTTCTTTTTATTCCTACAAAAACCAATACTAACTTAAGCATCGAAGGGGCGTTAGCCGAGCTAACGCCCACCCCAAGCTAACATTCTCTATGCACATGAAATCAAGGATCCTAACGCATAAGGATCCTAGCATCCAAGGATCCTAACACATAGGGATTCTAACATTCGATGATCCTGACGTTGTTGGATCCTGACATTAGAGGATGTTAGTATGATGGAATCCCGATAAATACATAATTTTATGATCTTGATGATTGCAATATGCAATTTTCGAGGTAACCACACACAAAGACTGGTCATCTCTCCTACGATTAAGGGTACATAATCCCCTCTAAGGTTTAAAATTTTAATTACCTCTTTCATACAAGTTAAGGTTTTTACACCTCACTTGCACGCACAAAATCTTACTATGGGATGTGAATAAGGGAATCATTTCACACTTTAGTGACTTGGCAACCCTCTTATTTTTGAACATATGTCAAGATCCTAACGTTTGAACATAAGGTTTATAACACCTACGTGTTATAAGTTGGGATCTTCCCCAGTGATTTCATAAGGTTAATAACACTTACTTGTTATCCTAAGTTGTGATTTTCCCCAGCAATTTACTAAACCTACGTGTTATCCTAAGTTGGGATTTTCCCCAGTAATTTCCTAAAGTTTATAACACTGACATTATATACTAAATTGAGACTTTCCCCAGTTACTTCTTAAAACTAGCGTGTTATCTTAAGTTGGAATTCTCCTTAAAAGTTTATTGAACATAATCGTGTCTTTAGAAGATGGGATTTTTCCAATAAACATCTAAGGCTTGTAGCATTATTATATTACAAATAGGGATCCTCCCCAGTTGCATTTGAAGTTGGGACTATTCTTAGTTAATTCTTATCATCCTCAATTTTCTAAGTAAAAGCTCAACAAGGATCTTCTTTGCTAAACTCCTAAAGCAAGGATCCTTTCATATCATACTAAAGGAGTCACAAGTTAAGACTTATCCTAAAATCAGAAGGTTACAAAAGTCAAAAATCACCAAGTTTGATCTTTCCTTAAACTTATTTTTCTTATGAAATGATGGGGAATTTATTCTTTTAAAGATCTTAACTACGTTAAAATCCTAGACTAATGACTAATTGTTCCAGACCTTAAAGATCTTGATTGCATTCTTAGTAGAGAAATTAATCGTTGCAGGTTGTTCAGGATCCCAATAATTTGAAGATCCCCTGAAATCTTACAATCATATCAAGCAAATTAACCATGCAAGCAGATAAGTATGAAACAACCATACATAAAAGAAGAAGTAGTACATCAATTCCATGAAAAACAAAAATTGTCTTGTACATAATTATGTAAAATGTTTTTATCTAACAGGCCCAAACCATAGCCAGGTTATCATTGCCTAAAGCTTTCTCCTCCTCACTCACTCTCGGCTGCTACCCTTCAGGAACTTAACTGGTATTAATAGGCTCACCCTTTAATTTGGCTAAGCCTGCTTGCTACCCAGCCAGATTCCAAGATCTTGCGTTGGCCACATATTCAACTAGTTTGATATGGGCCTCCCAAACAACCAAGATAGCGATGGCCTTTACCTCAACGATCACCTTTGTCATCTCTGCCTCGTGCTCCTCCTCTTTCTAGGCCTTCTCTTTGCTCAAAAGTTCCACCCGTTTCAAGAGATCCTTATTAGCTGCTTTCCACATTATCTCTTGATCTTTGAGAACTTGCTCAGCTCTCTCAGCATGGATACTCAAGTTAGCAGAGATGTGATCAGATACCTGACACAAAAAAGATGGTAGAAA
The DNA here is from genome assembly GCF_051521515.1 of Lactuca serriola. Taxonomy (NCBI): domain Eukaryota; kingdom Viridiplantae; phylum Streptophyta; class Magnoliopsida; order Asterales; family Asteraceae; genus Lactuca; species Lactuca serriola. The sequence continues at coordinate 238,010,780 of NC_136411.1, forward strand.
CAATAAAAAAAACATGCAAAAGGAAAAACTACATTGACACTTAAAACCTGAGAAAAGGATACCAACTTCTGGAGTGCATCCTCTACTCTAAGCTTCTCTAAGCTTAAGTCCATAACCCCAGTAGTTATTGTCTTTTTAGATCTCTAAGTTTTTTCCATCAGATCTATAGAAGTCCTTTTGAGAGGGAAAAAGGATGAAGTCGTCTCTTTCTTCACAAGTTGACCACTAGACATAGCCGTGTCAAGATCGGCAAGAGTGAAGTGAGCAACAGAGCATGTAACCTTGGATCCTGAGTGTAACCATAAAAGTCATAAGAAATTCGGATCCTTTATGAAAAAGAAGAATTAATCAGGGATCCTCACCTTTCGACATAGAGAAAGTGGCGAACGAACTTTCTTGATGACCGAGCCTAGATGATCTTTCTGATTTAGACAAGGCGAAAAACTCTCGATTCTATCCTCGGTGTCCTCATCGGGAGGGACAAGTTCTTCAAATTTGAAAGCTACAAAAAATCAAGTGAAATAAGAAATGTGAATATCATGATCCTTAGTGAAAAATATGAACCCTACCCTTTTTAACCAACGACTATGGTAAAAGGTTTCCATCGAGAATGGAGTCATGTTTCACAAAAAAGTACTTCCCTTTCCAAGTACCATCGTAATGCTTGCATTTCAATACATGAGGTGATCTATCGGTTTAAACTTTCAACAGAAAACGAGAATTCCAAAAGGTGGAAAGGTCATAAACATAAGCTAACCCGCTCATACTAATGTTGAGGCCCATAGAGTTGTTTAGATGATCAATCCAATAAAGGATCCTCTAAACTACTGACATGGATTGGATGTATGAGATCTTAGTAATTTCAAAGAATTCAAAGACAATTCCGGGAAAGGGATAAGTAAGACCTAAGGTAAAAGGATATTTAGGAAAACATGTCCATGAGGACGAAATGAAATCCAGTTGTATCCTTAGATCAAAGGCTCTAAAAATTGTACCGGTAGGGAGAGTTCCGGCTGATTTCAAGGCTTCGATATTGTCGTCATCGAAGGTACAAGTTTCCTCGTAGGAAAGGATTTTCTAATCTACAAAATCATCATCAGGTATAACAATGATGTTTATGCAAGAGAGAGCTCCTTTTTTGACCGTATTTAAAAGAAAACAAGGAAGGAGAAAAATAGACAAAGGTAGTACCTTCGATGATATTCAATGGACGTCTAGAAGTATAACTAAAAGAGTAAGATGAGATTGAAATGTTGCATACTCTATTAATCAAGGAAAGGTAGAAGGGTGATTTGACCCATTCCAATGGCTAGAAATCTATTTGTTGAAATTTAAATTACCGTATCCATTAGAACTTTTTACTTCGCTCTTTACTTTAAAAGTATACCTCTAAATATTTAAAAACTAACGTTTAAATTTCACAAGTATAATTTGGGGGCAATTTTTATGGGTAGGATCCTTAGCTCATATTCAAGATCTTTGATATTTCTGAAGCCTCAGGATCCTTAAACTTATCCCATGATCCTGGTTATTACCATTAATATTTGTAACACATATAATGACTATATTTTGCTTTATTTTTCACACATGTGTAGAACTCGTTAACACAAGACTTATTCTCAATGAAGAGTCATCTCAACCAAGCAAAAAACCCGAAATACCAAGTCAAATAACGTTCAAATGTTGATTCCAAAGGATCCTGAGATTATCAGACTTCTTGTTACTTACATTGGACTATAAATAACACATGTATCTAGCACACTACATACATGGTAAGCTCTAGCATTACACCTATACTCGTATTACCTTCAACATCTTTGTAATCTCATATTTAAAATCAATAAAATACATCAAGGCATGTGATCATTATCACCTTCCAAGGATTTATGCAGGAGATCCTAGAATGGGTAAAGGGCTTTCTTTGTAACTCACTTGTCTCTCTTTGATCATTTGTGGAGGAACTCGGCGAGTTGGAGCCAAGACTCACCGAGTAGGGTCGCGGATGTTCATCCGGGTTCACGTCCAGACTCGGCGAGTCCATTTATGGACTCGGCGAGTCCACGGTGTTTAATGAAACCCTAATCCCCCGGGTTTGGAGCCTATTTAAGGGCACTTATAGCCTCCCATTGCGGCTACCAGTCCCTTGAGAGAACCCTAAGTGATCCAAATCGTTGTGAGGAAGAAGAAGTCACTTTTGGTCCTTGTTCCTTTGGTTTAGCAAGAAGGAGGTGACCAAGAGCAAAGAGGAGGTGCGATTCTAGCAGTTCCAGAGATCAGAGACTTCATTTTGAGGTAATAGTTCGAACCTCCTTCAGTTTTGGTGTTGATCATTAGAGCTAGGGTTTTCTAACCCCTTTGGAGAGTGATTATGTGGAGCAAATGGTCCCTCTTCGATTTTGTGCCTTGGATCTGGACTCAAAGAGGTCCAGAGACCTTAACCCTTGGAGCTTTATGGATCAGTTTTGGGTTATTGGACTTAGGTTTCCATTTTTGGGACTAAATCTCCTTTTGATGCCTTGTTGTTGTTATACAAGCATCAAGTTTCGGACTTTACGTGACATTCATGCTTGGGAAGGCCAGATCTATGGTTTAGGGAAACAGATCTGACCTCAGGAGGCCAGGAGAGTTTGTGCATGGCATGAACTCGCCGAGTTGTTCTTGGGACTCTGCGATTAGGGTTAGGGTTTCACGTAAATTGCTCAGTGAGTAGACTTGCCGAGTTGGGGGATGACTCAGTGAGTCAGAAGGGGGTTAGATGATTTGAGTTTAAGGCGGTACTCGCCGAGTTGTTCTTGAGACTCGGCGAGTTGACTCGGGGTGGCCCCGCGATTCATGCCTGGTATGACTCGTCGAGCATAGGGAGGGACTCGGCGTGCCAAGCGGTACAAAGTGTTAGAGAATATGTGTGAACTCGCTGAGTCACCAGGGTGCACTCGGCGAGTAGGGTCAAAGTGTGACCGTTGACTTTTATTGACTTTTAGGGTTTGGTCAACAACAGAGTACTTGTGTCGAGAGGGGGGTAAAATAGTCTTTTACCCTTCTGAGGGTGCCAATGGCAGGTTGAGTCTAGTCTCGAGAGTTATATTTATAAGAGTATTTACTTTATGTGAATAGGCGGAGACTAGACAATATTTATACCGAGTCAAAGATTTACCGAGACGTCTGAGGTAATTCTTCTCACTATACTTTACCTTGAGTAGGTAATCGGAGTTATATGATACAGTGTTTGTACGCTATATTTGTGTTATGTGTTGCACTGCATTATTCTATGTGATTTATGCTGTGCATGTTTACAAAGTTAGAACCGGAAGGTTCACAAAGATAGAACCTGAGGGTTCACAGAGTCTGGGTGCACGGAACCACAGAGTTATAGCCTCGAGTGGCTAATATGTATTATATATGGTATTTTGGGGAACTCACTAAGCTTTGTGCTTACAGTGTTTCGTGTTATGTGTTTCAGGTACTAGTGAGGATCGCGGGAAGGCGCCGACTTGATCAGTACACACACGGGATTTTTATGTGATGAGATCTTGGGATTGATATATGTTATGAATTGAGTTTTAAACAATGATGTTTTTATAAATAATGAATGAATTATGTTTTTATAAAATGCGAAAAATTGTTTTGAAATTTACGGTGTTACAAGTTGGTATCAGAGCCTTGGTTTGAGGGATTCGAGTACACTTTCGGGCGTATTTGAACTCAAACTGAGGATTTGAGAAATATTTTCAAAAGAGAACCAAGTTTTCTAAAAAGAGTAAAGGATTTTTGGAAAACGCAGAGCAGAGTCGTGTGTACGATCAGTCAGCGCCCGAACGGTGATTTCCCAAAATACCCTTATGTTATATGCTTATGAGATTGATATGATGTATTCTCGTGCTAGAGTGGGCTAGATATTCCTATTAGGACTAGAGTGGCCTGATTTGTGATGCCTTAGCCTAGGGGGAGGTGAGCTGCTATGAGATGCTTGAGAGTGAGTAGGTAGCAGTGAGGAGCTTATGAGAGATCTGTTAGAGAGTGGGTTATGCATAATAGAGTACTTGGGACTTGGGATCCTAGGAAGAGGACTTGGGGTGTATGTTGACGCGGTGTGGACGGTAGTATTGGGCCCGTACTACTGAAAACATTGGGACGGTGTACAGTTCAAGTAAGAGTCTTCGGGATGCCAGGGATCAAGGAGGGATGAGTTATCGAGTGCGAGTATGCTCGAGTGAGTTTCTAATTTATCGTATGTTGTATTTCAGAGGTAGATCATAGTGAGGACACGTCATGCGCTAGAGAGCAGCGAGACTAGTGATGAGGAGATCCGCCGGATCATCCATGAGGAGATGGCTGTGGCCATCAGGGCAGAGATACCAGAGATGTTCGGGTCTATTAAGACCACGTTGATTGAGACTTTTGACGAGCATTATGCCACTCTTTCTGAGGCTGTTGTTGCAACGGCCACCGCAGCCGTCACTGCTGCTAGGCCGCAGGGGGGTGACTCGTTGTTGTTTAGGGAGTTCAACAACACGAAGCCACCAGAGTTTGATGGGACGCAGGATCTGATTGCAGCGATGAGATGGGTATCTGACATTGATGGGTGTTTCTATACATGCTCGTGCCCGGAGCACTTAAGGGTTCGGTTTGCGCTGAACCAGCTTCGCCTGGGGGCGAAGGACTGGTGGAAGTTCGTAACAACACACTATTCTCCAGTAGAGCTTGCTGCGGTGACCTAGGAGAGGTTCACCGCCATGTTTCGTGATGAGTACGTTCCCTCGGTGGAACGGGATCGGTTGGCACAAGAGTTTTTGACCCTCAAGTAGGGTACGGAGTCTGTTACGGTTATTACTAGGATGTTTCATGAAAGGGTGATGTTCTGCCCTGAACACGTGTCTACTGAGCAGGCACGTATGAGCAATTATTTGAGTATTTTGAGGAGAGATATTCGGGAGTTCGTGGCGAACTCCTCGTACCGGACATTTTCCGAGCTTTAGGAAAATGCCCGGAAGAGGGAGATCGAGCTAGAGACTCAGGCTAGGGAGGAGGCGGAGTCTCAGGGGAGGGATCGGCGACCGACACAGTCCCAGCCGGTAGCCAAGCGGGCCAAGCTCGCTGATTCCAGAGCAGAGAGCCAGAAGGGCCGCACTTATGGAAAGTGCGGCAAGGGTCATGATGGAGTTTGTAGAGTTGGATCTTGCTACAAGTGTGGCAAGGAGGGGCATATGGCCAAGGACTGCCCCAAGGGGTTTGCAGTGTGTTTTCACTGCAACCAGACCGGACACTAGAAGGCCGAGTGTCCGCTACTGCGAGGGTCAACACATGGAGCTTCTCAGGGGTCTGCCCCTACTGCTGTTAGAGCTTCTGATAGTCGGCCGGTGAAGACCGAGACGCCGAAGGCTCGGGGGAGAGCCTTCCAGTTGACTGCGGAAGAGGTCCTCACAGCGCCCGATGTCGTGGCTGGTATGTATTCTTTCATGTATTTACTTTTATGTTTGAGATTTTATGCTTATATTATGATATGCGTAGGTACTTTTCTTGTGAGTTCTATACCTGCTTTGGTGTTATTTGACTCGGGTGCGAGTCGATCTTTTATATCATTGGCTTTTAGTCAGCACATCAGTATTAGTCGAGAGGCGTTGAGTCAACCTCAGAGAGTCTCCATCGCCGACGAGAGAGCAGTGTATGCCATAGAGGTGATTCGAGGATGTGTACTCGAGATTTTCGGTGTAGAGTTTCCTATTTATTTGGTCCCGATTGCGATGGGGGACGTCTGTGTCATCGTAGGCATGGATTGGTTGAGCAGATTTGGAGCAGTTATCGATTGCGAGCGGCAGCTGGTGACTATAAGAGACCCAAGTGGGGGAGTTCTTACAGTGTACGGCGAGGGTACCCGTCCCGATTCAGCGTTTTGTTCGGCTGCTAGAGCGAGGCAGAGTCTACAGCAGGGCTATAGTGGTTTTGTAGCGTATGTTATGGATACGAGAGTTGGTGTAGGGAGGCCGAGTACGGTTGAGGAGGTTCCGATAGTGCGTGAATTCCCGTATGAGTTAGATAGAATTAATTAGAAGTGCAGGGGCTAAGATGTAATTATTCAATAGTTCAACAATATAGAGTTTCTAAAACCTACTAGGAATGGTTGGTTTTGTTACAGAACATCACTTGTGGAAAAACATCCTATACCGAATCTTCAATCGAATCATTCACAAAAGGTGAGTTCATACCCTTGCATTTTCATTATTTTTACAGTTTTAAGATAAATTCACATGGATAAGAAAACATGCACCTTAAAATCTAAGTGTCATAAGATTTCTCTCTGTTCGTGAAGAAATTTTTTCACTAAGAGAGATTTTAAGAAGATAGTGGTTCTGAAAATTCCGTTCTCAAATAGACCCTCACCCCTTTCACAAGTTCCAGTAAAAGGTGACTTGGTCATCTTCCCAAGTAAACAAGATTCACAAATGTCATCGTCCCTAAGATCGAATGACTCCAACACTCCATCCTTTTGGAGTTGGGCTATGCGTTTCTTGTTGACATGTCTAGTTTAAGTGGGGGAGAGTTGTAACACCCTGTTCTGAAAGTATTCATTTATGGATTCAGAGGCCAAGGCTAGGGGCGTTTTGGTCTTTTATGGGAAAATGACACATATGCCCTATTAAGTTTCTAGGGTTTACTCTTTTAGTCATTTAGCTTTTTTGGTGTTCTTATATGGACACCAAGTTGTGGAGAACATGTCCTTTAGTCCTATTTACTTCTTTTAGTGGGTTTAGGGGGTTGATTTTCAAGATGAAAAGGTTTTTTGCTCGATTGGAGTTCAAACTGATGATATTTTGTGTTCTTGTGATTCGTTTGAAGGAATGATTCCTTATCGAAAGCCAGTGATCCAATAAATTCACAAGTATCAAACTGATCTTTCAGTCGGCAGTTGCGAGGTGAGTTATCCTCACTATATCAACAGGGTCTAAGGCACCAAGGCCGGCAGTTTGAGTTGACAAACATTCCATTAGGTGGTCCTCATTTTACATGGAGTGATAAAGACGTCGGGGAAATCGCATACTACGAGGAAGTCTTTCATGTCTTTTTTTTTCTGGCTTGTATCGACGACGTGTGCAAGGAATGCACGATATTCCTTATACAAGTACTTCTATCAGTAATCTTGTACACACTCCAGGTTTGATATTGTGGCTTCATGTGCTTCAGGTAGAACGAGAAAAGCAGATGGTCTGCACCGCTAGGAATACTTGTACTCAAAACTTGTTTTACATGTGTTGTGTTTCATATTACATATGCTTTAACACTGATAATCATAACAGATAACCGTTTGAATCATGCAAAACGTCTTTCCCGAAGAGTTACCGGGTGTGCCTCCCGAGAGGCAGGTTGAGTTTCGCATTGATTTGATTCCAGGGGCAGCACCTATTGCCAAGGCGCCCTATCGCCTTGCACCTCTAGAGATGTAGGAGTTATCCTCCTAGCTTCAGGAGCTGTTGGGGAAGGGGTTTATACAGCCGAGCAGCTTGCCGTGGGGAGCACCGATCCTTTTTGTGAAGAAAAAGGATGGTTCGCACCGAATGTGCATAGATTATCGAGAGCTGAACAAGTTAACGGTCAAGAACCGTTATCCTTTGCCGAGGATCGACGATTTGTTCGATCAGCTGCAGGGAGCGTCTTGGTTTTCCAAGATTGATCTGAGATCTGGATATCATCAGATGAGGGTGCGTGAGGAGGATATCCAAAAGACTGCATTCATGACTCGTTATGGGCATTACGAGTTCGTGGTGATGCCATTCGGACTCACCAATGCACCTGCAGCGTTCATGGATCTCATGAACAGGGTATGGAGACCGATGCTAGATCGATCAGTGATTGTGTTCATTGACGACATTTTGGTGTATTCGAGATCCAGGGAGCAGCATGAGGAGCATTTGCGAGAAATCCTCAAGATGCTGAGATCGGAGAGGCTTTATACCAAATTCTCCAAGTGCGATTTTTGGTTACGAGAGGTGCAGTTCCTTGGTCACCTCATTAACCAAAAGGGAATTTTGGTCGATCCGGCCAAGATCGAGGCGGTGATGAGTTGGGAGGTGCCGAAATCTCCTTCTGAGATCAGAAGTTTTCTAGGGTTGGCCGGCTATTATCGGAGGTTCATCAGGGATTTCTCCAAGATTGTTGTTCCTCTCACCAGGTTGACCTAGAAGGGTGTGGTGTTCAGCTGGGGCCTAGAGCAACAGGCCTCATTTGAGACTCTTCGCCAGAGATTGTGCGAAGCCCCGGTGTTGGCTCTTCCAGAGGGAATGGAGGACTTCGTGGTGTATTGTGACGCATCAATATCTGGGTTGGGCGCAGTGTTGATGCAGAGGGGGCATGTGATCGCGTACGCATCGAGGTAGCTGAAGCCCCATCAGGCAAGGTATCCCACCCATGATCTAGAGTTGGGGGTTGTGGTGTTCGCCCTCAATATTTGGCGCCATTATTGTATGGGGTTCGGTGTACGATATACATGGACCACAAGAGTTTGAAGTATTTGATGGATCAGCCAAACCTGAACATGCGTCAGAGGAGATGGTTGGATGTAGTAAAAGATTACGACTGCGAGATCCTTTACCACCCGAGTAAGGCTAATGTTGTAGCCGATGCACTGAGTCGAAGGGCGGAGAGCGCCCCGATGCGAGATGTTTGTTTGAGATTGACCGTGATGGCTCCGGTGTTGGATACCATTCGTGGGGCCCAGGCTGAGGTCGTGAGATCAGAAAACCAGAAGAGAGAACGAGTTGTCGGGTTGGTATCAGAGTTCGTTACCGATAGTCGGGGGCTTATGACATTCTAGGGTCGTATCTGGGTACCATTTGTGGGCGGGACGCGTACCATTTTGATGGAAGAGGCTTATCAATTGAAGTTCTCGATCCATCCTGGGGCCACTAAGATGTATTTGGACCTAAAGAGAGAGTATTGGTGGCCCTGTATGAAGAGGGATGTCGCGTGGTTTGTTGAGAGGTGCTTAACCCGTCGTAAGGTTAAGGACGAGCACTTGAGACCGCATGGTAAGTTGCAGCCATTGGAGGTTCCCGAGTGGAAGTGGGAACAGATTACCATGGATTTTATCACCAAATTGCCGAGGACTACTAGGGGAGTCGACGCAATTTGGGTGATTTTGGACAGGTTGACAATGAGCACCCACTTCCTTGCTATCAGTGAGAGCTCTTCCGCTGAGAGGTTGGCAGAGTTGTACGTGAGAGAGGTGGTATCACGACATGGAGTACCAATCTCGATCGTCTCAGATCGAGATGTGTGTTTCACTTCCAGATTCTAGAAGAAATTTCATGAGGAATTGGGTACGAGGCTGCATTTTAGTACCGCATACCACCCACAGACTGACGGGCAGAGCGAGCGGATGATTCAGACGCTCGAGGACATGTTTCGGGCATGTGTATTGGACTTCGGAGGGAGTTGGGACACGTACCTACCATTGGCCAAATTTTCATATAACAACAGCCATCATTCGAGCATCGGTATGCCGCCTTTTGAGCTGTTGTATGGGAGGAGGTGTCAGACTCCCATCTGCTGGGGAGAGGTAGGGCAACGTGTGATGGGTAGTACGGAGATAGTACTTCAGAAAACGGAGCAAATTCAGCAGGTCAGACAAAGGTTGTTGACCGCTTAGAGTCGCCAGAAGAGTTATGCGGATAGGCGTTGGTCCGAGCTTGAGTTTCAGGTCAGAGATTTTGTGCTCCTGAAGGTATCTCCTTGGAAAGGAGTGATCCGGTTCAGGAAGAGGGGCAATATAGGTCCCCAGTATATTGGTTCGTTTAGAGTGACCGCGAGGGTGGGCAGGGTAGCATTTCTTTTGGAGCTACCTGAGGAGTTGGGGCAGATTGATGACACTTTCCACGTGTCACAGTTGCGGAAATGTATAGCCGTTGAGTCAGCAGTGGTGCCATTAGAGGGTATTCAGGTGGATGCGAGCCTGAATTATGCTGAAAGACCGGTGGCGATCAGGGATCGAAAGATCAAGGTTTTGAGGAACAAGGAAGTGCCTCTGGTTTTGGTTCAGTGGCAACATCGGAAGGTGTCCGAGATGACATGGGAGTCAGAGTCGGAGATGCGTGAGCAGCATCTAGAGTTGTTTCCAGAATGAGTCTTCGAGGGCGAAGACTGATTCAAGTGGGGGAGAATTGTAACATCTGGATTTCCAGGTATATTATTTTATTTATTTAATTTTGGAGTTTGTGGAGGAACTCGGTGAGTTGGAGCCAAGACTCGCCGAGTAGGGTCGCGGATGTTCATCCAGGTTCACGTCCGGACTCGGCGAGTCCATTTATGGACTCGACGAGTCCATGTTGTTTAATGAAACCCTAATCCCCCGAGTTTGGAGCCTATTTAAGGGCACTTATAGCCTCCCATTGCGGCTACCAGTCCCTTGAGAGAACCCTAAGTGAGCCAAATCGTTGTGAGGAAGAAGAAGTCACTTTTGATCTTTGTTCCTTTGGTTTAGCAAGAAGGAGGTGACCAAGAGCAAAGAGGAGGTGCGATTCTAGCAGTTCCAGAGTTCAGAGAATTCATTTAGAGGTAATAGTTCGAACCTCCTTCAGTTTTGGTGTTGATCATTAGAGTTAGGGTTTTCTAACCTCTTTGGAGAGTGATTATGTGGAGCAAATGGTCCCTCTTCGAGTTTGTGCCTTGGATCAGGACTCAAAGAGGTCTAGAGACCTTAACCCTTGGAGCTTTATGGATCAGTTTTGGGTTATTGGACTTAGGTTGCCATTTTTGGGACTAAATCTCCTTTTGATGCCTTGTTGTTGTTATACAAGCATCAAGTTTCGGACTTTACATGAAATTCATGCTTGGGAAGGCCAGATCTATGGTTTAGGGAAACAGATCTGACCTCAGGAGGCTAGGAGAGTTTGTGCATGGCATGAAATCGCCGAGTTGTTCTTGGGACTCGGCGAGTAGGGTTAGGGTTTCACGTAAATTGCTCAGTGAGTAGACTTGCCGAGTTGGTGGATGACTCAGTGAGTCAGAAGGGGGTTAGAGGACTGGAGTTCAAGGCGGTACTCGCCGAGTTGTTCTTGAGACTCGGCGAGTTGAGTCGGGGTGGCCCCGCGATTCATGCCTGGTATGAATCGTCGAGCATAGGGAGGGACTCGGCGTGCCAAGCGGGACAAAGTGTTAGAGAATATGTGTGAACTCGCCGAGTCACCAGGGTGCACTCAGCGAGTAGGGTCAAAGTGTGACCGTTGACTTTTATTGACTTTTAGGGTTTGGTCAACAATAGAGTACTTGTGTCGAGAGGAGGGTAAAATAGTCTTTTACCCTTCTGAGGGTGCCAATGGCAGGTTGAGTCTAGTCTTGAGAGTTATATTTATAAGAGTATTTACTTTATGTGAATAGGCGGAGACTAGGCAATATTTCTACCGAGTCAGAGATTTACTGAGACGTCTGAGGTGAGTCTTGTCACTATACTTTTCCTTGAGTGGGTAATCAGAGTTATATGATACAGTGTTTGTATGCTATATTTGTGTTATGTGTTGCACTGCATTATTCTATGTGATTTATGTTGTGCATGTTTACAGAGTTAGAACCGGAAGGTTAACAGAGATAGAACCTGAGGGTTCACAGAGTCTGGGTGCACGGACCCACAGAGTTATAGCCTCGAGTGGCTAATATGTATTATATATGGTATTTTGGGGAACTCACTAAGCTTTGTGCTTACAGTGTTTCGTGTTATGTGTTTCAAGTACTAGTGAGGATCGCGGGAAGGCGCCGACTTGATCAGTACACACACGGGATTTTTATGTTATGAGATCTTGGGATTGATATATGTTATGAATTGAGTTTTAAACAATGATGTTTTTATAAATAATGAATGAATTATGTTTTTATAAAATGCGAAAAATTGTTTTGAAATTTACGATGTTACATCATTATTTTACACTTACCGTACACTAACACCATAACCTCTCATACAATTTGGTCAAATTACACTTGATCAGTTTTTGACCAAAATAAGTTTTAATTGGTAAATCTATTTTGAAAAGGAAAAATCGTTGTGTAATTTTCAGGACGCTAAAGTATTAACTTGAATCTTAATAGGTTTGTGATAATAAACTCTTAGGACTAGTGGTTGATCAAACCCTATATATTGTTTGGTAACATAATCATAAACTTAAATGTATTAGAGAGCATTAATTAACCAAACTATGTTTTTATTAGATTTTTATGAACATTGAAACTAACCACCAAATTAATTCATTAATAATCTTAGTATTAAACTTCTTATTTAGTAGCGAATGATATGTACGTTATATATGAGCTACTTAATAATCAATAGCATTAGCTATTCATTTTATAAATCGGTAATCAACTTTATTAAATCCATTGCATTTCAATAAACCAACTGTAGAAAATTAAAAGGATTTTAAGTTTACACATAATTACTTCAAAATTATTGTTCCCCCCCTCTTTTTAATTTTTCTATTAGTGATTGAATTGTATCTTAATCAAAAGATACTTCGTTTCCCTAGTATTTGACATCATTTCTTACTACAACTATATTATTACGCGATCAAGGTACATTATCTGTTGTGTGGCAGTTTAATTGAGATAATTTAGAATTTATAAATTTAAGATATATATATATATATATATATATATATATATATATATATATATATAGACATACATACACACACAACATCAGATATTACTTACAATGGTATAAACCAAATCCACATAGAAAGTAGGATGTTATTTCTAGGGATGAGCAAAGGGCCAGACTCGGACCGAACCAGCCCGAAGACCGAAAAACATGAATTACCTAACCCAAAAATCGGATCGTTTGTAGGTGTATTGGGTCCAGGTTCAGTTTTGCCCAGTTTCGGGTACTAAACCGGGTTTCGGGTTTTAGACCGAATTAGACTTTGGCAGTGCTGTTTACGGCTACGGTCTGATCCTATTCCGAGTACCAAACTAGGTTTCGTATCTTTATTGTTTGTGCTTTCGAGTTTTGTTTGTCATATTACTTTGTATTCTCTAGGATACTATTCTAATTTTAATTTAATGCTCATAAATAATACTTTTTTTAGAAAAAAGCTTCATAAATAATGTTAAAATAAATACATTACTGAATGTTTAATCTGGTCAAATTATTTCCAAAAACCTACATGCCCATTTTTGCCCCGTTAATCACAAACTCACTCATACAAAAACATTAAACATCAACTGGCTTTTGTGAAATGAAGATGTGATCTATGGATAATCAAAACTTTTTTATGAAAAAACATCATAAATGGTCCCTATGGTTTCCCAAAATCTAAAGTTTAGTCTCTGTGGTTTAAAAGCCTCATAGATGGTCCCTATGTTTTCAAAACTTTTGATGTTTGGTCCTTTTTGCTAACTCCGTTAAGTTTGTTCGTTAACTGAAGGGTATTTTCGTCATTTCACCACCACAGGGACCATTTATGATGTTTTCTCGTATTTAGAAAAATAAAAAATAATTGTTTAATATAAAAGTCCTCTTTCTCTCTCTCTCTCTCTCTATATATATATATATATATATATATATATATATATATATATATATATATATGGGTTTATCTCTGATAAACACCCAAGAACATCCCGCCTAAAAAACATCCTTGTAACAAAAACCTTACACAAAATTTGGGTTTATTCTTGAGTTAGCCCCTAAAAATCATTCCAGCCTCCCATCTTCATCTTCATCTAAAAACTATCCTAAGCAAAAGATACATATTTCATCTTTTTCTAACAGGTACCATAACAACACCTTCCTTCTGAAAGTTTGATACATACACCTGCTATGCAAATCAAGTTCGATGGCCAAATTAGAAGTGGATACATCTTCCGTAGAGGGGGTTTTTAGTGGAGAATGGAGTAGTTTTCGTTTATGATTCAGATCGAGTTTAGGCATACGTTTCAGATAAGAAATCAACTCAGATCCGGTTTAGATTTAGGTTTCATATAAAAAATTGATTCAGATTACGATTAGGTTTCAGATTAAGGGGGTAGTTGTGAATGGTTGCTCGGTTCAAAATCAAAGCAAAAGATGATGAGGGCAGTTGAGGAAAAGAACCTCCACCCTACCTCCGTTAACACAAAGAAGGTGTGTGAAGCTTACATCTTCCTTCATTATTGTCGAATCAGACCACACCCATCCCTTCTTTAGGATTAGATGGAAAAAAACCGATGAATGCCTCGTCGGGATCGGCTAAGGAAGATCTCGTCGCCATCTACTTTTCATATTCCACCATTATAACCACCAACGAACACTACTGCTGCAACAACCAACGATCACCACCGCTGTAATCCCTGATGGGGTGTCAAACCTGCAAAAACAACCCATATCGTAAATGGGTGGTGTGTGATGGAACAGATCTAAAACGCATGAATGTCTCGTTAGAAACTATTACTCAAGGTATAGACAAATGAGAAAAGCAAATCAATTTACTGGTTGTAGGGTAGTGGCTTAGATTGGGATGGGTTTTGAAAAAATTTAATATGGGATGAAAATTGATGAAGAGTATGGGGTGAGAGAGAGAGAGAGAGAGATAGAGAGAGAGAGAGAGAGAGACCTTTTATATATTTAATTTTATTTATTTATTTATTTATTTTTAAAATATGAGAAAACATCATAAATGGTCCCTGTGGTAGTGAAATGACGAAAATGTCTTTCACTTAACGGACAAAACTTAATGGAGTTAACAGTAAGGACCAATCGTCAAAAGTTTTGAAAGAATAGGGACCATCTATGAGGTTTTTAAACTATGGAGACTAAACTTCAGATTTTGGAAAACTATAGGGACCATTTATGATGTTTTTTCTTTTTTTATTTTAGAAATCTTGCAATATAACATTAATTAATAATTCAATATGGTTATCTATATATTTTAAACTTGTGTTGATATCTATAAAATGAATTAAGGTGAAAATGTTTTTCGGTCTGGTCCACATTAAATCACGTATTCCAGGTTCAGTCTGGTCCAAACCCGAAACATGATTATTGGTAAAATCAGAACCCAAAAACCAGCCCACTAATATGAATATCTAGTCCGTTCCCGGTTTTTTTTTTTTCGATCCGATCCGATCCAACATATCATATGCTCATCCTTAATTATTTCCTTGAACCAACTCCATGTATTAAAGCAATTCAATATCGACTTTTAGTTCTACAATAATGTGTATTCTACTCATTTAATATAATATACATAAGAGATTTCCTTAACTTAATTATACTGTTTTGTGTATTATTATTGACATAACGTGGTTGACATAACGTGATTATATATTTTACAATGAAACATGAAAGAAAAAGAATATTATGCATTATTTATATAAATAAATTTTAATTTTGTTGTTTATATTTATATCTAATCGCCTATTATATTGTATGTTTTATATTCAAATTGTCAACCATATATTGTACGCAATTTTAACATAACTATTTTATATTATTTATTAAAAAGGCAATCAAGGAAAAAAAAAGCTCATTCTATTTTGAAACAATTTTATGATTAATCCTAAATTAAATGATTGTGTGAACTATTAATTTATTTCAAATAGACTTTTCATCATAACAGGAAAAGCCCATTTATCTAAAAGAACAGATCGAGCCCATCATGCTATCTCAATTCTCAAATCACAAAATGATGAATGAGTCGTCTCCATCGCTTTTCTTCAAGTTACCTTATTGCTTTGGGCGGTTTATAGACTGTAATTAAGGTTGTGTATTTTTCTTAAAAAATAAAAAACCTTTTGCTTTTTTATATATATACGTGGAATAAACCGTAGACCAAAAGTCTTTTTTTATGATTTTATTTTTTATAAAATAATTGTTTATTTTATAAACTCTCATAAAAAATTGCGTGATTTTAGTATTTGTGTTTTCTAAAGTCTTCATAAAAATTGATCTTCACAAAAAATAACCCGCGGTTTTAAGAGTTAAAAAGATTTCAGTCTTTTTCTATGACCACGGAATTAAAATGTGGACCAAAAGTTTTTTTTTTCCCATATCATATCTCTCGTTTTATAACAAACGACCCGTGGTTTTGATGTTGGTGTTGATGGTGGTGATGACAGTGGCAGTGTTTGTGGAGGTGGTGGTGGCGGTGATGTTGGCAATGGTGATATCGATATTGTTGATTTACAAATACTCATCAAAGATGATTATCAACAAAATTGTGAAAAAAGTCACATGACTCCAACACAATGCCAGTCGATTGCGTTGGATCAACATGAATTGCAATGGATAGCAACGAAATAGCACATACGTTTCAGGCTCTTTAACGACACATGCCATGTAAGGTTACACAAGTTGCACCTCCTTAGGATCGGCCCTCAGATAGAAGATGAAGAAATTTCATTCCATATACCAGAGGTGAATCTCGATCACATAATCAATAAATCAAATGATTTCAAAGCATATTGTAGCAAATGAACAAATTCAAAACATCTAAGTACATCAAACGTTTGTAAACTTATTATAGATTCTTGTTAATTACTCTTGTAACACATTAAAAAAGATACTTGAATCCACAGATTTGGAGGTAGATATGCTTTAAATGTCATTAGGAGAAGAAAATCAATCAAGGATATAGGTTTGGTGGTTAGAATCTGTGGGTCTGAATGAGCCGAAGGAAGATTGTTGAGAAGGGGAAACAATAGAGAAAGGAGAAAACGATGGCGTGCGCGCCACATGATTTGAGGTTTTTTGCCATGTGAGCGGGTACATGCAACTATCACCTTGGTGGCACGGCATTTTATGATCCGTACTGCACTCAAACTAGGTAGGGTTTCAATGTCCAAAAAAGTATCATTAAAAGTTTAAAATCCACCTTGAAAGGAATAGTCCAAGTATAAAAAGAATTTAATTTTTATACTTTTGAAAAAGGATTAATTACAAAAACAACCAAATCGTAAGGGATTTTATTGCAAAATATTAATTGAATATTTAATAATGGCATCAATACTACGAATTGGTTTTTCGTAAATTCATTTTAATTGACAATGTTTTTTTTTAATCGCTTTGAGATTGGACTCATGATTTCGTTATTAGAAACACCTTGTTCTACGTTATCCACATCCTATTTTAGGTTATATACTCAACCTTTAAGGTCCCATTTTCCGCAAAACCTTGTAATTTTTTTTTCATTTTGTTCAACCATCATGTTTTATCTGTGGAAAATGGATTTATAAAAGCCGATATTAACAATATTTCTTAGCAGTGGAGACACATGATGTAACACCGTCTTTTTAAGCTTTAAAATATTATGGTTTTTAAAACATTTCATGACTTAAAGTCATTTTTTAATAAAATGTTGTTCCACAAAACTGAAACGGTGTATATTTATTTAAAAATAATAATAACCAATGTGTTACAACCGATAACAATAAAATAATATAAAACAATAGTAAAGTAGTGGATATATATAAACACATTACACAAATTATGTTGTGTTTCTAACCTTTGAAAGCTCAATGCTAAAAGTCACAATCTTCGTTCATATCTAAACCTGAGATATATGACTTTTAAACAGAAACATGCGTAAGACAAAAGTTTCTCGTGAGTTGCATGGGTTTATAAACAAAACATTATCAAACAATTAATCAAAATCTTTACTAAAAAGTTTCATTATAGCAAAATACTGACTATGTAATGCATGTCCTCACACAAAGCAAATTTACGAGCCATCCCAAATTTTATTATTATTTTCATTATAAGTTTACAGTTACATATTGCATCATGTTGCATCATGGTTCAGAAAAGACAAAATCTTCTTGAATGACCCTTTTAACTTATCATAGTAAAATCATCCTATCATGGCGTCATGTTTATAAGCATCTACTTTGCGACGAGGGGTATCATCCCAGTAGAGTGTTCCTTATCACCTTATGAGACATCATGGGCTAGCCAATTTCTTCTTTTATTTACTATATGCAATTTGTTCCAACGATCCATGATCACCATTTTTCTTTTATTTAAACACTAACTTCTTTCATATGTCTTCAAAATAGAGAAAGGAGGGAGAGGGGAAGTAGCTCTCGACTTTTAGGAAGAAAGGAAGAAGCAACAAGATCAAACCTAAATGCAAGCCTTTACATCCTTTAAATACTTGCACATGAGATTTAAGGACCATACCATCACATTAGTCAAAGGTATGGCTAGTAAATGCACGGTGTGTGTAAGAATGAAAGCCAACAAGCAACCCAAACCCATCACTTTGATGGATTCGGCCTAATAGGAGAGAGGAGATTGAATGGATTGTTTTACACTTCATCTTATTTATTCTTATGTACATGCATTTATCTAGTGACTTGTAAAGGTCCAAAATCATACAATATGAATTAATACTTAGTTATTCTCTCTTTAAAATATTTCCCAATTTAAATACAATAGTTGATAATATTTGTTAATAATCGAATTATAATAAATATTGAATAAATGGCTATTTGATAAAGGTATCATCCTATACGATCATATATTATTAGCATTATCATTATAAAATCATTATTGGTCATATAGATCCAACAATCTCCCACTTACACAATATTCATTATAGATTGACATATACAGTAGTTGACACCTAGCAACAAACTATTGCTCCTAACAACACACAAAGAGGTTCCATTCATCAACACCCAATTCCGATAACTCAAAGCTTCAACTGATGTATAAGGTGTTGTATCAGTTATCCCTTTTTCACAGACAACATGTTGAAATATGAGACATGGATCGCAATCAATCGCATATAGTGTTCAACTTTAGTAAGGCCTTAGATCTCCAAATCTCAATGAATAAGAGGAATAAATCTCATCTTGACTACATATGTAACGTCCAAAATTCCAAGCAAATTTTTTCTTTTAAAAACATAAATAAAATACCCATTTTCCATAAAGCTAAAATACCTATTATTTAAAACCACAAAAATGGATCATGAAAAATCATATATCAAAACCATCATAACAGCGAAAGTCTAAAAATATAATCATTTGTGATGCACATAAAATTTAGTCCTGCTGGAGTCTCCCACGATCCGAGGAACTACCTAATAAACATTTAATCAACAATGGTAAGCATAAAGCTTAGTGTTTTTCCCAAAAATACTACATACCATAATACACATATAATGCATACAAATAAGGATCTTGGCTCCAATACCAATCCACAATTAAAATAAAGGCTCTCGGCTCCGGTGCTGATCCACCATCAACCCCTTAATATAACATATCAACATATCATGTTGTTATGGGTAATATTTTTTCCTTTGCTTTATTATGACTAACATCTTGAACTTACACTAATATCTTTATTATCCCAAGATCCTGAACTAGCCAACATCTTGGGAATCTTATCGTATTTCTTTTATTGATCAACATAGGGTTGAAGTCTTATTTAATAAAGACCTAGACTAAGTCAAAGGGCATGTACTCAAACAGAAGACATGTTGAAGTCTCTCCTAAAAACCAGGTCAAACAAAAATCAAGGAACATCCCAAGATTTTAGGATAGTTTGTTATATCTACTTTGTATATAAAGACTAGTTGATCATTATGCACACATGATTCACACTCCCACTCTCACTCTCAGTTTCTCTTTGAACATTATTGTAACGTCCCAAAAGTTTTGAGGTAAAAAATTCATTTATATTTCAATCAAAACACTAATTATCTTTTATTCAAACATCCAAATATATTTCATAATAAAACAGTCATTAGAGTACAATCCCAAAATCATTATAATGCGGAAACATGGGTGGATGCGTTGCGATCATGTCGAGCCATTCTTTTTCGAACCGGAAGTACTTGAGACCATAACCATAAAAATAATAAGCACAATGCTTAGTGATTTCCCCAAAATACAACATACCATACATACCATTGGTCCTAGCCCTCACATTGGGCCCAACCCACAATAATGGGCCTAGCCCTGCCAAACCATCATAAAAATGCAAAAGTCACAAAGACAGTTAGCACCCTATATAACATATAATGGGCTTAGCCCTTTCTGATCCATGGGCCTATCCCAACATACAAATGGGCCAAGCCCGATCATGCAATGAGCCTAGCCCAGCATACAAATAGACCTAACCCAATATACCTTGAAAGAGTTACAAAGACATTTAACATAATATAACCTAGTAAGCTAGTATTGGTGCCTTCGACCCACAAGTATAGTGAGGAGACTCACCTCAATCTGCTGATAATCAAATAACTGCTCGGGTAGCTGAACCGGATAACCTCTATCACCAACTAACAATAAATACAATCTCAATTAATAATTAACCCGATAACCCAAAATTCGAGGCCCACTCCATAATCCAAATTCCTAAAGGATAAAAAACCATTTTACCCTTTTCTTACTTGGCCCAAAACCAAGGCCCAACCTCTTCACTCAAAAAGCCCAAATCCCTAAATGGCCTCCTAAGGCCCAATATGGTATATCTTCCTAATTGGGCCCAAAAACCATCATGTACCTAATTCGAAGAAATCCCTCAGTCTATACATGGTCCAAAGTTAAAAGTCCAATGGCTTAACAAGGCCCAAACCTTAAAAGGCCTAAAAGGGTATATTAGGCATACGCTCCATGTACGAGAAGGATATGCCTGCATACACACCCCCGAAGCACCAGGTACAAGACACTAATATGTAAACCACACATTATGCTGAGTGTACTTGCTAGGTCATATTTTGCTGGTTTAGGCTAGGCATCCATATGTATAGGTCTTTTTAGTCTTTTTATGGGTATTTAGGGTGTTTACCATTAGGTGAACCGAAAACATGTTGTTTTCGATTCAAGTGGTCTTTGCGGCTGCAAGGATGCTTGCGGACGTGAACCCGTTTGCGGTTCACTGTTCCCTATATATATATATATATATATATATATATATATGTGTGTGTGTGTGTGTGTGTGTGTGTGTGTGTGTTAGTCTTGTCAGAATGCACGACGGTTGTGTGTGTGTGTTCCATTGTACCTGACGTTTACGGCTCAATACAAATGTGTGCAATTTGGATCATTCTTTCTTCTACTTCTTCTTGTTCTCATTTATTTTCGCTTGTTCTTGTGTTTGATCACTATTTGGTTCCATATTTGAGGACTTACAATTGGTATCAGAGCCAAACTAGCGTCAAAACTGTTCAAGTTGCGTATTCAATTGGAGCTTGTCTTTATTTTCATGATTGTTCAAGCATGGTAACTGAGTTTTTGCTATTGATCGTCATTTCAAGGCCAAAAGGATTCAAGATCTGCTCGAAATCAGCTGTTTTCATCAACTTCTGGGAGTTTTTGAATACAACTGTTCATCAGTTTTCGGCCGTGAACACGTTTTCAGCCGTAAACCCATAGCGTTTTCAGCTGTAAACCATATTCGACTGCAAATAACTCATTTTCGTCTGTGAACTACATTGAACCGTAAACTGTTCTCAACTGCAAACCCGTGTACGGTCGTAAACACTTTTCGTCCGTAAATCCTCCTTAGATGTAAACCTTAGTTTTCGGTTGTGAACCCTTTTCTGTTTTCGGTTATACTTGCTTTACAAGTTTTGTCTTCAATCAATTAAGAAAATTAAAAAAAATGGAATCACAAAACATGACAATTCATCAGGAGTTGGACTCAATCATGGGAATTACCACTAGAATCCCACGTCTTCTGTCAGCTGAAGGATTTCCGGAATGGAAATACAGAATGGAGAAATACATCAAGATGAAGGATTTTTCAAGATATGGTGCAACATTCTGAAGGGTCTGGTTTGAATCACTACCACTCTTGAAAATGGAACCATTGTTGACAAAGACTTTGCAAATTACACGGATGAGGATTTTGAGAAAATGTAGGAACAAGAGAAGGCTCTTGCAACATTGACAATGTCTTTATCTCCAGAAATTGCACAAGGATTCTGTGAATATGACTCAGCCAAAGATTTGTGGGAATCATTAATTGAAGTGTATGAGGGAAATGAAGATATGAAGCAGAGTCATCAACACATGGTTAGACAGAAGTTCAACATGTTTAATCACATTCTTGGAGAATCATTGGAGGCTCAACTACAAAGATTTATTACTCTTACCACTGAGATGAGTTTAGCTGGAATTTTAGTGTCAAGATCAGAGATTAATAAGAAACTGCTTAACTCTCTTCCTAAATCATGGGACATGAATGTCTCGGTTATCAAGAAGACAAAGGATCTTAACCGAATCAGTCTTACGGAAACAATGGCAATCATTAAAGCCTGTGATCTTGATGACAAGGTAAGGGAAATCAACCATGTGAATTCTTATTCTACTACAAATCTTGGGATTTATTCGAACAATGCCTTTTCATCCTTTACTACACCTACTCCACAAAATCAAGTTTTTTTTGTTCCACAAACACCATTCCATGTTGTTCTACCATCCATGCCTTATCCACATGCTGCCTCATCCTCAAAAGCTCTTATTGCCACCTCTGCTCCTAAAGAAGCCGAAGAAAACATGGCCTTAGCTTCTAGATTAGTGAATTGCTACAATGCCTTTGTGGCTGGAGAATTGCCTCCTTAGATTTCTTTCACTGATTTAGATCAAATTCACCAAGAGGATGTAGAGGAAATGGACGTCACCTGGCAAATTGCTATGGCTGTTTTCAGGGCCAAGCAATTTGCAAAGAGAACTAGAAAGAATAATTGGGGGATGAATGCAGAGAAGAAAGTTGGATTCAACAAAGGAAAGTTATGATGCTTCAATTGTCACGAGCCTGGTCACTTTGCTCGTGACTGTCCAAAACCTGATAGAAGAGTAAATCATGAAAGGATAATGGTGCCGGTGGGAAACAACAAGGGAGCTGCTGCCAACAACGAAACTGCAAATTTGGCGGTGGTAGCTCAGTCATTTGATTAGGAAGATCAAATTCAGGACCTAAACATTTCAGGACCTAAAAATGCTCACTTGGCCCAGACCAGTGAAATCTCTGAAGAGACAGTTGAAGAGGATCCAGAAGAAGAGATGATGGAATTGCAGTTTGCCTTCATAGTGTCCACTACCCCTGAGCCTAAGAAAAAGGAGGTCAGTCAAATTTCTTGTTCTCAAACTTGCATTGATACTGTTAAATTTTTACGTGAACAGATTGAATTATTGCGTAGAGAAAACGAGGACCTAAAATACGAGGGATATAACCTTAGGAAGGGCCAGAGACCACTAAAAGAACAATTAGAGGCCAAAACTAAGGATTTCAGGAAATTACAGGAAGAGTACAACAACAACTATGAGAACTACAATTTTATCAAGAAATAACTTGCCATTGTGACTGAAGAACTTGACACATTAAAAATTCATTTTGAAAATGTGGATTTTAATTTCAAAAAGTTTAATGTATCAAGTGAGAAAGTTGAGAGCATGATAGAGAAAAAATGAGATGGAAAGACAAAAAGCAGGTAGGTATAGGGTATGAGAGTGTCCCTCCTCCTTTTAATCACAATTACACTGCTATCACTATGACCCAGGAAGAGAAGGACAGAGAGGAATTTCTTGTGTATGTCAAACCTATTGTACCTGTGATGGAGAGTAGTTCTAGGGAAAAGGATACTAAAATTTTTACTTCCTATGCATATTCACTGTTAAGTCATGGCAAACAAGCAGCAGAAGAGAGTGTGTCTGATAATAATAGTGCTTCAAAATCTGATGTTTCTGTTTCAAACACTGATGCTTGTGTTTCTAACTCTAAAACTGATGTTTTGGTTTGTGATGATTTAATGTCAAAGTTTGATGTTTCGGCTGTTTTTGTTAAGTGTGGTGATGTGTTTGTTAAATCTGATGTTTCTGTCACAAGCACATACACTTCACCTACACCTGTCACAAAACCTGAATATTGCAAATGAAATTGTGGGAAGAGTAAGGGAGTCAATAAGAACAATAGACTAGAAAAGAGCAGTACCAGTTTTTATGCTATGAAACATGCATGCTTTAACTGTGGAACTGCTGGTCATATTGCACGCAATTGTCCAAATTGTTCATTTGTTCCTTTTTGTGCACAAAGAAGAGAGAATGAGTCACGTGGAAGATCTCTCATTAGAAAATTCACGAGATCTCGTTCTCATGATGGTGATTGGAATGTCATTAAGGACAGAAAACGGAATGAGCTTAAAAAGAATAAACAGGTTTTACATGAAAATACAACAGAAACTTTAACGAAACTGAACGTGGCGAAGCCAAGATCGGATTCGTCAAAGTCTTCGTATGGATCTTCGGCTAATCTTAGACGGAAACCCAAACAATCAAAAGCAAAGAAAAATGTTTCAAAATCACCTGTAAATGTTTCTAAACCTAAATACCAATGGGTGCCCAAGAATTTAAATGTCCAATCACCTCAGTCTTCTGAATGTGCGTTTGGTAATAAATCAAATTCAAAAAGTGAAAAAGAAATTTATGTTGCTAAAAAGGGAAAACCCAGTGTTTCAATGACCTGGGTTCCAAAAATTAATTAATCCCGCACATCATGCAGGAACATCTATAGATGAATGTCGTTAGACCTTGGTATGTCGACAGTATTTGTTCCAAGCACATGACAGGAGACATCTCCCAGCTGTATGACATTCATAATTTTAATGGGGGCTATGTTTCCTTCGTGTAAGGAGAAGACGGGAAGATCTCCCAGAAAGGATTTGTCACAAATGGAGTGCTTAGCCTTGAGAACATTAATTATGCTCCCGAGTTAAAGCACAGTTTATTGAGTGTCTCTCAGATTTGCGACAAAGGCTATTCAACACACTTCACTGATAAAGAGTGTCTTATCTTGAAGCCTGGAATTATTATCGCTGAAGATTGGATCTTGGTGAAATCGAAGAGGGATGGAAATGCATACATCATAGACATGAATCATAATATCCCAGAGCAAGTCACTTGTCTCTTCTCTAAAGTCTCCGAACACGATGCCATGCTATGGCATCGTCGTCTCGGCCATGCGAATGCCAAGAACCTGAATCATCTTGCTAAAAACGAGATAGTGTGTGGCCTTCCTGTCAAAGACTTTATCACTTTTGAAAAATGTGTGGCGTATGCTCAAGGCAAACATCATTGCAAGCTCCATTTTCCAAAGACAATAAAATCAATCAACAAGGGTCTTCAATTGTTGCACATGGATTTATTTGGTTTAGTCAACGTTCTCAACATCAACAAGAGTTCTTATTGGCTAGTTGTGATAGATGACTACTCTCGGTTTACATGGGTTTTATTTTTATCCAACAAGGGTGGGATCGCTAATTTGATCAAGAAGTTGATCATGACGATTGAGAATCAAACAAATGAGAAAGTGAAGGCGCTCAAAACTGATAATGGAACGAAACTCAAGAACGTTGTTCTTGATCATTTTTGAGCCGAAAAGGGAATATTGTCTCAGTACAGTGTTGTTCGCACACCTCAAAAAAATGGTGTTTCTTAACAGTGCAATCGTACTCTCATTGATGCTGAAAGGACGATGCTTTATCATTCAAAATTGTCGGTCTTCTTTTGGGCAGAGGCGATCAACACTGCCTGCTACATCTAGAATCATGTCCTGATCAACAAAGCCCAGATGAAGACCCCATATGAAATTATATACAATCACAAGCCATTAGTTGCTCATCTCCGAATATTTGGATGTCCTTGTACCCTCATTCACTTAGAGTCCAACCCCAAATTCAACTCGAAGGCTGATGACTGTTACATTGTGGGATACACCGCATGAACCGCTTACAAAGTATACAACAAGACTACCAAGCAGATTATGGAGTCTTTTGATGTGCACTGGCTAGAGGAGAATGAGACAGATGCCCGAGTGTGACAACCCGAAATTTCCATTCTATATAACATATCAAGTCAATAGAAGTTAGAACAGTTGCAGTAAATTTTTAGACTTTTGGTATAAGTTTGAGTATTTCAGGATTTACACTTAAAGAGATATCAGGAGAGAGGATGCACTAGGGTTTTGTGCAACTCTGTTATTCCAAAGCTTCATGATATTAGAATTCAATACCTGAATAAAAATATTTTCTGCCAAAAACCCTAGGGGTATATATATGGTTCTAAGCCATATTTATTTATTTGTTACATTTCCAACTAGAGAAAAGCCGAATTCTCTCTCAAGGATCTTCGGACTTTCATCCCAAAACGTGAGTACTTCTATCTAGTTGTATTATATAGCTTATTATGTGCTTATTAACCTAGAAATCTGTGACAACCCGAAATTTCCATTCTGTACAAACTATATCACTTTAATAGGAGTTATAGCAGTCACAGTTAATTTTCAGACTTTTTCGCGTAAGTTTGAGTAATTCAGGGTTTACACTTCAGGAGATATTAGGAGAGTGGGTGCACTAGGGTTTTTTTTGCAACACTGTTATTCCAACACTCTATTATATTAGAGATCATTTCAGGAATAAAAATATCTTCTACCAAAAATATCTCAGGACTATAAATAGAATTCTGAACCAAATTCATTCATTATTCGCATTTCCAACTTGAGAAAAGCCATTTTCTCTCTCACGGATCTTCGGGTTTTTATCCCAAATCGTGAGTACCCCTCTCTAGTAGTGTTATATAGCTTTAAATGTGTTCATAACATAGATTACATAGCTAAATTAGTAGATTTAGGAGTTTACTCCCCAAGGTGTTCTTGGGCGGTAAACTCCCGAAAACAATGCCTAGCCTTTCCCCCGCGATATACTACTGCCTTAGGCTTGTTTATAAGTGTACTTGGGACATGAAAACACCAAAGAAACACATATGTATGGGATTTCACGGCCCAAGAGGATCTTGGACCGTGAACTCCAAAAATCATGCACAAAAGGGTGCTTTTTAAGGCACCTAAAGCATTGGACATTTACTAGGAATTGTTCCCACTTAAATCAAGGACCAAAACACATCAAAATCACCTTCCAAAGTGAGTTTACAGCCAAGACATGGTTCTTGGGCCATAAACATGAAAGAAGGGCACCAAAGTGTGCCTAATGCCTTCATATACTTGGAATAAAAGTCTAGAACCTATACCACATGTGCAAGAGACTTGAAAGCATCAAAAACACCCATAATTAAGAGTTTATGGCCGCAAACTCTAAGGGAAATGGCCTTAGGTCCGTAAACTCCTAAATGGAGTGTTTCTATGCCTTAAACGCTTCCAAGAATTTAACCACCAAGTTGGAATAATTCTAGGAATCATTTGGAACTTCAAAACACACAATACACCCATGGTTGGGAGTTTACGGCCGTAAACTCAAGAGTTTACAACCATAAACTCCATGTGTGTTGGTATATGAGGAGTAAACTCATATATGGGGTCCTTTGGAACCCTAAACACAAGTGCCTTGTCCCACAATAGCTTAGATGCCATCCTTAGGACTTAAAACACTTATATAAAGTGTTTATTATGTCTAGGATATCTTAACATTATCAATTAGTAATTTGAGATTAATTGAGTGCATATATGTGTGATTATATGTTCACTAGGATCGTAGTGTGTGTACAAGTCCTCACTTGACGCCTAACTATCCTACACTGTCCAGTTCATCTAAACTACCAACTACAGGTGAGTTCATACCCCTTAATCAATGTTTTAAATGATTTTGAACGTTTTAATGGGGTGGGGGGGGGGAGAATACAAGTTGAAAACAGTATGTTATTAAATCAATCTTATGTATTTTATAACTATGTTTTCACTCGGTAGATTTCACATATTTCAAAAGGCGACACACGAAGTGGTTTTCTATCTTAAAATACCTTGATAACAAAAGTATTAGTTTTGAAATGTTTATTAAATTGACATCAAGTCATTCTTAATTATTGTTCAAAACTCCTAGGTATCTTGCAAAACCATTATTTTACCTTCTTGAGTCAAACTATACTTATGTGCATATGTTCATATATATGTTAGAGATTATAGTTTTCACCCTTCATTTAGTTTCCAATACTCTTGGGTAGCAAGAGTGCATAAACCTACGTAAACAACCAATTACCTTTCAGTTAACTATCATAGGGATAGTTAGAAAATATCAAACATTATTACTACTACAGGGAATCACACAAGAGTTAATTCATTCATGAGTCTATACCAATACCTTACATGATACATGAGTACACTTACTTAGGATTACATGATACATGAATATGTTTACATATACTTACCTGTTACATGAACACACTTACATGAATACCATACAGGAACACTGTTACATAGGTGCATTATCCTGTATTTACTTACCTGGATACTTGTACTTAGAACTACGAGGATGTTTTATTAGTACTTACTGTGTAAATTATCTTTCCTATCCCGGTTCAATGGGATATTTCGGTGGGATTTACCATTCCGAACCCCACTGATTAGCACCAGTGGTCGATGAATGTCTACTGATGTTTAAAGTTGTTACTTATTTAGTAGTCAGTGACGGGACTAACAATCCCTCTGTCCAACTGTTGCAACAGTGGATGAGATGTGAATCTTCGGAGGATCATTAGGTTAACGATCGGTATTAGGAGATCGATATCGGGACTAACCCTCCCTCCACCCTGTTGCCGCTACAGAGGATGAGGGAACACTCTTCGGATGTTCATAGGGTCTATCTTTCGCTTCGGTGATGTCGTGTTTTTCCTGGTAACCCAAGATAATAACACTTACATGATTATATTTTTCCTATCTTACTTTATTTTGTGATATATTCACATAAACGATGAGTTAGACTAAGCACATTTAGTACTAGTCAATAGAATGGAAAATCTATCATTTTACTTATAAAACATTTAAGTCTTGGTAGAAGACTATCATAACATTTTCCTATTTTACTTTATTTTGTGATATATTCACATAAACGATGAGTTAGACTAAGCACTTTTAGTACTAGTCAATAGAAAGGAAAAGCTATCCCTTTACTTACAGAACATTTAAGTCTTGGTAGAAGACTATCATAACATTTTCCTATTTTACTTTATTTTGTGATATATTCACATAAACGATAAGTTAGACTAAGCACTTTTAGTACTAGTCAATAGAAAGGAAAAACTATCATTTTAGTTACAAAACATTCGGGTCTTGGTAGAAGGCTACATTATCATAACAAAACATTCGGGTCTTGGTAGAAGACTACATTATCATAACAGAACATTCGGGTCTTGGTAGAAGACTACATTGCCATAACAAAACATTCAGGTCTTGGTAGAAGACTACATCTCAAACTAATAGAAAATAAGGGATTTTCTAGGGTTTTTCATACTTACATCAACATTTTCATTTAAAGGTTTACATGGCCTTCATAATAGATATTTATAAGCAAGACAACGACACTTAATTACTTATGAATTCACAAGCTTTAAAGCTGATACTCTCTTTCAAAATAACTTGTATTCTCAGGTCATCAGTTAGACAGGTGCGATGGTCAGGTTTTTGAGAAGATGGAGCACAGACAAGACTCGCCTTATTTTGATTATCCATTTTATTGTTGTACATTATGAAAGAACACACATGTATTAAAACTCTACTTATAATGCAATGGATGATGTTGTTGCTTGTTTATTATATTGCACTGTTGTGATACTGTACACGATGTCCTCCACCCCTGAACGTTTCCGCCGTTCGTGGTTTTGGGGTGTGACAGATTGGTATCAGAGCATTGTTTATAGTGAATTAAGTATATCAACCCATAAAAGATATACTAACTATAAATACATGGGATTAAAACACTCTGTCTAAGAGAATATACTTTTAAATAATAAAATATTTAACAAAGTATACGTGCCTGCATTCATACTAAAATCAGTGTCACAATGACAAGAACAAAAGTATTACGATTGTTGAATATCACAGGTAAGCTCGGGGATGTATGGTCAGTCTTGGGAGTGGCATAGCCTGATCAACTATGTTGTTCCAAGGAGTGATTAGCACATGCCCAAAAATGGTTGTGATATGGCAACAAGTCTAAAAACTTACCAACATTACCACAATGAGAACATTATAACAGAACCTAAGTCTAAAATACCATAGGGGGTGTTTTGTGTTACTATAAGTACTTTATACTTGAGAACTAAAATGGAATCTTCATTCCTATGTTGATAATTGCTAAGTGGATACGCTAAAGTTATATGTAACTAGGATGTTATAGACTTAGAATCGGTGAAATTTTTGCTTTACCATTATTCCTTGTGAATTTGGAGTTAAGGTCACTTATTCGAAGGCCTATCCTGTGTTGATTACATATAACTGGTATGCACTTTACAAATAGCGATGGAATTAATGAAGATTTCCTAAATAATTATCTAGATAGTACGTCTAATAATTATCTTCTTACCCCAAATTCTCGCGTATATAATATGGCTGGATTCCATCCCCACGACAACCTGTTCCTTCCGAACGCGGTTATTGCTGGATGGTTTGGATAAGAACCAGTTAATGCTAAAGACCTTTCAGACGATGCCATCTCCGAACCCGAGGTTGAGAACCTACCCCAGGTAGCTCCCTTTCTGATTCCTAACCCTCTTCCGACTTTTCATCGCCCGACGCCTGAGTGGGTGGAATGTTTGGAAACATGGAGCCAAGAACAAGATCAGCCCATGCCATTTAATGGTGACCGAAGCTTCTATGACCTGAGCAATGGGGGCTCAGTAGTCATAATCATGCCAATTCTGATCCGAAGAGTTGCCCGAAACGAAATTCAGGGCAGGACAGCTGTACAACGTATCACAGAAGGTGATACAAATGGAGGAATGCATATGCTTCACACCAATCGCCTTGAACATGCTCATGAGAAGTCTGAGAGAGACCATGAAACCCTGCTGCAAGCACTGGCTGAATCACGAGCCGAAGTCATGGAACTTCGAGTACGCTAGAGAGTATACGAAAGACACCTACTTGATGTGGAACGCCAACTGGCTGAACTGAGAGTTCACCAGAGGGTTGACCGTCGCTAGTAGTAGATACTTTGCTTTATTTTTCCTTGTTTGAAAGGAATCGTCTTTCTGTTTATGCCCGATGTGGTATTTTCTATGAAACTATCTTGTACGGTAAGTACTTTAGTTAGGCCCTTTATGCTGTCGAGAACTATCTTCTCTGGATATGATGTAAGACCTTTTACAAGGTCATTTTCCCGAACCTGTACGTCATGAATATCAAAGATATTGACAGTCGGCTAACTCCTGAGTCATTCTTTGTTCAAATACTCTTATCATACTTTCATTAGAGTCTATTTGAAACATGCGCTAGTCAAGTCATTGGACTATAGCCATTTAACTCCGGAGACATCTCCAAGTCTCTGGTAATGGTTGGATCATGTTATTCACCAACCAACAATACCTCAGCTCAAACAACAAACATCTTGAGACCATTGCATGAACTCACTTCCGATCTTTGCTAGGACTGCATCATAGGGATGTAGGTCAAACCTTCGTGAACATACTTCCATTCCGTACTAGGACTGCATCATAGGGATGTAAGTCGGACTTTAGAGAACATACTTCTATTCTTTTCATGAGCGATCGAACTACGTCTAGGTTCAACCATTCTCGCTCACAAATTCATTTTCTTTCGGTGTAACAGAATCATGTCACCCAAGAAAAACGATCAGCCAATCAACCAAACACCAACTCTTCAGATTGATGCAGCTCCCTTTCAAGCTGCAGTCTCGGCTGCCGTGTCAGCCATTCTGAACCATCTGAACGCTAACAACGCAAGTGTTAGTGGGATTGTTAACAACTATTCCCATCCAAGTAACAATCCACTACCCCAGCAAGCAACAAACTACCACGATACCCCGAGTCCTAAGACCAAGAGTATCAAACGAAAGTCTTGGACTAACTCTAAGGACAAGTCGCTTCGAAGGGCGAACAAGAAACAACCACCAATAACAACCTTCACAGCTACGACATCAGTACCTCCTACTACCATCCATTCGGGCGTCCCAATGGTCCCCAAACCAGCCAAACTTTATGCTGGAAGTCTCCCAAAATGCATTAAATGCAGTTTTCACCACCATGGACCTTATAAGGAGATGCAGTGCTCACACTGCAACAGGAAGGGGCATACAGCCCGTTTCTGCAGGACGCCAACAGCTCAGGACGCTCAAGTGCCAAACACCAGTGGGAACCAGGTTTGCTACGGTTGTGGCAAAGTAGGTCATTACAAAAGGAACTGCCCAGAGGCAGCAAATGCTGGCACACACGGCAGTATGCTACCGACCACCACCGCAGGAGAGTCTACTCCGGACCCACGTTAATGTAATTTAGGCGTTTTGTTGTAACATACTTATGAACCATCCCAAAACTAGTGCAACTAGAGTCTTATCTTTTGTGGGATCCCGTCCGTTTAGGGATGCTCGTGCTACGTATACTTGTCTTTTGTAGTATACCTTGTTCGCAGCAATAGTCTTGTAGTAAATCCTAAGTACAGTAACTCTGTTAACGGTTGCACTGTTGTGTTTTTTCTGTAACGCCTTATGTTCAAATCTAATGTCTTTAGGTTCCATATGTTTCCGACTTTATCATACGACTCGAGTAAATTTGATCCTCGCAATACCAGCTTCATAAGTACATCTCTTTCTCAGAAATCGTCTTTTAGCAAAGCTGTTATATCAGAACACTGAAGTACTCATACAAGGAGTACCTTATAGTTCTTTTCCTTTCCGAAGGAATCCCCACAGTATTACTCGTGCAGTACGTCAAGTTCAATTCCAGGATTCATACGGTTAATCTATCACTGAAGAAGGTATACAAGAGAGTGATATATAATCAATGTTCTACAGGTTTAGAATTGATGATTCCACTTTAACTTCTTTTCCCTCGATGGGATGTGAGATTAAGGAAGAATCAGTTATTCAACTACCTTTTCAGTCTTAATTATATACGACTCGTATACACGAAATCGTGATCATTGAATCACGTATGAATTCTAATATGAACTTCAGGACGGAGACTGTCCAGGAGTACGAGTAATTACATTGGCATAGGAACAAACTTAGAACCCAGTATGACTCTTATAACCAGATCGCCTTACAGTCTAAACACCTACGGAAGATACAAGAACAGCCCAAACAACACAGCGAACTACTCAACAATAGAATTAGAAGACCAGGCTTCTCACCCTTGAGAGCTCCGGTCTTATTCTTACCAGAAGTCGACGGAGTGCATTTTATGTACCTCGACGACCAAAGACGATGGAGTGCATTTTATGTACCTCGACGACCGGAGACTTCATTAAGATTTCCTTTAGAAATCGTTGTCTCTGCCTCGCTAGACGAATTGATTGGGCAAACACAGGGAAAGAATTTCTTCAGAAATGGACCTGAGATCCGAATATCACCAGTTCGAGTGTTAGGGAAGGATGTCCTAAAGACTACCCTCCGAACTCGATGCGGACACTTCGAGTCTGTAGCGATACCCCTCGGATAGGACCAATACGCCCATAGTATTCATGAGTTGAATAAGTAGAGTACGCCTTTCTTACTGGGATCAGTTCGTCATTTCTCCATATAATGACTACTTATCTACCCTCGTAGTAAGAAAGAACCCATAGAAACATTACCCTCGGAGATACTTTCCGCAAAGTTCTCTGAACAAGAGTTTTGGAATTTAGAGTCAAATTTCCTGAGACACACTTTTAGTGTTGTGGAAATTCTTGAGTACTCTGTCAAATTATCCAAAACCGTTGGGAATTTGTTGGGACCATAGTCATCGACGGAAAATTTGCCAAATTCTAGGTCTTACAGACCTACTATCATAGTCCATTCGGAACTCCCAACAAATTTCAGAAACCCTTTCGACTTTGACCCAGCAAGGGATAGCCCTTGACTGGGCAGTAAGCGAGAGAAAGAACCTTTGGAATTCCATGTGAGAGACCAAATTCTTTCGGAAACCTCACTCTGGGAACGGCTTAATACGCTTCGTAAAGCGTGGAAAGCTAAAATCCAATATAGTTAGGACCTCCGAGATTCTTACCAGAATCGGTCCTGCATTTCACAAACTAGACCTACTCCGCGAACTCAGTAACGTACATTTTCTCCTTCGCATCTCGAACTTGAAACAATATCTTTCCGTTAGGACTTTCGTAATCCCTCTCGACGAGATCGAGATTTACGAGATCCTTGCCTTCATATTAGAACCGTAATGACCCTCGACCGAGTGGTCAAACGGACGAAGCAACGCCGTCGCCCGTTAGTGAAGGTTCGTTGGGATACCAACCGAGAACCCAATTTCACTTAGGAGTGCAAGGACCAATCGATTAGGAAGTTCACATAACGACTCGATCATTCGTACATACTTACTTGCTTAAATTCTAATTTCAGGACGAAATTCCTTCTAACGGGGGGATGATGTGACAACCCGAAATTTCCATTATGTACAAACTATATCACTTCAATAGGAGTTATAGCAGTCACAGTTAGATTTCAGACTTTCTCGCGTAAGTTTGAGTAATTCAGGGTTTACACTTCAGGAGATATCAGGAGAGTGGGTGCACTAGGGTTTTGTGCAACACTGTTATTCCAACACTCTATTATATTAGAGATCATTTCAGGAATAAAAATATTTTCTGCCAAAAATATCTCGGGACTATAATAGAATTCTGAACCAAATTCATTCATTTTTCGCATTTCCAACTAGAGAAAAGCCATTTTCTCTCTCACGGATCTTCGGGTTTTTATC
Organism: Lactuca serriola; assembly: GCF_051521515.1. Lineage (NCBI taxonomy): Eukaryota > Viridiplantae > Streptophyta > Magnoliopsida > Asterales > Asteraceae > Lactuca > Lactuca serriola. Next base: position 238,045,388 of record NC_136411.1, read on the forward strand.
CCAAATCGTGAGTACCCCTCTCTAGTAGTGTTATTGTCACACCCCGAAAACCAAAGGCGGAAACATTTCCGGGGTTGACTCCACGTTGAGTATCAAATCCAATGTACATAGTAAAGCAGTAATCACAAAACATTACATTACATAATATTATTTACATCTGATTGCAAGTAAAGTTGTACATGAATTATACATATGTAATATAGACAAAAGTAAAGACGAGTCTTCGGGACGCTCCGTCTTCTCCAAAAGGTTGCGGTGTACCTGTCTAACGCTGACCTGAGAATACAAGCAGTTTGAAAATCAGCATAAAGCTGGTGAGTTCATAAGCGGTTTAGTTTTGAAAAGACGAGTTCCTTTACGTTCGAGAATAGTTGTTGATGAAGAAAATCCCATATTTTCTTATGAAAAACAGTTTAGTTATCCTTTGTTGCAATTTCGAAAATGGTTGGTTATGACATTCCAGGAAAATCCCATATTTTCCTTGTAGTTTTAATTATTCGTTTGTTTCTTTATTCGTTTATGTGCTGTTGTGTTACCCAGGAAAATCCCATATTTTCCTTATATGTTGAGTTATCTATTAGTATCTAGGTTCGTTACTGATTTTAATGTTATCCCAGGAAAATCCCATATTTTCCTTATATGTTGAGTTATCTGTTAGTATCTAGGTTCGTTACTGATTTTAATGTTATCCCAGGAAAATCCCATATTTTCCTATGTGTGGTGTTTTGTTCTTAAGTCTAATTTCGAAGTACCAGTAATTACTATGTGAGTAGTATTAGTTACGTATTCTACTTCCTTAGTTATTCTATAATCAGATGACTATAATCTACTAACTTAGTTGTAATTTCGAAGCTCTGTCGACATTCTGAGGCGGATATATTCGAAACTCAGTAGAGGTCCAGAGGTGTATTTTCGTAATAAATTCGAAACTCTGGTGACACTCAAGGAGTACACTAACTGTATATTCGAAGTCTTAGTGTCAACCAAAGGCGTTATTTCGTATTCGTAGTCGTATTCGTATTCGTAGACGTATTCGTATTCGTATTCCTAATTAGTATTCGTTCTAGATTACATTCGTATTCGTATTAGTATTCGTTCTAGATTACATTCGTATTCGTATTAGTATTCATATTCGTATTCCTATTAGTATTCGAATTCGTTATTCGTATTCGTACTTAGTTATATTCGTATTCGCATTCGTTCTATCCTATTAGTTATATTTGTTATAATTAGTATGATTTCTTTTACAAAAGACAATATAGATCAAAACACTTTTCAAAAGAAATCTATAATTAATCTGCAATTCGAAACACCAGTTATCATAATCTTTGGAAATCATGACATTTAGAAACTAAAATCATTAAGTTGTAAATCAGTTTAAGTACAAGATACACTTGTACTTTTGCTTGTATTCCCCCCTGAAAACAGTTAAAAACAGTGAAAAAGGGTAGGGGTATGAACTCACCGGACGAGAAACGTGACGATTTGGATGCTAAGAATTGATCCGGGGCTTGTAAATACACGAGGTTCCTAAGTATAATGTAAAGATACACATTTTTATCTAATTAGGACTTAGTTTATTTATTTGTTAGGGACAATTACTTCTAATCGCGAAAACACCCCGATACGAGTGTTTGGAGGGACCCGGGTGGCGTTTAGGGACACATATAGTTAGGATAATGAATTGGGACATCAAAGGAACACTCCATAAGGAGTTTACGGCCACATGACCCTCTACCCATGAGTTTACGGCCGTAAACTCATGGTGGGGTGGGTTAATGGCAAAAATGGCTTCAAACACTTAAGGGTATAATTTCTAGGCTTGGTTTAGGGACTTGGAATGGATTTAAATCACCAAAATGATTAATTTATGGGAGTTTACGGCCTAGCATAGGCTCCTGGGCGTAAAATCCTAAATACTCAAGAAAATGGTGTTAAATGATGCTAAAACAATTCACATGTGATTGCTAAAATTGTTTTAAGACCTTATATGCATTTGTTTGGAGTTTTGAAAGGCTTTTTGGAGTTTACGGCCTATGAGACCCCTCTCATGGCCGTAAACTCTCTTGGAGAGTATATCCATGTGTTTTAATGCCAAAAACTTGTTTGTAAGGACTTCTAAAATTCATTCCAAGGCTTTAGGGGTGTTATAGGGGCTAAACAACACTTAAAAATGAATTTATACCACATTTTTAGGAGTTTACGGCCCAAGAACTTGCCTTGGCCGTAAACTCACAATAACCCCTCAAAATTTATGTTTCAAGTGTCCAAATGCTAAAACCAATATTCTATAATTCATATCTAAGCCTTATATGTGATTTGGAAGGGTTTAAGGTCAAGAAAACCCCAATAATATGAGTTTACGGCCCAAGCTTGTGCCTTGGCCGTAAACTCTTTTAAATCCAATAAAATCTATGTTTTAAATGTTCTAAGTCCATATCCTGAAGTCCTTTAGCCATATCTAGAGTCCAATTGAGTTTAGGAAGGGATTTAAGGGCTAAAAACCCTTCAACTTGGTGTTTACGGCCTAGGTAGCTTCCTGGGCCGTAATCTCATATATTGTGTCCAATTTCATGTTTAAATCTCGAATTTGGAAGCCAAATATGCTATAGATTAAGGCTAGGAAGGTACCTTAGGGATTTGAGGCCTTAAAATTGAGTTTTGGACCCTTAAACTTTGGGTTTTTGGAGAGAGGTTAGAGAGAGAGTAGAGAGAGAAGGAAAAAGCTTCAAATGAAAGGTTTAACATGTTAATATAGTTCCCAAAACTTGGACATGGAGGAATTCTACCCGATACCGGCCTTAAACGAGGCTTTAGGTCGCACCCGATTAAGTTTCCGTCACCCGGCGGGGACGTTTCTAAAACTTATGAAATAAATGTTTTGGGCTAATTTCATGAGTTCCTAAAGGGTTTGGACACTCATTGGATGATAATAAACATATAACTTTTAATTAACTAAATCCAAAAATGATATAGGGACGTTTCGATATACGACGAGTTATACGGGTAGGATGGGTTTTCGGCGATGAACAACTTCGGGTTGTTACAATTATATAGCTTTAAATGTGTTCATAACATAGATTACATAGCTAAATCAGTAGATTTAGGAGTTTACTCCCCAAGGTGTTCTTGGGCGGTAAACTCCCGAAAACAATGCCTAGCCTTTCCCCCGCGATATACTACTGCTTAGGCTTGTTTATAAGTGTACTTGGGACATGAAAACACCAAAGAAACACATATGTATGGGTGTTCACGGCCCAAGAGGATCTTGGACCGTGAACTCCAAAAATCATTCACAAAAGGGTGCTTTTTAAGGCACCTAAAGCATTGGACATTTACTAGGAATTGTTCCCACTTAAATCAAGGACCAAAACACATCAAAATCACCTTCCAAAGTGAGTTTACGGCCAAGACATGGTTCTTGGGCCGTAAACATGAAAGAAGGGCACCAAAATGTGCCTAATGCCTTCATATACTTGGAATAAAAGTCTAGAACCTATACCACATGTGCAAGAGACTTGAACGCATCAAAAACACCCATAATTAAGAGTTTAAGGCCGCAAACTCTAAGGGAAATGGCCTTAGGGCCGTAAACTCCTAAATGGAGTGTTTCTATGCCTTAAACCCTTCCAAGAATTTAACCACCAAGTTGGAATAATTCTAGGAATCATTTGGAACTTCAAAACACACAATACACCCATGGTTGGGAGTTTACGGCCGTAAACTCAAGAGTTTACAACCGTAAACTCCATGTGTGTTCGTTTATGAGCAGTAAACTCATATATGGGGTCCTTTGGAACCCTAAACACAAGTGCCTTGTCGCACAATAGCTTAGATGCAATCCTTAGGACTTAAAACACTTATATAAAGTGTTTATTATGTCTAGGATGTCTTAACATTATCAATTAGTAATTTGAGACTAATTGAGTGCATATATGTGTGATTATATGTTCATTAGGATCGTAGTGTGTGTACAAGTCCTCACTTGACGCCTAACAATCCTACACTGTCCAGTTCATCTAAACTACCAACTACAGGTGATTTCATACCCCTTAATCAATGTTTTAAATGATTTTAAACGTTTTAATGGGGGGGGGGGGGAATACAAGTAGAAAACAATATGTTATTAAATCAATCTTATGTATTTTATAACTGTGTTTTCACTCGGTAGATTTCACATATTTCAAAAGGCGACACACGAAGTGGTTTTCTATCTTAAAATACCTTGATAACAAAAGTATTAGTTTTGAAATGTTTCTTAAAATGACATCAAGTCATTCTTAATTATTGTTCAAAATTCCTAGATATCTTGCAAAACCATTATTTTACCTTCTTAAATCAAACTATACTTATGCGCATATGTTCATATATATGTTAGAGATTATAGTTTTCACCCTTCATTTAGTTTCCAATACTCTTGGGTAGCAAGAGTGCATAAACCTACGTAAACAACCAATTACCTTTCAGTTAACTATCATAGGGATAGTTAGAAGATATCAAACATTATTACTACTACAGGGAATCACACAAGAGTCAGTTCTTTCATGAGTCTATACCAATACCTTACATGATACATGAGTACACTTACTTAGGATTACATGATACATGAATATGTTTACATATACTTACCTGTTACATGAACACACTTACATGAATACCATACATGAACACTGTTACATAGGTGCATTATCCTGTATTTACTTACCTAGATACTTGTACTTAGAACTATGAGGATGATTTATTAGTACTTACTGTGTAAATTATCTTTCCTATCCCGGTTCAATGGGATATTTCGGCGGGAATTACCATTCCGCACCCCACTGATTAGCACCAGTGGTCGATGAATGTCTATTGATGTTTAAGGTTGTTACTTATTTAGTAGTAACAGTGGATGAGATGTGAATCTTCGGAGGATCATTAGGTTAATGATCGGTATTAGGAGATCGATATCGGGACTAACCCTCCCTCCACCCTGTTGCCGCTATAGAGGATGAGGGAACACTCTTCGGATGTTCATAGGGTCTATCTTTCGCTTCGGCGATGTCGTGTTTTTCCTGGTAACCCAAGATAATAACACTTACATGATTATATTTTTCCTATCTTACTTTATTTTGTGATATATTCACATAAACGATGAGTTAGACTAAGCACATTTAGTACTAGTCAATAGAATGGAAAATCTATCATTTTACTTATAGAACATTTAAGTCTTGGTAGAAGACTATCATAACATTTTCCTATTTTACTTTATTTTGTGATATATTCACATAAACGATGAGTTAGACTAAGCACTTTTAGTACTAGTCAATAGAAAGGAAAAGCTATCATTTTACTTACAGAACATTTAAGTCTTGGTAGAAGACTATCATAACATTTTCCTATTTTACTTTATTTTGTGATATATTCACATAAACGATGAGTTATACTAAGAACTTTTAGTACTAGTCAATAGAAAGGAAAAACTATCATTTTACTTACAAAACATTCGGGTCTTGGTAGAAGGCTACATTATCATAACAAAACATTCAGGTCTTGGTAGAAGACTACATTATCATAACAAAACATTCGGGTCTTGTAGAAGACTACATCTCAAACTAATAGAAAATAAGGGATTTTCTAGGGTTTTTCATACTTACATCAACATTTTCATTTAAAGGTTTACATGGCCTTCATAATAGATTTTCATAAGCAAGACAACGACACTTAATTACTTATGAATTCACCAGCTTTAAAGTTGATACTCTCTTTTAAAATAACTTGTATTCTCAGGTCATCAGTTAGACAGGTGCGATGGTCAGTTTTTTGAGAAGATGGAGCACAGACAAGACTCGCCTTATTTTGATTATTCATTTTATTGTTGTACATTATGAAAGAACACACATGTATTAAAACTGTACTTATAATGCAATGGATGATGTTGTTGCTTGTTTATTATATTGCACTGTTGTGATACTATACGCGATGTCCTCCACCCCTGAACGTTTCTGCCGTTCGTGGTTTTGGGGTGTGACAAAATCATAAGAAAACAACTAGATTAGAGAGTTTACGACCCAAGAACATCTTGGACCGTAAACCCTTCTTTAAGGGACAAATGATGCCCTAGTCCCTTCCTCTTGCAATGAAACTAGCTTAGACTTGTATCCTAATGTATTTAGGACTAAAAACACCCAAGAACACCAAGAGTAAGGTGTTCACGGCCCAAGAAGTTCTTGGACCGTGAACTCCAAACAATAGGGCCAAAAGGTGCTTTAAACCCTCCAAAATTCTTGGACACTAGCCTAGATTCATTCCTAGTTAATTTAGGGACATGAAATCACCAAAAACCCATCCCCATGAGAGATTACGGCCGTAATCTCTAAGGGTTTTGTTCCTTGGGCCGTGAACATCAAATAAGGGTACCAATGTGTGCCTAAGGCCTTCATTAGCCTTAGATAATTGTCTAAGACCTATCCTAGATGAGCATGGGACTTGAAAACATAAAAATACCCCTTTCCATATGGGTTTACGGCAATAAACCCAAAAGGAAATGGCCTTGGGGCCATAAACTCCTCAAAGGAGTGTATTAATGCCCTAAACCCTTCCAAGGATTTAACCATCAAGTAGAAATGCTTCTAGGGAACATGTACAACTTCAAAGCACCAAATAACCTAAGGATTAGGAGCTTACGGCCATAAACTCAAGGGTTTACGACCATAAACTCCTTGTGTGTTGGTTCTTGGAGAGTAAACTCAAGAATGGGATCCTTTGGAACCCTAAACACCCTAGCCTTGACCTACAACAACTTAGATGCAATCCTTGAGACTTATAACACTTATATAAAGTGTTTAGCATGTCCTAGGGTGTCTTGACTTGTTTATTAGTTGTTCAAAGACTAATTTGATACATATATGTGATATTATATGTTAACTACGATCATAGAGTGTGTTCAAGACTTCACTTGACACCTAGCAATCCTACACCTTAAGTTCATCTGTACCACTTACTACAGGTGAGTTCATACCCCTTAATCAATGGTTTAAATGTTTTTAAATGAGTTTATGGGGGGAATATAAGTCAAATACTTATAGTTATTACATCAATCACATGTGATTAATAACTACAAAACCAGTGATTTTCTTATTGTTCAAACTGTTTTTCTTCAAACTGTTTTACAAATTCTTATACTTATCAAATACATTTACCTAAGCTCTGTTATACTTATTATCAATTGCATCTCTATGTATGTATAGTTATATAATCAATGTTTAAAAAGCTTAGGAAGGCCTGCCCGTCCTATTTCCTTTTAGCCGTTGAGATGTGGTCTGGTGGGGTATCGGGTATCCGTCCGAAGGTCGTTTAAATATTAGTTATATATCATGTGTACACATATAGTCATAAAGGTTCGTCAATTTCATTCAATACCCTTGGGTAGCAAGGGTATACTTCCATGTCCATACGTACCAGTTACATCACTAGTAAGTTACCATAGGGGTAGCACAAGAGGATACAATTACTATTACTAGAACAATGAAACATACAATGAGTCGGTTCATTCATGAGTCAGTACGAGTAATACATACAGTACATTACAGCTAGTACGCACAGTACATTACTATACATACTAGATAGAGAGAACATACATTACAGCTAGCACACGCAGAACATTTCAGTACATTATTATACATGCTAGATAGAGAGAACATACATTACAGCTAGCACACACAGAACATTTCAGTACATACAGGCTAGATAGAGAAAGAGTACACCTTTCAGTTAGCACATTCATTTCATGTACATTTATGTAGTTATGTGAACCATTAAGCGGGGCATGGCACTTCCTGCCATGACCGTTTTTGTATCCCGAATCTCCTTAATTGGGGAGCATATGAGTTTGCGTATAGATCTATACTGGATTGACTATCCTACACCTTGCTGCTCGCTATAGTGGGGCTTGCAAGTCTACGGGTGCCAAATGTCATTTCTTACGGCGTCTTACATCGTCGTTTTACTAGATTCGGTAGCAGGATACAGATCGATCACATGTTACTTGGAACACCTTTTGTTTTAAGGTAGTTAGTACACGGTAGTCACTTATTACAAATACTACGGTACGATAATATTTTCCCATTACATTCACTTCGTGAATATTCACACGATGCATGGTAATGTAGAAACTATATTTTGGTTAATGATAGTCATAATTAGGAAAATACACACTCTTACAGGAGACACACACAGATACTAGATGCCTTGGTAGAAGGCTACTCTCAGTAGGAAGCATAGGGATTTCTAGAATGTTCAAAACATTTTCATACTTACAGTTCATATACATACAAATACTTACAGTTCATATACATACAAATACTTACATTGCATATACATACAAATACTTACATACAAATTAAGACACTAAAATACTTATGATCTCACCATCTTTAAAGCTGATACTTGTTTTCAAAATAACTTGTATCCTCAGGTCAACGATAGACAGGTACAGATCCAAGGTTTAGAGAAGACGGAGCTCGTTCAAGACTCAGCTTTCATTTTGATTTATGCTTTAGTGTCTATTAGGCATATCAGAACACTTGTATTAAAACTTATATTATTAATGCAATGGATGATGTTGTTGCTTGTTTACTACTATTCATTGTTGTGATACTGTACATGACGTCCTCCGCCCCAGAACGTTTCCGTCGTTCATGGTTTTGGGGTGTGACACCGAGTCGGTCCTGATTGATCATTTGATTATGCTTCGTTATTCAAATCATTTAAAGTGTTTTCAGATGATGTGTCAGGTTCTTGCTTAGTTTTTAAGGCTGTTATTTAATATGAAGAGGAAGATGTTGTGTACAAACCACCTTTGGTGTCACACCCCGAAACCAAAGGCGGAAACGTTCCAGGGCAGAGGACGTCATGAATATCGCAACCAATGTACATAGTAAGCATAGTAAACACAAAACTTTACATTACATAGATTCATTCACATAGTCTGAAAACAAAGAGTTACATGCATTATACATATACATATCATATGAACAAAAGTAAAGACGTGTATTCTACGCACTCCGTCTTCGCCAAAAGGATCGTTGGTACCTGTCTAATGTGGACCTGAGAATGCAAGCAGTTTGAAAATCAGCATAAAGCTGGTGAGTTCATAAGATGTTTTTTTTTTCTGAAAATGTACAAGTTTCCTTTGGTTTTCCAAAAAGTTTGATATCCAAGAAAATCCCATATTTTCTTATAAGTATAGTTTAGTTATCCATTAGTTACACGATCTAGTTAAGAACAATTTAGTTATCCCTGGAAAAACCCTTATTTTCCTAAAAGAAAAGTTTAGTTAAAGTTCTATATTTTCATTTGATACAACAGTAGATAGTTTAATACGTAAAACTATATATATTTGAAAAATCCACTGGGAATATCATTCAGTAAAACTATAGATTAATAGAAGATATAGAATTAAAACCACTGGGAATACCATCTAGTAAAACTAAAGATTAGTAGAAGATATAGATTTAAAACCACTGGGAATACCATCCAGTAAAACCATAGATCAGAGAAGATATAGATTCAAAACCATGGGAATAAACATCCCGTACTAGATATAGATTCAAAACCATGGAATTAACGTCCCGTACTAGATACAGATTCAAAACCATGGGATTAACATCCCGTACTAGATATAGATTCAAAACCATGGGATTAACATCCCGTACTAGATATAGATTCAAAACCATGGGATTAACATCCCGTACTAGATATAGATTCAAAACCATGGGATTACCATCCCGCACTAGATGTAAGATAGTTTTAATACACAAAAACTATAGATTAAAAGACATGGGACTACCATCCCGTACTAGATATAGATTGAAGATAGATATAAAAATCAAATCCGTGAATAAACTTATATTAATACGTATTGTGAGTCGGGTAACCATGCTGATGCGAGACCGAGACCTCCTTGACGTTCGTCAGACGTTGGACGATATCCAAAATTTGTCACCCCAGGCGTGCCCGCCTAACTGTAGCTAGCAGTTTAGGTGTGGGATTGTCAGTCCCGAATAGATCTATTCACAAATTCCACGCTCTCCCTCCACGAGACTCTGGTTACACGTCCGGGGAGGATTTACTGATAACCCAAAGGGTTTAATAATGACGAATCTCACAAGCTAGTATTAAATTATTCATGGTGTTTTCAGACGTTATCAAATATACTAATCGTGTTGAAACATAATACAGTGAAAACAGTTAAATACAATAGAATTATCTGGCAATACATTCTAAATTAAACAGAGATAAACTAAATCAGACATAGTCTATCTAAAAGCTTTACATATATTTGTGCTTGTTAAATAAGAACTAAAGATCCCAAAATATTCCCATAATAATTTGATTGATTTGATTGTTTCCTTTACTGAAATCCATGTAGTTATAATCGATAAAACATCCCTTATGCTCAACATAATACATAAGGGGTAAAGATATCAAAAATTTAGCCAGATATTTATAGAAATACATTAGTTTTAGGTTTTGAAAACATTTATAGTTTGCTTATATTCCCCCCCCCCCCTAAAAACATTGAAAAACACGGAAAAAGCGTAGGGGTATGAACTCACCAGTCGAGGAACGTGTCGTCTAGGATGCTAAGTGTCAGATCGGGGCTTGATAATGCGCGAGGTTCCAATGTAATATGAAAAGATACTCATTTGTTTCTAATTAGGATTTGAACTACAATTTAGATAGGATTATGCACTCCAAGACGCGAAAACACTTCATTACAAGTGTTTGGAGTGACCCGGGTGACATCTATGGACATATACGGCTTGGATATGGAGCTTACTCTTCAAGAGTAAACTCATAAGAGGGTTTACGGCCCTAATGACCCACTCCCCATGAGTTTATGGCCGTAAACTCATGGTGAGGTGTTCTATGGTGCTAAATGGTCTTATATCACTTGGGAAAATTGGCTAGGATCAAATCTAGGGCATAGGAAGGAATTAAACTCACAAATGGACCATCAAATGGAGTTTACGACAGTAAACTAGGATTTTATGGCCATAAACTCCCCCACACTCAATCCTTGATGTTTTGGTGGTCATAGGCCTTTACAATAGTTTCTAGCTAATTCTACAAGCCATGAAATGAGTTTAAGTCACCATTTGACCATGTTTTAGGAGTTTACGGCCTAAGAACCCATTCATGGGGGGTTTACGGCCGTAAGCTCCTATGGGGGTTGTTCTAGCATGTTTAAGGCCCTTATCTTGTTTGTGGTTGCTTCTAGACTTCATTCTATGGCTTATGAGGTGTGTAAGTGGCATTTTAACACCTTAAAAGGAGTTTCCTCCCCATGAATTGGTGTTTACGGTCCAAGCATATGCATGGGCCACAAACTCATGTTTACACCCTAAATGAAGTGTTAAAGGTGTTCTAAGTCCAATTTGGTAAGCCCCTAAGTCATATCTAAGCTCCAAATGAGGTTTGGAAGGGTTTTAAGGCTCAAAACCCCTTATTACATGTGTTCACGGCCTAAGGAGGTTCCAGGACCGTAAACACATTTTTATGGTCCTAATCCTCATACAAATCACGAATTTGAAGGCTAAAGGTGTTATACTAGGAGCTAAGATGGTTACCTTGATGATTTGGAGCTTGATTTGGATGATTTTGGCTCAATTTCGAGTTCTAGAGAGAGAGAGTAGAGAGAGATTGGAAAAGGCTTCAAATGAGGCTCTCTCAACTTTATATATGCTTAAAGTTTGGGACACGGTGGAATTCTACCCGATACTGAAGCTATACGAGGCTTTTGGTCACACCCAATTAAGTTACCATAATTGCAACTTAGATGAAGCTAATTATTTTCTAAAGGAAATTAGAAAATATTTTAATGTTTTAAAATGTATCCCGACACTTATGAAATTTAAATAGAAGTTTCAATTAAATTAAATTAAAACAAAGTTAACGGAAAAATTGGAACGTGACGGCTTTATTAACGGAACCGGGTTACGACGACGGAACGAACTTCGGGTTGTCACATTTGGTGCCTCCTACGACTCATAGGGTGGATGAAGCTATTCCAAGTACTTCTTCAGATTCCCCAATTCAAAGAATCAATCCTGATGCTGAAGCCACTCCAGTTACTCCTGCTGAAAGAGAGTTCGTGACCAAAGATACTTCTGCTTCTACTTAATCTTTCATGGCGCTTCTCTTTCCTGAGCCAATCGCAAATGAGTACGTGGCAAGAACCTCTCACAGTTCCAGACCATCTGAGGCAGATGATTTAGCAGATGATGGATTAATCAATATCAACAAACTTCCTGTCACACTAAATGATATCATCCATTAAATTCCCACCAGACTTCAACGCGATCATCCGATCGAAAACGTCATTGGTCAACTAGGTGACGGAGTCAAAACGTGAAGTTAGAGTGGAGATGTCAATACATGTCTCTACTCTTGCTCCATCTCTCAAATAGAGCCAATGAACGTGGAAATGGCCCTGAATTAGCCTAGTTGGTTTGATGCAATGCACGAGGAACTTAATCAATTTGAGAAATTGGGGGTATGGAAACTGGTTGAGCTGCCTAAAGGAAATAAGTCTTTGGACACGTGATATTGCCATATTTATACCTATTTTTAGGCAATATTTAAGTACATTTTTATTAATAAGTTGATAATATGTTTAGAATAATGGTACTTATGACTTTAAATTGTTATTTTCAGTCAATTAAAAGGATTTTCGAAGAGAGGGACCAAAAGTGACAATATGTAGAACATGGGAGACTTGGAAGACAAGAAATGAACAAATCCACGAAAGTTACTAAACCCACGACATGGAAAAGTCGGCCACGACGTGGCATGAGGATTCTAGAAGATAAAGATCGCGATTCGGAGGAATCCTTGCCCGGTACGGATAACTTGGAGCCCACGACGTGGCCTGGATAGCCACGACGTAGCGCGGGATTTTGGAGTCTATTTAAGTGTTCCCGATCATTACGAGAGGGAGAACTTTTGGGCTAAAGGAAGGAGTTCCAAAAGGCGATTTGGAGCAAAAGAAAGGTTCTGGAAAAGGTTTTCAACACCAAAAAGAGTAAAGGTCTATATTTTAGTTAATTAAGAACATGTTTTCTATTACTTCAATTTGTGTTGGTTTATTAGTTGCTATGATGAGCAGCTGAATCTAGCTACTCTTGTTTAGCTAGATGAAGCTTCTAACTTATGAATAGCTCAATTTTTATGGATTAAGTTTAGTTGGTAAAAATTGCTTGTGTTTGACTGGTATTACCTAGCATGCTTATGTTTGTTTTTCTAATTGTTTGATTGCATGTTCTGTGTAGCTTAGTGACCATTAACTGCATGAACTTGTTTACCTAATGATTTAGTGAGCATTGAATTGTTAGAGCTAGGATTGACCAATCTTAGTTAGTAATTAGAGTAAATAAGCTTAGATGTGCTAGAGAACGTGTATTTTGACTATAATTGAGTTTATATAACAAATCTTACATAGCATATTTACATTCATAATTAGCTCTGTGTTTAATTATGTGTGAACATACATGGTTTGACATGAATTAGTTAATTATTGGTAAAGTTGGAACTAAATTACTAATACAACTAAAAACCAACTTAATAATCCGTAATCATTAGCTAGCCATAAGGAAGAAGTGGATTCAAACTAAACAAGAGTGCGTTTTTTCTTATTGAATTTGATTTAAGTTCATCTGATATTGTAAAATCAGATAAAACCCTTTTAAACTTGTTAATAATTAGGTTAATTTAATAGTAAGTAGATTAATTAGTAACACCGTTCCCTGTGATCGACACCCGACTTACTCAAGCTATACTGTAATCTGATTAGGTACACTGCCTATAAGTGCATAGTTAGTTTAAGTTAGTTAGGTTATAAATATTAAAATTAGTGGGTACTTTCGTGCACATCAAGTTTTTGGCGCCGTTGCCGGGGAACGGCTTAGTTTTTAGCTTATTTATTTGCATTAAATTAATCGATCCTTCTTGTGGAGTAAAAACCACAAAAAGTTAATTTTTCAGCAAAGTATAATTTTTTCTTTCAGTCACAGAGTCCACGACGTGGCTAGACACCTGCCACGATGTGGACATCTAAAACACTAGATTTTTAGTTGTTAGTTAGTTTTTCTTATTTTAGTTTAGCAAGTTGCAGGAGTTCATGACCAGAGGCTCAAACACACCTTTGGTGCCACCACTTGAAGATCTCGAGTCTGCAATTCACAAGAAAAAGACGCCCTTACAATAATTGAAGTCAGCTTTTTCAAGGAAGTCGGGAAAGAAGACAGGAGAGTCAAGTTCATCCGCGAGGCACAAGAGCAATTTTGAGCACTTGGATCAAACACCCGTCCAAACCGAGTCCGAATACGATATCGAGCCGGAATTTGAAGAACACACAAGCGAACCCGAGAACGAGCCAAGGAACGAGATGGCAGCAATTGAAGAGATGTCCATGGGAGCTTACAAAAAGCGGATCCAATAAGATATGGGTCCCGGTTTAGTCCAGCCCGCAATACCTGCCACTGCCACATTCGAGTTGAAGGGGCACATATTGACTGCACTGAAGGATATCCCATTTTTTGGGAAAGATCATGAGGATGCTTTTAATCATCTAGATGAAGTCAACGACATTGCGGATTACTTCAATGTCCCAAATGTCAACAGAAACACAGTCTTGATTAGGATGCTTCCCATCACTTTCAAAGGAGCTGCTAAGGAATGGTTAAAAGCACTTCCACCGGGTACAATTACTACTTGGGCTCAAATGCGTGAGCAATTCCTGGACCAGTTTTGCCCGCCATCCAAGATAGCCAAACTCAAGAAGGCAATAGCCAACTTTGAGCAACAGCCGGGGGAGTCATTATACGAAGCATGGGAGCGGTACAAGGGCTTGCTCAGAAATTGCCCTCAGCATGATCTAAATGTGCAACAGGAGATGTCAATCTTTTATGATGGGGTCAACATTATGACAAGACAACTCCTTGATTCTCAAGGACCTTTGACAAAGAAAAATCCAAGGGAGGTCAAGGAGTTGATTGAAGAATTCGTGAAGCACTCTCGTGAATACCACAACCCTAGGCAAGATGGAATCAAAGGCGGTGGAGGGGCCCAAACTGAAGAAATAGCAGCTGTAATGGCCATGCTGAACAATTTGGATCGAAGGATAACACAAATGGACCAGTCAATACATGCGATAATAGTGGGTTGCAAAAGATGTAGTGGTCCACACTTGACCAAGGACTGCAATGTAGATGAGTTTGGGAACAAAAAAGCTTAAGTATGCAACTCTAGTGGGGATAAGTTTGATGAGGATTGGAGGAAACCGAAGAAGGAGTGGCTGCCATATGAAGAGTATAAGAAGCAAAAAGAAGAGAAGTATACGCAGACAGGTCGAGGCTTTTATCAAAAGGAGCAGCCACCAGCTGAGAAGAAACCTGATCTAGAGACCATTTTGATGAAGTTTATGGAAGCTTCGGAAAAGAGACACGATGCCACTGATTCTACTATCATGGAACAACAAACCTTAATAAAGAATCAGCAAGTATCCATCCATAACCTTGAAGTACAATTTGGTCAACTAGCCACTCTAGTTCATGAAAAATTGTCCCTGAAGAATCCTGAAATAAAGACCCAATCTCATGTAATGGCCATCGATACTGAAGAAGAAGCAATCTTTGAGTTCCTGGAGGCCTTGGAAG
This sequence comes from Lactuca serriola, assembly GCF_051521515.1. NCBI lineage: Eukaryota > Viridiplantae > Streptophyta > Magnoliopsida > Asterales > Asteraceae > Lactuca > Lactuca serriola. Next base: position 238,061,086 of record NC_136411.1, read on the forward strand.
AAGAACCACAGCAGCCCGATCCAAAACCCAAGAAGTCAAAGTTCGAAAGTGAAAGGGTTGCTGAAACAGCTTCGCCACGACATGGCACTCCTCTGGCCACGATGTGGCGCATATCTGATCAAAAAGTCTTTGAACCCATTCCGGTTTATCAGCCACCGTTGCCATTTCCACCCCGAGCTGCACTTAGTCTACTAGAGAAGGAGCATATAGAGTTTGTCAAACATATGAAGGGGATCCCGATTAATACTCCCTTTGTGGAGTCCTTATCCAAAACTCCCGAGAATCAGAAATTACTGCAAGATTTGTCTAAGGTGGTTCTAGGTGAACAAACCTCAAAAGTCGTGTTGGGAGAGACACCATAAAAGATGGGGGATCCTGGACGCCTCACTCTTCCATGTGAGTTTGGTAATAAAATGAAGGTTATTTCTTTAGCCGATTTTGGGGCTAGCATTAATTTGATGCCTTTTTCATTTTATCAAAAATTGGAAATTCAGAAGATGAGGGCTACAAAAATGAAGATTCACATGGCGAACCGTTCAGTGACACATCCCCGAGGCATAGTGGAGGATATTTTGGTGAAAATTGGAAAATTTGTTTTTCCAATAGACTTTGTAGTTTTGGATATGAAGGAAGATCCCGATGTCCCAATTATCCTTGGTCGTCTATTGCTTAACACTGCTCGAGCTCTTGTTGATATTCGTAAGTCTAAGCTCACTTTGAGCGTTAGAGATGAACAAGAAGTTTTTGGAATACAAGATGACTTTCAAGAGGATCATGTTCAAGAAGAGGTGTTCACAATTAATGAAGAAAATGAACTAGAAGAACTGGAAAAGCTTATGGAAGAAGAGATCAAGGCAGTTCATCAAGTCAAAAGAATAAAACCGAGGGCATCACTTCCATATTTTATTGAAGTCATAGCTTACAAGAGTCCGCCTTCTTGGGTGAGCAAAGAGGATGAGGAGATGACAAGTGATGAAGAGGAGGTCACTCCAAGAGTGACAAAGCCGGTGGTGAAAGAAGAGGAGGATGCTATAGAGTGCAAGGAAGAACCCAAGGGCACAAAACGAAAGCTTGAAGAAGAGGGCAAAGCTAAAAAAGAAAATTCAAAGAAGGAATATAAAAGGTGAGTTCAAGCTTACAAGAAGCGATTCAAGGAACAAGACATTTTAGTGGTGGACTCTTCAGAAGATTCAACGTAGAAGGCACGGAGTCCAGCTCAAGACTCCAAGAAAAAGAAGCGCTTCTTGGGAGGCAACCCGAGCTTGGTTTGCATTTTCTTTTCTTTTAATTTTTGAGTTTTTAATTAGGAAGATATCAACTCATCATCTAATAACTGATACTTAGTAAAGAATTAGTTGTGGGGAGCTTTAATTAATAAATGAAATGCAAAGTAGATAGTAAAAATGTGTGATTTAACAAAATTTTGCGATCAGGCATTTGCCACGTCGTGGTCTGATAGAGCCACGTCGTGGTAAAAGTGTAATCACGGGATCAGATGACAATTTCAAAGTCCACGACGTGGCATAGCCAGCCACGACGTGGCCTTTAAAAAGTCACGGGGGGGGACCATTTCTTTAAAACCCTTTAACTGTATACTCCAACTCCCCATTTGCTATTGCTGCACGAACGGGAACAAGGTCCCCACAGCCAATTTCTTAATTTGCTTCCAAATTCCTTGCAAGTTCTTGTCATTTAAATCTACTTGGTATGTGTTCTACCCATTAATTGTAGTTATATCTTACAATTTTAAATTTTCATGGTTAGGGTTTATGTGATTCACAAAATTGGTTGAAACTAGTTGTTGATTCTAGGTTGCATGTCCCTTAAATATCCATAGGAACAAACCCCAAGCATTATTTTTGGTAGAAATCGCATACAAACTAACCGATCTATAGAGAGGTTGCGACTGTGGTCCACGACGTGGCGAGCCTGGTCACGTCGTGACTTCTGAACAGACAGTTTAATTTGTTTTAATATTTTGGGTGTTTGCTGCTTTGGTTTGATTTTGTATGCAGAAATGGGACCACGAAGAGCTATTCCACAGGAGGAAAACCCGATTGATGTGGCGAGTATACATCCTTTATATCAGTTTCCTCAAAACATTCCCCGACCATTGCTGACTACATATGAAAATCGGTTGGGATGGTTGTACAATAGGGAATTTGCGATAGCCCAAATTATCGATTGGGGATGGCTCGGTGGTGTGGGAATGGTTGCTGTGTTGGAATGTAATTGGAAGAAAAAATATGAAGGGGATCAATTTTCTTTCACTTGTCACGGGTGGAGGAATTTGTTTGCAATTCAAGAACCCATATACCGGGAGTTATCGGTGGAGGTTTTCTCTACCGTATGCTTCGAGGAATGCACCATTGATTTTCCTTACAACCGGGCACTTGTGTTTCGTTTGGGTGGTGTTTATAGAGAGTGTAGTCTTCGGGAATTCGCTTGGCAGATGGGGGTTTATACCGAAGTGGAGACTCAATCTCCATTTTTCATACCATTCCTACTTGGATGTGTTCGGGATTTTAATCCCGGTATTATGGATGTTCAGTTCTGGCGGGGCATTTCTAGCCATGAGTATAATACTCGTGATTCGAGTGAGTCACAAATTCGGAATCCTGTTTTCCGATTTCTACATCGCCGGATCACTTTTTCTATAAATCACAAGCATCATGGCGATAAAGTCCCTATTCAGAATTTGTTTTATCTGTGGACTCTTATTACCCCGGGGGTTTGCTGTGATTTACCGTATATGTTGGCGAGGTTCATGGGGAAGAAAGCGGATAATTATAGGCCCGGGAGTCCGATTACAGGGGGCATTTGGTTACTCGCCTTGCTAGGTCGTATCATATTTTGACCCATGATTTTGTGAGGAATCTTACTCGATTCCTGGACACTGATTTGACCATTCAAGTCTTGGGAGTTATGCGGGCGGTGGTGAATGTCAGGGGTCGTTTTGTTATACCGCCGATAGATGAGGAGCAAAAGGAGGCGCAGCCAGGGCAGCAACCACCAGCCAGACCGCGGCGTCGGAATGTGCGAGCTAGAGGAGAGATCGAGAGAGAGCGTGCTACTTCACAGCATGTACAGGGAGTGCCCACCGACCCTTTTCAAAGTCGGGTGGGGACTTATTTGGATAACCTCCGGGGGCATGCCATTTATCATACCCATCTTACTGAGGGTATTTATTCACATTTGGGAGTGACCCGAGCGCCTTCTATGCCACCACAATATCCGTATTTTGCAACATGGGAGGATCTTTGGCGTCCACAAAATGACGGGGCAGGACCAAGTGGAGCGCAGGACCAAGGAGATGATGATTGACTTTCTTTCTATTTTGTTTTGTTTTGCGTAGTGTTTTCTTTTATGTTTGAATTTGGTTTGTAATGTAAAACTTTCTTGAACTATGATGTTACACTTTCTTTTGGGTTGTTCCTCTTTTCAGATTAGCATTGGAATTCTAAGGAGCATATAAGGTTAACTCTAGAGTTGTGTTTGTCTAGTCAAGTCAAGGAAGCTTAGAGTCGTGAGTTGGAACCCACAATTCAAGATAAGTGTGGGGTACGTTAGTAGGAGAGAGGTTACAGTTGGGAAGTATATTCACAAAGAAGCATCTTAAACCATTTAGACATTGGTCAAGCTGCTAGGATGCATCAAGAAATAAGGCATTTTTGTGATGTCCAGTTTCCACGACATGGGCTCCTTACGCCACGTTGTGGCGCTCATGGAATTTGAAGAATACACAGGAGCTTGCTGTGTGCATTTTCATCTTATATCACGACGTGGTGCTCTTTGCCACGACGTGTATCAGTCTATACTTTCCCACATTCTTCTACTTACTAGCATCCACTTTGAAGAATTGAAGTTTCGAGTCATGTTCGTGGTTTATTTACATATTCATCCAGTTCTACACCGAGTTTTTATTTTTGGAGGTCCATATTCAGGATTCACGTTTTCCACACTTTTGGAGAAGTTCACGCCACTATCCCAGGGGAGTCTATTCCTTTTTCTCCCTTTTCTTTAATTTTATGCATACAATGAGGGCATTGTATGAAATAAGTGTGGGGTAGGGGTAGAAAAGTTGCTAGATAATCATAGAATTTGATAGTAAAATTGAAAATTTGAAAATTGAAAATTTTTAATAATTGAATCTAGTAATAATAATTTGAACTGAAATTGCTAGTGTTATGTGGGATGATCCGATGAAAGTTCAAATGTTTAGTTGAGCCAATATACGTTATAGTGCATTTTTGGCCTCCCTTATTTTAGTGAAATGATGGAACAAAAACATAACCCAGCTTGGTTTGAGGGATGCAATATGTTTAGCAGCCTAAACCTGAAATGTATCCAGGAAAATTATTATCATTAACCAATAAAGGTTGAGGTTGAGGGCCTCTACTTAAGCATGTAGGTTTCGAGTGAAAAAAGTGAGGTACATGTAAAAAAGAGAGAGAGAATTGCAAGAAAAGTTTGAAGAATTTTGGAGCAAATAAAGTGAAGATCAAAAGATCAAAATTCCAAGAAATTCAAAAAGTTGAAGATAGCAGAAATCAAACAACAAAGGTGGCGAATTCAAAGAAATCAAAGATCAAATGTCAAAGAAGTGAAGAATTCCAAAAGAGCTCCATAGTGGTATCATAGATTGTAACTCTAGATTATGTATGCTTAGGTTGCTCAACTAAAAATACCTTGAGGATAAGGAGGTTTTCTACTGATGGATTCGGAGGGTTGCATAAAATGAGCATTGTTCGGAAAAAGTGGGCGAGTGTTTATGAAGATTGTGAGTATTTAAAGTATGGGGGGTACTTTAGGAAAATTTAAGACACAAATTCATGCGTTGAGGTATTGGCATAATGGTTGAGCTGGAGTCGGATTGTTCTATGTGGTGTTAGTAGTTAAGGGTTAAGTTTAAATTTGCTTGAGGGCAAGCAAAGCCTAAGTGTGGGGTATTTTGATATTTCCATATTTATACCTATTTTTAGGCAATATTTAAGTACATTTTTATTAATAAGTTGATAATATGTTTAGAATAATGGTACTTATGACTTTAAATTGTTATTTTCAGTCAATTAAAAGGATTTTCGAAGAGAGGGACCAAAAGTGACAATATGTAGAACATGGGAGACTTGGAAGACAAGAAATGAACAAATCCACGAAAGTTACTAAACCCACGACGTGGCAAAGTCGGCCACGACATGGCATGAGGATTCTAGAAGATAAAGATCGCGATTCGAAGGAATCCTTGCCCGGTACAGATAACTTGGAGCCCACGACGTGGCCTGGATAGCCACGACGTGGCGCGGGATTTTGGAGTCTATTTAAGTGTTCCCGATCATTACGAGAGGGAGAACTTTTGGGCTAAAGGAAGGAGTTCCAGAAGGCGATTTGGAGCAAAAGAAAGGTTCTGGAAAAGGTTTTCAACACCAAAAAGAGTAAAGGTCTATATTTTAGTTAATTAAGAACATGTTTTCTATTACTTCAATTTGTGTTGGTTTATTAGTTGCTATGATGAGCAGCTGAATCTAGCTACTCTTGTTTAGCTAGATGAAGCTTCCAACTTATGAATAGCTCAATTTTTATGGATTAAGTTTAGTTGGTAAAAATTGCTTGTGTTTGACTGGTATTACCTAGCATGCTTATGTTTGTTTTTCTAATTGTTTGATTGCATGTTCTGTGTAGCTTAGTGACCATTAACTGCATGAACTTGTTTACCTAATGATTTAGTGAGCATTGAATTGTTAGAGCTAGGATTGACCAATCTTAGTTAGTAATTAGAGTAAATAAGCTTAGATGTGCTAGAGAACGTGTATTTTGACTATAATTGAGTTTATATAACAAATCTTACATAGCATATTTACATTCATAATTAGCTCTGTGTTTAATTATGTGTGAACATACATGGTTTGACATGAATTAGTTAATTATTGGTAAAGTTGGAACTAAATTACTAATACAACTAAAAACAAACTTAATAATCCATAATCATTAGCTAGCCATAAGGAAGAAGTGGATTCAAACTAAACAAGAGTGCGTTTTTTCTTATTGAATTTGATTTAAGTTCATCTGATTTTGTAAAATCTGATAAAACCCTTTTAAACTTGTTAATAATTAGGTTAATTTATTAGTAAGTAGATTAATTAGTAACACCGTTCCCTGTGATCGACACCCGACTTACCCAAGCTACTGTAATCTGATTAGGTACACTGCCTATAACTGCATAGTTAGTTTAAGTTAGTTAGGTTATAAATATTAAAATTAGTGGGTACTTTTGTGTACATCAACATGCGATGGGTGTTCCATAATATGCAGGACGATTGTAGGGTAATAGTGTGAAACAAAGCACGTCTGGTTGTTCGTGGATTTCGTAAAATTGAAGGACTTGACTACACTGAAGTGTATGCTCCTGTAGCGCGCCTTGAAGCTATCCATATCTTCCTGGAATATGCATCCTACATGGGTTCACCATTTATCATATGGATGCTAAGACTGCCTTTCTATATGGAGTCGTGAAAGAAGAAATTTATGTTGATCAACCTCCTGGTTTTGTCAACTCAAATTTTCCAAATCATGTCTACAAATTATACAAGGTTCTGTATGGGTTACATCAGGATCCTCCGGCCCGGTATGCTACCCTAATAGATCATTTGCTTGAGCATTGTTATACCAGAGGCACGATTGATCAAACGCTCTTTATCAAACATGTGGATGGCGACATAATTCTTGTATAGATCTATGTTGGTGACATCATTTTTGGGTCGACGAGCTCGAATCTATGCAAAGAGTTTGAGACCATTATGAAGAAGAGATTTGAGATGAGCTCTTTGGGAGAAATAACCATGTTCTTGGGGTTGCAGGTTCGTCAAGATTCAACCGGAATCCTTTTGCATCAAGGAAAATATGTTGAAGACATGCTTGAGAGGTTCGGGTTCAAGGACTCTAAAGCTGCCTTGATGCCAATGGCTAAACGACCCTTGTTGTCTCCAGATCCTGAAGGGGAATCCATAGATCAGACAGAATACAGATCGATGATCGGATCCCTGATGTATCTGACTGCGAGCAGAACTGACATCATGTTCGCAGTCTGTCAATGTGCAAGTTATCAGGCTAATCCTAAACTCTCTCACTTAATTGTTGTTAAAAGGATTTTTAGGTATCTCAAAAGCTGCCCTAAATTGGGTCTTTAGTACCCCTAAGAATCCTGATTTTGACTTATATGCATTTGTTGACAGCAATTATGGAGGTTGTAAACTTGATAGGAAATCAACTTCCGGGGGATGTCAATTCTTAGGCGACCGTTTGGTGTCTTGGCAATGCAAGAAACAACAAACCGTATCAACCTCAACGGCGGAGGTAGAATATGTTGTTGCTTCTGCCTGTTTCTCTCAAGTAAATTGGATTCAACGTCAGCTGTTGGACTACGGTTTGAACTTTCTTGAAACCCCTATATTTTATGATAATGATGTCGCAATCCAAATAGCCAAAAATCCTGTCCAACACTCCAAAAACAAGCACATCAACATCAAAGTTCATTTTATTAGAGATTGTTATGAGCTTTCGCTCATTCGGTTGGAGCAGATTCACACTAATAATAATGTGGCGGATCTGTTCACAAAACCGTTCAACAAAGCTCGATTCGATGTGCTTGTGGGCTTTTTCAAAATGAAACGTTTTGAAGACTAATTTGTGTTTTTAGTTTAAATTTGCGCATTTATTTTCCATTATCTCCTATGCATAAATTTAGGTGGAGAAATAAACAAAAACAAAACAAAAATTAGAAAATCAAAAATCCAAAAATAGTGTTATTTCTGTTTTATTTTTTCCAGAAAATATGAAAAATCCAAAAATATTGTCTCATGATAGCCTATCTGCAGGTGATGTGTTGGGAAGTGATATGAACCAAGTGATAACAGACAATTTTAATTTGTGTAAGGTACCAACATTGAACTGTCTATGCTCTGTGTTCAATGCGCTTGTAGGCACGAAAGATTTAAATGGACCAGACTAGGCATAGATTGACATTTAAAAGGACTTGACAAGTATTGAGTTAGATAGTTCCGTTTGGTCTGACAATACGATGCTCGTGTAGATTGAGCAGTGAGATATACATGGGAATCTGCAGGCTACATTAAAGTAATTTGTTTCTAGAACTGTGGCGTAACTTTTCCTCGATGTATGGATGCATGTCCTTGATTCCGGTACTGATAGGGCGACTGGGGAATTCCGATAAAGTAGGTTTGTTGAAGGTTATTTTCTTGCTTCCTTTCTATTAGTCATATGTTGCCTCCTCTCTGTGATTGGAAGAGATCCGACCTGGACTGCAACATATGCAACTCTATCTCTATGCATCTCCTTCTATATGCAAATTATTTCTGTCTATTAGTCATATGTTGTCTCTTTTGTGTGATAAGTTCTTATCCGACCTGGAACACAGCATATGCACCATTCTATTTCTCAATCCCTCTATTCAGTTAGTCATATGTTAATCCCTCTGCGTGATTGGAAGAGTTCCAACCTGGGTGTACAACATATGCATTCTAAATCTGAATTCCCTCCTAATAATTGTCTGCTCATCTAAAGTAAGGAGTATTCTGGAAGTTCTTGATTACCGGGGTATGTCAGGAAGCGGGAAACACATTCTAGTACATCTAATATTGAACATTTAATAGGTTGTCTGTAGATCTCGCTGCTAAATTTAGGTGGACAATAATATACGTGGTCGTCGTCATCTAAATGGTCCTCTAGGAATATTATTTAAGATCATAGGGTCAAATTTCTTATCACTTGTAGTATGTCCATATTTGTCACAATCTTTCATGTTTAAGTGGACCACAATACCGACGATTGACCAGATCTAGTCATGAAGGTAGAGGTACTGAAAAACAGATTAAGGTTGTCCTAAAACTTTGATTCCAAAAAATCATAAAAGAATATTAGCAATGGTGAAAAGAAATTAATGTTATTTTACTTTTATTTTTATTTTTTATTTTTCTAAAATTTAAAAATTAAAAATTTTAGCAAATTTAGTTTAGTTTAAATTTTTAGGTTCTATTTTTATTGTATTTTAATTTTAATTTTTCTAAGTACATCAAAGGAGACCCTCACCATGCTAAAATTAACTTGAATCAATTGCGTTTTGATGGATTATTAAAGCGAAAACGTGTTTCGGTGATGAACAGTGTTTACAGTCGCAGACGCTTTACAGCCATAAACACGTTTACGGTCGTAAACCCGTTTGCGGCTGTAAACATGTTTTTAGCAATAAACTGATTTTTGATCCAAATTAAATTAAATTGAAGCCTAATTGATTGAAAAATGAGAAAACTTAATTTAATTGATTAAATCATTAGTTTTCTCACTTGGCTTGTTTAGTGCAGATCAAATGGCAGACTTGAAGTTTTTCGATAACCACAACATTGTTGCTTTCCTGTTTGATCCTCCTGCTGCACACAAAGAATTCAAGTCCTTGATTCATGGACTCAAGATATTTGTCTTGCACATGCCTTCAGGACAAATCCCATCATTTGTCAAAACTTAGTAAAGCAATTCTGGAACAAGGCTTCTGTGCATAAAAGAGAAGATGGTGAAGACTTAGTTGAATCAGTTGTTCATGGAAAGAAGATTGTAGCGACTGAGCAAATTATTCACGAACTACTGCAAATCAATGACCAGTCAGGGTTTCTAACTGAGATTTTCATGGGACAAACTGAAGAGAATATTGAAAAGATGGGCTATGAAGGAGTGTTTCCACCTACCGTGAAGAGGTTGTAGCCTCACTATCGATTTCTTGCTCACTCCTTCATAATTTGCATCTCAGGGAGGAAATCCGGTGCTGATGAGATTTCCTTGTTGAAAACTGGTGTTATTGTTGCTCTTGCTATAGGTATCGATTTCAACTTTTCAATATACATTTTGAACGAGATGATGAGCAACTTGGAAAGAAAGAGGAAGGACAAGTTTCTGATGTTCCCAAGGTTTCTCCAAATGATATTTGACAGTAAATATCTAGAGTTGGAAAGAAGAGGAGAAAATTTGGACTTGAAGTCCTTGGGTGCAAATACATTTGGGCTGATGAAACAAAACCACAAGGGTACAAAATATGAATTCAAAGGAAAGTGCCCACTGGAGAAATTTGGCTAGTTTGCGGATATCAATGATGCATCAGAATAAGAGAGGTCATCGGGCAATGAAAATGATGAAGATGATGTTATCACTACTTCTGAGCATGAAGAAGAACCAGTTCCTCCAGTTGCAATCATTGTCGAGGAACATGTACCAATGGTTAATCTGGAGGTGAATGATGATTATGATGATGATGATGATGATGATGAAGAGGATATGGATCAAGGTGGTGATCTATCTGGTTTTGATAATGATGAATTATTCCTCGATTTTGAGCAGGGTCATGATTTAAGGCTAAGCAATAACGATCTCGATGCGTTCTTCGATAATGTCCATGATGTTGTACAACCTGCAATGGAGAAATCGGGAGATAGTGATGTTCTCAAGATGACGCCTCCAACTTCTAATCAGATGGCCTACATTTTAGCTAATCTGGATTAAACTAGAAGGATTCCTCCCCTTCCAGTTGCTACTCCAACCTCTTTGTCATCTGAAGGTGAAGAGTCGATCCAAGTCCATGAGTGCTTGTTAGGGAACAAGCTCCGCCAGTCCAACAATCCACTGCAACAATGTGACAACCCGAAACTTCTATTTTGTTCATCTATACAATTCGATCAATGTTAGACTCATTTCTGTTGCCTTTTAGCACTGTTTAAGGGTTCGTTTAAGTGTTCTAAGCTTGAGTACAACCAAGGTCGAGATTAGGGATGAGTTATCAGGTCATAGAAGTAGCAAATTGGGCCATACACACCTTTAGGAGGAGTGTACGGTCGTACACATGGGTGTATAGTCGTACACCCCCTTACGGCCGCACACCCACCTCTATATATATGAGGAGACCCCCTTCCTTCATTCTTTTCTTCTTTTGGCTGCACACTACTATTTTCTCTCTCTAGAATCTTGATCTAAGAACCCTCCAAAGGCTTCAAGAACGTGAGTATTCCATCCTCTAGCTTGTTATACTTGTAAGACCTCTTGATCTAAGCCTTGATTCATCAAGTTTCATCATGTTCTTCATCCCTTAAAGGAGTATGGCCGCACAACTTCATAAGGTTGGCCGTACACCCCCTTAAAGGACTCCAAAGTGAGAGTTTGACCCTTATCTTCTAGTTGGACATGACCCTAGCCTTGATTTAATTTAAAGTTGACAAATTTGGCATGAACATGAAGGGTGTACGGCTGCACACCCCTTGTACGGCCGCACACACCTCTTAGGGCCGTAAACCCACTTTGATGATCATTTTAGGCCTCAAAATCGCATTGCAACTAAGCATGGAACCTAGAACACTTCTTGGATGTTAGTTAGAGCCTTGGACACACCTCAAAATCACACCTCTTCATGAGTGTACGGACATACACTAATGGTCGCACACTCATGGTCGTACACACCCTTAAGGTGGCCGTACACCTCCCTCACTCAATCACATGTGATTTTTACACTTAGTTCAATTCCCGTCATGTCTAGTAGTTAAATACCCTAATTTGACTCCTATGTGTTATCACATGTTAAATAGGATCTTATTGTGTTCGAGGCTTCAGTAGACACTCAACATCTCATAACGATCTTTCATTCAAACTAATCACTCGAGGTGAGTTCATACCCTACATTTTCCGGGTTTTTAATGTTTTCAGGGGAATACAAGTAAAAGCACGAGTCATCTTGTGTTCAAATATATTATTTTGTTTAATATATTTATGTTATCAATATACGGCGAATATAGAAATCAAATTATACAAAACGTGTTAGGATATGAACCTTGCAAAATCCGTGTTCAAAACTAAGGAAATGAACTCATGAATCATGAAACCAATGATATTATCTTATAAAGATTCATGTTAATAACAAAAAGGGTTTTGTTGTACGTAAAGTAATTAATCTAACTGGAGACACGTCCTTAGGCGCTTACAAACTTAACTAAGTGGAGGACTACCCCTTATGAACCAGAATCTCCTGGAGGGAGAGTGTGATTTTTGTGTATAGATCTATATGGGACTGACTATCCTGCACCTTGCTGCTAGCTAAAGTAGGACCGACAGGTCTACAGGTGACAAAGTCATAGAGGATAATGGTGCCCGATTCGCGCCATATCAAGTTAATATATGGTCATAAAGCTCGCAATGTAGATAACAACGGTGTATTTACGTAATAATAGATCGAACAAACGAACTTTAGAGTTAATAACTAAGTGATCATAGGAGGGTATTAGTAATACTTTTACGAATCAGATCACCATGTTTTCAATTAGTTTTATTTATGTAATAAGAAGAATGTACATCACTGGGAGTAGCCAGGGTTTTCAAAAGGGAACAATGCTTAACCAATATAAGTATGGTAGATACTTGTAGTTTCTAAATTAGAACGAGTAATTCAATAGTTTTCAACTAAGAGAATTGTAGGATTTCCTTGGGTAATCATTTGTATTTTATAAACAGATGGTCTATAAATCAGCTAACGTATATTCATATTTCTTCCATAACTCCTTGGCTTATGCGTGACTAGTATGAACCAAGAAGTCATAGAAGAAATGGGTTTAATCATGCTTTTCATAAGAAAATAAGGGATTTTCTTGAGGAACATTTTCAATTGATATCAAAGAATCATTTTTCTTGAGGTTTATATATTTATTTCACCAGACAGTATAAGATTTTCCGGGAAAGATATCGCACTTTTCAAAAGAACCGAGAACTGTTATCCTAAAACAAAATGCTTATGAACTCACCAGCTTTATGCTGATACTCTTTCAAAACTTACTTGTATTCTCAGGGCTCTAGTAGATAGGTACACCCCCCGAAGTTTTGAGAAGACTTCTTAGTACCGTACTGCGACTCCTGTTGTCTTCTATATTTCCCTTGATGTTTTAAAATATGTAATGTTTAAAAAACTTATGTAAAACTTATACTTATTAATGAAATAGTTGGATGTACTTTGATTACTATAATTCATGTGTTGTGATACTTACATGACATCATTCGCACCCGAACGTTTCCGCCGTTCTGGTTTGAGGGTATGACAGATTGATATTAGAGCCTTGGTTAAGTGAACTCGGTATATCAATCATAAAAGATTTACAACTATAAACACATTGGGATAAAAACACTCTGACTAAGAATTTTACTTTAAAAATATATATCAATATGTTATAAAAGTATAAGTGTATATTCAGAATGTGTATATACTAGAACAAGAATCACAAGAAGAACAAAATAAAAGTTTTTTGAGGTTGGACACTACGGTTAAACCTGGGCAGTTATGTAATCTTGTCTAGGATCAATATAGCCTGATCAACTATATTTATGCGAGACATGACCAACATGTGCTTGGGAGTGATTGTAGTGTTGCAACAAGTCTAAAACTTACCTAGGTACCCGAAAAATTCTAGAACCAAACATAAAGGTTAAAAATACTATTGGAGTATTTTAGTTACTATAAGATAACAACAAAATACCGAACATACAATTACAATACTATAGAAGTAGTACTAGACTAAACGTCTGTTAACTATCTCTTTACCCCCATTCTTGTGTAGATATCATGGCGGGATTCCATCTCCCTGGCGACCCGTACTCTCCCAAAGACGATGACCCCACATAACAGTTTCCCGAAGAGGCCGATATAGAGCCTGAAGTTGAGAACTTACCTCAAGTAGCCCCGATACCAAATCCTAATCCCCAGCTTGTTCTAGAAGGCCCAACATTTATGTGGGTCGGAAGCCTGGATAGATGGAGTCATGAGCAAGGCCAACCCCGCCCGTACAATGGAGATCGCCGCTTCTATAATGTGAACGAGGGAGGCTCCGCAGACAGAGCTCTTCCAATTATAATCCGCCGAGTGGCCCGCAATGTTGAGATAAGCGTGGCAACCATTCAAAGAACAATAGAAATTGAGGCAGACTCGGATGCCAACACAAACCGCATTCGAAATCTCAAAGCAGCTTATGCGAGGGCTATCAGAGACAACGAGGCCCTGCAGCAAGAGTTAGCCGCAACTCGAGTTGATGTCATTGAGAACCGAACCCGTCTGTCAGTGTATGAAAGACACCTGCTTGATATGGAACGCCAACTAGCTAACTTAAGGATCCGTTCGAGGAGTGTCCGTCGCTAGTAGGAAATACTCTACTCATACTTTCTTTTAGTTAAGAATTACCTTCCTACCTATGCTCTAAGTAGCACTTTTCCTCGTAAACATTTCTGTATTGCAAGTACTATTTTACTAGTTCTTCATGCTGTCAAATTTTCCCTCTATTGGTATGTTGTAGACCTACTCGTAGGTCAAACTTTTCCTAACTCTATGTAATCTTAATACCAACTATAGAGACAACAGTCTTATTTCAGTTAAAGGTCATCATTAGCAAAAATATATCTTAGATCGGTAACATGCAAACTAAGTAACTTTATCAAAGTCGTACCACTATTTCATCTTCGAAACACATTCATAGGTTGTACTCTTACCCTAGACGATCACTCCTTTCCCATCAATCTCATGCCAATATCTATAAAGAGCTTCGATGTTATAATCGGCATGGATGGGTTGAGCCTCAATCACGCTGATAACCTTTGTTTTGAGAAAACGATTCGTCTCAATCTTCCCTCTGGTGAAACCCTCATGATATATGGCGATAAACTCAGCTCGAACCTCCGTATAATTTCGTACATCAAAGCCCAAAATTTTCTGTGAAAGGAGTGTCATGCATTCCTAGCCCATGTCATTAACGAGAAATATGAAGTTAAAGACCTTGAGAGCATCCCCAAAGCCTGCAATTTTTCTGATGTCTTTCCCGAAGGGCTTCCGGGAATTCCTCCCGAGCGCCAAGTCAAGTTTCATATCGACTTAATCCCCGGAGCTACTCTTGTATCCTCCATCACGTCTAACGTCTGTGGGAGTGCAAAAGTTATCCAGCCAGCTCAATGAACTGATCAACAAAGGATTCATAAGTCTGCGTTATGTGAGCTTTATTATGAATTGTTTTCAAATCTTTTTGAAAGTTAGAAATCGATGTCCACCAATCGAAGGTAACTTAGTTCGGATGACACTCGGTCTCTAATCATCCTAGAAACTTACTTCTATTCTTACTAGGACTACATCATAGGGATGTAAATCGAATCATTGAGAACCAAATAACAAAATGGAAAATTTTCATGCATATATAAGCATTTAGAATATATCCAGAGGCAACCATTGTTGCTCACAAGTTCATTTTCTCAACATGTAGCAGATCATGCCTCCGAAGAAACATAGCCAGCCCAACAGTAAAACACCAATCCTTCAGATGCATTCAGCTACGTTTCAAGCTATAGTCACAGTAGCCATAGCAACTGCCACGACTCTCCTTAATACTAACAACACGAATATTAGTGGGAATGTTAACGACAATCCTGATCGTGGTGATAACCAATTTCAGCAACAAGTGCATGTTGGTAAAGACACACCGGACTTCAAACCTAATATCCTGAAACGAAAGTTCGAGAACGAGAAAGGGAGTTGATCAACTCAAGGACCTACTGAAAGGCAATG
Organism: Lactuca serriola; assembly: GCF_051521515.1. Taxonomy (NCBI): domain Eukaryota; kingdom Viridiplantae; phylum Streptophyta; class Magnoliopsida; order Asterales; family Asteraceae; genus Lactuca; species Lactuca serriola. The sequence continues at coordinate 238,076,717 of NC_136411.1, forward strand.
AACTGGGTTAGTCAACACCCCCGTCAGCCCTGCTATTCCAACACCAACCACACCATACTTGGGAAACCTCCCATACTATAGTGAATGCAACTACCATCATTATGGAGTCTGCCGAGTGTTGCATTGCAATAGATGCAACAAGAAGGGACACACCGCCCACATCTGTAGGACCCCAGTCGAGTTCATCACTTCGAATAACAATGTTGGGACTAGTCCAATATGTCACCTATGTGGTGGAGTAGGATATTTCAAGAAAGACTGTCCAACAGAGAAGAACGACGGGGGAGCAGGAGGAGTTTGACCCCAGATAATGGGGAAACATCAAAGAACCCTGCTATATTTTGGTACGCTTTCAAAATCCCCAATAATTGTTTATAATTCTGATTACTCTTTCGTTCAAATTAAATCCCAACATTCATATAAAATTTGAAGCCCTAATGGGTAAACTATGGTGTATTAGTGTATATGTTAAGGTCAGTTATACACGACTTGTATACACCAAGTGATTATAGAGAGGCCTAGTAAGAATCATTTCATAAAAAGTCCAGAATTTCAAAGTATCAAAACCCTTGTACTAGTAGTACTCGCCAACGTCGAATCAAAAACAGGAAACACTAGAAACATACACCCCAAGTCACCAATGTTCTAACAAAACGCTCCATCTGAACTAACTTAACGCGTGATTCTACGACGTCATTCCGCTTAGTCTGACTAAGTCTATGTCATACCAAACCCGCACATCCCTAAGGTGACCCTTCGCCTTAAACCGCTCGAATCCCAAAACTCACGTCACTCATAATGGCAAACTAGATGCGAACTTCGAAAATTCATCTCCCTTCCAAAACCTGAAAGTATTCACACGAAGAGTATGGCATCCACCTGTAACCTTCCTTAAGCATCCTAGGTAGACCATTCTGGGATTACCATTCGAGCAACAAGGCCAGTTCAGGCACAGAGGCTAGGGACAAATACGGTTAACCTATCCATGAATAATGTACATACGAGGGTTGTATATAATTAAGATTCTACTGACTTAGGATGTGTGTGTTCGCCTTATCTCTTGTTCCTTGTCTGGTTGTGGACCTAGGGCAGAGTCACTCATCTGACCTCCTTGTCAATCTTAATTGTATATGACTTGTGTGCACGGGAAAATGAGATGAACGAGGCATGAATCCTACCACGAACTTCAAGACAAAGGTTACACGGGACCTCAATAAGGGGCATTCTACCAGTTGGATGAACATTATAGAACAAGCTAAGCCTACCCACCCTTCACAGATCAGAACAACAGATACAACAGTGAAGATCCACTAAAACACCCAGCGAGAATCCAAATTCACTGGAGAACGCGAGGGTTTTTATGAAACTCAGGTACCCTACCAATCTTAGGGAAGTGTCTATCCGATGAGACACTTGTGATACCCTTCATCTTTTCCAAGTGCAGGAATTATATTCCATGTTTGAATTTCGGGACAAAATTCCCTCTAACGGGGGGATGATGTGACAACACAGAACTTCTATCTTGTTCATCTATTCAATTCGATCAATGTTAGACTCGTTTCTGTTGCCTTTTAGCACTATTTAAGGGTTCGTTTAAGTGTTTTAAGCTTGAGTACAACCAAGGTTGAGATTAGGGATGAGTTATCAAGTCATAGAACTAGCAAATTGGGCCATACACTCCTTTAGGAGGAGTGTACGACCGTACACATGGGTGTACAGCCGTACACCCCCTTATTGCCGCACACCCACCTCTATATATATGAGGACACCCCATTCCTTCATTCTTTTCTTCTTTTGGCTGCACACTACTACTTTCTCTCTCTAGAATCTTCATCCAAGAACCCTCCAATGGATTCAAGAACGTGAGTATTCCATCCTCTAGCTTGTTATACTTGTAAGACCTCTTGATTTAAGCCTTGATTCATCAAGTTTCATCATGTTCTTCATCCCTTGAAGGAGTACGGCCGCACACCTTCATAAGGTTGGCCGTACACCCCTTTAAAGTCCTCCAAAGTGAGAGTTTGACCCCTATATTCTAGTTGGAGATGACCCTAGGCTTGATTCACTTGAAAGTTGACAAATTTGGCATGAACATGAAGGGTGTACGGCCACACACCCCTTGTACGACCGCACACACCTCTTAAGGCCGTAAGCCCATGTTAATGATCATTTTAGGCCTCAAGCTCACATTACAACTAATCATGGAACCTAGAACACTTCTTGGATGCTAGTTAGAGCCTTGGAAACACCTCAAAAGCACACCTCTTCATGAGTGTACGGACATACACTCATGGTCGTACACACCCTTAAGGTGGCCGTACACCTCCCTCACTCAATCACATGTGATTTTTACACTTAGTTCAAGTGTTTCCAAGTCCCTCGAGTGGTTTCCCGTCATGTCTAGTAGTGAAATACCCTAATTTGACTCCTATATCTGTTATTACATGTTAAATAGGATCTAATTGTGTTTAAGGCTTTAGTAGACACTCAACATCTCATACCGATCTTTCATTCAAACCATTCACTCAAGGTGAGTTCATACCCCTAAATTTTTTGAGTTTTTAATGTTTTCAGGGGGAATACAAGTAAAAGCACGAGTAATCTTGTGTTCAAATATATTATTTTGTTTAATATATTTCTGTTATCAATATACGGCGAATATAGAAATCAAATTATACAAAACGTGTTAGGAAATGAACCTTGCAAAAGCCGTGTTCAAAACTAAGGAAATGAACACCAATGATATTATCTTATAAAGATTCATGTTAATAACAAAAAGGGTTTTGCTGTATTATTATTTGTAAAGTGATTAATCTAATTGGAGACACGTCCTTAGGCGCTTACAAACTTAACTAAGTGGAGGACTACCCCTTATGAACCAGAATCTCCTGGAGGGAGAGTGTGATTTTTGTGTATAGATCTATATGGGACTGACTATCCCGCACCTTGCTGCTAGCTAAACTAGGACTAACAGGTCTACGGGTGACAAAGTCATAGAGGATAATGGTGCCCTATTTGCGCCATATCAAGTTAATATATGGTCATAAAGCTCGCAATGTAGATAACAACGGTGTATTTACGTAATAATAGATCGAATGAACGAACTTTAGAGTTAATAACTAAGTGATCACAGGAGGGTATTAGTAATACTTTCAGGAATCAGATCACCATGTTTTCAATTAGTTTTATTTATGTAATAAGACTAATGTACATCATTGGGAGTAGCCAGGCTTTTCAAAAGGGAACAATGCTTAACCAATATAAGTATGGTAGATACTTGTACTTTCTAAATTAGAACGAGTAATTCAATAGTTTTCAACTAAGGGAAATATAGGATTTCCCAGGGTAATCATCTGTATTTTATAAACATATGGTCTATAAATCAACTAATGTATATTCATATTTCTTCCATAACTACTTGGCTTATACGTGACTAGTATGAACCAAGAAGTCATAGAAGAAATGGGTTTAATCATGCGTTTTATAAGTAAATAAGGGATTTTCTTGAGGAACATTTTCAACTGATATCAAAGAATCATTTTTCTTGAGCTTTATATATTTATTCCACCAGACAGTATAAAATTTTCCGGGAAAGATATCGCACTTTTCAAAAGAACCGAGAACTGTTATCCTAAAACAAAATGCTAATGAACTCACCAGCTTTATGTTGATACTCTTTAAAAACTTACTTGTATTATCAGGGCTCTAGTAGACAGGTACACCCCCGAAGTTTTGAGAAGAATGCTTAGTACCGTACTGCAACTCCTGTTGTCTTCTATATTTCCCTTGATGTTTTAAAATATGTAATGTTTAAAAAACTTATGTAAAACTTATACTTATTAATGAAATAGTTGGATGTACTTTGATTACTATAATTCATGTGTTGTGATACTTACATGATGTCATCCACCCCCGAACGTTTCCGCCGTTCTGGTTTGGGGGTGTGACAAACTGCAACAACAGTCCAACCAACCCATGAAGAAAGTCAAGTTTTGAAAGAAGGACCAAGTGTTGCTCGATCTTCTTATGAAGTCGAGAGCACTTCAGCTCCTGAGGGTTCCTCTCCACCACAACATGTGCACGATGCTGCCTCCGAGAGGCTTGCCGATTTTTTGGCACAATAAGATTATGACCCTTCAACCCGAGCCAAATAGATATCTATAGGTGTAGGAAGTTCAAGGGGAGCCGACCCATCGATTTCAGAATTTAGAGCAGAGATTGGAATATTAAACTAGAAGATTATTGAGAAGGACATTTTGATTGGAAATCTCAAAATTCAAGTTTCCGAGCTTGAGGAAGAAATTCCACTAAACTCAAAACAAATTTCTTCTTTACAGCTCAACCTTGGAGCTTTGACTGTTGGATACTACGACTTGAAGAACAAGCTAATAGCAGAATTTGGCGACAAATTTAAATCAACTGTCGAAGACCCAAAAGAAGTCGAGACTTCTCAATATGCCCCTACCAATACATCTCAACCCGATCTGCTTGATAATACTCCACCAGTCAGAACCACAAGAATTGTTGACCGATTTGAGGATGAACTTGCTGAAGCCAATCCAAGAGTGATTCTCAATCAAGCTCGGCTACCGGCATCTTCACAAAAGAAGGGGAAGTGGAACTTCATGAAAAATTAAGATCAGAATGTTTGTGGAGACCAGCCCCAACTCATTGTGACTGATCTTGGAAAAAGGCGGTTCAGAGATAGGTACGGTGACCAGTCAGGGATTCTTATGTGGGGCTTTCATGACAAATTAAATTGTTGGATGATAAAGCAAAACGGTGGAAATGTGGATTATTACAAGGACAAGAATGATTTTTCTTCTTTGACAAAAGTGGACCTCACTAAGCTTTCTGAAGCCCCATTCTCCAACCCAGCCAATGATCCTCGCATAACTTATTTCAAACTCTTCTTGGAAAATCAAGTTAAGAGGAAATTTGATGGGATGAAGACCATTGAATCCTTGTTGAAAAAAGCCAAAGATGTGTTCCTAAGAACAACAAGAGCTTCAAGAATGTTATGTGGCCTCCAACAAAGCAGATGGAATTGATTCCTATTGTTAAGCATTTTTGTGATGGATCAGTATGCAATATGGAATAATGGGTTGTTATTGAAGCCAAAACTTTTGCTGTCATCAAATTCCCAGATGGTGACTTTCGTATCATTGATAAGAAAGCTTTGCTACAATTTGGTGAAAGGGACATCCACACTTTCGCTGAACATCAAATTATATACAAGCATGAGATCATGGAGGTTGCTGCCAAGGAATTTACAAGCACGATCACTAAGGTTATCGAGAAGAAGATATTTCTAGGGGCTATGGGAAGATCTGATGTGCTGGTGATAGAAAAAGACGGAAGTCATGCTAGCCTCAAACCAAGGGGGGACTATTAGGTTATATTTTGTTAGTTTGGGCTAGGCATCCATGTGTATAGGTCTTGTTAGTCTTTGTATGGGTATTTAGGGTGTTTACGGTTGGGTGAATCGAAAACATGTTGTTTTCGGTTCAAGTGGTGTTTGTGGCTGCAAGGATGATTGCGGTCATGAACCCATTTGTGGTTCACTGTTCCCTATATATATATATATATATATATATATATATATATATATATATGTGTGTGTGTGTGTGTGTGTGTGTGTGTGTGTGTGTGTCAGTCTTGTCAGAATGAACGACGGTTGTCTGTGTGTGTTCCATTGTACCTGACGTTTACGGCTCAATACAAATGTGTGCAATTTGGATCATTATTGCTTCTACTTCTTGTTCTCATTGATTATAGTTTGTTCTTGTGTTTGATCACTAGTTGGTTCCAGATTTGGGGACTTACCGTACTCCTATGTACGCCCAACGTACTAAAAAAAAGCCAAAAGTCCCACAAAAGCTCTTAATGGTTAAGACAAGGATTTCCAAACTCAAATATGACCCTAAGGAGATGTCTTAACATGTTAAGTTGGCATTTTTACTCCTTTGCAAGGCTTAATGGGACCAAATCCTCACTAAACTCCATAATAATCACCCAAAATCATGCATGGTCCAAAATAACTCATCAATATGACATTTTTTGAACAAGGGACCTCCCAAATGACAAGATCCAGAAATCTAAGATTTTGGAGTAGCTCATACTCACAAGGATGACTCTAAGAGCCAAAATAAACCCAAAACATTCCTTAAAATATATCTTATACCTAGATTCATCATGTTAGAAACTTTATACCTCTAGAAGGTAGACCAAGGTGCACAAAGCATGGATCAAAAAGCTTCAAGCAATCCCACACTTCTCAAAGAAACTCCTTCTTCTTCATTGAACAACAAAATGCATGAAAACACTCCAAAACTCAAGAACCTCACCAATGGAGGCTAGGGTTTTGATTTTAGGCTTTAAAGGGATGGAGGCTGAAGATAATAGGGTTTGGTGTTGAGTTAAGGAGCTTAAATAAGGTCCAAGACCCTAAATTAGGGTGTGGGTATGACTGGAGTATGCCATGCGTAACTTTGGTATGCCCAACATACTCCAAGGAGCACCCGTGACTTCCCTGCCTAGTATGGCCAACGTACTTCCCATGTACGCCCCGCGTACTAGGCTCAACCCTAAAACTACCAAACTTTCGTAGGCCATAACTTCTTCATTCTAAGTTTGTTTTCAATGATCCTTATATCCATGGAAAGGTAAAGAGAAGCTCTACACTTCTATAAACTCATCTTTTCCCTAAAACTTCTCGAAAACATTCATAAAAGGTCCAAACTGCCAATTTACGGTTATACCCTTGAGCTTTAAATGACAAAACAAACTCCCAAATGATCTAACTTATATTACCCACACCTAAATGGGTCTAAATATCTCTTTCCAAAGTCTTTCCGCCTTATGATAACCAATCTTCGGGTTACTGCCCCAAATTAGGAAACGATTCGGAACAGGGTGTTACAACTCCCCCTAACTTAAATTAGATTTCATCCTCAAAATCACTCCTTACCACCATCCTAGAAAATAAAGCTCCGAGCAATACCTCCTAATGCCAAACAAGTCACTGATCCTTTAACTATTGAACCGATACGTTACTGCTATCATTTAGAAGCTTCATAACTTGCCTGACCTCAACACAGGTAGAACCTTTCCAAAACACAATCACAAGGGCCTCTTTCTACCATCAAAACTGAAGCGTCCTTTTGACCCTGAACCTTCTAACTGATATCATGGGCATACAGATTGCTTAATCCTTAACTTGTTGAGGTAAATATCTTGCATATATACACTAACAACTCCCAAAGCAAGTCTCGACGAAAAGTCAACTCAGTACATAACTCATAACCTGAGATCCAACGATTTACACGTGCATTTCACTCGAAGTCTATAGATTCACGGTGACCTCCATCTAAACTAGGATATAAAATTCCACAATCCACTGCTGAGACTGCCAGTCTCATACCTGGTCCAGCCACCAGGTTCCTGAGAGTCCAACTGATAAGGCTACCCTAGCCAATGCGTCACTCTTATGTCACTCACTAACCACATAGTCAACCCATTCTAGCCATGATCCAATACCTTGACCCAACCGGTCTCTAACGGGTCTCACGCATACTGTCATAACCATACAGGCTTCACCCACGAGACTCACTCAGTCTATACCAACAAACGGGCCATGCCCACGGGTTTCACCCAATCGAGAGCTATGTAGGCCTAACCTTGCCTCGGACCATAATGGTCTTCCTCTCATAACATAGAGAGATTTTCCGACAATATTGTCCACCTTGCCCTAGGCATGAGCTAATCTTCCTTCCTACCAATGACAACCCCAACGATGATCTTCCTTAATCTAGAGAATACTATGATCCCATCGCAGACTTACAACATTTCCACAACTGTTTATTATCCTGGTGAATGCTACGGCCACCTCATAGTATTAAAGCACTTCCACTGATGCCATGGGCCCACCCCTAGTCTTATCTTCCATCTCCTATACCAACCACAATCAGCATGAGTCGATCCCGCATCCAATTATACCCTAATCATGTGTTCGAGTCATGAGGCTCTAACACCATACTTGACCTGGGTCCATCCACATACCCGCCACGCGTCACTACTAATTACAACGAAACCCAAATATCCTTTCTTGTGCAACCCCTTAGACCAATGATTCTCCCCCACTTGGGTTCGACTGCGCCCTTCCAATCCTCAAGATTTGATGAATTTCCAATCCATCTCGCAACCTTACGATTCAAATTGTCAACAACATGAGCTTACAAATGCCAGCATTCCATTAATAGCCCATTTCGATGATCGCACAAACTCTTGAAATCCAGATAAATACTCCCCATAATCCCCACAAGTCTGATAACCACATAACCACAATCGTTTCCCATGATACATAACCAAATCCTTAATTCCTTTATGTTTGTAACCATGAGTATAACCGATGACCGGAACTAGCGAATCTTCACTCCATCTCCCCATTATCCGAAGGATCTATGCATTCTAATCATCTTTAACCCTTATGATTATGAAATTCCCCTGACACTTCCAATGTCTAAACAAACTCATGTGACCGCCACCTTCATCTTCCTGCGACTGCTCCTTCCCTAGCAACAGTAGTGATTGGACTCATAGGTCCTTCCATAGACGACTGTCGTTCCCACCTGAACAAATTCTAACACGTTTGAAATCTACCTTAGTTGATGAACTAATCATGGTAATTCATTAATAGATCTTCCAAGAGACACCCCTAAGTTGATCCCGTCAATGAACCGAACAAACTGAATCCCAATCAGCAAGATAAGACCCACTAATAAATCTTGGCATACAAAAATGGCATATAAAAATTCTTGATGATATAACCTAGGAAATAACAGAGAACTAAACCAAAGATAATGCTTACCTAAACCAATACAAGATTCCAAGGCAATAAAAATACTGATAATAAGCATGAAGAAAGCAAAAGATAACATACTCGTAATAGTATCTGATGAAACTCTAACCTCCCCCGACTGACACTGCAATGCTTGGCTCCTCACTATTGGGGCTCCTTCCCTACCCTCATGACCGTCAATGATCCTCAAAGTAACTGGAGCAGGTGCACTCACTGCTCCACCCTTGAACATCGGATAGTCGGCCTTCTTGTGTCTTACCTGGTAGTAGTGAAAACACATCGGAACAAACCCACGGGGGCAATCCTTGCTAAAATAACCCATATGACCACAACTGAAACATCCTCGGCCTATCTCCCGACATCCTCCCTCATGGGTCCTCCCACACTTGGCACAAAGGCTCCGACCCTGATGGCCTCCTAAATGTGAATCTTGAGTCCTTGGCCTTGTAGCGTCCCAAAATTAAGACCCAAGAATTTCATTTTAATTTAATAAAATCAGTGTTCCAAAGCATCATCAATACAATCCATAGAAAATAAGTGTATCAAACATCATATCAGATCAGAGTGAATAACAAAAAGCAGAATGAGGTGGTGTGTGCCCTGCAATCATCCCGAGCCCTTCCCTTTGGAACTGGAAGTACCTAAAACATAAACTAAAACCCGTAAGCACAAATCTTAGCGAGTTCCCAAAAATACCACATACCATACAATATAAACACATAATGGGTCCCACCCGGCATCGAGCCCTGCTCGATATACAAATCGGGCCCCATCTAACATACATAATACATATAATAAATAAACACATATACATGCAATCACAAACATACATAGCACACAATATGGTTGTTAGGCCCCACCTGGTAAGCCTACAAGTACATAACACTTGAAAGATTCATGCAAACAACTAGCATACTAACATAACATAATCATGGGGCAACATTGATGCCATCGTGCTAAACCCGATGAGGAAACTCACCTTGCACTACTGAATCACACTAATAATCCCTGGTTGCCGATCCTACGACTCCCCAAGCTATCAATATCAAGTAACACCCAATTAACAACTAGGGTCAAATATATATCCTTCCATCCATACTTAGGGTAAATAGACCATTTTACCCGTTACTTATTTTGGCCCAAGACTAAGGCCCAAACTTTCAATCTAAGAGGCCCAAAAACCAACTATCCATCCAAGGCCCACATATGGCCCAATTTTCCAAATTGGGCCTAAATACTTACATGGCCTGATATGTGCATAATTAGTTAGTTATTTAGTATACACTTTTATTCATTTTTAACTAATTATGTGAATAATATGGACAAAAGGTACTTAATATTGTTTAAATTTTGTTTCAGTCCAAAAGACATGCTTGGGAGTAAAGGGGAACAAGGGAAAGCAATTGAATACCAAAGAATGAAGATTGAGGAACAAAAGTCCATCTACTCGGTGAGTACACGAGTATACTCGACGAGTCCAACTGAATATTCCAGAAGATAGCCACGACTCCTGATTTAAGACGGATAACAACGAGTCTACTCGGCGAGTTGGGTCTGCTACTCGCCGAGTACCCCCTGTTTTGAGATATCTATAAAAATTAAACCTTTATCCGATGGGACGACACTTCTGGCAATTTTTGAAGATCCTTCTGCGATTGAGAGCCCTGGAGGACGCGAATTCTAATCTCCAACCTTTTGAAGAATATAAGCAACTAGGTTAATCATTCCACTTAGCTTTAGGATTTAAGTATGTTTAATCTAGTTAAACTTGTTTTCGTGTGTGATTTTACTGCAACTATGAGCTAATTTCGTTTTTGTTTCTGTTTGGGGAATACCAAGGAACTCCTATGGTTTAATTCTTAGTTTTTGATTAATTTTTTATTGGTGATCTATTAAATTAAGTTTGTTAAAGACCCTTATGCATTAATCACGATTATTTTCTGTTAATTGGAAGACAATTAAGCTGCATGAACATCTCTTAGTTGTTAACCTCATATGTCTATGTGAACACTAATTCATATGCTTAGGAATAATGATTATGAAACTAAGATTAATAAGACAATAATTAGATTAATGTGTGAGCTTGTTTGAGAAACCATCAAACAAGAGGTTAATTGAACCACTAAATTGATTAACCACTACAAATCTTATTTAATCCAAATCATTAATCTAGGGAATTAATTAGTTTAAACACTTGATCACTGCTTAAATTAGTTAATTGTCTAAGGGTTAGGAGTAATGAACATGAACCTAACCACTATAATTGGTAGCCAATAACAATTGATCTATCATAAATACAAATAACCATAGGAGTGAATTGGTTGAACCTAAATAGAAACATCTTTATCAAATTTGGTGAGTTAGTTGTTTGCTTTAGTCATTTAGTTAATTAAGTGTTGCTTAAGTTTCTAGTCTTGTAAAACTAGAAGAAAAACCTTTTACTTTCATTAATTGTTTTAGTTAAAATTAGTTATTAGTTTAATTTTCCGTTCCCTGAGTTCTATACCTTACTTACTAAACTATACCACTAAAAGACAGGTTCACTGCCTTTGTGTGCTAAATTTATAAAAGTAGGGACAAAATAAGTGCACTTTATACACATCAAGTTTTTGGCGCCGTTGCCGGGGAACGGTTCTAAATAATAAATCTAATTCCTAATTTATTCGATCCTTTGTGTAAGTTTACTTGCATAAAGTTACTACAGTTTAGTAGTCAGTAATTAGGTTTTAGCATCTGTTTTAGTTTTTAATATTAAGGTATATTTTTTTCAAAATCACACTGGTACTCGCCGAGTGCAGTCGCACCTACTCGGCGAGTACAAGCGTATTCAGCAGTTAATTTTCAATTTTTTTTAGTACATTTTTGTTCTTTTTACGCTTTTATTCTGTTTATTTCAGGACTTTCATGACCAAAGGATCAAACACCCCACTGGTACCCCCGTTTGAAGATCCCGAAACCACATTGAAAAGAAACAAAGGAAAGGACGTGGAGAGTTCGAGTACACCAAAGAAGTCACCCTTGTCCAATCTGAAGACTATTTTTGGAAAAAAGAAGAGTAGCAAATCAGGAGCATCCAGCGCTTCCTTAGTAATCGACGAACCGGCGAAGGAAGATATCGAGTACGAGACCGAGGAAGAAGAGGACCCGACATATGAGCACGAAACCGAGTCCGAGGAAGAGTTAGCTATCACAATGGCTAACATTGATGAAATCCCCATGGGAGAATGGAAGAAGAGGATGCGAGACGACACTGGCCCGGGACTTGTGCAACCCGCAATTCCCGCGACTGCTACCTTCGAGCTAAAGGGTCATATCCTAGCTTTACTTAAAGAGATACCTTTCTATGGAAAAGACCATGAAGATGCCTACAAACATTTGGACGAAGTCAATGATGTAGCTGATTACTTCAATGTTCCAAATGTGCCCCGCGAGACTCAGCTACTTCGTATGCTTCCGGTGACATTCAAAGGTGCTGCAAAAGACTGGCTCAAGTCACTTCCTCCCGGATCAGTCACCACTTGGGCCAAGATGAAAGAAGAATTCATTGATCACTTTTTCCCACCTTCCAAGATAGCCAAGTTGAAGAAGGCCATTGCTAACTTTGAACAACAAGCTGGAGAGTCGCTATATGAAGCATGGGAGAGGTACACGAGCTTACTAAGAAACTGCCCATACCATGACCTAAACAGCCAGCAAGAAGTATCCATCTTCTATGATGGAGTCAATGTCACAACCAGGCAGTTACTAGACTCGCAAGGCCCGCTCACAAAGAAGCCACCCCTGGTGATAAAATAATTGATTGAAGAATTCTCTAAACACTCTAGAGAATACCACAACCCTAGGCATGATGTCACTAGGGGAGCCGCTTATGCAGCTACTGAAGACTTATCCGCGGTCATGGCTATGCTAAAAACCATGGATAGGAGGATGGACAAGATGGATCAAAAAATCCATGCTATTCGGGTGGGTTGTGAAAACTGCAATGGGCCTCACCTCACTAGAGACTGTGATTTAGATGAGAATGGCAACAAGAAGGCACAAGTGTGTTACTCAAGTGGAGACCGATATGATGAAGACCGGCGCAAACAAAAGAAAGATTAGCTCCCTTATGAAGAGTACAAGAAAGCCAAGGAGGAAAGGTTTAGGCAAAAAGGGAGAGGGTTCTACCAAAAGGAGGAGCCGGTGCAAGAAAGGAAGCCAAGCTTGGAAGAAATGCTCACCAAATTTGTAGCTGCTTCAGAAAAAAGACATAGTGACCATGATGCTGCAATTCAAGAAACAAGGATCATGCTTAGGAACCAGCAAGCATCTATCCACAATATAGAGACACAACTTGGGCAACTTGCTCAACAAATCAACCAAAGGTCACCGGGCGAACTTCCTAGCAAAACTGAAAATAACCCACGAGGCGCGCACATAAACATAGTCACAACAAGAAATGGGAAGATAATCACACCCCTGGCACCTATTCAGACTGAGTCATCCAAGAAATCACAGAAAGAGGAGGCAGAAAAGCAAGCAGAAAACCAAGAAATGCACTCTGACAGCCCTACTCGCCGAGTACCACGTATGGACTCGGCGAGTACATCACAAAATCCCACCTCACAGATTCCTGAAAAACTCTACCAGCCTCCCATGCCATATCCAGCCTGAGCTAAGAAGGAGAAGCAGGAAGAGGAGTATCAGAGGTTTCTAGATCATATCAAGACTCTTCAAATCAACATACCCTTCATAGAAGCTGTCATGAAAATACCCAAGTATGCAAAGTTCCTTAAGGAACTTCTCACTAATAGAAGGAAGATGGAAGAAGTGAAGAAGGTAGTACTCAATGAAAACTGCTCAGCTGCTATGCTAAATAAGCTACCAAAGAAGAAAGGTGATCCGGGGAGTTTAACTTTACCTTGCCAATTTGGCAACTTGACCACCATTCATGCCTTAGCCGATTCGGGAGCAAGTGTGAATCTAATGCCATATTCATTCTTTAAGAAGCTGGATCTCCCGGAACCAAGGCCAATTCGCATGGCAATACACTTGGCAAACAAGACAGTTACCTTCCCAAGAGGCATATGCGAAGACATACTAGTCAAGGTGGACAAGTTTGTCTTTCCCGCTGATTTTATCATTCTAGACATGGAGGCGGATCCACAAGTGCCAATCATCCTTGGAAGACCCTTCCTCAACACGGCAAGTGCTATAGTAGACATGAGGGACTCAAAGCTCACCTTGCGGGTAGGAGAAGATTCAGTCACATTTGGGGTGGACCAAGCCATGAAGTATTCAAGGAACAGTGATGACACAGCATTCTCAATCGATATGTTAGACGAATTATTGGAGGAATACATAACTGAAGATTCCATCAAGACCACAATTGAGGATGAAGAATTTGATCCAGAAAAAGACTTGATGGAAATTGAAAGACTGTTGGAAGAAGCCGACTATGAAGAATTGGTAAAACAAACTAACAGTTCTACTCGCCGAGTAGGACCGAGCTACTCGCCGAGTTCCTCTGAAGAAAAAGCAAAAGTCGTGAATACAGCCACTAACTCGTCAAGTACCCTACCTGCACTCGGCGAGTCCAGCAGTCAGAACCAAAAATTGGAGCTTAAAACTTTACCAGATCATTTGGAGTATGCTTTTCTCGAAGAAGGCAACCAAAAGCCAGTAATTATAGCCTCTAACCTGACCAATTCTGAAAAAGAAGAGCCCGTGCAAGTGTTGAAGAAGCGGAAACGGGCCATAGCATGGAGCATCACCGACATAAAGGGAATAAGCCCATCCTATTGCTCCCACAAGATCAATCTGGAAGAAGGAGCAAAGCTGGTTGTACAGCACCACAGAAGACTAAACCCGAATATGCAAGAAGCAGTCAAGAAGGAAGTGGTCAAACTCTTAGATGCGGGAATTATATATTCCATTTCCGACAGTCCATGGGTGATTCCGGTCCAAGTGGTGCCCAAGAAAGGAGGGATGACGGTCATAACCAACGAAAAGAACGAGCTAATTCCGACACGAACGGTAACCGGTTGGAGAGTGTGCATCGATTATCGAAAGCTAAACGATGCCACTCGTAAAGACCATTTTCCCTTACCTTTTATTGATCAAATGTTAGAAAGATTATCGGGCCATAGCTACTATTGCTCTCTAGATGGATTTTCGGGTTATTTTCAAATACCCATAGACCCAATGGACCAAGAAAAGACCACATTCACTTGCCCAAGTGGGACTTTTGCTTATAGACGCATGCCTTTTGGGTTATGCAATGCACCCGCGACTTTTCAAAGGTGTATGACAGCTATATTCCACGATATGGTGGAAAAATTCATGGAAGTTTTTATGGACGATTTTTCCGTTTTTGGATCATCTTTCCATGATTGTCTCACTAATCTTGATTTAATGTTTGCTAGGTGTGAAAAAACCGACTTGGTACTCAATTGGGAGAAATGTCATTTTATGGTCAAGGAGGGTATAGTGTTGGGCCACAAGATTTCCAAAATGGGAATTGAAGTGGGTAGGGCAAAGATAGACACTATTGCCAAATTACCCCCACCAACTAATGTAAAGGGCATTAGGAGTTTTCTAGGACATGCGGGTTTTTACCGGCGTTTCATAAAAGATTTTTCAAAAATAACTAGACCTCTAACACAATTACTACCAAAAGATGCACCATTTAAATTCACTAAAGAGTGTTTAGAGGCATTTGAATTTTTAAAGGAAAAACTAACTAATGCCCCGATCATTATTGCACCAAATTGGAACTTACCTTTTGAGATTATGTGTGATGCTAGTGACTATGCATTAGGAGCTGTCCTTGGTCAAAGGGTTGATAAGCACTTTCAACCCATATATTATGCTAGCAAGACTCTAAACCCAGCCCAAGAAAATTACACCACCACTGAAAAAGAATTATTAGTTGTGGTGTATGCATTTGACAAATTACGCCCTTATTTAGTTTTATCTAAAACTACTATTTTTACTGACCACTCGGCTATCAAGTATTTGTTTTCCAAACAGGATGCCAAGCCAAGACTGATACGATGGGTGCTACTTCTTCAAGAATTTGACATAGAGATACGAGACAAGAAGGGAATGGAGAATGTTGCAGCTGACCACTTGTCAAGGCTTGAGAACCCGCAATTGCAAGAAGATAAAGTTGAAGACGACTTCCCGGACGAGTACATTATGGTGACATTGAGAGAAGAGCCATGGTTCGCAGACATAGTTAATTATTTAGCTACAAAATACATCCCGAAATACTTTAGCAGTCAACAAAAGAAGAAATTCTTTGCTGAATTAAAATATTACTTTTGGGATGAGCCATACCTCTTCCGAAGCTGTGCAGATGGGATCATACAAAGATGCGTATTCGGGAAGGAAAGTCAGAAAATACTAGAGCATTGTCATAGCGGGCCCACGGGTGGACATCATGGAGCACACTACACGGCGAAGAAGATCTTTGACATTGGGTTTTATTCGCCCACAATTTTTAAAGATGCAACCCAATTTGTCAAAGAATGTGATGCTTGTCAAAGGGTGGGAAACATTTCATCTCGAAATGAAATGCCACAACATAGTATCCAAGTATGCGAGGTGTTAGATGTGTGGGGAATTGACTTCATGGGACCATTTCCCATGTCCATGGGAAACAAATACATACTAGTGGCGGTGGATTACGTATCCAAATGGGCGGAAGCACAAGCATTACCAACAAATGATGGACGGGTGGTAGTACGGTTTTTAAAGAAACTATTTTCACGATTTGGAATCCCGAAAGCCCTTATAAGTGACCGAGGCACACATTTTGGCAATGATCAATTGGAAAAGGTGTTAAAGAAATATGGGGTCACCCATAAGTTTTCCACATCATACCATCCACAAACTAGTGGACAAACCGAAGTAACAAATCGAGCCTTAAAGCGAATTTTGGAGAAATCGGTGGGGAGCAATCGCAAGGAATGGTCGGATAGGCTAGATGATGCACTTTGGGCTTTTCGTACAGCTTTCAAAACACCTATTGGTACCACACTATATAGGTTGGTTTATGGAAAGCAATGTCATTTACCGATGGAGCTAGAACACAAGGCGTTCTGGGCTTTGAAGAGGTGTAATTTCAACATGGAGGAATTAAAGACCAACCGGTTAATGCAAATGAATGCTCTTGAAGAGCTAAGGAATGATGCATACTCTAGTTCATGGCTTTATAAAGAGAAGACCAAGATGTGGCATGACAAAAGGATTAAAGATAAACAAATTCATGAAGGCCAAAAAGTGTTGCTCTTTAACTCAAGACTAAAGCTTTTCTCGGGAAAACTCAAGTCAAGGTGGGATGGGCCTTTTATAGTGAAGACGGTGTTTCCACATGGTGCTATAAAGCTATTATCAAGAGATGGCACGCCTTTCAAGGTCAATGGTCATAGGGTTAAAAAGTATGAAGAAGGAGTCCCCCGGAATGAAGGAATGGAAGAGTTGCTGCTGCTGGAAAGGATTGCAACCACGTAGAAGGGGAGGAGTCCAGCTAATGACTCCCTAAAAAGAAGCGCTTCTCGGGAGGTAACCCGAGTTTCAAGTTTGCATTTTCTTTCCTTTTCTTTATTTTCATTTTTTTCTTTTCTTCATCTATTCTTAAGAACACAACTGCTTGAGGACAAGCAATGCCTAAAGTGTGGGGTGGATGGTTTAAAAAATGAGAAAATACATAAATTTTTCAAAATTGTCACAAATTTTTTCAATCTGCAAGGTTTACTCGCCGAGTAGGCACGTATACTCGGCGAGTACCTGCCCGAGTAACCCGAAAAAACACGTAACTGCATATGTACTCGGCGAGTAGGTCCTTTCTACTCGGCGAGTAGCCGATTTACACGGGTGAAATATAAGTCTGTAAAAAAGAGGGTTTTTCACCCATTTCACCTCATACTCGCCGTGCACAACAAATCCTCGACCAGCCCAGGCGATTTTCACGATTTCGTCCAATCTCTCCGATTGTCTACTCGATTCTCGTCATTCAACCAAAATGGTAACATCTTTACACTATAAACTCGTTAAAGGTTCGATCTTTATCGTAGATTTGCCCCAATTTTGCTGGATTTCGGATTTGGGGGTTTCCTCAAATTCTAGGGTTTCGAATTAGCCATGAATTAGGTAATATTAGGATGAATTTCTTTATGATTTATGGTTAGATAGGTCATTACAACAAACCCCTGTGGAAAAATTGGATTATTAGATGCCATACACAGGTCCGAGACAATACAGTCCCGATGTTCATCCTACTCGCCGAGTAGGTCGTGTACCCGGCTATATAGGTTGGTTTATGGAAAGCAATGTCATTTACCAAGGTACTCCTATGGTAGATGAATTTATTGGTGATCTATTAAATTAAGTTTGTTAAAGACCCTTATGCATTAATCATGATTATTTTCTGTTAATTGGAAGACAATTAAGCTGCATGAACATCTCTTAGTTGTTAACCTCATATGTCTATGTGAACACTAATTCATATGCTTAGGAATAATGATTATGAAACTAAGATTAATAAGACAATAATTAGATTAATGTGTGAGCTTGTTTGAGAAACCATCAAACAAGAGGTTAATTGAACCACTAAATTGATTAACCACTACAAATCTTATTTAATCCAAATCATTAATCTGGGGAATTAATTAGTTTAAACACTTGATCACCGCTTAAATTAGTTAATTGTCTAAGGGTTAGGAGTAATGAACATGAACCTAACCACTATAATTGGTAGCCAATAACAATTGATCTATCATAAATACAAATAACCATAGGAGTGAATTGGTTGAACCTAAATAGAAACATCTTTATCAAATTTGGTGAATTAGTTGTTTGCTTTAGTCATTTAGTTAATTAAGTGTTGCTTAAGTTTCTAGTCTTGTAAAACTAGAAGAAAAACCTTTTACTTTCATTAATTGTTTTAGTTAAAATTAGTTATTAGTTTAATTTTCCGTTCCCTGAGTTCGATACCTTACTTAATAAACTATACCACTAAAAGACAGGTTCATTGCCTTTGTGTGCTAAATTTATAAAAGTAGGGATAAAACAAGTGCATTTTACACACATCATGGCCCTTACCCTAAGTCTCATTATTCTTTCACACTCCAAACTCTTATATTTAGGTGGCTCAACAAGGCCCCAAGCCACTAAGCCCAAACAATAGCCCAAAACCGAAGCCCAAACATGCAAAGTCCACGACATTGAGTACACGAGGCGTACCCAGCACGTACGCACAACATACTCGCTTGAAGGCTTGTATGCTAAGCATACCCGCATGTGCACCCAGTGTACTCACCCATTCAACCAAAACTTGATTTCAACCCATAATCCCCTAAGACATAGCTCCAAAACATTGGTATGACTTCCTTGAGCTGGATTATCATGTAAAGTTGCTAACTGTACGTTCATCCATGGCTAAATGAAGCTCTTAAGCTTAAAAAGGGGCTTAATTCATGCATGTGACCAAAAATCCCATAAAGCTTGTACATTTATGCTTAAGGGGACCATAAGAATTCAGATCTAAAATAACAAACCCTTAAAATGTCTAAACTCTTCTATCAACCAAAAAGGGACCAAAAGCATAACAAAACAAACCATAAATAGATCTAAACATTTCCAACACAAGATTTAAACTTGATACCTCAAAAAGCTTGTACAAAAGATGATGATTCTGGATCCAAAACCTTCTCACAAAGCAAGGCAACTTCAAACTTCTCTACTTCCTTCACAAAGGAAAAAATAGGCACCAAAGTCTTCTTAATAGCTCAAGAACACCACAAAGAGGCTTAAGGGTCGATTTAGGGTTTTTTGGCAATGGAGGCTGGTAAAGAGGCCAACCATGAGGATTTAAGGCCTTTATATAGGGCACAACACCCTAAATTAGGGTTTCAACATATCTCACGTACGCCCCGTGTACATACATGTACGCCCAGCGTACGTGTCCGGAGTGCCATCCCAACCTCGCATGAGTACTCTAAGCTTACCAAGTGGTATGCCCCATATACTCTCTTTATAGCTTGTATGCTAAGCGTACTATATGATACGACCCACGTATTGCCCAAGGACCAAAATGAAACTTTTAATAATACAAGGACAAAAAAGAAACATACGATGATTTAGGTGTTACAATTCTCCCCCGCTTGAATCAGACTTCATCTTCGAAGTCCGCTGCTCTGAATAACTCCGGATAGTGCACCCTCATCTCATCCTCGGGCTCCCAAGTCTACTCTGAACCCTTACAGTACTGCCATTTCACCTTCACCAACTCGACAACCTTGTTCCTCAAGGTTTTCATCTTCCAATCCAGAATCGCCTCCGGTATCTCAATATAATTCACGTGGTCATCCACCTGAATATCCTCCAAATGTACCACTACAGAATCATCCACTAGGCATTTCTACAACTGAAAGATGTGCAACGTGCTATGAATCTGACTGAGCTCGGCTGGAAGATCTAAATGATACGTGACCCGGCCCACCCGAGCCAAAACCCAGAAACTACCAATATACATGGGACCCAGCTTGCCCCGCTTCCTGAATCGGATAACACGCTTCCAAGGTGACACATTCAGGAGAACCATATCTCCCACTTGAAACTCCAAGTCTGACCGATGTCTGTCAGCATAATTCTTCTACCGACTCTGAGTTGTCTGGAGCTGCTCCGAACCTGTTGAATCAACTTAGTGGTCTTGAGTACCACCACGGTACTCCCCATAACCCACTGCCCGACCTCTCCCCAACAAATTGAGGCCTACACTTCCTCCCATAGAGCATCTCAAAAGGAGGTCGATCGATACTCCCGTGATAACTATTGTTATATGAAAATTTCGCTAACGGAAGATATGTATCATAACTCCCACCGAAATTCAGAACACACGCCTGCAACATATCCTCGAGGGTCTAAATAGCCCGCTCACTCTAACCATTGGTCTAAAGATGAAAACTTGTGCTGAAATGGAGACGAGTACCCAACTCGTCATAGAACGTCTTCCAAAACCTGGAAGTGAACTAGACGTCTCTGTCAAAAACAACTGAAACTGGCACCCCATGACGTGCCACAACCTCCCGGATATAAATCTCAGCCAACTTCTCTTTGGAAATACTCTCCTGAATCAAAACGAAATGTGTGCTCTTAGTCAAACGATCCATAATGACCCAAATCGAATCCAATCCACACGCAATCCTAGGAAGCTTCATGATAAAATCCATAGTGACATCCTCCCAATTCGACATGGGAATCTTCAACAGGTAAATCTTGCCATAGGGACGCTGATGCTCGGCCTTGACTTTCCTACAAGTCAAGCACCACTCCACGTACCAAGCTACATCTCGCTTAATGCAGGGCCACTAATAACCAGGACGAAGATCCCTATACAGCTTCGTTGCCCTGGGATGAATGGAGAACCTAGACTTATGGGCCTCCTCCATCAGAATTTGGCAAGCACCACCCTAATACGGAACCCAAACTCGCTGATGCAGAGTCAATAATCCACAACTATCATAATCGAAGGAAGCCACCTGACCCATAATACGCTCATTCTTTTGGTGCTTTTCCTTTATAGCCTCAACCTATGCCTCACGAATTCGCTCCAACAACGGAGTAATCACGATCATCCTAAAACATATGTCTCTAATCGGAGCCACGACCGCCTTGCGGCTAAGAGCATCAACCATCACATTGGCCTTCCCCGGGTGATAAAGGATTTCACAATCATAATTCTTCACCGCATCTAACCACCGGCGTTGTCGCATATTCAGATTTGACTGATCCATCAAATACCTCAGGCTCTTGTGGTCCGCGTAAATAGTACAACGAACCTCATAGAGGTAATGCTGCCATATCTTGAGGGCGAAAACCATGAACCCTAACTTCAAATCATGCATCAGATAATTCACCTCATGAGGCTTCAACTGCCTCAAAGCATAAGCGATCATGTGACCCTATATATCAGCACTACCCCAATCCTGTGATCAAAGCATCATAATAAACTATGAAGTCATCAAAACCCTCTGACAAGGTCAGAATCAGCGCCTCACATAACCGCTGTCTTAGAGTCTCAAAAGTTGTCTGCTGCTCAGGCCCCTAATGAAATGTAACCGTCTTGTTAGTCAATTAGGTCAAAGGAACAACTCTCTTAGATAAATCCTGTATGAATCTCCCATAATAACCCGCTAAAACAAGAAAACTCTGAATCTCAGATGGAAACCTCGGAACCTCCCACTGCATCACGACCTCAGCCTTGGTCGGATCGACCAGGATACCATTCTGGTTGACAAGATTCCCCAGAAACTACACCGTGCAACCAGAACTCACACTTGGAGAACTTTACGAAAAGTCTCTCCCTCCTCAATGTCTCTAGCACTTCCCTCAAGTGCTCCTCTTGTTGGTCCTAAGTCTTGGAATAAATCAAGATATCATCAATGGATACTATCACAACATCGGTCTGCACACGCGGTTTATGAGGTCCATGAACGCGGCTGGAGCACTGGTGAGCCCAAAAGGCATCACCACGAACACATAATGACCATAACAAGTCCAAAAAGTGGTCTTCTACACATGCTCATCCATGACCAGCATTTGATGATAACCCGATCGCTAATATATCGTGGAGAACCAAGATGTACCCTGAAGCTGGTAAAAAAGATCATCAATCCTCGGGTGTGGATAACGGTTCTTCACCGTTACCTTATTCAGCTCTCGATAGTTGATACACATACGATGAGACCTACCATTCTTCTTCACAAACAGAATCGGAGCTCCTTGAGGCGAACTGCTCAGTCGAATAAATCCCACAGCTCCTGTAGTTGTGTAGACAACTCTTGCATCTCGGGAGGAGACAACCAATTTGGTGCTTTGGCTATCAGAGCCACACCTGGAACCAAATCAATCGTGAACTCAACCTAACTCTCCGGAGGCACCCCAGGAAAATCCTTTGAGGAATACATCCGGTTAATCCCGCACAATCGGCACATCATCCACATGGTCGCATTACCCTTATCCCGGGTATCCATAACATAGTGGACATAACCGGAACAACCTTACCGGAACTACTATCTGTCCGCCACTAGGAGTCTAAACCCGAACCAACTACTACTCACAGTCGATCACTGCCCCAATAGCGATCAACCAATCCATGCCCACAATAACCTTATTGCCACGCAGAGGAATGGGAACCAAATCAACCGAATACTGCTCACTGAATAACTGGAGAGTACAACCCCGATGAACCCTTACAACCCGGACAGACCTATCATCTTCAATCTCGACATCTAGAGGACAATCCAGTACCCCCGGAGCTCCAGCAAATCTCTTGCTCAGCTCAAGTGATACGAACGATCGGGTAGCCCCCGAATCAAACAATACCAATGCAGAAATATCGTTCACAAGGAATGATCCTAAAATAAAACACATAAACATAAGCAATCAATTCAATATAAATAAAGAGATAAAGAGAAGATACATACCCGTCACCAAGTCGAGAGTTTCACACGCCTCCTCGGCAATCAACTGGAAAGCCATGCTCTTTACCACTGGCACGTCTGCCTAGCCCTGATGGCTGCCAGTAATCCAAAGAGTTGCAGGAGCAGGCGCTAACACCAGTCCTGCTGCAGCCAAACTTGGACAATGGGCCTTCTTCATCTCCTCGTCTTCCACATACTGCGGAACGAGAAGTACCCTCTCCCAGAACATCGCTGTGATCTCAGACACTGTCTCCGTAGTCTGGCGGAGATCTTAAAACTCTCGCGCCAACTGTTGCACCTCAATCACCGGAGCGAACTCAACCCTAAACCTGGGCAGAAAATCATCTCAGGTAATCGCATCAACCGCAGCATCACCAACGGAGCGCCCTACTTCTTGTCACCAATCCCATTCCCTGTCCTTCAGAAGACATGAGCCAAGTCTGACCTCTTCCCTCTCAGCGAAACTGCAAGTGTGGATGGTTTTAGCAACATCCGCTAACCACTTCTTGCTCGCTATCAGGTCCTTTACCCTGTGGTAATCCGGAGCTCCACATGCCTGGAACTCTCTGAAGGTCAAAGAATGCGCCCCAACCAAGGCCATCATCTCTGCTCGAAAGGCGCTCAACCGCGCATCCATAATCTCCATAATACCCTCCTTGGCCGTGCCAAAGATCATAGGAATCTGCTCAAGGATATTGCGCATAATCTTAGATGAGATGAACTCCCTAGTCTGCTCATCTAGCTGCCCGACTTCGAAACCTAAGCCTAAACCCTCACCAGCACCAGAACTGCCAACAGGTCTGCCTCGCAATGTCACCATACTAAAAATAGACCATATAAACCATCAGAATACGCATATATATATATATATATATATATATATATATATATATATATACACACACACACACATACATATATCAAGGAATCACAAACTCCACAAGCTCCCTAGTTTCATCGCAGCCCTCCTTGAATCGAGCACGGATCCTATGCTTCCAGTAGTACGGGCCCATACTACCTTCCACATTTATTCGTACTTTCCTCAAAGATTTCCTTGACTCCACCAAGTCACTCTATATCCATACAATTAACCCTCTTAGATAAGGCTCCCAACACTATATCTCATCCTAGGTTTTCCTAGGGCAAACCCCACACCACTCTCTGCCATCATTTGCAGAAGGAACTCCCAGTAACTTCTTTTAACTAGCTACGGATACAATTACATATTACTAAAACCAAATAATTCTTCGAATGAGAGGTCTCACACTACAATGGTTGGAGTCAGACAAGAGCTACACAATAGAGTTAAAACATAACCTTCTAAAATTATTTATTTCTCATAGTATGTAACATATCACATTCACTTACTAGTTAGCTAAAGCTAGTTAGAACTCCTATGAAGCACAAAGCAAGCAGGATTTGGTCATCAAGTAACCAGAATCAAGTATCACCTAATCAGGCAACCCTATCACTGACTGAACAGTACTAGCATGCAAGTCTACAAGCTCATACAATAGGCATACAAAGGCATCTCTCCTAGCATTTTACAGGGAAAAAACTAAGCAGAACCTGAGCCCTAACTAGCATGTGATTCACAGATCAAATCACATCAGATAACATATATGGGTATTTTGGGAAAACTTACTTGAGCTCGGCTGATTGTATGCACCACACCCTTTCTTATCTTAGAAAAACTTTTTTCTTAAAACTATAATTTCTTTTAGAAAAACTTTACCAAATCCTCAGTTTGAGTTCAGACACACTCGAGAGTATATCCGAATCCCCCAAACTAAGGCTTTGATACCAACTTGTAACATCCCAAAATTAAGACCCAAAATTTTCATTTTAATTTAATAAAATCAGTGTTCCAAAACATCATCAATACAATCCATATAAAATAAGTGTATCAAACATCATATCAGATCAGAATGAATAACAAAAAGCGGAACGAGGTGGTGTGTGCCCTGCAATCATCCTGAAACCCTTCCCCTTGGAACTGGAAGTACCTGAAACATAAATTGAAATCGTAAGCACAAAGCTTAGTGAGTTCCCCAAAATACCACATACCATACATAATAAACACATAGTGGGTCCCGCCCTGCATCGAGCCCCACTTGTTATACAGATCGAGCCCCGCCCAACATATATAATAAATATAACAAATAAACACATACATATGCAATAATCACAAAGATACAAAGCATACAATATAGTCATTGGGCCCAGCCCGGTAAGCATACAAGTACATAACACTTGCAAAAGTCATGCAGACAACTAGCACACTAACATAGCATAATCATGGGCCGGCATTGGTGCCTTCGACTTGCTAAACCCAGTGAGGAAACTCACCTCGCACTGTTGAATCACACTGATAATCCCTGGATGTTGGTCTGACGACTCCCCGAGTTATCAATATCAAATAACACCCAATTAAAAATTAAAGTCAAATTTATATCCTTCAATCTATAATTAGGGTAAAAAAGACGATTTTACCCCTTACCAAGTTTGGTCCAAGACTAAGGCCCAAAATTTCAATCTAACAGGCCCAAAAACCAATTATCCATCCAAGGCCCACATATGACCCAATTTTTGAAATTGGGCCCAAATCTCTACATGGGCCTTACCCTAAAGCCCACTAATTTCTCCTACTCCAAACTCTTACATTCAGGTGGCCCAACAAGGCCCAAAGAATAGCCCAAAACTGAAGCCCAAACATGCGTAGTCCACTAGACTCAGTATGCGTGGCGTACTCAGCACATACGCACATCGTACAGGATTGAAGGCTTGTACGCTAAGCGTACCTGCTTTTACGCCCAACTTACTCACCCATCCAGCCAAAAACATTATTTCAACCCTTAATCCCTTAATACATAGCTCCAAAACATAGATCTGACTTCCTTGAGCTAGGTTATCACGTAAAGTTGCTAACTTTACGTTAATGCATGGCTAAATGAAGCACTCAAGCTTAAAAAGGACTTAATAAGGGGCTTAATGAGTGCACGTGACCAAAAATCCCATAAAGCTTGCACCTTTATGCTTAAAGGGATCATAACAAGCTCGGGTCTAAAAGAAAAAACCCATAAAATGTATAAACTCTTCTATCTACCCAAAAAGGTACCAAAAGCATAACAAAACAAACCATAAAGAGATCTAAACATTTACAAGCGAAGATTTAAACTTGAACCTTAGAAAGCTTGCGCAAAAGATGATCATTCTGGATCCAAAACCTTATCACCAAGCAACGCAACTTCAAGCTTCTCTACTTCCTTCACAAAGGCAAAAATGGGCACCAAAGTCTTCTTAATAACTCAAGAACACCACAAAGACGCTTAAGGGTCGATTTAGCTTTTTAATGGCAATTAAGGCTAGTAAAGAGGACAACCATGAGGACTTAAGGCCTTTATATAGGGCACAACACCCTAAATTAGGGTTTCAACATATCTGACGTACGCCTCGCGTACATACATGTACGCCCAGCGTACATGTCCGGAGTGCCATCCCAACCTCGCATGAGTACACTAAGTTTACCAAGTGGTACGCCCCATGTACTCTCTTTACAGCTTGTACGCTAAGCGTACTATATGATACGACCCGCGTATTTCCCAAGGACCAAAATGCAACTATTAATAATACAAGGGAAATAAAGTAACATACCATTATTTAAGTGGTACATGCCTCTTCTCTTGGATCACTGTGAACTGATTCTGTTCTAACTTCCTCTTCCCGAGGTGCTCCAAATAATTCTCACGCTCCTGGGCTCTAGCAATCATATCATTTAGGGTATCACACCCTAAAAAACTCACAAAATCCCTCGTGTTATCCCCTCCTATGTCATGATACCTTAACTTCTTCATCTCCTCATCCTCTTCATAGTACGGAACCAACATAGCTCGCTCCTGGAAATTGGCAATGATCTCTACCACGGTCCCAGTTGTCTGGCGAAGACCCTAAAACTCCCTCGCCAACTGTTGCACCTTAATAGCTGGTGAAAACTCAGCCCTAAACCGGGTCACAAACTTATCCCAAGTCATCATCTCCAGGGCTTCGCCTCCCAAAGTGAAGTCTACCTCCTCCTACCAATCTCAAGCTCTGTCTTTCAGAAGACAGGAGGAAAATCTGAACTTCGACCCTTTGGGGCAAAAAATCATCCAAAATCATTATCCATATCCGCTAACCATCTTCAACTGGCATTGGGGTCCTTTTCCCCAAAGAACTTAGGAGCTCCACAAGCACGAAATCATGGAAGGAAAGAGTGCGAGCTCCAACAATAGCCATAATATTAGTACGAAATACACCCAGGCATTCGTCCAAAATCTCTCTAATCCCCTCCTGGACTATATCAAAGATCACTGGAGTTTGCTACAAAATACAGCGGGTAATCTCCGACGAAATGAACTCCTGCATCCGCTCATCGATCTGCTCAATACCTGCACCTGAGTCGGAACCAGAACCTAAACCCCCTTCCTGAGTGCTCATCACCATTCTAAAAAAAACCATGCATATGATCAGAACATGACCATGAATCCTCATTCCACATGCTTCCTAGATTCTCTAAGACTCTCCTCAATTCGAGTATGGATCATGTGCTTTCAGTAGTATAGGCCCAATAATATCTTCCACACTTATCCCTACTTTCCTCAAGAATCATCATGAATCCTCCTTCACCTTCACAAACTAGCACTCTATGTACTCGCTAAACAACACAACTAGACCCACTGAAGCACTTCCTAGGCTTTCCTAGGTTCCGACCTCACCCTGCCATCAGCTGGTGAAGAACTCTCCATAATGTCAGCTAACCACCTCATGAATACCATCACATACAACAAATATTGGATAATCCTTCGGGTAAAAGACTCATCCCTACAACGATTGGACTCAGACAAGAGCTGCACAATAATGTCAAATCCATCACTCTTAGATTATTCAACCTTTGCCACATGTTACTTAACATATTCAATTAATAGTTAACTCACATCACTTAAGAGTTCCACAAAGCACAAAGCAAGCAACATTTATGCAGTAACACTCCAAGCCATTGATAAAACATGGGACATTCACTGCTCACTTACTACACTCATGCTAGGAACTTCCATTCTCACTGTCGTTTACCTCATGCATGCAAATTATACACAATATAAGATCAAATAGACTTTTGAATAAAAGACTCTACCCTTTGACCACAACCAGACAAGGAACATGAAATAAGGCCAAATCATTCTATCTAGGACTGTATGATCCTAATCGTATATAATTTTTTTTAAAGCATACACTTAGTAATTACTAATACAATTACATATTCCCAATCTAGCATCCAATGCTTCCTAGGCTACAAGGCATCACATAGAAGGCTAATCTATCATGTAATTCCTAAAAGTATCCCTAGCCTTATCCTAGCATGCAGACATTCATATCATATAACATATCAACATGTATGGGTACTCTAGGAATCACTTACTTGAGCTTGGCCGATTGCACGCATCACATCCATTTTGTCTTTATAAAATCCTTTTAGAAAATTATTCCCTTTACAATATCTTTTTAGAAACTCATTTTCTTTCAAAAGATTATCAATTCCTCAGTTTGAGTTTAGACATACTCGAGAGTGTGCCTGAATCCCTCAAACCAAGGCTTTGATACCAACTTGTAACGTCCCAAAAATTATGAGGTAAAAAATTCATTTTCAGTTCAATCAAAAACACTAATTATCTTTTACTCAAACATCCAAAACTATTTCATAATAAAACAGTCATCATAGTGAATCACAATATCATCACAATGTGGAAATATGGGTGGATGGGTTGCGATCATACTGGGCCCTTCCCTTTCGAAATGGAAGTTCCTAAAACCATAACTATAAAAATCGTAAGCATAAAGCTTAGCGAGTTCCACAAAATACCACATACCATTAGGCCTAGTCCTCATATTGGGCCAGACCTACCATAATAAGCCTAGCCCTGCCAAATCAATGGGCCTAGCCCAATCATAAAAATGCAAAATTCATAAACACAGTTAGCAGTCTACATAACATACAATGAGCCTAGCCCTTTCTGATCCATGGGCCTAGCCCTACATACAAATAGGCCTAGCCCGATCATGCAATGGGCCTATCCCAACATACAAATTGGCCTAAAGGCAACATACCATGCAATAGTCATAAAGACATCTAACATAACAGAACCAATCGGGCCAAAATTAGTGCTTTTGACCCATGAGTATAGTGAGGAGACTCACTTCAATCTGCTGATAATCAAATAACTGCTCGGTTCGGTGAACCGGATAACCTCGCACCAACTAACAATAAAGATAATCTCAATAAATATTTAACCCAATAACCCAAAATCCAAGGCCCGCTCCATAATCCAACTTCTTAAAGGGTAAAAGACCATCTTACCTTTTTTCTTACTTGGCCCAAAACCAAGGCCCAACCCATTTACTCAAAAAGTTGATATCCCTAAATGGCATCCCAAGGCCCAATATGGCCCATGTTACTAATTGAGCCTAAAAACCATCATGTACCTAATTCCAAGAAATCCCTCAGTCTATCCATGGCCTAAAGTCATAAGTCCAATGGCCCAACAAGGCCCAAACCTTAAAAGGCCCAAAATGGCATACTGAGGAGTATGCCCTGTGTACCAGAAGGGTACACCGCACGTACACACCCCAGAAGCACTACATACAAGACATTGATGCACAAACCACAAATTACGTTGAGCATACTCCTATGTGTGCCCAACCTACTTAGAAGAAAGCCAAAAGCCCCACAAAAGCTCTTAATGGTTAAGACAAGGACTTCCAAACTCAGATATGACCCTAAGGAGATGTCTTAACACATAAAGTTGGCAACTTTACTCCTTTTCAGATCTTAATGGGATCAAATCCTCACTAAAATCCATAATAATCACCCAAACTCATACATGGTCTAAAATAACTCATCAAGATGACATTTTTAGGAACAAGAGACCTCCCAAATGACATGATCCGGTTCAGGTTGTGGCTGACTCTACACACCATATCCTCCTAAAATTCAAAGTGAAGTCAAGACCTGCGTTCCCGATTCCAAGCTAAAAATCAAACAAGAACATGACAAGAGGCCGAGCCCATGTCCTTAGCCCAACCCTTTTATTATAAATTATTTTTTTCAAAAACATTTTACAAAAATTCTTGGAACCTAGTTTGAGACTACATTCACACAAGTGGTCCTCCAATTCACTCAAACCAGAGCTCTAATACCAACTTGTAACGTCCCATTTTTCACACCAAAATTTTTCATTTTTATTAAGGTAAAACTTCCCAATTAATAAATCCATTATTAAGAAAATTATTTATTCCAAATTACATTTATTAAAAATCTAAATATCATAGAGAAAACATAGTCCTCAATAATGATGATGAGTGTGTACAGTCCCGACTTCCCCTTCTCAAGGCCACCGATGATACCTGAAACAATAAACAACTAGGTAAGCATAAAGATTAGAGAGTTTCCCCTAAAATACCACCATACAAATGGATAACATATATAAATAAACATGTCGGGTCCAATAAACCATCATGTTGGAATACCCCATGACTAGTCAACCTTTGGGTCCAGTAATCCTCAGGATGGAATACCCTAGGTTGGAATGCCAATATACAACGGGTCCAACCAGCCATTGGGCTGGGATACCCAGAGTTTGTTGGCCTATCGCCTCAACCCTACCGCTCTTCCTGAGCCTCCGTGCCTATGGCTTACAAACGGCCCGCATCGGGTATCTTGGCCTACAACACAAAGCAGGTCCGCCTCAACCCAAACCAAATACAACATGTCGACATATAAACAACCAGGATCAAGTATGCACATAATACAGGGAAACAACAATCATACAACTCACTATTTCCTACTAGTCCTCTCATAACATACAGTCCTGCTACCATCTAACCCCCATAGAATGCGTAACCATAAGTAACCAGAGATGAGATAGCCACCCGAACAAATGATCCTACTCTAAAGCCACAACCAAACAAGGAACAGGCAAGAGAGCCTAGATTAAGAGTTCTCAGGCTATCCTACATGACCACATACAGTCCCTAAGGGCACTCCGTAGATGATAATCAGCAAGCACAGATAACCTAAAGTTCTAAAGATTATTACAGCAAAGCAACATACTCAATACCAGGAGACAGATCTAACAGGTCACTACATCATAGCAACATACTCGATACCAGAACACAGATCTAACAGATCACTACTACATAATAGCATACTAAATTTCAACCACCCAAGGAATGCATGACCATATATACTCAGAGGCAAGATAGTCACCCAGACAGGTGATCCTACTCTAGAACCACAACCAAACAAGGAACAGGTAAGAGAGCTTGGATCAAGAGTCCCCGGTCTATCCTACATGACAATATATGGTCCCTAAGCCATCCCTCTACTAACAGGTAACCAAAACTAGTGGGCTGGCATTGGTGCCTTCGACCCATGGGTATAGTGAGGCGAAACTCACCTCGATATGCACGTAGGTAACCACAGTAGCAATGAAGAACTCTACCAACTTCAACTCACTTCCAGTCACCTACAGGAAGATACATGAGTCAATACCCGATAACATGTCATAGTCACTTGCAACAGTGACTACCTCACATGAAATAACGATTAGGGTTCCACATAAAATCATAACTAAGGTTAGTGTTCCACATTAAACCCTTTAAGGACTTGATTCATTAAGTCCAATGTTGTATTAAGTTAATTGTAGGGCGTTATTAAGTATTATTTAAAGTTCAACTATCGGTTTTAACGCATGTCCAAAAAAACTCCAAACTAGGGTTTTCTCAACATTAGGGTTTTCTAGACCCTAATTAGGGTTTCTAACCCCAAACACGTGTCACTCAAACTCAAGTTAGATGATTATGTAAAATTAATATGTAATAAGTCGGGCACCATCCACTGCCACCTCGGGTAGTGGTGGTCCGCGACGGTGGAGGTTTCGAGTGATAAATGCAACAACCAAAGTACACATAAAAGTTCCTACATCATTACTACACACACTAGCACCAAAAAGAATACCAAAATGCCCAATTACAGCCACCAAAAGGGTGACAGACGGCGCCAGGAGGTAGCATCCACCACCTCACGGTGGTGGTAGTGGTGGGTTTTCTTCAAAAAATGGCATGCAGCCACCTCACACAGTGGCTGGTGGTGGCAAAAAATGGCAGTAAGGGCGGCAACCACCATGGTTGGCTGCCATGGTGGTCCATTTGTTTTCTAGCCAACTAATACGCACCTACACACGTCTCTCCGAATTGACACACCAGCAAGACATGTACAAACACAAAACATGATTTTCAATCATTGAAATACGAACACCAACCTCAACCTCAACCTGAGCTCCTAACACCCTAGGGTGTAAGTACAAGCACATCCTACATAGGCTATCATGACTAAGACTAATACGAATCGAAGGGAAAATCCAACAGCTGACTATGATCTTGTTGCGAAACCAGAAGATTTAGAAGTTGCAGAGAAGTGCGAGACTTAGAGAAATCTGAGTGAGAACCTAACCTTGACACAAAGTCTTCCTGTTATGTGGTTTCATTCTCCCCCTGTAAAATGTCCTAGGAACTGAGAATTGTATAGTACTTCGATACCCAGACTAACTCAGACTCTATTACTTGATCCCAACCACTGATATCCACATACATAGGAGAATGTGAATCCACACAACATTCATACATTCCAACTCGCATACAATAAAGGACAAAGATTATTAATCCATACAAAACAAGAGAACAATTTAGACAAAGTCAAATAAGATATTCCATTTTACTAATCATCCGAGATTACAAATGAACTTGAAACATAGATGGAAGTTACAAATAAATACCAATACTACCACAATTGCTAGATAAAATAACTTCCAACTCAAATCACGATCCTCAGGACCCCGACGGTCTTGTGACCGTCGTCGGGTAACTGCCAAGCTAAGGGTGTAAGATCCAGAAGCTCACTGAGAAAAGGACAATGAGCTCTAATGTAGCCTTCCTGACCGCAATGGAAACAAAGTCGCTCACTCCGCCTACAATCTCTACCAAAGTGGCCCTCCTTGCCACACGTGTGACATACAAAAGATCTGCACTTCCCTCCAACGGATCCTGAACTCTGGTCGGCGGACTTAAACTGCTTCGCTATAGGTTAGGACTGATCTGAAGCTTGACACTATTCCTTTTCCTGGGTTTCTATCCCAATATCTCGCCTCCTCGTGGCATCCTCAAGGTTAGCGAGAGAACCGTAGTGCTGGTTGGACAAGAATTATTGAATGTCCATCTTGAGCATACTCAAGTACCGCGTCATCTGAGCCTGCTCTGAAGCAGCGAACTCAAGACTGAACAAAGCCCTCTCCACGAACATCTTGGTGATCTCCGTTACCAAATCAGTCATTTGTCTCAGATCCAGTTACTCTTGGGCTAGTCTCTCCCTCTCTACCAGTGGAACATACCTTGCACGAAACATCTCCAAGAACTACTCTCAAGTTATTGCGGCCCTCTTCTCAGGAGTATAGGAACTAGTCACCAGTCTCCACCAATCCCTTGCCCCCAACTTGAGAAGGCTCAGGGCGCACTTGATCTTCTGGTCATCCAGAAAAGAACACGTAAAGAAACAACCCTTCAAGTCAGACAACCATCTCATCGCCACAATCGGGTCTAAGACCCCATCAAACTCTGGGGGCTTCGTATTATCAAAGTCCCGATACTGGAAATCTCTCTCTCCTCGAGCACTAATGACAGCAACAACCGTAGTGGCTGCAACAACAACAACTTCAGAAAGTTTAGCATAATGATCATCAAACTCAATGACAATCCATCTTTCAATACTTCATAGGCTCCCCTTCAAAATAAGCTTCAATATTAACAAGATTTTTTAGGAATCCATTTGAACTTGAGAACTTAAGAACTTGAGAAAGTGCCTTGAAAATCTGCTTCCCTTCAGAAAAACATGAATTGAGTATATAATCACCATTTTCATACTTCTGAGAATAAAACGAACTTCTTCACTCTTTGGTCGGAACTAAAAAATTACAAAACATCACATTGTCCAACCATGTGACCTTTTTTCATTTCTCCAGTATCAAAGTTCGTCATCATGTTATATTTGAGAACTTTCAAAATCTATGGCTTTGAAATTCGACACTATAGCAAAATTTGACGATTTTTACTTAGGAACCCAAATTTTCTTGACTTTACTCTTCCTCTTCTTTTTCTTTTTCAACTTTTTCGACTTTGAAGATTCGTTATCAAAAGACACAACATATTTCTTCACAAATTGACATTGCACTTTGAATAACATCCTTTGGAGTTTGATACATTTGAACATCTTGAATTTTGGGCTTTCTATAAGGCACCATTCCTTCATATGAATCATAAGAACATGAAAAATCTTCAGTTTGAGTTCCAATAAAAACATATTCACAACTTCATGAGATTTGCTTTGAAATTCTTCAGTTGACACATCAGTTTCGAATCAAAAATCTTTTGAATCATAAGAATTTACCAAAACATTTAACTCCCCCCTCAACCTAAGCATTTGGAGTTATCTTCCTTTCTAGAGCATCAAGAACATGAAGAACACTATGAACATCTTCAAGAACATCTTCAACAAATTCAAGAGCACAAAGAGCATTTGGATCTTCAATCAGAGAAACATATTGCTTGATGAACAATTCTTTTTCTCTTCCCTCCATTTTATTTCCTTCCCGAGTTAACATATTCATCGTTATTTCAATAAGAATTTCGATCTTACAAAGACGTTGAAATATCAATTTTCCAGAATCATCTTTGTTATTCCCATAAGAAATTAAAGTGTTCCATGTAAGCAATCTACCTTTTAACAATAATCCATAATACTGCATCTCATTGACTTTGTACTTGACATCTTCAATCATCACAATCCAAGAATCATAATCCAAATACACCATCTTTAATAAAGTAACAAAAAGATCAACATATCTTGGATATTTCATGAGAGATAAAAAAAAGATCTAAAAAAATTCTAGAGAGAGAAAGTGGATCTGAAATGAATTTTAAGAGATTTAGAACGAATATATGAACAAAAAATCAATCTCTTCAAAAAAAAATCTTTTCTAACACACAAAACAGTAACAAATCTTTATGAATTTTTGAATAAGAAATAAGATCTAAAAAATGTTCCAAAGAGAGAAAATCGAACCTAAATGAATCAAAGAACTTAATTCAATTTCTAGAACAAGAATTCCTTCCAAAAACAGAATACTTACAACACAAGAAGATTGATGTAAGATTCACGAGATCAAATTGTCATTTAGGATTGTTGATCTTGAAAAAGTTGTTAAACCTTCAAGATTAGGCTCTGATACCACATGTACGATCCCATGGAAAATGAAATTCTGGAATTAAGAACAATCAACATGAATCAAACAATAATTGTAAGAACACCAAACGTAAATACATATGTTTTAAGCTCCACTGATGTTTGGAAGGTAATAAAATTGTACAAAATAGGAAGTATAAGAAATCTCTCTATCTACACTCAAGACTACAACACTCTTTTTATAAAAGTCCTATCACAGACTCTAAAATATATAGTGTGACTAAGCTATCAATGTACAACTCGGAAATGCACACTAAAATACATAGATATATCGAAATTCCTTCCTTTTGATATAGAGAACCTCTATGTCATACAATAAAGAAGTTGGGTCTTCTCAACTAGAAATGCTACATCATCATCTTCAATATTTTATGACTCAACAGATTACTATATGGACTAATAAACTCTAGTATCAAAATTCAATACATGTCATGCGCAGAATCGCAAGTTAGATTTCGTAGTTAACAATTAATCATCTGAGAACTATCAAGGTGAGTTCTTCTCACTATATTGTATACTCCAGTATGTATCCTCTATATGTTAGGATATGGTTACCCTATATTATGCACTTAGACAATTAGACTAGGATATTTAGTTGCCTGTTATGTGTACTGTTGTTTTATGTATGTTGATATATATGGAGTTGATGGCGAACCATCCCTATGCTGAAGGCCAATAGACTCGGGTGGACTAGCTTTATGTAAAAGGCCAAGGACAAGTGTGTTGAATGGTATGTAAGGCGGACTAGCTATATGATGAAGGCCAATGTGCGGACCAACTATTAGTTGAAGGTCATTCTGTTTATGCATTATATATATGTTTTGGTATGTGGTATCTTGAGGGAATTCACTAAGACTTGGCTTACAATTATTGGATAACTACTTTTTAGGGTGTTCATCGAATCGGGGAAAGCTCACGTATGATTGTATTTGCATCGGTGGCATCAGTAAATGTTTTTAAGACTTCCGATTAAAACTCTATTTTCATAAATAATGGTCTTGTAATAGAAATGGTTGTAAGACTTATGTTTTGGTATAAATAAAAATGAAAAATTTGCCTTAGAAATTAAGATGTTACAAGTTGGTATTAGAGCCTTGGTTTGAGAGAATTGAATGAACACTCATGTGATTCTAGATTCAAACTAAGGATATGAATATCTTAACAAATCTTTTTTAAAATAAATGGTACAAGAAGGAAAAGGATGTGATGCATATAGTCAGGTGAAGCTCATAAAGGAAAGTGATTCCTAAAATATCCATATTGTTATTATCTGTTGATATATGATCAGTTAGAAATACATGCAAGTGTAAGGCTAAGGATCTTTTCAGGAATTATTAGTCATAATTGCATGATATTTAGGATGACTTATAGCTTTATGTGTTGCTTTTATGTGCTACATGAGACCTAGACTGATATCATATAATTACTACATGTATGCTTTAGAGTTGTACATAATTAGGATTCTATAACCTTAGAATGTTTGGTTCAACCTTACTTTATGTTCCTTATTTGGTTGTGGGCTTGGGGTAGAAGTAATTATTCGATTGTCTGTCCAATCCCAGATTACATATGACTTGCATACATGAGGCGACTATCTGATATTAGGAACGACTTCCTACGATACAAGAAGTCGGATAGGAGGAATCCTAGAAGAAAATCTAGAAGAATTAGTGATCAGGTCCTTGTAACACTAGGTGTGTGGAAAGGCCTATCAATAGAAGAGTGTGATGACATAAAAACCTTGATACAGTTCTTGAATCTAGTATGGATATGTATGGAAGGTAGTTTGGGTCCATACTTACGGAAGCACATGATCCATACATGAACCAGGAAGACTCGCAAAGTTACTAATGAAATGGAAAGGATTGAGTATTATCCCTAGATAACTCAATAAATTTGAGTTAAACTATTCCATTTCCATCTTTAGCATGGTAACGATCACTTGAGTAAGTTGTTCAGGATTAGACGGGTCAGGTCCGAGCGACACTGACATACGTGACTGGATTAAGACAACGGTAGCAGCGGTTGAAAGAGAAATAATTTCAGCATTGTTCGGAACCATCAAAACCAAAATAATTAATCTGTTTGACAAACAATATGATGCTATTGATAGTACGGCTTCTGCCACCACCATTGCGGCTATTGCTGCTACAACCTCGTCTGGAGATAAGGACATGTCTTATCGAGAGTTCAATAACACCAAACCCCTAGAGTTTGATGGAGTTAGAGATCCAATTACTACAATAAGATGGATCTCAAATGTAGAAGGACGCGGTGACCTGGGAGCAGTTTGTTAAAAGGTTCAGGGAGGAGTATGTCCCCCTGGTGGAAAGGGAGTGACTCGCTCAAGAATTCTTGTCACTCAAGCAGATAACTGAAACAGTGAAAAAACACCAAAACATTCATAGAGAGATCCTTGTTTGCCCTGAGTATGCATCCTCGGAACAAGTGAAGATGTCTATGTACCTGATTATGCTCAAGACTGATATCAAGGAGTTTATATCGAACAATCGATACAAGACTCTAACAAAGATGCAAGAGCATGCTAGGAGGAGAGAAATAGAGTTGGAGACCCAGAAAAGGAGAAAAAGATAACTTCGACTCAATCACAACCCATGGCCAAGAAGTTCAAATCTGTTGGTTCAAGGTTTGGAGGTCAAAAGGGATGCACTTGAAACAAGTGTTGGAAGTTTCACGATGGTCTGTATCGAACAGGATTAGGTAGCCATAAGTGTGGCAAAGAAGGGCATTATACCAGGGATTACAAATAGAACATACGTGTCTATTTTATTTACGATCAGCTAGGTCACTTCAATGTTGAGTACCTCCTCCTAAATCCGACAAGTGTAATGCAAGCTCCAACACCTACAAACTAAGGATAACTGATGGACGCCAGGGAAGAGATGAATCCCCAAGGGCTAAAGGGTGAGCCTTTCAGCTCACAGCAGAAGAAGATAAGGAGGCACCCGACGTAGTAGTTGGAACGTTTCTATTAAACTCCATGTCTGCTTTAGTACTATTTGATTCACAAGTCATTTTTCCTATCATTTAAGTTTAGCAAAATCTTTGATAAAACCATTGGACAGATTTAGATTATCCTTTAAAAGAAGAAATAGCTGACGATCAAACTGTTAAAGCATATAAGATTTACCGTAGTTGTACCTTAGGAATCTATGGAAATAGTTTCTTAATAAATCTTATTCGCATCCCTATGTGAGATATGAATGTAATAATAGGAATGGACTGGTTAGACCAGTTTGAGGCCCTGATCGATTGTAGGCGAAAAGTGGTAAGGTTTTGGACTCTAAGTGGGGGAGAACTAACCATCCATGGTGAAGGCTCGAAGAGCGGTTCAACATTTTCCTCCGCATCAAGGGCCAAGAAATACCTACAACATGGCTGTGAGGGATTCATGGCTGATGTTATTGACACCCGGGAAGAAAAGAAGAAACCATTTCGGAGGTACCCGTAGTTTGTGAATACCCAAGCATTTTTCCTAAAGACTTACCTTGTGTACCACCAGGTCATCAACTAGAATTTAGAACCAACTTAGTTTCTGGTGCGGCACGTATAGCCAAGGCACCTTATCATATTGCACCCCCAAAGATGCAGGAGTTGTATAATTAACTACAAGAGTTGATGGACAAGGGCTTCATTCACCTAAGTAGTTTGCCTTCGGCAACACCAATTTTGTTTGTTAAGATGAAAGATGGATCACACAGGATGTACATTGACTACAGAGAACTTAGCAAATTTACATTGAAGAATCGTTACCCGCTACCTAGGATAGACGATTTATCTGATCGTCTCCAAGGAGCATCGTGGTTTTCCAAGATAGATCTGCATTCAGATTACCACCAGATGAAGGTAAGGGAGAAAGATATACCGAAGACTACCTTCAGAACTCGGTATGGTCATTATGAATTTGTAGTGATGCCTTTCGGGCTCATGAATTCACCCATCGCATTCATGGACTTAATGAACCGAGTCTGTAAACCTATGCTTGATCGATCAGTAATTGTATGTATCAATGATATTTTGGTCTTTTCCAAGACTCAAGAGAAGCATAAAGAGAACCTGAGGGAGGTACTCGATGTTATAAGGAATGAGATAGTTATATGTAAAGTTCTCCAAATTCGAATTTCGGTTACGCGATGTCTAGTTCCTTTGGCATCTTGTTAACCAGGACAGTATTGTAGTAGATCCATCCAAGATAGAGGCAGTAATGTGATGGCTGGTCCCAACTACCCCCTCGGAAATTTGAATCTTTCTCGGATTAGCAAGGTATTATAGAAGATTTATTCAATACTTCTCCAAGATTGTGGTACCAATGACCCGTTTGACAAAAAGGGAGTTACTTTTTGTTGTGGTCCTCAGCAACAATTAGCATTTGAAATGTTAAGGCAAAAGTTTTGCGAAGCTCCAATGTTAACCCTCCCAGAAGGTGTTGATGACATGGTAGTTTAATGTGATGCCTCAATCATAGGTTTCAAAGTTGTCCTCAACCAGCGAGGTTGAGTAATCGCATATGCCTCAAGATAGTTGAAGCCTCATGATGTTAATTACCCAACACATGATTTATAGTTAGGAGCGGTGGTCTTTACCCTCAAGATTTGGAGGCATTACCTATACGGAGTGTGATGCACCATCTACACAGACTACAAAAGCTTAAGATACCTAATGGATCAGCCTAACTTGAACATGATACAATGTTAATGGTTGGATGTAGTGAAAGACAATGACTGTGAAATTATTTACCACTCGGGTAAGGCCAACGTAGTAGTTGATGCATTAAGTCGGAAAACGACTAGTACGTCGATGAAAGGCATGTGCTTAAGGATGAAAGTAATCACCCCAATTCTAGAAATGATCAAAAAAGCTTAGAGTGAAGCAGAGAAGGAAGGGAACCAGAAAAGTGAGACAATCGTGGGGAAAAACTCAGATTTTGACATACACACTCGTGGGTTGTTAACCCTGCATGGCAGAATTTGGGTTCCATATTCAGGTGGAATTCAACAAGTACTGATGGATGAGGCGAACAAGTACAAGTTCTCAATTCATCTAGGAGCTACGAAGATGTATATGGACGTCAAACATAGTTACTGGTGGCTTTGTATGAAAAGAGATATAACATGGTACGTCGAAAGGTATTTGACTTTTCGAAAGGTCAAGGCCGAACACCTGATGCCCCATGGAAAATTACAACCCCTGGATAGCTCGATGTGGAAGTGAGAACAAATAGCAATGGACTTCATCACTAAATTACCAAACACTCCTCATGGTGTAGACACTATTTGGATGATAGTAGATAGATTATACAAGAGTGCCCACTCTGTGCCTATTCAAGAAACCTCCTCAGCGGAAAAACTTGTAGAAGTGTACGTTAAGGAGGTAGTCTCTCGGCACAGAGTACCACTCTCGATAATATCTGATAGAGATGTTCGTTTCACTTCTCAATTTTGGAGTCAACTCCATGATGAGTTGGGTACCCGGTTACATATTATTACAACTTATCCCCCTCAAACTGATGGGCAGAGCGAACGGTAGACCTCCCTTTGAGATGCTTTATGGGATACATACTTAGCATTAGCTGATTTCTTGTACAACAACAACTACCATTCCAATATTAGTAGACCTCCCTTTGAGATGCTTTATGGGAGAAAGTGTCGGATGCCCATATGTTGGGGAGAAGTTGGCCAACGAGTCATAGGAAGTACTAACGTGGT
Organism: Lactuca serriola; assembly: GCF_051521515.1. Classification (NCBI taxonomy): domain Eukaryota; kingdom Viridiplantae; phylum Streptophyta; class Magnoliopsida; order Asterales; family Asteraceae; genus Lactuca; species Lactuca serriola. The sequence continues at coordinate 238,118,156 of NC_136411.1, forward strand.
GATCAAGACTACATAGCTTATCCAACAAGTAGGAGAACGACTGCAAACTGCTCAGAGTCGGAAGAAGAGTTACACAGATTGACGAAGGTCGGATCTTGAGTTCCTAGTCGGAGATCTCATACTACTCAAGGTTTCGCCATGGAACGGTGTCATTCCGTTCTGGAAGAAGGGCAAGTTAGGACCTACGTACATCGTACCCTTTCGAGTTATTGCTTGAGTAGGTAAGGCTGCCTACCGTCTGGATCTGTCAGAAGATCTAATTTAGATCCACAACACTTTTAATGTCTCCCAACTGAGATAATGTGTTACGAATGAATCCACAATTGTGCCTTTGGAAGACATTCACATAGACAAGCATTTGAACTATGTTGAAAAAACTAGTAGTGATACTAGATATAAAGACAAAGACCTTACGTAACAAGGTGATCAATTTAGTAAAAGTTCAGTGGAAACACCGAAAGGGATTGGAGTGAACTTGGGAACCAGAAGAAGAGATAAAAAGCACCTATCCATAGTTATCCAGTTAGATTTCAGGGAGGAAATCCTGGTAAGTGGGGGAGAGTTGTAACACCCAATTTTTACTACTTCTGTAGATTGTAATACTAAGCATTTATTATGAAATACGAAGTAGAAGTACATTATTTTTGATCCAAAATAGTCATCGTCAATATGTAGAAAACATCAATACAATTTCCGTAAACATACACACACACGCACATATATATATATATATATATATATATATATATATATATATATAACACGTAAATCTAACATCGTATGAAGAAGTTATGCTTCACTTATTAGCCTAAGAAATTTAAATGAAAGTTGTAGTAGTCGTAAAACCGAGAGTGTGCATATAGATAACGTCCAAATCTTACTTCAATTGAGGAAGTTATGATTTTTAGTAGTTTCAGCCAGTGTGCAACACAGATCCCGAATTTGAGATCGGTCGATTTTTAGGAAAGACAATCTAAATGAGAGTTTAAGATCTTGTTAATAGGAGTCCAATGATATAAAGACAGTCGAGAACGGATGTCGAACGTGAGAGTTATGAATTTTTAACGAACTTTAACAACCTAAGCATGTTAAAAATATAACTATAAAAATAAAGTAAAAATTACCCGACGAAGTCAAAATGAAAGTTATAGATCTTGTTGATAGCTACGCATGGATATAAAACCCGTCAAAAAAAGGATCTCGTACGGAAAAGATATGAATTTTTTAAGAAATCAGAAATTTTAGCGCGAAGCCACGCGCCCAGTAAAAGGGCACGACGCGCTTGTGACCTCCCACGAGATGCAGACATGTGTCACAACCCATCGTCTGACATGTTATCACATGCGACCGAGGGTGCGACACGTCCAGACAAGGTGCACAATATACCCCCCCCCCCCTTCCAGGCCTATATATAGTTCGTTTTCCCTTCATTTCACTTCATATGCTCCACACATTGTTAGGGTCGAATTGTTGTAATAGTCGCAGTTTGTATTTGGAGTCTTCGAACGTTTTTTGTAATGTACTTTACTAGGGCATAATATTCGAAGCATAATGTTTTAGTCCTTAGTATATTTTTTGTACGCTTTCCTCTCCTATAAATAGGAGTGGTTACTAGTGTCTTAGTAACGAAGTTTTTACAGAATCTTCATTGTACTCTGTAAACTTTAGCGTAATATGAGCCAAACAAATTATATTTACATTCTGTGTTCAAATCTCGCACTCATACTTTGAATTCATTCTCTAATTCATTCAATACTTGATTCTTTGATTCATCAATTGGTATCAGAGCAGGAATCATATCTCTGATCTGATTTTCACTCTATTCAAAAGTTTTTTGAATCAACTTTTTGATTCAAAAGTTTCCGCACTTTTTAATAGTAAAAAATTTCTTAGATTTAAGTCTGTGATTCGAGTATGCACTTAATTCATTGAATCGAGTGTTCTTAGAGTGATTGTGATTTGAATCATATAGTTTGTTGTCAAATTTTCAAAGTTTCTTCAAAAACTCTCAAGGTTTTGTTCCGTACAACAATGGCATCATTCAATCTGAATTCCATCACTTCATTTTCTCATCTTTTAGGATCATCCACCAAAATTCCTATGCTCATTCCTGAGTATTACGATCAGTGGGCTGATCGTATGCAGGATTATCTCAACGGTTTGGATGAAGAACTCTGGACCTGCATCACTGGCAATCTGAATCCACCATCAAATGTTCAACCAGTTGGTTCTTCCTTTGGTAATTCTGAAGTTGAAAATCAATCTGATCGACTGAAAAAGCTGGAGAAAAGGTGTGTAAGAGAGTTGAGAGGAGCTTTGCCTCCTGTTGTGTACAACTATGTGAGAAGTTGTACAACGGCAAAAGATATCTGGAACAATCTTAAAGAAAAATTTCAGGGAAGCGAGAAGACGAGGGTTAATTCTGTCAAGCAGTGTTTAGTGGAGCTGAAAGACTTCAGACAGAAAGATGGGGAATCAATTGAAGTCTATTATGATCGTCTGAATGAGTTGATATATCGATACAATCAATATGGGATCACTAGATCAACAATGGAATTCAATATGATATTTGTCATGGGACTTCGAAAGGAATGGAGGAGTGTAAGTATGATGGTGAAGAACCAACAGAGCTTTGACACATCTACATTGAATGACTTGTATAACCAGCTTAAAACTCATGAAGGCGAAGTGAATGAAATAGCTGAAGAATCGAAGGCTATGTTGGGAGGTCCACTAGCTTTGATGTTAAAGATTTCTGAGAAAGATGCTGAGAAGGATGCTTCGGATGAAGATGAAGGGTTCATCGTGAACTCTGATGATGAAGCAATTGCCTTTTACTCAAACAATCGGGTGAAAGAGTTCTTTAAAAAACCTTTCAATCCAAAGGCAAAATCGTCTAAGATAAAAGGGAACTTTCTGAGTAAAAATGTTGGGGAAGAGAAGAAGAGGGAAGAGAAGAAGAAGGAAGAGAAGATAGATTCGAAGCCTGTTGAGGGAAAGAGTGAAAAGAAGCTAAAGGGAGATGCTGGAATTGAGTGTCATTATTGCAATGGTGCGAATCACCTTGCAAATGACTGTATGCTTCGGAAGAAAGATGAGAGGAAGATAAAGGTGAAGGATGAGGCATACTATGCTGAAAAGTTGGAGGAGGTTCGTATGAAAGCCAAGAATTTGTCCCTGGTTGCAAAGGGCACTGATGAGGAGGAAGATGGTACTTATCAAATCTGGTCATCTGGATCAGATGATGAGGAGATGCGCAATCCAACCCATGGAGCCTTGTTTGCAAAGATGGAGGAGGAATCAGAGGAGGATTCATATGAAGTGCGTGGAAGATGCTTCGTATCAAATACTGCTGACAAATCACCAATGACAACAAAGGTACGAAACATTCTTGAATCTTTTAATATTCCAGTACATGCTTATAATTCTGAATTAGTATCTTTTGATGAAACTGTTACTTATTTTGATTCGATTGTGGTATCTGCTAGCAATGAGGCAAAGAAGTTGTCAATTCAATTGCTTAAGACTCGGAAGAAGTTAGATTCAAATATCACTAGGATAGATTGTCTAGAACTCCAAATAACGAATATCATGGTAGATAGGGACAATTTATCTAGTGATAATAAACTGTTATTAGCACAAAGAAACATCTACTGTAATGCTGCTAAGAGATTATATGGAAAAATAACTGAACTTCATCATTCGTGCGAAATTAGTAAAGAACAACATAGGAAATTGCTGTCATTTTTAGCTTATGAAAGAGCTAAGGTAGATAATATTTCGTATGATTGTAAAAAAGAGATAGCTGATTTTGACAAAGTTTTGAATGACAAGTATAGATATGGAATTGTCAAAGTTGATGAATGTCTTGATTCGAATGATTTAGTTAACATTGTAAATGATACTTTGACTAAATCTGAACAAATTCACATTTTAAAAAAGACTGAGAATTCAACATCTCATTCTCAATCCAATTTTGCTGATATTGAAGATAACTCTGACAATATTAGTGAAATTAGTGAGCTTGAAGATGTTGATTGCTCTCAGTTGACTATTGTTAATTTTGCTTGAATTCTAAAGGGAAAGAAAAAGTTAAGGATTTGATAGTTGAGAATGAAACTGATATAACCTCAACTTCGAAAGTTGGTGAAATGAACTTCGTGGATCTCAAAGATTACCAAACTGATGATAGTGATGATGAAGAGGTTGAGAAAGTTTCGAAAGAAAAGGCATCCTCAAAGAAAGAAGAAATTTCACAAATAATTGTTGACCAAGTGTATGGTGATACACAAAAATTCGAAGAAGTGATGAATGAAAAAGGACCACATTATCTTGAAACAAACACGGTGGTTTTTCCAAATTTCAAATGCACAGATGATGTCATTTTTCCAAATCAAGTTTTTGTAACTAAAGGAAATGTTGAAAATATCAAACCAGAGTTAAAGAAGATGGTTGAGGAAGACAATTCAAAAACAACTGAGGAAAGTTTTTTCGCAAATCAAAACACAGTTAAAAAAACCTAACAAAGAATTCGTATATTTTTCAACAACAAAAACCACAAAAACAATGGATTGAAAAATCAAAAGTTGAAAAAGAGAAAATGAAAAATGTTGAAAAAGAAAAATAAAAAGTTTTCAAATTAAACTCTAAGGAATTTAAAGATCAAATTGACAAATTTTCAAAGGAAAACAACATTTCAAAGAGACAAGCAAGAAAGAAAATATTTTGGCAAAGTATTGAGTCTCAAAAGATGTTTGAATCAGAATCCACTAAAAATGTTTTCAATGCTAAAAATGCTTCTTTTTCAAAAACTCAACAATCATCTCAATCAAACCAAACAAGGTCTGAAGTAAATAAGCAAACAAAGTTTTCGAAAGTTTCTGAAACCAACAAAACAAGAGATTTTTCAAAAAGATCTAACACAAATCAAAAAGTTATTTAACGTCAAAGTTTTAAATCAAAAGTTGATACATCCTATGCTTACTCTTATGTCACAAAACCCAAAGTTGATTTTGTTCCTCAAAAACCAAATTTTCTTAATTACACAAAGAAAGAAACAATGAGGACGTCTCGGGAAAAAGGAATGACTTCAAGAAAGAACGTTGATCATTGGCTTGAAAGAAAAGGAAAAATATATCAGTCGAATAAATATTCAAAAGAACAAATTCATGAAGCATATGAAAAGTATGTCAATACTTCTTCGAATAGTAGCTCATCATCCAAGGATTCGAATATCTCAGTCAAAGTATGGAGACCTGTCACAAAAGCAAAGACAATTCAATCACTAACTCAAGAGACGAAGGGTAATGTCAGTGAACATTCGAAACTATCAAACACTTATGTTTCAGCTTCTTTAGATGATGAAATCAACTTAATTGATAGTCTCAAAACTAAAGTTTGTGATTGGGTTAAAAGTTCTTCATTACATTCGAAGTTGAAATATAATTTCCAAGGACCCAAAAAGCCTTGGGTACCTAAATTTTTCCATTGATTGTAGGTTTTATGTGACGAGCAATATGATAACAAGTTGTACATCGATAGTGGTTGCTCTCGTCACATGACTAGGAAGAAGGAGAATTTAAGAGATTTTCGAAGTCTAAAAAATGCAGGAGTAGTGAAGTCTGGGAACAATCAAAAGTGTCAAGTCAAGGGATATGGAAAAATCACAAATGGACAATTCACAGTGAATCGTGTTGCATATGTTGAAGGTCTTCAACATAACTTGATAAGTGTTTCTCAACTTGTTGTGGGCACTGGCAATCAAGTTCTTTTTAACAAAGAAGGAAGTATTATTTTGAATCTTAACACAAAAGAAATATTACTGGAATCTAAAAGGAAAGGTGACATGTTCACTTTGGACATCAATCCAATTGTAGGCAAACTAGTTGTCTGTCTTCTTTCGAAAGCTACATCTGATTTGAGCTGGTTATGGCATCGAAGACTTTCACATCTCAACTTTTGAAACATAAACAAACTTGTGGTACAAGATCTGGTAAGAGGTTTACCTGTACTTAAATTTGATAATGATTCTTTATGTACAGCTTGTGAAGTTGGCAAGCAACATAAACAAGGTCATCCAATCACAATTGATTCGAAGATTGTAGCACCTCTGGAGTTATTACATATCGATTTGTGTGGTCCTTCAACTATTTCAACTCTCAACAATAAACGGTACATTTTAGTTGTTGTTGATGATTTTTCGATATTCACGTGGGTTTATTTTCTCAGGCTCAAATCCGAAGTTGCACAAATTATGATCGATTTTATCAAAAAGATGGAAACCACATTGAAAAAGCATGTTCGAAAAATCAAGAGTGATCATGGAACTGAATTCAAAAAAAAAATCTTGATTCCTTTTTGGTGGAAAAAGGAATTTCGCATAATTTTTCATCTCCATACACACCACAACAAAATGGTGTTGTAGAACGAAGAAATTGCTCATTATGCGAAGCGGCAAGAACCATGTTGGCATATGCGAATTTACCTCAATATCTGTGGGCTGAAGCTGTTTCAACTGCATGTTTTACTCAAAACAGATCATTTATTCATTGTAGATTTAATATTACACCATACGAAATTCTGAATAATCGAAAACCTAATGTGAAGTTCTTTCATGTTTTTGGATGTAAGTGGTTTATTATGAATCTCAAGGATCATCTTTCAAAATTTCAAGCAAAAGCTGATGAAGGGATTTTTCTTGGATATTCGCACAATTCAGTGGCATATCGAGTGCTAAATAAACGAACATGAAAAGTGGAAGAAACGTTTAATCTCACATTCGATGATTATTATGTTAAATCAAATGAACATAGATTTTCGAATAATCCAATTTTACAAGAAAATCACGATGAAACTGAATCTATAAAAATGGATGATACTGATTATGATTTGATTTTTGGAATTTCAGATCATGCAGTTGATGCTGAAGTTCATGCTCCTGATAATAACATACCAGAATTTTCGAAACTTACTGATAATTCTCCATCGACTCCTCAAGCAGACGAAACTATACAGGATAGTCCACTGGAGGGGGAGCAATTGGATTCGAATACTTTGAATGATGAAGAGCATTCTTTCGAGGGGGAGAAAGACCAATTGAATGCTGAAATTGAGGGGGAGCATGTAGTTGAGGGGGAGCTTATTGTTGAGGGGGAGCATAATGTTGATGATGAATGTTCGAATGCAGGCTCAGAATATGATGAAATATTTGAAGATGCACTTTTGGACATTGATCCAGCATATCCACCCATGGAAAAAATGGACAAGAGACCATCCGAAGGATCAAGTGATTGGGAATCCACAAGAGGGAGTAATGACAAGAGCTCAAATTCGTGCAAAGAATGAGGTATTGAATACTCATCAAGAATTTTGCATGTTTAATGTTTTCATCTCTAAAATTGAACCAAAAACAATTAAGAATGCAATGGAACACTTAGATTGGGTTGTTGCAATGCAATCAGAGTTGTCTGAATTCGAACGAAACAAGGTTTGGAGATTAATTCCTAAACCTGAAAATGTTTCGATTGTCGGGTTAAAATGGATTTTCAAAAACAAAACCGACAAAGATGGAAACATTGTTCAATATAAAGCCAGACTTGTTGTAAAAGGATATTCACAACAAGAGGGAATCGATTATGAAGAAACATTTGCCCCTGTCGCAAGATTCGAGGCGGTTCGAATATTTCTGGCTTATGCAGCTCACAAAGACTTTGATGTTTATCAAATGGATGTGAAGTGTGCATTTTTAAATGGAGAGCTTGAAGAAACAATTTATGTCGAACAACCCCCAGGTTTTATTAACGAAGAATATCCTAATCATGTTTATATTTTAGATAAGGTAGTTTATGGTCTGAAACAAGCACCACGAGCATGGTATGCAACTCTAACATCATTTTTTAAACAATCTAAATTTAAACAAGGATCTATTGATCCTACATTATTTCGAAAGAAAGTAGGGAATCATCTTATGCTTGTTCAAATTTATGTTGATGATATTATTTTTGGCTCGACTGACCCTGCTTTGTCTAGAGAATTTGAAGATTTGATGAAAAGCAAGTTTGAGATGAGCATGATGGGAAAAATCAATAATTTCCTTGGATTGAATATTCGTCAAAAAAGAGAAGGGATTTTCATCAATCAGGAAAAATATATGAAAAATTTGTTAGAAAAGTTTGGATTGACGAATAGCACAAAGCTTCGTGTACCAATGGCAACTGACATAAAGCTAACACCATCGTTAGACAAACCTGCTGTTGATATAACGTTGTATAGGAGCATGATTGGTTCGTTACTTTATCTTACAACCAGTAGACCTGATATCATGTTTTCTGTGTGTAATTATGCTAGGTATCAGTCTAATCCACGTGAACCACATCTCACTGCTGTGAAGAATATTTTTCGTTACCTTAAAGGAACAACTTTGTTAGGATTGTGGTATCCTTCGATAACTGGATTCTTTGTTCAAGCATACTCAGATGCAGACTTGGGTGGTTGCAATCTTAATCGAAAAAGCACAAGTGGTGGATGTCAATTTCTTGATGGCAAATTAGTTAGCTGGCAGTCGATGAAGCAAACGTGTGTGTCCATTTCCACAGCTGAAGCAGAATATGTGGTTGTTGTTGCTTGCACTTCACAAATAATTTGGATCCAAAGCCAATTGCATGATTATGCAATTAATATGAAAAAGATTCCATTATATTGTGATTCTCAAAGTGCAATAAGAATTTGTCATAATCCTGTGCAGCATTCGAAGACTAAACACATAGCCCTTCGTTATCATTTCATTAAAGATCACGTGGAGGATGGAAACATTGAAGTACATTTCATGAAAACAACTGATCAGTTAGTTGATATTTTCACAAAAGCATTGGATGAAAAGTCATTTATGCGAATAATCGAAGGCCTTGGAATGATCGATGACACTTCTATTCCATGCGAAAAAGCAGAATGATGGGCGAAAAAGAATGATTCAGAGGCGCTGAATAAACGATAACACAAAGTCATTCAGCATTCAGCAGTTACTGTTCATAGTTAACGCTTCGACCACTTCGAATTCGCATGTTTGTCACTGATCTTCAGCGTTGAGTCAGTGGTTACTGTTCATAGTCAACGCTTCGACCGCTTCAAATTCGCATGTTTGTCACTGATCTTCAGCATTGAGTCAGTGGTTACTGTTCATAGTCAATGCTTCGAACGCTTCGAATTCGTACATTTGTTACTCTTCATGGAATGCCAACTATTCGTCTGTTTGCAACAAATTCATTTTTTTTTCCAAAAATCAAAAATCCAAAAACATTTTCTTTTGTTTTGTTTTTATTTTCGAAAATCCAAAAATCCAAAAAGATTTTCTTTTGTTTTTTTTTTATTTTCGAAAATCCAAAAAGATTTTATTTTGTTATGTCTTTATTTTCTAAAAATTCAAAAACAACAAAAATATTTTTATTTTTTATTTTTTTTAGAATTTTGTTGCAGATTATGGTGATGATTCAGAGAGGACAAAGCAAGCAGTATAAGGGTCAGGTAAACATTTTTTTCGTATGAATCAATATGTTTTACAATATTCGAACTAGTTAGGATGTCCCTAGAAGCATGCTGCTGCATGTCAACCAAAGCCTCCATGACTCAATGTGTGTGTACGAAAGCCTTAATGAACTCTTCCTACGAAGCTTTCTTCCCAATCAGGCTTGTATTCACATTAGTCTCTTGAGCTACCTGACTCTTCTCATATGAGTAAAGAGTTTACTGTTTGGTCCAAATCATAACAGAGGTACATTTCGTGTCTTATACCAATCTTTTTCATCTAAACATTCTTACACGATCACACACAAAGACGTATGTCCGAGAGGTCTCTGATCAAACCCATTATACAAAAATTATGTGTTAATGATCTGACATCATGAGTCCGTGATGAAGGTGAAACCCAAACATCTTCCAACTTAAGGAATTGACGGGGAACATTGTTCCAGATATTGACGAAACTTTTGTTTCAGTACCAAAGTTCGAAACTCCAAATCATATTCAATTCGCATGCGTGGTCTTGATCAAACATTTGAAACCCATGATATTTGTTACCCAACAAGATCCAGTACATCAATTTTTTTTTCATGAATATGACTTCCGTGTGAGTTTCATCCAAATGTCCTGGTCATGATAAACATTTTCAAAACTGACTTGTCACTGACTACACTGGTCATACAAGTAATTTCTGTTACAATTTATCACCTTATGTTTAGGTTGACATGTAACGAAATTTTAAACCAACCCAAGAATCACTTTTAAAAGAAGCCCTTTGATACTTATCAAAAAGTATTCGATTGTAATTCACAGTAACATACACAAGCTGTTGATCATCTCTCTTGATGATTAACGAAGCAACCTTTGCCCGGGGTTTAACTGCCTTCGTGTCAAATTGCATTTTTGACATCACCATATTCCAAATTTTTTTGAATTGTATATTGTCTAACTTTCTTTGGAACACTGCACTCACGAAATCCTTGAGGTTCTGAGTAATACCAACTCAGGCTGATGATTTCAAACATCTGGCATATGACTTTGCTTTTCATCCCAAAAGTGAAAGAGCCTTGCCTCCATTCGAAGGGTTCTAACGGTTACAATTCAATAAAGGGGATACTGACAGGCTGTGTATCCGTGATGTATGGTATTCTGCCCGATTTTCTTGGTGACGTGACAGCTGCTTTTTGACGCATGGCTAACTTTTCGAAGTAATGGTACGATTTTCAAGGTGCCACGTCGGATCTCATTAAATGCATCCCGCTTCAAATTCAAATCAATCAGGGTTACTTATAAAAGGGGGTTCAAGAGTGTTTTATACGATTACGCGATCAAACTCAAAAATTCCCAAATTCTCTGTTCTTCATCTTCTTCAAACCCTAATCATGGTTGCTGCTGCTCATGTTAATCCTTCTACTGAAGACATTTCCTCTGCACCAGTTATGAAGATTCAATCTACAAATTATTATGTGGAAGGTGCAATTTCTCAATGTCCTGAGGAATTCAAGATGCTTATTGTTGCTTTAAAACACTCTGTTTTATCCAAAGCGATGTTCAATTCCTTTTCTGTTCCGATATCATGGCTTTCTCAAGCAGGATCTACAGCCACATACAACAAAGCTTCTGATACGATTACATTCCACCTAATCAATGACAAAAAGTTTAGGCTTTCTCAAAGATTGTTTTGCTAGATTCTTGACATTCCAAATACACCTCTTTTTGTTGAATTCCAATTTTCCCAAATTATCCACATGTTTAATGAAATGGGATATCAACCCCCATTGACAAAGATAAGTGACTTTAAGAAGTCTGGCCTTCCAAAGGTTTGGAATTTCTTGTTTGGGATCTTTTTGCGTTGTTTAACAAGAAGAATAGTTGGGTTAGACAAGGGAAGGATGGAGGTTTATGCTATGGTGGCTGGTTTATACTATGATCTTCCAGCAGACTACTCTACACAGCTGTGGAAGGAATTTCAAAAAGGATTAGAGCTTACGAATGCTGTTAATGGCATTTCATGTGCTAGGTACTGGAGCCTTATTCTACAACATTTTTACAACAAGGAAGGTATTTTGGTTCCAAATGATGAAGAGAAAGTTACTTTTCAATCGTATCACTTTCCGAAGGAAGTTATCGATGATGCTGATGAATTTCCACATGTTGCTCGGATTCCTGATGCAATGCTCAAAAGTGTGGATCCTACGAATCATGTTTTGATTGCTTATCAGAAAACGTTCGATCCATCTATTCCAACGGGAATTTTGTTGCCACAAGAAGAAACAAAATCGAAACAGTCCAAGAAGTCGAAGAAAGCTGATCCTACCTCACCAGGAAAGAAATCGAAGGGATCTACATCCTCCAAATCTCCAAAGAAGGTTGTTGAAGACAATGTTGTTGTGACAGTTGAACCAACACATGTGAGTGAGCCAATAGTGGAAGAGACTCAAGAGAAAGTGGTTATTCCTTCGAAAACAGGGATGTTTCGAAGAATCAAGATAAAATCAACTCACAAACGTCAGTCACCTGCAAAAAATCTGATTCAAAAGCATCAAATTTCTCACCAAGTAGTCTTGATTCGAGAGGTACCTGTTCCAATTTCTCCAAGTTCGAAGAAAAGAGCAGCAGAAGATATGGCAAAACACCTGGCTCAAGGAAAGAAAAAGAGGAAGACTCGAAAGATTGTTTTGTCTACTGAGTCAACAGAGGAGGATGAAAGGATACCAGAAACTCCAGAATTCACTTCTCTCATTAGTTCTACTCCTGAGCAGACAATTGTCATACCACCCGAAGTTTCGATTGCCAAGTCAATTCTTGAGGAGGTGCGAACTTCAGACATCACTGCACACGTATCTGATACGGATGCAAATGTTAACATGGGTGAAGTAGGTTCTAAAGATGCAGATCAAGGTCCATTCATCTCCACTCCTTTCGAATCATTGGTTTCTGTTACACCAACATCTACCATTCCTATTCAATCAACCACTATCTCACCAGCATTCGAACACATCCTCAATCAACCAATTACTTCTATGTTTTTATCTCAATCCACCGATACACCCAAACCCTCTTCACCAACAGAAACTTATCATGAAGGGTTTGGTGGAACATTCGAAGATCTGGAGTTTCATGATGAAGAAGAAGATTTTCCTGATCACATGCTAATGACCATGAAGCAATACAAAATTCTGAATCAAAAGTTGAACTCCATCATTCAATCTCAAGCTGATCTTGGAGGGGGTTCATCACTTTCCAGTTTGGAGATTGATTCAATGTTGAAGCTGTGTAAGTCAAGGATTATCACCAAAGTGTCTGGTATGTTGAAAGCTTCTGAGACAGTGCTTATGGAGAAAATTGATTTCACGGATCAGAACAATGAACTTCGAATTAAAAATCAAAGATCTGATTTTCTGGGAGAAGTGAAAGATCTACGAACCGTCACAAAAGAACGACATGTTCTTTTTGTTCAGGAGGTTAAGAAAGTGAGGGAGGATGTGAATTTCAAAATTCAAGAGCTTAGAGAAGATATGCAAAAGGAAATTTTGTCTGTTCAAAATGATTATGCGTCCTTAAATCAGAAGGTCGATATCATATGTGATGCTGTTACTAAACTTGTCAAATTATATGAAGGCTTGAGTCCACAAATCACTCAAATGTCCAAGTCTGAAACTAAAAAAATTGAAGGAGTGATAAAGTTGTTGAAGGAGTTGAAGGAGATTTCAACAACACATGTTTCGTCTCTGTTGATCACTCCAGAGTTTTTGTCATAGAAGTTTGTGCAGTTTGAAGCTATTCTAAACAAGCAGCTTGCTCCATTATTTCGCATTTCAAGTCTTCTTCCCACAACAACTGCCCCTCCTGTTGTCACAAGGGTGCAAGGGGGAGAAAGGAAGTCAGAAGATGATTCGAAAGTTGTGGGCAAGGTTTTTCCAACAAACATCCCATCAACAAAGCCAGTGTTTGTGTCTGCTCAACCAGTGACTTCAACAATCGTAAATTCATTGCCAATTACACAAACAATTTCGAAAGGAATTGTAATTGGTAAACCTTTGGAGTCTGGTGGGAGTGGTTCGAAGCCAAAAGACGTAACTGAAAAATCTGCTTTGAAAGACAAAGGCAAATCAATTCTTGTGGAAAAATCTAAAGAAGAAAAGAAGGCTGAGGCTGAAGCTGAATTGGAGAAAATGAGGCTTATTCAAAGCATCATGACTCAGAGAGCTGGTGATCCGAAGGGCATGGATAAAGGTGATCCAGCAAAACACTACAACTATGAAACAATCGAAGCCACGGTTGCCTTTAATCACATGTACTCATTTGAAAAGAAACCAAAACAGAGTTATGTGGTTACAAACACTGATGCGTTCCAGTTGGATTTCCCTATTAATGAGATGATGTTTATCATGCCTCAATTTAAAGCAGAAGGGAATTTCAAAGAAAAGGATGAAGGAACCCATATGAAGATTCAATTTCATGTAGTTCTTGGCAAAGCTCCTGAGGATGTTTGGTCCTTGATAAAGATTAAGAAGGTTATAAGCATAAAAAAGGATGTTATTTTTGAAAACAAAATCTAAAACATCAAATATATTGTTGCCAGAGCGAATGGAAAAACACACGAATTCACCATTGCAGATTTTCCTTTGATGAACTTGTATAATCTTATACAAGTTGCATTGCTCCTAAAAGACAAATCTTTTTCTTATCTGCAAAACTCTGATCCAGAGGAATTCAAACTTGGAGTTGCTCACATCAAAATTTTCATTGAGAATTACTATGAGTGCCTTGAACTGACTGATGTGGAGCTGGCTATTGCGAAGGGGATGGAAGTTAAAGTTCCCATGGTTGTTTCATTGACTCAGACTGAGTTAAAGAAGTATGCTGATGGGGAAATATGTTTAAAGCCATTTGGTATAGTTTTTTCTAGAAAAGATAAGGCTGGTAAAGCGAAGAGGTTTTTGTTTCAAGCTTGTGAAGTGGAGAGATATTCAACATCTCAGTATACGAACTTGATAGTTCGTATGAACCACTGCAAAAAGAACAATGAAGGAGACAAGAAGGAATCGAAGAAAATAATTTCATGATACACTGAAGTTCGAAGAGTTTTGTTGTAGTCCATAGCTCTGCTTACAAACTGAAGACTTCGACTTTGATTACAAAGGGGGAGATTGTTAGGGTCGAATTGTTGTAATAGTCGAAGTTTGTATTTGGATTCTTCAAACGTTTTTTGTAATGTATTTTACTAGGGCATAATATTCGAAGCATAATGTTTTAGTCCTTAGTATATTTTTTGTACGCTTTCCTCTCCTATAAATAGGAGTGGTTACTAGTGTCTTAGTAACGAAGTTTTTACAGAATATTCATTGTACTCTGTAAACTTTAGCGTAATACGAGCCAAACAGATTATATTTACATTCTGTGTTCAAATCTCGCACTCATACTTTGAATTCATTCTCTAATTCATTCAATACTTGATTCTTTGATTCATCACACATTCTCTCTAGAACTTTTCTAGCCTTTTATCCCTTTTCTCTTGAGTTCCTAACCACTTTAGCAAGGCCCTACAACATCAAAGAAATGGTGATTAGATGATCTCGAATTAGAGTTCTGCCCACAAAATCCTGGTTTTCGCTAAAACTCTCTATAAGATTGGTTATGCTTACTATGCTTTAAGTGTAACTTGTATTTATATTCTTAGTCGTTGTTATGAATATGTAAATAAAGATTTATCAGTAATTTCAGTCATAATACTGACTAATCTACTTATGGTAGAGGTGTCTAGAATGGTCATGTTTGGTTGGTTATTGGATTTTAGAAAAAGCTATATGCCGAAATGATCATGCCTCCCAACTGCCCTGCCTGGCTGATCCTTATTTGATAGAGCTATCGATATTTATTGGTATTAATGATAGGTTTCACCTGGATTACTAGATTTCCCCTAGGGACTAATAAAATCTAATATCATATGTCCATACTTGTTAGGCGCAAACTCGCAAGTTGGATTTCCCAGTTAGCTATTAATCATATGAGAACTGTCAAGGTAAGTTCACTCACTTTATTTTATACTCTAGTATGTATCATCTATATGTTAGGATATAGTTACCATATAGTGTTCGCTTAGGTAATTAGACTAGGATAGTTGCATGTTATGTGGACTGTTGTTATATGGATGTTGATATATATGGAGTTGAGGGCAGACCAACCTTGTGATGAAACCCAATAGACTTGGGCGGACTAGCTTTATGTTAAAGGCCAAGGACAAGTGGACTAGCCATGTGTTGAAGGCTATGTAGGGCGCACCAGCTATATGTTGAAGGCCAAGGTGCGGACCAACTGTAAGCTAAAGGTTATTATGTGTATGCAATGTATATATGTTGTGGGTATGTGGTATCTTGAAGAAATTCATTAATACTTGGCTTAAACTTGTCGAATAACTACTTTTTAGGTTGTCCATCGGATCGGGGAAAGGCTCATGCATGATGGATTTACATCGGTGACATCAATAAATGTTTTTATGACTTCTGCTTAAAACTCTATTTGATTAATAATGGTTTTTGTAATATAAATGGTTGTATGACTTATGTTTTGGTATAAAATAAAAATGAAAAATTTCCTTAAAAGTCGAGACGTTATAAGAGAGGAGGAGAGAGATAACAAAACTCAAATTTTGAGAATGCTAGGAGAAAGGAACAAAAATTATGAAGGCTTAAAGGGTCTATTAATAGCTAAAAAACATGTAGAGAAAGCATAATAAAATTAATTAAATAATTAGATTTAATCATAATTCAAATTCATGCCTTATCAGTAGCTACGGACGATAATCATTTAAGGATATTCCTTAGATTTGTCCGTCCTCCCTAATGTTCCAGAATATTCTAGTTGCTCAACTATTAAAAAATTAATATTCATGCCTTGTACCTTTAAATAATTTCCTAACTAAATCTAATTAATTCCAGTTAATTCCAAATTAATTCAAATTAATTCTAAATTAATTTAACAATTTTATAATTAATTTATCAAGCTATGATAAATTAATAAACTATTTATTCCACTCTCTTGAATCTTTTTCTAGCTATTTTAGCTCTTAAGGGCAACACAAAAAGGAATTTGTTATTATTTCAAATTTATATCAATTAGTTATGACATTAGACACCCATTTCCAACAATTGTCTTAACTCATGTGTTGATCAACTATTAGATGATCTAACCAT
Source organism: Lactuca serriola (assembly GCF_051521515.1). NCBI lineage: Eukaryota > Viridiplantae > Streptophyta > Magnoliopsida > Asterales > Asteraceae > Lactuca > Lactuca serriola. Next base: position 238,134,865 of record NC_136411.1, read on the forward strand.
ATTTAAGTTTTTTTTCAACAAATCCAAGTCTTCTAGGATTATTTAAACCATTCACATTATGTGAGCTGAGTTAAGTAGTTATGTGTCTATGTGATATCATGTGTATGATCAACGGGGTTCAAATGCAAGAAACTATAAAAATGTCATTAACCTAATCATTCTTTTTTGCTCCCTCAACTAATCAAAATTACACCAGTTCTCTTTGTCCTTTTATAAATCCAACACATGAGATACATAAAGCATAAGAATGAAATAATGGAAGTGAATTAAAGGACTTACATACTACCATCCTCCCTCCCAAGAGCTTTAACATGAGTTCTAGATCAAGGAGACATGGAAGAAGAAACAGACAACTCGTCGGGGTCCATGATTCTTACCCGGTCACCACAACCCGTTTCGCCTCTAAACACCCAAAAGATTATCCTAGCACCGTAATCAAACATGCCCATTTCTTCATCAGAGCTCTGAATATCTTCCTTCCCTCTAAAAAAACATTTCCTTCCATTTTCTATACAAAATGTGTCACACCCCAAAACCAAGAACGACGGAAACGTTTTGGGGCGGAGGACGTCATGTACAGTATCACAACAATGAAAAGTAGTAAACAAGCAACAACATCATCCATTGCATTAATAATATAATTATTATACAAGTGTTCTGTCAAACTTTGATAAACACTAAAGCATAAATCAAAATGAAAGATGAGTCTTGAACAAGCTCCATCTTCCTTTCTCCTTGCATCGGTACCTGTCTATGATAACCTGAGGATACAAGTAATTTTGAAAGCGAGTATCAGCTTTGAAGCTGGTGAGATCATAAGTATTTTAGTGTCTTAATTTGTATGTAAGTATTTGTATGTATATGAATTGTAAGTATTGAGAATGTATATGAACTGTAAGTATAAAAATGTATATGAACTGTAAGTATAAAAATGTTTTGTATGATCCTAGGAAGCCCTATGTTTCCTACTAATCGTATCCTTCTACCAAGGCATCTAGTGTCTGCGTGTATGGCTCATGTAAGAGAGTGTATTTTCCCAAATTTCACTATCATTAATCAAAATATAGTTTCTACATTACCGTGCGTCGTGTGATAATTCACGAAGTGAATGTAATGGGAAAAGAAATAGTACTATGGTGTAGTGTCGAACTACAACCGTACCTATTACCTTAAATCTAGGGTAATACTTCCAGCTACTGTAGTATTTGATATAAATAACTACATCGGTACTCAACTGCCTTATTTGAGGGATAAGGTGTAATGTGATGTCTAGATCCCAGACTATACGCTCCCCTATCAAAGGGATTTTGGGACCTACCCACGACCACTGCATGTATGCAAGCCGTGAGCATCCACATTACAATGATCATGTATACTTGATATAACTATCACAATTGCGTTGTGATTCATCAGTATAGTTAGATCCTGAACTGGCTCCGTGCTATAGCACCTAGTGACGTCTGTTCTATGTATATGTAAGTGTACTCATGTAAGTGTGATCATGTAATTGTACTTATGTAAGTGTGATCATGTAATAGTATAGTAGTGTACTGTAATGTTCTACATGTGCTAGCTGTAATGTGTGTTCTCCCTCTATCTAGCATGTATAGTAATGTACTATAATGTTCTAGCTGTAATGTATGCTCTCTCTATCTAGCAAGTATAGTAATGTACAGTAATGATCTAGAAAGTATTAACTCATGAATGAACTGACTCATTGTATGATATTGCGTTCTAGTAATAGTTCTAGTATCTTCCTAAACTACTCATATGGTAGTTTACTAGTAATCTAACTTGTACGTATGGACAGGGATGTATACCCTTGCTACCCAAGGGCATGGGATGAACTGGAAGGACCTTTTATGACTATATATGTACATATGTTATATAACTAATATTTAAACGACCTTCGGACGAGTACCCGATATCCCACCAGATCACATCTCAAGCGCGAAAAGGAAATAGGGTGGATAGCCTTCCTAAGTCTTTTAAACATTTCTTATGTAACTATACATATAGAGGCATGCAATTTATAATATAAACGCATAAATAAGTTTTATAAAACATTTGAACATAATTATTATCTTCCGAAAAGATCGACTTGATGTCAACCTATAAAACAGTTTGAAGGCACAGGTTTGATAAAACAATTTAAGTATAAGGAAACATTTGTTTGAAACACAATTGTAAATAAGTTTGAAATGTGATATACAGAGTAAAATGTACAGTGTAATAAGGAGTTTAAAACATATAAAATGTTTATAAAAATCATTTGAAGGAAACTGTTTGGTAAAACGGCTAATGTGTAGTAAATCATTTGAATGCTGCATATTAATCACATGTGATTGAAATAATAACTAGCATAATTCTACTTATTAATCACATGTGATTGATATAATAACTAGAATAATTCTACTTGTATCCCCCCCCCATAAAACATTTAAAAATAGTTTAAAACATTATTTAAGGGGTATGAACTCACCTACAGTAAGTGACTGGAATTGAACGGACTGTTATCGTAAGGAAGGATCGGGCAAGTGCTTGGTGTCAAGTGAAGACTTTAGACACACACAATGATCCTAATTACATATGAAGACATATGTATATAAATAATTAGTGATTAAAACACTAATTATACAAGTATAAACATTTAAACGCGAGGAAAACACTTTTGGTCAAGTGCTAGGAGGCTAATGGGTTGCGAAGGAGTGCAATGCCCCTAATGGGAGTTTATGGTCTAATGGCCATATGTTTTGGAGTTTACGGCCCAGGGGAGTAAACTCCTGGCCGTAAACTCTCAACCAAGTCTCTAAATGAAGCTTAGAATTATTACAACTCTAGTAGTGAATTGTTTCAAGGCTAAATCAAGTGTTTGGGCTTCCTATTAACTCCTTTGAGGAGTTTACGTCCCTGGGGCCATGTTCCCTTGGAGTTTACGGCCGTAAACTCCCTTGGGAGGGTGGTTATGGTGTTTTCAAGTCTCAAACATTTCAAGGTAATGATCTATGTTGGGTTCTAGGCATAAGGAAGGAGTTAGGGTGTCATTTGACCCCTTTATAGGTGTTTACGGCCCAAGAACTTGTCTTTGCCGTAAACTCCTTAATACATGTGATTCCTTATGTTTTCTAGGCGATAAACACTTTAGAGTACTTGTCCTAATTTAAGCCTAAGCCTTAGGAAGTGTTTCAAAGCATTTTGGCACCTAAACATGGAGTTCACGGCCCAAGAAGCTCCTTGGCCGTGAACTCACTTTCATCATTGTTTCTAATTGATTTTGGTGTCCTAAATATGAAATGAAGGCTTCTATTTCGAGTTCTAAAGCTTTGAGGGTCATTGGAAACCTTTAGGACCTTAAAATGGAGTTTACTCCCCAAGAACGTTCTTGGGCGGTAAACTCCCGAGTCTAGTTGTTTTGTTATGAAATTGATGTTTCTAAACACAATCTAAGCTATATAACATAACTAGATCGAAGTACTCACAATTTGGGATAAAAACCCAAAGATCCGTGAGAGAGAATTTTGACTTTTCTCTAATTGGAATTCAACTAATGAACTATCTGGTTCAGTTTTCTATATATAGTCCTGAGATTTTTGGCAGAAAATATTTCTATTCCTGGAACGAACTCTAATGTCCTAGAGTATTGGAATAACAGTGTTGCACAAAACCCTAGTGCACCCACTCTCCTAATATCTCCTTAAGTGTAATATCCTGAAAACTGCCAATCTTATACTCGAAATCTGAGTTTTCACTGTAACTATTCTACATCTATTGGCTTGATATGGTTTGTTCAGAATAGAAATTTCGGGTTGTCATATCATCCCCCTGTTGAAGGGAATTTCGTCCCGAAATTAGAATTTAGGCAAGGAAGTATGCACGAATGATCGAGTCGTGAGGAGGAAACTTCCTAATCGATTGGTTCTAGCGCACCTAAGTGAAATCGGGTTCTCGGTTGGCATTCCAACGAACCTTCACTAACTGGCGACGGCGTTGCTTCGTCTGCTTGCCCTCTCGGTCGAGGGTCACTACGGTTCTAATACGAAGGCGAGGATCTCGACGAGTGGACTTACAAGAGTCCTGACGGAAAGGTATGGTTTCACGATCGAGACGCGAAGAGTAGGATGTACGTTACTGAGTTCGCGGAGTAGGTCTTGTTTGTGCGAGGCACAGGACCGATTCTGATAAGAAGCTCGGAGGTCCTGTCTATCTTGGATTTAGCTTTCCACGCTCTACGAGGCGTATTAAGCCGTTCCGAGTGAGACTTCCTAAAGAATTTGGTCACTCACTGGGAATCTCCAAGGTTTCTTTTTCTTGTTTAACTTCCCAGACAAAGGCCACCCCTTGCTGGGTCAAAGTCGTACGGGTTTCTGTAGTTTGCGAGGAGTTCTGAATGAACTATGATAGTAGGTCGGTAAGACCTAGAATTTGGCGAAAGACTGTCGGCGTCTCTAGTATCGACAAATGCTCAACAGTTTTGACAAATTGAAAAAGTACTTAAAACTTCCCACATTACTAACAGTGTGTCATAGAAATTCGACTCTTCAATTTCAAAACTCATGCCTAGAGAACTTCGCTAAAAGTTCCTCTGTAGGGAATGTTTCCATGGGTTTTCTTCTTACTACGAGGGTAGATAAGTAAGTCATTACATGGAGAAATGACGAACTGATCCAAGTAAGAAAGATGTACCCTACTCGTTTAGCTCATGAAAGCTATGGGCGTATTGGTCCTATCCGAAGGGTATCACTACGGACTCGAAGTGTCCACATCAAGTTCAAGAGATAGTCTTCCGTACATCTCTCCCTAACACTCGAACTGGTGATATTCAGATCTCAGATCCATTTCTGAAAGTAATTCTTTCCTTGCGTTTGCTCAACCATTTCATCTATACGAGTCAGAGGTAACGATTTCTAATGAAAAATCTTGACGGAGTCCTCGATATTCGAGGTACATACGATGCAATCTGTCGATCTCTGGAAGAATAAGACCGGAGTTCTCCAGGGTGAGAAACCTAGTCTTCTAATTCTATTTTTGTGTAGTTCGTTAAGTTGTCCGGGTTGTTCTTGTATCTACGTAGGTGTTTAGACTATAGGGCGATCTGTTTACAAGGGTCGTACTGGGTTCTAAGTTTGTTCACATGACGATGCGATTACTCGTAGGCTTAGGCAGTTCTTCGTCCTGAAGTTCATATTAGGATTCATACCTGGTTTCACAATCACAATTTCGTGTATACGAGTCGTATATAATTAAGATTGAAAAGGTAGTCGAATAACTGATTCTTCTTTAAGCTCACATCCCATCGGGGAAAAAGAAGTTAAAGTGGAATCATCAATTCTAAACCTGTAGAACCTTGATTATATATCACTCTTGTGCATACATTCCTCAGTGGTAGATCAATCGTATGAATCCTTGGATTGAACTTGACGTACTGCACGAGTGGTACTTCGGGGGTTTCTTCGGAAAAGAAAAGAACTATGAGGTACTCCATGCGTGAGTACTTCGACGTTCTGATATTACGGCTTCGCTGGAAAAGCGATCTAGAAGAAAGAGATGTACGTATGAAGCTGTTTTTGTGAGGATCAAATTGAATCAAGTCTCATGATAATGACGGAATCATACTGAAACATAAAGACATTAGATTTGAACATAAGACGTTTTACAGACAAAACACAACCGTGCAACCATCAACAGAGTTCCTACAAGACTATTGCTGCTAAAAAGGTATACTATAAAAGACAAGTATATGCAGCACGAGCATCCCTAAACCTACGGAATCTCACAAAAGATAGGACTCTAGTTGCACTAGTTCGGGATAGTTTATAAGTCTGTTACACCGAAACGCCTAAATTACATTAACGTGGTTCCGGAGCAGGCTCTCCTGCAGCTGTGATCCTGAGAATTTTCCCGTCTTCGCCAGAGTTCTGCGTTATCGGGCAATCCTTCTTGAGGCATCCAATTTCACCGCATTGGTGACATATCTGGACAGCACCCACATCAGTGGAGGAAGTGAAGTGTCGAGTAGGAGTTATGGGGACACGGTTGCTTTCGTTGATCTTCCCTCCTGGGCAATTTCTGTAATAGTGCCCTGCCTCACCACAACTATAGCAAACTAGGCTTGCTCCAGTGGTGGAGGTAGTTCTACAGAAACGAGCAATGTGTCCCATCTTGTTTCAATTATTGCATTGCCAGGCTCGGCAAATTCCCTTGTGGTGGTGGTTGCACCGGTTACACTTCGGGAGTGTTCCTTTATATGGTCTGCTTGGTACTGGGATGGCAGAGGTTTCTACTTGTGGTTGTTGCCTGGCAATTCTCTGAAATCGTTTGCGTTCCACTTTGGCTTGACGTTTTCTTTTCTTTAACTCTGAGTTGTTGTTTTAGGTGGTGGCGACTGTTACTATTTGTTGATTCCTCAGATCATTAACGCGATCGGGATTGTCAACTCCTTTTTCACCCTTGTTTGCGTTGGCAGTGCTGCGATTTGCCAAGACTGCTGTCACGGCAGCCATCACGGCAGCTGTAACGGTGGCTTGAAAAGTAGCGGCGTCCATAGGAAAAGTAGAGGTCTCGTTGCTGGGCTGGTTGTTTCCGGATGACGACATGATCCCGTTACACGAAAGATAAGGATTTTGTGAGCGATTCTGGTTGAACCTAGATCTACTTAGATTGTTCAAGTAAGGAGTAAGAGTATGTTCTCGAAAGGTTGACCTACATCCCTACGATGCAGTCCTAGTACATAATGGAAGTGAGTTTGTAGAATGGTCTCAAGACGTTTGTCGTTCAAGCCGAGGGATCGATGGTTGGTGAATAACAGGATCCGACCACTGACAGAGACTTGGAATGTCTCCGGAGTTAAAATTACTATAGTCCAATGACTTGACTAAAGCAGGTTTCAGATAGACTCCAATGAAAGTATGATAAGAGTACTTGAATAAAGAATGACACAGAATCTAGCCGGCTGTCAATATCTTTGATATTCACGACGTAAAGATTCGGGAAAATGACCTTGTAAAGGTCTTACATAATATCCACAGAAGATAGTTCCTGACAGCATAAGGACCTAACTAAAATTACTTACAGTACAAGATAATTTCATAGAAAATGCCACATCAGGCAAAGACAGAAAACGATTACTTTCTAACAAGGGAAGCAAAGTAAAGAGTCTACTACTGACGACGGTCACCCCTCTGGTGAACTCTCAGTTCAGCCAGTTGACGTTCCATGTCAAGTAGGTGTCTTTCGTACACCCTTTGGCGTACTCGGAGCTCTATGACTTCGGCTCGAGTTTCAGCTAGTGTTTGCAGCAGGGTTTCATGGTTTCTCTCTGATCTCTCATGAGCATCTTCTAGACGAATGGTGCGGAGGGTATGCATTCTCGCATCGGCGACAACTTCGTTAATCTGATGTAGGGCTGTCCTGCCTTGAATCTCATTTTGGGCCACTCTGCGGACCAAGATTGGCAAGATTTTATCTGCTGAGCCCCCATTGCTCAGGTCGTAAAAGCTTCGGTCGCCATTAAATGGCATGGCTGATCTTGTCCTTGGCTCCATGTTTCCAAGCATTCCACTCACTCAGGGGGTCGGGCCATGAAAAGCCGAACGAGGGTTAGGAATTGGAAAAGGAGCTGCTCGGGGTAGGTTCTCAACCTCTGGTTCGGAGTTAGCATCATACGAAAGGTCTTCATCATGGTGATTATTCAAGGGGATAGGATGATCATTCTCTTGTTCTTCTCCAAACCAACCAACTATGACTTCATTCGGAAGATACTGGTTGCCGTGGGGATGGAGTCCAGCTATGTTTTCTATGCGAGAATTTAGGGTAAGAGAATAATTATTAGACGAACTATCTAGATAATTATTTAGAAAACCTTCATTAGTTACATCGCTTTTTGTGAAGTGCATACCAGCTATGTGTAATCTAAACAGGATAGACCTTCGAATAAGTGACCTTAACTTCGTATTCACACAGAATAGGGGTGAAGTAAAATTTCCACAGATTCTAAGTCTATAACATCCTAATTACATATAGCCTTAGTGTATCCACTTAGCAACTATCAACTTAGTAATGAAGATCCCGTTTTAGTTCTCAAGTATAAAGTACTTATAGTAACACCAAATACTCCTATAGTATTTTAATTTTAATGTTATGTTCTATTGTTCTCATTGTGGTAGGGTTGGTAAGATTTTAGCATTGTTGCAACCACATAATTAAACTTAGGCACATGCTAGTCAACCCTCGGATAATATAGGTGACCAGGCTATATCTTCCCAGTTTTGACCATATGTCTCTAAGCCCACCTGTGTTGCCCAACAATCGTAATTCTTTTGTACTGTCCTAATGACACTGATTTTAGTATGAATGCAGGCACATATACTTACTTAAATATTTTATTATTTAAAGTATAAACTCTTGGTCAAAGTATTTTTAATCCCTTATGTATTTATAGTTAGTATATCTTTTACGGGTTGATATACTTACTTCACTATAAACAATGCTCTGATACCAATCTGTCACACCCCAAAACCAAGAACGGCGGAAACGTTCTGGGGCGGAGGACGTCATGTACAGTATCACAACAATGAAAAGTAGTAAACAAGCAACAACATCATCCATTGCATTAATAATATAATTATTATACAAGTGTTCTGTCAAATTTTGATAAACACTAAAGCATAAATCAAAATGAAAGATGAGTCTTGAACAAGCTCCATCTTCCTTTCTCCTTGCATCGGTACCTGTCTATGATGACCTGAGGATACAAGTAATTTTGAAAGCGAGTATCAGCTTTGAAGCTGGTGAGATCATAAGTATTTTAGTGTGTAACACCGAAAATTTTAAAAAATTTATTTTTCACAATTCATAAAAACATTTCTCTTTTAATTTAATAAAACATCAATTTCAAATTCCAATATGTATCATACAAATCCCAAGATCACATAATTATATCAAATTCCTCCACGTGTGTACAGATCAAGCCGGCGCCTTCCCACGGTCATCGCCAGTACCTGAAACAACAACACTAACACTGTAAGCACGAAGCTTAGTGAGTTCCCCAAATTACCACACATAAAACACATATTAGCCACTCGAGGCCATAACTCTATGGGTCCGTGCACCCAACTCTGTGAACCCTCAGGTTCTAACTCTATGAACCTTCCGGTTCCAACTCTATAAACATGCACAGCATAGATCACATAGAAATAATGCAGTACAACACATAACAAGCACATAGCATACATACACTAACACATAACTCTGATTACCGACTCAAGGTAAAGTATAGTGAGAAGACTCACCTCGTGTGTCTCGGTATCTCACAATCCCTGGAAATCCCTCGTGCTCGATCCTCCGAGCTCAAATCCTCCTATAACATCACAAGGCTCTAATTAACACTTTTATCTATAAGGTTGACTACCCCTAAAAAGTCAACACAGGTCAACGGTCAACTTTGACCGGACTCGGCGAGTGCATACGGCAACTCGGCGAGTCTAGACGTTCTCACCAATTCTCTAGGATTCCCTTTCTACACGTCGAGTACTCCCCCCTGACTCGACGAGTTACACCTGGAAGAATCGCGGGGCCACCCCGACTCAACTCGCCGAGTCTCAAGAACGACTCGGCGAGTCCCAGCTCGACTCAGACCTCATGACAATCCTTTCTAACTCGCCCTGACTCACTGGGTCAACTCCTGACTCGTCTGGACCACTCACTGGCCGGTCCAAGGCAATCTTCAAACTACTCGCCGAGTCTGCTCATCGGACTCGGCGAGTCCATTCCATGCAATCACTCAAACTTGCTTCTAAGGTCAGATCTACTCCAACAATTCATAGATCTGGCCCTCCTAGACTGATTCATCACGTAAAGTCCCAGTCTTGATGCATGAACAACCTTTATATGACTAATTATGAAGAATCTTCAACAAATCTCACTATACAAGGTCATGACCTCCATTGCTCTCTAAAAAGCTTGAAGGATGAGGCTCTCTGGACCTCTATGGATCCAGATCCGAAGTCTCATCACAAGCATGGGACTATTTGGCCATCAAATCAACTCAACAAAGCCACAAGAAACCCTAAAATCGATTATACTTCACAAAACAGGAGATGGGTCGAAATTATACCTTTAGATTGAAGGGTCGAGCTTCCAATCCACCAAATAGCAGTCCCCTTTGCCTCTTCTTGGCTAGAGCCTCTTTCTCCTTTGCTAAACAACACACAAATGTCAAGAAATGCCTCCTTTCACTCTCAAATCGCTAAAGCACTTTTAGGGTATCTCTCTATGAAATGATGGATGCAAAAGACGGCCATAAGGCCCTTTAAATAGGTCCCAAACCCGAAAAATTAGGGTTTCATTAAACAGCGTGGACTCGCCGAGTCCATATCCTGGACTCGCCGAGTCCGAACGAATCCCGCGTCCAGAATCGCGACCCTACTCGGCGAGTCTGAGCTCCGACTCGCCGAGTCCCTTCTCAAAACTCAAAATTTTAAAACAATAAAGTACCTGGAGATCCGGGCTGTTACAATTCTCCCCCACTAGGATTAGACTTCGCCCTCGAAGTCTCGCTCTAAAATAACTCCGGATGCTGAGCCCGCATCTCGCGCTCCGGCTCCCAGGTCATCTCTGATCCCTTCCGGTGTTGCCACTGAACCAACACCAAAGGTACCTCCTTGTTCCTCAGAACCTTGATCTTCCGATCTCTGATGGCTACTGGTCTCTCGGCATAATTCAGGCTCGCATCCACCTGAATATCCCCCAATGGAACTACTGCCGACTCATCGGCAATACATTTCCTCAACTGCGACACATGAAAAGTGTCGTGGATTTGTCCCAACTCCGCTGGCAACTCCAAACGATAGGCCACCCGGCCTACCCTCGCAATCACGCGAAATGGCCCAATATACCGGCGCCCCAACTTGCCCCTCTTCCTGAATCGTATCACTCCTTTCCAAGGAGAGACCTTCAGGAGAACGAAGTCGCCGACCTGAAACTTAAGCTCGGACCGGCGTCTGTCTGCATAACTCTTCTGTCGACTCTGGGCGGTCAATAACCTCTGTCTGACCTGCTGAATCTGCTCTGTCGTACGAAGCACAATCTCGGTACTGCCCATCACTCTCTGCCCAACTTCTCCCCAGCAAATGGGGGTCCGACACCTCCTACCATACAACAGCTCAAAGGGAGGCATACCAATGCTCGAATGATGGCTGTTGTTGTAGGAAAACTCTGCCAAGGGTAGATACGCATCCCAGCTACCCCCAAAATCCAACACACATGCTCGAAGCATGTCCTCAAGCGTCTGAATCGTCCGCTCACTCTGGCCGTCTGTCTGGGGATGATATGCGGTACTAAAATGCAATCTAGTACCCAACTCCTCATGAAATTTCTTCCAGAATCTGGAAGTAAAGCGCACATCACGGTCTGAAACAATCGAGATCGGCACCCCATGCCGAGATACCACTTCTCTCACATATAACTCTGCCAACTTCTCTGCTGAAGAACTCTCACTGATGGCAAGGAAGTGAGCGCTCTTCGTCAGCCTATCCACAATCACCCAAATTGCATCGACTCCTCTGGCAGTTCTCGGCAATTTGGTGATGAAATCCATAGTGATCTGTTCCCATTTCCATTCGGGAACCTCCAATGGCTGCAACTTGCCATGCGGTCTCTGGTGCTCGGCCTTAACCCTACGGCAGGTCAAGCACCTCTCAACAAACCATGCGACGTCCCTCTTCATACAGGGCCACCAATACTCTCTCCTCAAATCCAAATACATCTTCGTAGCCCCCGGATGGATCGAAAATTTCGACCGATGTGCCTCCTCCATCAAGGAAGTGCGCGAACCACCCACAAACGGTACCCAAATCCGACCCTGAAAAGTCATAAGCCCTCGCCCATCCGTAACGAATCTCGAAACCAAACCAACGACCCGTTCTCTCTTCTGCATCTCCGGCTGCACAGCCTCGGCCTGTGCCCCACGGATGGCATCCAATACCGGAGCTACCAGGGTCAACCTCAAACATACATCTCGTAATGGAGTGCTCTCCGCCCTGCGGCTCAACGCATCGGCCACCACGTTGGCCTTGCCCGGGTGGTACAGGATCTCACAATCATAATCCTTGACCACATCTAACCACCTCCTTTGACGCATGTTTAGATTGTGCTGATCCATCAAGTACTTCAGGCTCTTATGGTCCGTGTATATCGTACACCGAACCCCATATAAGTAGTGGCGCCAAATCTTGAGGGCGAACACTACTGCCCCCAACTCTAGATCATGCGTGGGATATCTTGTCTCATGAGGCTTCAGCTGCCTCGATGCATATGCTATCACATGACCCCTCTGCATCAACACCGCACCCAACCCTAAAATCGATGCATCACAATATGCTACAAAATCCTCCATCCCTTCCGGGAGAGCTAATACTGGGGCTTCGCACAACCTCTGGCGAAGTGTCTCAAAGGAGGTCTGCTGCTCGGGACCCCAAGAGAATGCAACACCCTTCCGGGTCAACCTGGTGAGTGGCACTGCGATCTTGGAGAAATCCTTGATAAATCTCCGATAATACCCTGCTAATCCAAGGAAGCTCCTGATCTCAGAGGGTGATTTTGGCACCTCCCAACCCATCACCGCCTCAACCTTGGCCGGGTCGACCAGAATCCCTTCCTGGTTAACGAGATGTCCTAGGAACTGGACCTCCCGTAACCAGAAATCACACTTGGAGAACTTTGCATAAAGCTCCTCCGATCTCAGTACCCCAAGGACCTCCCTCAAATGTTCCTCATGCTGCTCCCTAGATCTCGAATACACCAGAATATCATCGATAAATACAATCACCGACCGATCCAACATCGGCCTACATACCCTGTTCATGAGATCCATGAACACTGCCGGGGCATTGGTGAGCCCAAAAGGCATCACCACAAACTCATAATGCCCATAACGCGTCCTGAACGCTGTCTTCTGAACGTCCTCATCTCGCACCCTCACCTGATGATATCCCGACCTCAAATCGATCTTGGAAAACCAAGATGCTCCCTGCAACTGATCAAATAAATCGTCGATCCTCGGCAACGGGTAACGGTTCTTGACCGTCAGCTTGTTCAACTCCCGGTAATCAATACACATCCGGTGTGAACCATCCTTCTTCTTGACAAACAGAATAGGCGCCCCCCACGGCGAGCTGCTTGGCCGAATAAATCCCTTCCCCAGCAACTCCTGAAGCTGCGAGGATAACTCTTGCATCTCTGGAGGTGCAAGACGATAAGGCACCTTAGCTATAGGCGCAGCCCCCGGAACTAAATCAATACCAAACTCTACCTGCCTCACAGGAGGTAATCCCGGCAGCTCCTCGGGAAAGACATCTGGAAACTCACATACCACCGGTACTTCCCCAACTGAACTCGGTCTCTCGGAAGTCGCTCGCGTATCCATCACATACGCCACAAAACCCTTACAGCCCTGCTGAAGACACTGTCTCGCCCTGGCGGCCGAACAAAAGGCTGATCCCGAACGGGTACCCTCACCGTACACCGAAAGAACTCCCCCACAAGGGTCTCGTATAGTCACCAGCTGACGCTCACAGTCGATAATCGCGCCGAATCGGCTCAACCAGTCCATGCCCACAATGACACAAACATCGCCCATCGCAATAGGAATCAGATCAATCGGAAACTCAACCCCGAAAATCTCTAGCACACATCCCCGGAAAACCTCTGTGGCACAAATCACTCTATCATCAGCTATGGAGACTCTCAGAGGCCGACTCAGTGCCTCACGACTAGCACTGATATACTGGCTAAAGGCCAAAGATACAAAAGACCGACTCGCACCCGAGTCAAATAACACTAAAGCAGGTACGGAATTCACAAGAAAAGTACCTACACATAACATAATATAAGCATAACATCATATATCAAAATAAATACACGAAAGGAAACATACCAGCCACAACATCGGGCGCGGCGCGGACCTCCTCCGCAGTCAACTGGAAAGCTCTCCCTCGAGCTCTCGGCGTCTCGGCCTTCACAGGCCGACTCTCTGTAACTCTGGTGGCGGCAGGAGCAGACCCCTGAGATGCTCCGCGCAACTGCGGACACTCGGCCTTCCGGTGTCCAGTCTGGTTGCAGTGAAAGCACACTGCAAACCCCTTGGGGCAGTCCTTGGCCATGTGCCCCTCCTTGCCACATTTGTAGCAAGACCCAGCTCGGCAGACTCCGTCATGACCCTTGCCGCACTTTCCGCAAGTGCGACCCTTCAGGCTCCCTGGTCGGGGATCAGCAGGCTTGGCCCGCTTGGCGGCCGGCTGCGACAATGCCGGTCGCCGATCCCTCCCCTGAGACTCCGCCTCCTCCCTGGCCTGAGTCTCAAGCTCAATCTCCCTCTTCCGGGCATTTGCCTGAAGCTCGGCAAATGTTCGGTACGAGGAGTTCGCAGCGAACTCCCGAATATCCCTCCTCAAGATGCTCAAGTAGCGGCTCATACGTGCCTGCTCAGTGGACACGTGCTCAGGGCAGAACATCGCCCTCTCGTGGAACATCCTCGTGATCGCTGTAACAGACTCAGTACCCTGCTTGAGGGTCAGAAACTCCTGTGCTAAACGCTCCCTCTCCACCTGGGGAACGTACTCATCACGAAACATAGTGGTGAACCTCTCCCAGGTCACCGCAGAAAGCTCAGCAGGCGAATAATGCGCTGTCACAAACTTCCACCAGTCCTTCGCTCCCAAGCGAAGCTGGTTCAGCGCGAACCGTACCTTCAAATGCTCAGGAGACGAGCAAGTGAAGAAACACCCCTCAATATCAGATATCCACCTCATAGCTGCCACCGGATCCTGTGTACCATCGAACTCCGGTGGTTTCGTGTTGCTGAACTCACGGAACAGCAACGCATCCCCACCCTGCGGCCTCGCAGCAGCAATCGCTGCGGTAGCCGCTGCAGCAGCGGCCTCAGAAAGAGCGGCATAGCGCTCATCAAACGTCTCAATCAAGGTGGTCTTTATAGACCCAAACATCTCTGGTATCTCTGCCCTGATGGCCGCAGCCACCTCCTCCTGAATGATCCGGCGGATCTCCTCCTCACTGGTACCACTGCTCTCGGGCATCAAACGTGTCCTCACCATGATCTACCTCTGAAATGCAACATACGATAAATTAGAATCCACACGGGTATGCTCTCACTCGACAACTCTTTCTCCTTGATTCTTGGCATTCCAAAGATTCTGACTTGGGCTGCACACCGCTCCGGTGCTTCCAGTAGTACGGGCCCAATACTACTGTTCGCACCGCACCAGAATACACTCCAAGTCCTTCTCTTCGGATCCCAGGTCTCAAGTACCTTTTCATGCATAGACTACTCTCTAATAGATCTCTCATAAGTCCCTTGCTGCTACCTACTCACTCTCAAGCATCTCATAGCAGCTCACCTCTCCCTAGGCTAAGGCATCACACATCAGGCCACTCTAGTCCTATTAGCAATACCTAGCCTACTCTAGCATGCGGATACATCATATCAATATGAATATCACATAATACAAAAAGGTATTTTGGGAAATCACCGTTCGGGCGCTGACTGATCGTACACACATCTCTTGCTCTGCGTTTTTCGAAAATCTTTTACTCTTTTTGGAAAATACATCTCAAATCCTCAGTTTGAGTTCAAATACGCCCGAAAGTGTACTCGAATCCCTCAAACCAAGGCTCTGATACCAACTTGTAACACCGAAAATTTTAAAAAATTTATTTTTCACAATTCATAAAAACATTTCTCTTTTAATTTAATAAAACATCAATTTCAAATTCCAATATGTATCATACAAATCCCAAGATCACATAATTATATCAAATTCCTCCACGTGTGTACAGATCAAGCCGGCGCCTTCCCACGGTCATCGCCAGTACCTGAAACAACAACACTAACACTGTAAGCACGAAGCTTAGTGAGTTCCCCAAATTACCACACATAAAACACATATTAGCCACTCGAGGCCATAACTCTATGGGTCCGTGCACCCAACTCTGTGAACCCTCAGGTTCTAACTCTATGAACCTTCCGGTTCCAACTCTATAAACATGCACAGCATAGATCACATAGAAATAATGCAGTACAACACATAACAAGCACATAGCATACATACACTAACACATAACTCTGATTACCGACTCAAGGTAAAGTATAGTGAGAAGACTCACCTCGTGTGTCTCGGTATCTCACAATCCCTGGAAATCCCTCGTGCTCGATCCTCCGAGCTCAAATCCTCCTATAACATCACAAGGCTCTAATTAACACTTTTATCTATAAGGTTGACTACCCCTAAAAAGTCAACACAGGTCAACGGTCAACTTTGACCGGACTCGGCGAGTGCATACGGCAACTCGGCGAGTCTAGACGTTCTCACCAATTCTCTAGGATTCCCTTTCTACACGTCGAGTACTCCCCCCTGACTCGACGAGTTACACCTGGAAGAATCGCGGGGCCACCCCGACTCAACTCGCCGAGTCTCAAGAACGACTCGGCGAGTCCCAGCTCGACTCAGACCTCATGACAATCCTTTCTAACTCGCCCTGACTCACTGGGTCAACTCCTGACTCGTCTGGACCACTCACTGGCCGGTCCAAGGCAATCTTCAAACTACTCGCCGAGTCTGCTCATCGGACTCGGCGAGTCCATTCCATGCAATCACTCAAACTTGCTTCTAAGGTCAGATCTACTCCAACAATTCATAGATCTGGCCCTCCTAGACTGATTCATCACGTAAAGTCCCAGTCTTGATGCATGAACAACCTTTATATGACTAATTATGAAGAATCTTCAACAAATCTCACTATACAAGGTCATGACCTCCATTGCTCTCTAAAAAGCTTGAAGGATGAGGCTCTCTGGACCTCTATGGATCCAGATCCGAAGTCTCATCACAAGCATGGGACTATTTGGCCATCAAATCAACTCAACAAAGCCACAAGAAACCCTAAAATCGATTATACTTCACAAAACAGGAGATGGGTCGAAATTATACCTTTAGATTGAAGGGTCGAGCTTCCAATCCACCAAATAGCAGTCCCCTTTGCCTCTTCTTGGCTAGAGCCTCTTTCTCCTTTGCTAAACAACACACAAATGTCAAGAAATGCCTCCTTTCACTCTCAAATCGCTAAAGCACTTTTAGGGTATCTCTCTATGAAATGATGGATGCAAAAGACGGCCATAAGGCCCTTTAAATAGGTCCCAAACCCGAAAAATTAGGGTTTCATTAAACAGCGTGGACTCGCCGAGTCCATATCCTGGACTCGCCGAGTCCGAACGAATCCCGCGTCCAGAATCGCGACCCTACTCGGCGAGTCTGAGCTCCGACTCGCCGAGTCCCTTCTCAAAACTCAAAATTTTAAAACAATAAAGTACCTGGAGATCCGGGCTGTTACATAGTGTCTTAATTTGTATGTAAGTATTTGTATGTATATGAATTGTAAGTATTGAGAATGTATATGAACTGTAAGTATAAAAATGTATATGAACTGTAAGTATAAAAATGTTTTGTATGATCCTAGGAAGCCCTATGTTTCCTACTAATCGTATCCTTCTACCAAGGCATCTAGTGTCTGCGTGTATGGCTCACGTAAGAGAGTGTATTTTCCCAAATCTGACTATCATTAATCAAAATATAGTTTCTACATTACCGTGCGTCGTGTGATCATTCACGAAGTGAATGTAATGGGAAAAGAAATAGTACTATGGTGTAGTGTCGAACTACAACCGTACCTATTACCTTAAATCTAGGGTAATACTTCCAGGTACTGTAGTATTTGATATAAATAACTACATCGGTACTCAACTGCCTTATTTGAGGGATAAGGTATAATGTGATGTCTAGATCCCAGACTATACGCTCCCCTATCAAAGGGATTTTGGGACCTACCCACGACCACTGGATGTATGCAAGCCGTGAGCATCCACATTACTATGATCATGTATACTTGATATAACTATCACAATTGCGTTGTGATTCATCAGTATAGTTAGATCCTGAACTGGCTCCGTGCTATAGCACCTAGTGACGTCTGTTCTATGTATATGTAAGTGTACTCATGTAAGTGTGATCATGTAATTATACTTATGTAAGTGTGATCATGTAATAGTATAGTAGTGTACTGTAATGTTCTACGTGTGCTAGCTGTAATGTGTGTTCTCCCTCTATCTAGCATGTATAGTAATGTACTATAATGTTTTAGCTGTAATGTATGCTCTCTCTATCTAGCAAGTATAGTAATATACAGTAATGATCTAGAAAGTATTGACTCATGAATGAACTGACTCATTGTATGATATTGCGTTCTAGTAATAGTTCTAGTATCTTCCTAAACTACTCATATGGTAGTTTACTAGTAATCTAACTTGTACGTATGGACAGGGATGTATACCCTTGCTACCCAAGGGCATGGGATGAACTGGAAGGACCTTTTATGACTATATATGTACATATGTTATATAACTAATATTTAAACGACCTTCGGACGAGTACCCGATATCCCACCAGATCACATCTCAAGCGCGAAAAGGAAATAGGGTGGATAGCCTTCCTAAGTCTTTTAAACATTTCTTACGTAACTATACATATAGAGGCATGCAATTTATAATATAAACGCATAAATAAGCTTTATAAAACATTTGAACATAATTATTATCTTCAGAAAAGATCGACTTGATGTCAACCTATAAAACAGTTTGAAGGCACAGGTTTGATAAAACAATTTAATTATAAGGAAACATTTGTTTGAAACACAATTGTAAATAAGTTTGAAATGTGATATACAGAGTAAAATGTACAGTGTAATAAGGAGTTTAAAACATATAAAATGTTTATAAAAATCATTTGAAGGAAACTGTTTGGTAAAACGGCTAATGTGTTGTAAATCATTTGAATGCTGCATATTAATCACATATGATTGATATAATAACTAGCATAATTCTACTTATTAATAACATGTGATTGATATAATAACTAGCATAATTCTACTTGTATCCCCCCCCCCATAAAACATTTAAAAATAGTTTAAAACATTATTTAAGGGGTATGAACGCACCTACAGTAAGTGACTGGAATTGAACGGATTGTTATCGTAAGGAAGGATCGGGCAAGTGCTTGGTGTCAAGTGAAGACTTTAGACACACACAATGATCCTAATTACATATGAAGACATATGTATATAAATAATTAGTGGTTAAAACACTAATTATACAAGTATAAACATTTAAACGCGAGGAAAACACTTTTGGTCAAGTGCTAGGAGGCTAATGGGTTGCGAAAAAGGAGTGCAATGCCCCTAATGGGAGTTTATGGTCTAATGGCTATATGTTTTGGAGTTTACGGCCCAGGGGAGTAAACTCCTGGCCGTAAACTCTCAACCAAGTCTCTAAATGAAGCTTAGAATTATTACAACTCTAGTGGTGAATTGTTTCAAGGCTAAATCAAGTGTTTGGGCTTCCTATTAACTCCTTTGAGGAGTTTACGGCCCTGGGACCATATTCCCTTGGAGTTTACGGCCGTAAACTCCCTTGGGAGGGTGGTTATGGTATTTTCAAGTCTCAAACATTTCAAGGTAATGATCTATGTTGGGTTCTAGGCATAAGGAAGGAGTTAGGGTGTCATTTGACCCCTTTATAGGTGTTTATGGCCCAAGAACTTGTCTTTGCCGTAAACTCCTTAATACATGTGATTCCTTATGTTTTCTAGGCGATAAACACTTTAGAGTACTTGTCCTAATTTAAGCCTAAGCCTTAGGAAGTGTTTCAAAGCATTTTGGCACCTAAACATGGAGTTCACGGCCCAAGAAGCTCCTTGGCTGTGAACTCACTTTCATCATTGTTTCTAATTGATTTTGGTGTCCTAAATATGAAATGAAGGCTTCTAGTTCGAGTTGTAAAGCTTTGAGGGTCATTGGAAACCTTTAGGACCTTAAAATGGAGTTTACTCCCCAAGAACGTTCTTGGGCGGTAAACTCCCGAGTCTAGTTGTTTTGTTATGAAATTGATGTTTCTAAACACAATATAAGCTATATAACATAACTAGATCGAAGTACTCACAATTTGGGATAAAAACCCGAAGATTCGTGAGAGAGAATTTTGGCTTTTCTCTAATTGGAATTCAACTAATGAACTATTTGGTTCAGTTTTCTATATATAGTCCTGAGATTTTTGGCAGAAAATATTTCTATTCCTGGAACGAACTCTAATGTCCTAGAGTATTGGAATAACAGTGTTGCACAAAACCCTAGTGCACCCACTCTCCTAATATCTCCTTAAGTGTAATATCCTGAAAACTGCCAAACTTATACTCGAAATCTGAGTTTTCATTGTAACTGTTCTACATCTATTAGCTTGATATGGTTTGTTTAGAATAGAAATTTTGGGTTGTCACAAAATGTGTGTATTTAGTGTCATTTTTAAACTCTCCAACTGAATGTGAACCTAATACAAATTACTTAGTCACTTCCATACAAATAAAACAACGAGAATATTAAAGTTTAACTTCCAAATAATATGAGATAAAAATGTTGATATGAAAAAAGGATCCAAAGACGGATATATTTAGAAGATTCATGGATGGGATATGTTTTAGAGTTAGGGATTTCATTCAAATTAGGGAAATTTTCAGAGGTTTTTTTTTTTTTTCAAAAAAGAAATCGTAGTAGATCAACAGAAGTGTGATTCAATTTCTCTTTTTGAAAGTTGCGGTGTACATGTGTCCTCTGTTTGTATGGAGGTAGGATGAAGACTCGTCCGTGTTGACTTGCTGATTCCACTAATCAACTAAGAAGACAAGTTCTCTGATGGTTCTTTCTTTATCATATGAACTTCCATTGCAAACTTTTACTGATCTTATCTTATGGTAACTGGTAAAACCGGATAAAAATATACATTATTGGTATAATTAATAGGTCACATAAATTTTTAGTGACATAGACTACCAAAAAAGTTCATTAAGGACTTTTTAAACCAAATCTCGAAAGTTAGTTGGGTTACAGGGACATTAACCCTTGATCAAACAAGCATATTTTATTTAATAACTTCAAAATATCCATATAACAATAACCAATAAATTCATCAATTCATCTAATCTAAAAACAAAGTAAAAGGGTTTTTAATCCCTAAATCAGAAAACTAATACACAAAGAAAAACAATTCGAAATACTAAACATGATCAGAACAACAAACTAAATGATTTCCTTGACAAATTGGCTTATAATCCTTTAGATCTTCGCTCTTTTCAACTTAATGGACTTCCGGATACCCTCTAGACTCTCAATACTATGGGTTTTAGGTTTCTTGTCGACCAAGGTAGTATAGAAAATCATAATATCTCTTTAGGTTAAAGATATGGGTTTATTTATAGGATTTTATGTCGGCTTGACATCTTAGCATGTCAAAACTAAGTTAGTTGTGTGACTTTTTAATTTCATCTTAATCTTGGAATTGAAGAATTAGATGGGTAGCAACACGACATCCTATAAAGCACGGCGCGACATGTGATTTTCAGCACTCTTCTAGAATTTTCCCGATTTAACTTTGTTTTTCAGCCTTTTTTCTTCCTTTTGCTCCAGCAACATATAAAACCTACAATATCAAAATATGAATCAGTTTAAGCATCTTTTGGTCAAAATGTTATCAAAACATAACATAAAATACCAAAATAACTCCAAAAATATATACATAAAATAGGCGTTATCAAATACCCAAAATATTATTTAGGTTATTACTTCTACATTCCCAGCGAGAATAATATCTATATTTCTCAAAAAGCTAAATTCTTAGAAAAAAAGTTTATAATGGATCGATGAAGCTAGTGGGAGGCACGTGAAACTTAAAGAAGGTCAAGAACCATAACCTAATGCACCATTAGTTAGAACTAGTTCTCAAGAAGAAATTATTAAACCTGAACAAATAGCTAGTCAGGAACTTGATACACCACAAAGTGTTTGCAGATCTGATAGAGTTCATCATGAACATGAGAGATGTGTATTTATCGTGTCTAATGATGGATGTTTTTTGGTGGATTCTGATGAACCCATCAATTACAAGAATGTTGTGTTAGATTTTGAATTTGAAAAATGGCTGGAAGCCATGAACACTAAGCTGCAATCCATGTATGATAATCAAGTATGATACTTGGTTGACCTTCCTCCCCATAGTATGACTATAGGGAGTAACTGGGTTTTCATTAAGAAAACTGACATGTATGGTAATCTACACACATTTAAAGCAAGAGTTATTACAAAAAGTTACTCTCGAACTCATGGTATTGATTATGACCAAACCTTTTTGCACATCGTTATGATTAAATCAACTAGGATACTATTTTCCATAGCTGCATGTTATGACTATGAGATAATGCAAATGGATGTCATAACATTTTTCGTTAATAGGAATTTACTTGACGATGGCTATATGGTTCAACTTGAAGATTTTGTTGATCCAAATCAATCAAATAAAGTGTGTAAGCTTAATAGATCACTTTAGGGATTAAATCAAACATATTGAAGTTGGAACCTTTGTTTTGTTGACGAAGTCACAAAGTATGGTTTCATTAAAAACAAAGATGGCTCTTGTGTTTACAAGAAAACCAGGGAGTATAGTAACATTCCTAGTCTTGTATGTAGATGACATACTACTAATGGAATGACATTCTGACTTTGAAAGTTTTTAACTTGGCTCGAAAAATATTCCTCAATGAAAAATCTAAGAAAGGCTGCATATATTCTTGGAATAAAGATATATAGAGATAGATCAAAGCGATTAATAGGTTTAAGTCAAAGTGCATACACTGATAAGATCTTGAAGAGGATAAAGATGGACAACTCTAAAAGAGGATTCTTTTCAATGACACAAGACACTACTTTGAGTTCATCCCAAAGTCCTAGCATGAAGGTTGAACTAGAGAATATGAATAATATTCCATATGCCTCATACATTCGATATATCATGTATGTCATGTTATGTACTAGACCTGATGTATCGTGTGCTTTGATTATGACAAGAGGATACGAACAAAACCTGGAGACAGTCGTTAGATGGCTGTAAAAAAAGTGCTAAAGTACTTAGGGAAAAATAAATATATGTTTCTTGTTTATGGAGGTTTGGAGAAGATATTAATGTAAAGTGTTACACATATGCTAACTTCCAAACATATCGATATGATTGTAATATAGAATTAGGATATGTCTTCATCATTAATTGAGGCGCGGTTTCATGGTAGAGTTCCAAGTAGAGCGTGGTTACACAGTCCACGACAGAATCAAAATATATTGCTACTCCGAAAGCTGCAAAAGAAGCTGTTTGGATCTAGGGTTTGTTCCTTCCATTCAGGATTCTCTAGAGATCCTTTATTAGAATTAAGGTGTCATTGCGTTAGCCAAGGAACCTAAGTCACATCAAGGGACAATGCATATTTACCGAAGATTCAACTACATTTAGGATGAAGTTGGAAGAGGTGATATTTGTATTCGCAAAGTTCACATAAATTAAAACTTGGCGGGCCAATTCACGAAGCCCCTTCCATAAGCTAAGCATGAGGGCCATGCTAGAGCTATATGATTTTGTTAATGTAGTGATTGGAATTGATCTTATTTTAGTATTAAATGTTGCAACGTTGTAAGCAACTTTTATTATACTAATTGTGATATATGGAATATGACTTTTTTTATTAGATACTTGTTGTGTTATGTAATAGCATGTTTAATCCTTAAATAATCTAGTTATTCTAAATATCCATAGTAGATCATTGTTGCGGGAACAACAATGAAGTAAGACTAATATGATTTGGATTGATTGACAAAGCATTGTAACTAAGTTCATAGGTACTTGTTATAAAGCATGTATTGGATATGACATATTTTCAAGATTATTTCATGGATTTTTATCATGAGTAATACTTGATAAATGTATTATCTTTCTATCCTTAGACATGAGATACATATTTGGGACTTAAATATGAGGAGTGTTATAGTTTGATATGGTTGGACATTGTTCTTTGACTAGACAATTATAAGACCATTATTAGGTATAATATAAACTACATAAGAGGCATATGTAGTCAAGAATGGATTTTTCCTCTTATGTGTTAAGAGTTAGACATCTAAGGCAACTTACTAAATTTTGAACACTAAATGAGATTGTTTGCGATCCATATCTTATGTTCAACATGGTGTCTGTGACAAAAGGATAACTGATAACTTACCTTATACATCAATTGGAACGTTAACCTTCCTGACAGTTAGATGTTTTTGAATGACACATCTTCGTGTATTATTGGGGGTAGTGAAATATTGCTAGACATTCACCATTATGTATATAAATCTATAACGAATCTTGTGCAAGTGGGATATTGAAAGATCTGTATGCTCAAGAATCATTTTAGAATGATGATAATAATAATATATGATCCTATAGGGTCACACTAACTAGTTGACACAAATAGATCATTTATAAGAATTTGATTCTTGATAAATAATATCATTTTTGCAATTAATTGAAAATTATTTACTTTATGAAAATATTAATTTTCAATATCAAAATATATCATAATGTATGGTATATAAAGTCATGTACATCTTTTTGGATTAAAAGAGTTTTGTCTTTTATATAAATATACATTAGGTTTATATCTTATAAAGAATGAAATACTTTTAATAAATCTTTTGTTTTTTCTTCTCTTTTGTTGTGCATTAGGAAAGAGGAGACAAAAGATGGAATTTTCTTATTTTAATTAAGAAGACATGCTTTAGAAGCATGTCTTGACATAATTATAAAGCATAGGTTGCTAGAGGTATGAAACCTCTTAAAGTGTTAAGACATAATAAATACAAGATTACAGGTTTTCATCTTTGTCTTTCATTACACACTTTAAACTATGATCTTTCCCTCTCTCCTTCTCTTTTCTCTCTTAATTGTTTAAGACAAAGTAAAGGGAAGTTGATAATTAGATTGTCTCTTTTAAGAAAAAAATTGTCTTTTGTCTTAAAGACTTAAGAGTCTCTTTTGTTGTAAGAAGAACTAGTATTTGGTCATTATCGGTGGATATCAGTAGAACAACTATCTTTGTGCTCTTGCCATCTTCTTCGACAATCAACCTCCCAAGAGGAACCAAAAGCTACAAAGGTTGTTAATTATTTTCTTCTAATGGTTGTGCTAATCTTTCATCTTTATGCAAAATGATCATTTGGTGAGAATAAAATAGTTTTCTCTTATTCAAAATTTAAATACTTTCGTTGTCATATTTGTGTTTTTTGAAACAGACTTTTAAATAAAGCCCAACACCCTTTATCTTCTAATGTTGATCTCTAGATGCCCACATATGTACTCAACTAGGGGTGCAAACGAGCCGAGCCAAGCCCGAACTAGGCTTGGCTCGGGATCATTTAAGTTATATGAGGCTTGAGCTCGAGCTCGACTCGATTTGAGCTTTCTTGCTCGTAAAGAATTATACAAGCTCGATCGGCGCTCGGGATAGACTCGTTTTTTATCTGACGTGCCTAAATAAGCCTAAGCTCAACTCGAGTTCGTTAAGAAACTCGTTTATTAATACCCGAAATCCATAATTCCCCAAATATGTTTTTAGTTTAATAATAATAATAATAATAATAATAATAATAATAATAATAATAATAATAATAAATTATATTATATAAAGGTTCGTTTAGGCTTGCGAGCCTAATTGAGCTTAATGACATAGGCTCAAACTTGAGCTCTTTTAATAAACGAGCTTTAATATTAAGCTCGAGCTCGACTCAGACTCGTTTAAAACGGTTTTGAGTCGAACTTTTAACGATCTGATCCCGAATAGCTTGACTTGTTTGCACCCCTATACTCAACTCACTCCGCCACCAATAGCCCACGAGCACTTCCTCTTGAATCTCGTGAAACATCTCACGCAATATCAAGGAAAATATATAGGGATTGAGAACTAAACTCTGATGTAGGCCAACATTAACAAAAAACGACTCCACATCACCTATAAGGTTAAAACGCTAGTCGTAGACTGACAATACACATCTCGAATCTCGAATAGCCAAGACATAACTCATGGGATATGCTATCATTCTGTTTGATTTAAATCCATCCTACCATAACTCAAAACGTAAATTAAATTTATAATTTGGTTTGGTCTAAAACCAAAGTTAAAAATTGATTTTATCTGAATTCAATTTCGATTCAATTAGATTATCCATTTCTTCCCATTCAAACCAAATTAAAAGCTCTATCACATAACCATGCCAATATTTAAAATTCAATCATTTAAAGGTATCCATAACCCATTGATATATCCTATTAATATATCGACCCGAAAGTGGGTCCATGGCAAAATGCCCATGCGTTTACGTCTAGAGACACTCCCCCAGGGTCTTCTCTCTATCAGTATCAGGACACATTATTTTATAACCTGTTTGAACGTGTTAAGGATCTGGTTTTCCTCTCCGCCCTTTTCTCCGAAATTCTTTTTTAATTTACTTCCAACTTACTCCTATCTTCTTTCCAAGAAAACTCCAAACACTTCCAACCTATCTCATACATTTCCAATTACTCCATTCTCCTCTTTTCGAGATTCATTTACTTGGTGTTCTTTAGATTCCAATCGGAAGTAGACAGTAGAGTTTTGATAATGGTGGAGAACGGACACCAACAGCCACCAGCTCCAGCGCCTCCGCCGCCCACCGTCCAGCAACCGCTAGGTGCCGCCAGAGGTCCTGCTTTCCCACCCGCCGAACAGCTTCTCCAGCTTAACTACTGCATCCATTCCAATCCTTCATGGGGTTTGTCTTACCCTCTTTCACTAATTTTATCTCTTTATCTTTAAATCTTTAAATCTTTAAATCTTGAATCTTTACTTTTTTCTTTAAGACAAATTTTGTATGAGAACTATTTAGAAAATGATTTGAACCTTTAGAAAGTTGAATATCCCTAAAAAAAGTTCATTAAAGTTTTAATTTTTATAGTTTGAAAGGTACGATTCTTTTCCCCTTTCACCATCCGATTATTGTCACCCTTTTGGATGTTTAAGAAACCTTTTTTTTTTTTTTTTTTTGTAAAATAAAAAAGTTTTAATTTTTTTTTCAGTTACTTCAAGTTTAAACGATTCTTTACCTAACTCTCTATAATTTTGCACATCAAAATTACCCATGTCCTTTGATTGGAGAAGCTTTAGTAAAATTCACAGATTGTTCTTGCTTCTTTTCTGAAAAGAAAAAAGGGCAAACAAGATACAGTTTGATGTTGACCTATTTGTCTCTTCGGTCAAATCACATGAACTTTTTACACCTTTTTGGAGAATCTTATTTAATTTTAAAAGGTCCACATATCAAATTAATTTCAAATTCTAATTTCTTCGATTAAAATTACGCAGCCCAAACTGCAATTCTGGCATTCCAACACTACATCGTTATGCTTGGCAGTATCGTCATGATCGCATCCATTCTCGTTCCTCAAATGGGTGGTAGTCATGTGAGTCTTTCACTTTATTTAATATTATTATTCGAACTCATAAAAAAATAAAAAAAAGTTGGCTAAATTTCAAAATATTTACCCTAATTTTGTTTCTTTTGTGGTGTATAGGGCGATAAAGCGCGTGTAATTCAAGTTTTGCTGTTTATGTCGGGAATAAATACCCTTTTACAAGCATTATGTGGTACTCGGCTTCCTACAGTCATGGGCCCATCTTTTGCTTATATGTTAGCTGTGTTATCAATTATAAATGATTTCAGAGATGAAGATTTCCCATCCGAACATGAGGTTTATATTCAACTCAAACTTTTAATTTCTTCTCACATGACATTACAGAACAGGTTGTACTGTGTTTGACATGACATGACATTACAGAACAGGTTGTACTGTGTTTTGACTGTTTTGACGGACATTGAACAGAGACAAACATTGAACAGAGACTAAGACTAAGACTGATGTCAATTGGACAAAGATTGCAATGTTTTCTCTCACCCGAAAAGATGGGATCTCTGGTCTATGCAAAAAGACATATTTGCCCTCCACATGTAACAAACACACCAACTATGGTGGTGTCTTGTTTATTTTTTTTAATGGATGGTGGTTTTTTTTATGGTTTAAATAATAGAGATTTCTGCACACTATGAGAGCGATTCAAGGATCATTGATCATTTCATCGTTCATTAATATGCTTCTTGGATTTAGCAGAGCATGGGGAGAATTCACAAAGTAATATAACTATCTCTATTCTCTAATCGAACTTTCTTTTTTGTACTTTTTATTTTTTTTTGTGTTAAAGTTTTACTATTTATTTTGTTTTTGTTGTTTGCAGGCTACTTAGCCCTCTTATTGTTGTTCCATATGTTTGTGTGGTTGGACTTGGATTATTTGGAAGGGGTTTTCCACAGGTTCATTTTTGTTCTCAAAATAATTTCTACCCATGATTCGTTTTGTATGAAAGAGATAAATACAAGAAATAGCAACGTATTTCATTTATTTATGTATTAGCGTATTCTAATTTCATTTCTTTATATTACATCATCATGCTTTCAAGATTCTCTTATTATGACATTGTAATTTGAAAAATCCACCTTATTATAGCATTGCACTTTCATTTTTTTTTTTTCTTATTTTGAGATTTTACTTTGAAAGATTGACCCAATTATAAAAGTTGAAATTTCTTTTTATATGAATGTCATTTCTATAAATGGGTTGATTTTTCAAAGTAGAATAATGAAAGTATAAATGTATAATGATATAATAACAAATCAACATAAATACATTGCTATTTCTTGCATGTAATCCTTTTTGAAAACTCAAACTCATAATCTACATTGTCTCATTTACAGCTTGCAACGTGCGTTGAGCTTGGGCTTCCTATGCTTGTGTTTTTGGTTGTCTTTCAACAGGTATTGCATCTAACTATCTAAGAATTAAAAGAAACTCCAATTGGTCCACTATCTATCGATGTTTGACTTTTGTAGTCAATTTGAGTCACTTTGTTTTTTTCTAAAATTTAAGCACAATATAGTGAAAAAATTAGACAAAATAAGTGTAGAATATTATATTATAGTTTCTAAATCCAATAATGTAGCGTTTGATCTTCAAAATGAAAAACAAACCTTGTCAATTCTAATAAGTTTGACTTCCAAGAGTCAAACTATACATAGATACATGGGTAAGATTAAAATCCTTTCTAGATCCATTTTTGTAAAATAAAATGGTTAATTTAAGATTTTATATTACAGTACATGAAACACCTCCATCCGTCTGCACACCCGGTTCTTGAGAGATTTGCTTTGTTGTTCTGCATTGGGCTCGTGTGGGCTTTTGCCGCCATCTTAACCGCCGCCGGTGCGTATAACAATGTCCGTGAAATAACCAAGCAGAGTTGTCGTACGGATCGTTCCTTCCTTATTTCATCTGCTCCATGGTAATCATTATGCTTTTTGAGAATCTTATACGCAACGTCTGTTATGCATGACATGACACATGATAGGACATGACATGACAACAGATGACATGACATGACATGACATGACAGAACAGAATAGAGCAGTCTTGTACTATGTTTGGCATACATTGAATTGGGACCAGGACAGATGTCAATAGGACAAAAGTTGCAACTTTTTGTCCCACCGAAAAAGTGGGACAAGGACTCGCACTTGATCTGTCGGCTTTGCAAAAGACATGAATGCCCTCATTGCAAATAAACAATTGTTGTAAAACGGGTTAAATGCAAGAAATAGCAATATACTTTGATTTGTTTATTATAGCATCATACTTTTGTTTCATTCTATTACAACGTTATATGTTAAAAATTATACCCAATTATATAGACTTTTAGCAAAACCATGCCATCTAAATACAAAGCATTTTTCTTTTCTATAATAAGAAAAAAGGAGAGCTTACTATGCTATAATTGGGTAGATTTTACAACATACAATGCCTTAGTAAGAATTTTTTTTTTTCAATGTACAATGGTGAAATAGAAAGAAACGAAAGTAGGTTGCTATAATAGACAAATAAATTAAACCACGTTGCTATTTCTTTCTTTTAGCCTTTGTAAAAGTGCCAAAATAACACTATAGTTTGCAGAATCAAACAATATGGACAAATGTTTGGTATTTTGCATGCAAATTTCCAACAAAAAGCCAAGTATAATGTAGTTCTAGAAAAATCTATTCATTGAACCTTGGATTAAACACCTTTTTTCTGACTCCTTTACATTTATGCTAACAATTATATAGGATTAAGATCCCGTATCCATTTCAATGGGGTACACCTATATTCAGAGCTAGCCATGTTTTTGGAATGATGGGAGCTGCTCTTGTTACAACTGTAGAGGTTTTGCTAAATCTTTTCTTGTACTTTCATTGATTTGTTTATTATATATTTATAGCATATTATCATCCTACTTTTGTTTCTTCCTATTTCAACATTATACTTTGGAAATCTATCAAATTATAGCAATATCATTCACAAAGCAATTTTAATGCTGTAATCGGTAGGTTCTTCAAATTATAATGATAAGAAACTGAAGGTAGGATGTTATAAACTTACAATACACAAATTAAGAAATATAACACAAACATTTCTCGTTTCTTTGATCCATATATATTTATTATTGTTGTTTTTTTGTTAAAGTCAACTGGAACGTTTATTGCTGCTTCACGTTTTGCGGGTGCGACACCACCTCCAGCACATGTTCTGAGTCGAAGCATTGGTCTACAGGTTCACTTACACCCATTAATCATTCAATTTCTTCCATTGTTACCCTTTTTGTCTCTTGAATATACAAGAAATATATAGCTTGTGGTTGTATAATGTTATAGGGTGTTGGTCAACTGCTTGATGGGATATTTGGTTCAATTGTTGGCACTAATGCATCCGTGTAAGAACTTTTGTGATTCAAAAACAAATTTTGTTACATATGACATGACATAACATGACATGACATGACAGATAAGACAACCTTGTATTGTGTTTGACATCACTGACATCAGTAATAAGACAAAAATGTAACTTTTTGTCCCATCAATAAAGGTGGGATAGTGACAGTTGTCAATAGGACAAAAATTGCACTCATTATTGTCTCATCCGAAAAAAATGGGACAGAGACTAAAAAATTGCAATTTTATGTCTCATCCAAAAAAAAAAGGAGAAAGACTTGCTCTTGGTCCTTTTGTTTGTGCAAAAGACGTAAATGTCCTCTACATCCTCAGTGTCCTATCCAAAAAAATTGGGAGAAAGACTTGCTCGTGGTCCCTTTTGTCTGTACAAAAGACGTAAATGCCCTCTGCATCCTGATTGTTAAAAACACATC
The DNA here is from genome assembly GCF_051521515.1 of Lactuca serriola. Taxonomy (NCBI): domain Eukaryota; kingdom Viridiplantae; phylum Streptophyta; class Magnoliopsida; order Asterales; family Asteraceae; genus Lactuca; species Lactuca serriola. The sequence goes on from NC_136411.1 coordinate 238,166,157, forward strand.
TCAAAGATGCTTCACTTCGACTTACTAATTTATTTTCATCGAACTATAGTGAAAATGTTGGACTTCTTGCTCTAACACACGTTGGGAGTCGAAGAGTGGTTCAAATATCCACCGTGTTCATGTTCTTCTTTGCCATATTTGGTTTTCATCTTTTCCAAAATAACTTTTTATTTAACATTTATTTTCATTTTCATTTCATGATTAAATCTCATTGTTCTTCCTTAGGAAAATTCGGAGCCTTCTTCGCATCAATTCCTCTCCCAATATTCGCAGCCATTTACTGTGTCCTCTATGGCCTTGTAGGTGAGTTCTTAACTTCTTCCCTTTTCATTTTGCATTTCTTTTAAGAAATAAAAAAGTTCTAACAAATTTGTTTCTTTTTTTTGAATAGCTGCGGTTGGAGTTACGTTTATTCAATTTACAAATAATAATTCAATGAGGAATATATACATAATGGGATTGGCATTGTTTTTGGGGATATCAATTCCCCAATACTTTGTGATGAACACTAATGGTGGAAGTGGCCATGGACCCGTGCACACTGGTGGTGGATGGGTAAGGAATTTCAAAGGGCAAGAAATAGTAACACTGTACTTTTTAAAATGACTTATTAACTTATTGGCTTTTCAAAAAGCCAACAAGTTAAAAAAGTGTTTGGTAAAGACTAACTTTTTAGGCAAAAAAATGACTTTTAAAAAGTCAGGAATTCTTAGCTTTTCCAAAAAGCCAATAAGGAGTTTCAAAAACACTCCCTAAATGCTAAAAATAGCAACAAAGTTTCATGATTTGTTCCTATTAAAGTGTCGTACTTTAGAAAATTTGCCAAATATTACAATTGTCATCAAAATATAAACTGAAGAGTAAATTACACGAATGGTCCCTATGGTTTAAGGTAATTTGCGCGTTTGGTCCCAAACTTATTTTTTTAACTTGGAAAGTCCCTACTGTTTGTTTTTGTTACGCGCTTGGTCCCTGTCTTACCTAAAAAGCTATTTTACCCTTGATTTTATAATTTATTTAAATAAACACACCTCCAATCCCGCCCCCATCACCTTACGTTACTTATCCCATCATTTTTACCTATTTAAATAATAGTCTTTTTAGGTAAAATAGGGACCAAACGCGTAACAAAAACAAACAGTAGGGACCTTCCAAGTTAAAAAAATAAGTTAGGGACCAAACAGACAAATTACCCCAAACCATAGGGACCATTCTTGTAATTTACTCTAAACTGAAATAATTTGTACAATTTTTTGAAGTATAAGACATGTAATAAGAAAAGAGAAGTCGAATGCACAATGCTATAAATCGGTACATTTTTCAAAGTACAATGCCTCAATAAAAATTTTTTTTTTAACTACAACGCCACAATAGAAAAAAAAATTTATAAGTAGGATGCTATTATACATAAATAAATGAAAGTACATCCTTTTCAACTTCAACATTTATGTTTATTCTTTAACATTTAAAATGGTTTTGTATGCAGTTTAATGATATATTGAACACCATATTTGCTTCGGGTCCAATGGTGGCATTGATAATTGGGACTTTGCTAGACAATACACTAGATGCCCATAATACACATGATGAGAGAGGGGTACCATGGTGGGCCCCATTCCAACACAAGAAAGGTGATAGTAGAAATGATGAGTTTTATAGTTTTCCCATTAGGATTAGTGATCGTATTCCTACGAGGTTTCTTTAGAGAGATTACTTTTGTTAAATATAAGTGATTGTTGAAATTCAAGATCCATGAACCAAAGGGTGACTTTTGTATGTTTTTATTGGTTTTTTCATCATTTAGTATAGTAGAGTTCTTTTTGGTTGTTTAATCATCTCTTTTAAGCTTTTGTTGACATATGAAAAGTTTTAGATGGAAATGATATGTCAATATAGTTTAATCAAATGTTTTTAGATGGAAGTAATTTGATACTTGGATGTGAGTTTAATCTAAGAATTTTTATAAAAATTAAATTTCACCTGCGTTAGTAAGTCGGTAATGTTACAAAATGCTAGATAAGCATGGAAATGAAGAAATGATAGTCTTTTTCACAAGTTCATTGTTTGTATATTTTAAGACGTTTGATCACTATGACAGATTAGGATATGACGTTTTTTTTGGTTGTGGCTTACTAAAGGAGCAAAAGAAGTCATTGTAGAATAGTGAAAGCCGAAATGAAAGTGTTTAAAAGTTGTGGAAAGCTCTTTCATAATGATTTTAAAAATTGTGAAAAGAAAATTTTCTGAAAATAATTGACTCATTGGCATTTACAAAGTGAGAGTTTAAGGCATACTTTCATTTTTATAAATGTGGACTATGATCGTATTAGACAAATGCGGCTGAAGCTTTTAAAACATACTATAAAATTACATAAAAATGTAAAATTGTTTATCTAAAACATACCGTTGATTTAAAAAAAGGTAACTAAGTATCTAAAACATACCCTTGATTTAAAAAAAGGTAACTAAGTTGATTTGCATAATTTTAAAAAGTTTTTTTTTTTTTTTTTTTCGTTAAACACTGTTTGAAGTAGTTCTTTCTTTGATTTGAAGTGTTTTGTTTTAGCTAAAAACTAAAAGCTCTATGGTCAAACTATGTTTTTTTTTTATTTTTTTTTTTTTATCTTGAAAGCTAAAAAATGAAAGCTTCTAAAAGTTGTATGTAAAACACGCCTTATATGTACATTTTTTATATCGACAAATTCAAACTCATATGGGCGAGGGGCACCTAATGCCCAACACACCTGGATCGACCACAAGTCATTCATATGCGACTCATTTGATATAAACCGTGAAAGGTCATCGAAAAAACATTTTATGCTATGTTCTCATATAAGAAGGATAAATCATTAACATGTGATCAGTGATCACATGGACATTCATCTGTGGAGTATAATACTCCAAGTATCATATATAGTTAGACATTGACATACGAATGATTAACATACTTCTTATATTATTTTATTATGGATTGTATGCATTGTTCTCATTTACTCATTATATGTCAAAAGCCTATGTTTCATTTTTATGGATCATCGGTTTGTAATTTCATGGTCATTCTCTTATGTTGGTTACTCCAACATCATTTTTATTTACCATTCACATGTGAATGAATATCATTAATTCATCATTCACATTATCACATATGAATCTTTTTGTTTCACTTAAGTAAGATGGTCCAAAAATCATATATAGTTGATAATTCTAATGTGAATGATAATCTTTTATTAATCTTCATAACATATGGTTATTTCGATCTTCCACTTGTGTATTTTATTATACCCTTGTAATGTAGTCCGTCATTCACATGTGAATGATCCACCTTTTGATACTTTATTGCTTTTTATTCGAACATAATGATACAACCATTCAACAATATATATTTATTGTTGAGTTACAGAGCATGATCTTCCTTTCGAACTCATTGCCATTATGTAGACTAAGCACGAGGAGTAAGTATGAAGAGCAGGCTGCAGAGTAAGTATGCATGGTAGTTGCACAGTGGGTCTATTGGGTAGCTATGAAGACTTTAGGGTAGTTGTGGAGTAAGATGCAAGGTTGTGTTAGAATTTCAGAGTAATAAAGGCATTTGGATATTCTGAGAATTGTGATTTCACTATCAAATCAAAGTATTGGGTGGTACTTCCTAATCTTTGATTGGATAAGACTCAGAAATGAGAGCAAGAACAGAGAATATGGGTGTTATGAATTTCGTGTGTACCATCAAATAAAGACCAAAAATTAGTTAAGTAACATTTCCATCAAAAAACTGTCACATAGTTGTATGTCTGAAAACTGTCACAAAAAACAGTTTGATGTCTAAAACCTGTCACTAATCCGGGATATTTATATAAGGGTCAAAACAAAGTAAAAAACCAGGTTTATTTCCAAAAATTTAGATTTTTGATGCATTTTTAATATAACAATATAACCCAAATAAAAAAATTTCGTGCTCGACCCCAGCTTTGCCCCTTGGACCCCGCCAGGGGATGCCGCCCCTTGGACCCCGCTCCCAGGGTCGCTGCCCCCGGACCCCCGTTCGTTTAGGGGCTTCACCCCTAAATAATAGTCTACTTTAAATCTTGAATGAACTTAAACAAGTGTGCACTCCGCACCTTCCTTACTTGCTTAATATTCAACAAGATTGATTTTTGGTCAACAAGTCAATCCATTACACTTAAATACACATTGATAATACAAAATCACCAACAATTTGTTGCGAAGTAGGATGTATAGTAAGTATTCGGGGTAGATATAGATTAAGATGTAGTGCCCAAACCAAGTTATGCGCTACTCGACACATAAATTATGGTGTTCGATGAGATAGCTGTGGTCCAAGGGTCAGAAATCCTAATCCAATAATAGCATTTTTTTGGGCATGGCACACAAGCAGATTTTAGGTCAACTCGTCATTATAAATAGATATCCTCGATACAAATGTAACACTAATACATAAAGTGTGTGCCTCGACAACTATTAATAAAATATCTCTCTAGTTCATCTATGGACACAACTTGTTTCTATGATTGAGTGGAACATGTTAATTCCTTGTGTTCATTATGTTCTTTGCATTTTTAATTGTCGTGTTTGTATCTTTTTTTTTTAATAGAATCTTAATCCCTAACAACCAAAACAAGAGTTATGGCTGCAGACAAGAAGATTAAGGTCGATTGAAGTTCATGATATTTGATTTTGTAAGTTGAAGATTGAAGATTACCTCTATTATAGAAAGTTACATGAACCCTTCAATGAAAGAAAACCTGAAGCACGATGATTGGAACACGATAGATCGACATGCTGTTAGCGTAATCCGATTTTCATTGGCGAAGAACAATGCTTAAAATATTGTGATCAACAAGAAGACAACATTTGGACCGTTCAAGGCGTTATCTAACATGTACGAAAAACCTTTGACTGTGAACAAGGTATTCTTAATTAGACAATTGGCTTAATAAAAGCTTAGGGATGAATGATATCAACGAATTTAATTCAATAATAGCTAGGTTGATATGTTTTGAGATTAAATTCAAAGATGAAATCTAGGTGTTGTTACTATCATATATTGGCTGGAGGTCTGACAAGATTATAGTAGTTAGTAGTTTATCAGAAACTACTAAGCTTATGTTGAGTTTTATAGAAAACAAAATTGTACAATGCGGATGCAACGTCCCAAAATTCAAGACAAGAAATTTCATTTTCATAGTTATAAAACCACCAACCAAACATGTTCATAAAAACATAAAGTAAAAGTCGGAGTAAGTCAATCAATCATCTCAATACATCAGAGTCATATAAAGCGGAAATCATGGTGTGTTTGCGATGCAATCACCCGGGCCCTTCCCTTTCGATCTGGAAGTACCTGAAACATAAATTGAAAACCGTAAGCATGAAGCTTAGTGAGTTCCCCAAAATACCTCAAACCATACATATCAAACATACAATGTGCCACGCCCTATAACCATCGGGCTCTGCCCAACATCAGGCCCTATCGAAAACAGATATGTCAGTAACATGCGATGGGCCCCACCCAACACACTCATCCGACCCCGCCTGGTATACATACAAACACATACAAGACATGCAAGAGTCACAAAGACGATTACCATACTATAACATTATCCATTGGGCTGGCATTGGTGCCTTCGAACCGCAAGTACAGTGATAGCTATCATACAACAACACTCATCAGGCTCCGCCCGGTAGACATATAATACATGCAAGGTCATACAAACAGCTAGCAAACCAATAACCACAAATCATGGGATGACATTAGTTCCTTCGACCCGCTAATCACTAGGAGGAGACTCACCTCAAACTGATGAAACAACTATATAAATGATCGGATAGCTGATCCGGGAAACCTTTGTACTAAATATCACCAAATAATACCGTAATTAATAATTAGGTCATAAACCATAGCCACGACCCCACCCAATGTCACCCAAAGGCCCAATATGGCCTAAATTCCTAAATGATGCCCAAAGCCCATTATAGGCCCAAATCAAAGAAGGCCCAAAGCCTAACAACGACCCATAGTCAGAAAGACTAGTGGCCCAACAAGGCCTAACTCCCTAGTAGTCCAAATATGGCCTAAATCTTAAAAGTCAAAAAAAGTCAATGGCTGCTGAGTACGCCTGACATACTCAAACTTATGCCATACGTACGAGCTAGGTATGCCTAGCTTACTCCACAACCAACCTAACTCACCATTAAGTGCTTAATCAGTTATGCCACTAAGTCAAATTCTTAGATTTGATCCTAAATGATGTCTTAACACGTAAAGTTGGCAACTTTACTCATTTATATGTCTTAATGGGACCCAATACTCAATAAAACCCATACTAAGAACATTAACTCATGCATGGTCCAATATAACACACCAAAATTGCACTTTTATGAACATGGGACCTCAAAAATGCTAAGATCTACCATCCTTAGCTTCTGGAGTAGCTCATACTCCCCTACATGACTTAAAGGACGATAAAAAGCACAAAACAAGCCCTAACTAGATCTATCAAAATGAATAATCAAGTTAAAAGCTTTATAACTCAAAAAGCTTTCCAAGTTGGTGATGGTTCTGGATCCACAAGCTCTAGCGCACCAATTCAACTTCCAAGAGTTCTTCTTCCTTCAAGATCACCAAAAACACCTTAAAAGTTCACTTCCAAGCTCAAAACACTCAAAAGGCAATTAGGGTTTTATTCTTAGGGTTTGGAGAGCTAGAGGCTGGTCATAAGAAAGTCTAGGAGCAACTTAAGGTGTTTAAATAGGGTAAAAACCCTAAAAAATTAGGGTTTCCCCAGCCGACCGTACATCCTGGGTACTTCCACGTACACCACATGTATGTGGGGTGCCTCCGCGACGAAGCCATTGAGCTAGTACGCCCTGTGTACTCCTATAGCACACCCAACGTACTCGACTAAGGACCAAATTGTAAAGATTTTTAAATGAAGGGATAAAAGGAAAAATACCTGAAATGCAATTGTTACAATTCTCCCCCACCTGAATCAAACTTCTTCCTGAAAGTCCACCATTGTGAACAACTCTAGATAATGCTCCCTCATCTCGTCCTCAGGCTCCCACATCCATTCTGAACCCTTACGGTGCTACCATTGCACCTTTACCAAATCCACCGACTTGTTCCGCAGAGCCTTAGTCTTCCTGTCAAGGATGGTAATCGGTCTCTTGATATAATTTAGGCGATCATCCACTTGAATATCCTCCAATGAAATCACCGCAGAATCATCAACCAAAGATTTCAGCAACTGAGAGATGTGAAACATGCTATGGATCTGACTAAGCTCCTCGGGAAGATCCAAGTGATAAGTAACCTTTCCCACCCTGGCCAAAACCATGAAAGGACCAATATATATGGGGCTCAATTTACCCATCTTCCTGAATCGGATGACACCTTTCCAAGGCGACACCTACAGGAGAACCACATCCCCAGCCTGGAACTCTAGATCTGATCGGTGCTTGTCGACATAGCTCTTCTGTTGACTCTGAGCTGTCTGGAGTTTACCCTAAACATGCTCAATCATTTCAGTAGTCTTGAGCACCACCCCCAATGCTCCCCTTGAATTGCTGACCGACCTCACCCCAACATATCAGAGTCTTGCACTTTTCCCATAGAGCATCTCAAAAGGAGGTTGATCAATGCTTGGATAATAATTATTGCTATATGAAAACTATGATAAAGGGAGATACGTATCCCAACTCCTAACAAAATCCAATACAGACGCCCAGAGAATATCCTCCAAGGTCTGTATAGTCTGCTCAGTCTGTCCATCAGTTTGCAGGTGGAAAGCCGTGCTAAAATGCAAACGAGTACCCAGCTCCTCGTGCAACCTCTTCTAAAACTTGGAAGTAAACTAGACATCCCTATCTGAAACCACTAAAATTGGCACCCCATGCCGTGCCACAACCTCATTGATGTAAATTTCATCCAATTTCTTTGCAGATATAGTCTCCTAAATCAGAATGAAATGCATGCTCTTAGTCAATCAATCCACGAGACCTATATCGAATCCATTCTGCACGCTGTCCATGGCAACTTCTGTTAGGTTTTGAGCATTCTAACACTCCTAATGTGTACATACAACCCTAAATACCTTGGATCTATGTTTTTCTCTATTATACATGCAAACTTGAACTTTCCAAGGTATTACCCTAACTAGCATACAAAACTGTATACTTGGGTAATAAAACAAGTTAGATGACATACATTTTGTTGTAGTTGGAAGCCTTGGACCTTTAAGAACTTAGTGCCCCAAGTGTTGCACCTCAAATGGAGTCACACAACACCACCAACAAATGGAATAACTTGAGAAAAGAATACTTGCTTCACAAATCGGCTAACCCTCACTTCTTATCACTTAAGGTGCCATTTCATGAGATACGAGGCTTCTTATATAGTGTGCACATTAGGGTTACACCATGTAACTGATGACTTTCCACATTCCTCATGATCCTTGGGTTTTAACCTCCATGGATTATCCATGGGTCACCACATGGGTTTAGCCCAACATGAAGAACTATGGATCACAAGCCCATTTTATAAGAATGAATGATTTACCAAATCAATCCCCATTTATTTAATTAGTCTCTTTTGATCACAAAAGTAATTCCAAACTAATTCTTGATCAATACTAAGTAAATAATGTGATTTCATATTAATATATTAGCACTTATAATATAATAATAAATTATAAATATCCTATTCTCACAAAAGTCTATCCAAATTGTTCCGATGCGATGCAACCCAAATGGACCATGCTACTCTTGGGTCAAGTACATACGAATAATAGTTATGGGCTTAGACACCTAATCCAACAACTTCATGATGAAATCCATTATCATATCTTCCCATTTCCAAACGGGAATGTCTAATGGCTACAACTTTCTGTGAGGTCGTTGATGCTCGACCTTGACTTTCTGACAAGTCAAACACCTCTATGATGGAAAACGCAGGTTACAAAATTCTATGCTCTAAGAAGAAAAACATTTAATAATTAAATGATTAGGGCACATGCAACTCATAACGGATCTATGTCTTTCACATAAAGGGAACATACTATGAACTATCAAAGTACAAAGTTTCTTATCAAAAATCTAAATTCAGAAGATAGAATACATACCTTTTTGATTGTTGAAGTAAACAATCAAGAGTCCCTTTTGTTCATCTTTTGGAAGAAAGCACCACAAGCGTCGTGCCTCTAGTGGTTCACACCTAACATACGCAAGAAGGATATTGAGGAGAGAGGGGGAAGAGATCAGAATTCGGCCTAAACTCTCTAAGGTATGAGTGGCCGAAAATCATAGCCCTAGGGGCCTTTATATAGTGGAGCAAGGAAACCCTAGATAAACCCAAATCCAATATAATAATATTATCTTTGATTTGGTAATTATCTAGCTTCTTAATTATCCACATGGATAATTATAGAAACCCTAGAGCCTCCATAAAAGCATTCAAGGCCTAAAGGAGGTTTTAGAATGCCTCTTGTTCAACTATTGAACAATTGCACTACAGTCCCTGCACTTTCAATTAATTCTTTTAATCCCAAAATTAATTCCAATTAATTTCTGATTAAATATTACTATTTCTAATTAATATATTATTTTCACAATACATTAACGAATTATTTATTTCAATTTATTAATCAATCTCTCTCCCCAAAATATCCTGTCCAATTGCTAGTTTTGAGAAAACCCAAAAGGATTGTGCTACTATCAATTCAAGTTCATACCATTTATATTTATGGGCTTAGACACCTAATCCAATAGTCTCCCACTTGGATAAGTCCATAACTATAATTGCCAATATAACTTCTAAACTGATCAACAAATTTTAGCTTCCAAAAGCCACTATTGAACTTTGACCCAGTCGGTTACATGTCTTAAGATAAGCAGTCACATAATCCTCTATTATGCAAGATATCATTAGGATATGAGACATGGAATAGAATCAATCTCATTGTCCAATGCTTCGTTTCCTGATTTCTGATTTGTAATGAAATAGAACTTTTAATCGAACGCATCAAGTTAGTCATGGTCGGGCCCAACACTATAAGTCAACACTAAATCACCTAGGAGCCCAAAGATATTGCGTTTCTCTTTAAGGAAAAAGGAACAAATAAAATTTAACTTATATGCTTTCACCATTTACTCATCAGATCATGCACAACAATACGTTTTATAACATCAAGTTGCTGATGTGTTTACGTATCATCAATGCACAACTGACTTGTAAACTACAACTCATAAATCTCCGTTTTAAGATTATAAGATAGTATCGTCTCAGAATTACTCGTGATAAATTACATGAATCAATTCTCTGAGTGTGGGTTAATCCAATACTTAAATCTCCATTTCAAAGTACTCATGAACATTGCAACAATACCATTGCTATGTCTAAAACTCTTTAGACAATCTACAATCTAATTCATGACAATCTTAATTCCGTACTTACTTCCAAAAGTACATCGAATGTGGAATTTTGAATAATCGAATTATTCGAGAAGTAAAACATGCAAAAATGAAACACAATAATAAACAATTGACAAAAGGTAGTAAACAAACTCATAAATAATTCTCTATTATTTAATCACCAAAAGTCAATTACATTTACTTGTTACAAGTTTCAAACTAACTATCTAACTACTAAAACTAATATCATCTATTAGACCAATGCTCCTAGCATGTTGAATGTGTTTGATCCTACTCAGACCCTTTGTGAGAGGATCTGTAGAATTTTCTTATGATGATACCCACTTCACTACGAGGTAACCTTCTGCTACTTATCTCTGATGAAATGGTATTTTCTATCGATATGTCTTGATCTGCCATGATCTCTTGGTTCCTTTGTCACAACAACCACTCCTTCATTATCACATAAAATTTCCATTAACTCCTTGATGGATGGAACAACTCCAAGGTCTTCGATGAAGTTCTTCAACCAAATTTCCTCCTTTGATGCTTCGCTCTCCGCTATGTACTCTGATTCACAGGTAGAATCAGTCACAATCTCTTGTTTGAAACTTTTCTTGGTTACTGCTCCTCCATTTAAGGTAAACACCCAACCAGATTGAGAATGGAAGTTATCTCTATCTGTTTGAAAGTTGACATCATTATACCCAGTTACTATTAATGTATCACTGCCACCAAGTCCTTAGTCATTCATAGATATTTAAGAATATTCTTAACTGCTATCCAATGAGCTCTACCAGGATTTCCTTGATAGCGACTGGCCATGCTCAAATCAAAGCCCACATTGAGGTGAGTACATGTCCTATCATACATGATAGATCCAATGGCGAAAGCATATGGAACTTTATTGTTACACCCCAAAACCGGAACAACGAAAACGTTCTGGGGCGGAGGACGTCATGTACAGTATCACAAAAATGCATAATAGTACACAAGCAACAATGTCATCCATTGCACTAATAGTATAATTCAATACAAGTGTTCTGTGTATAGTTTATAAGACACCAAAAATGAATAATCAGAAATAAAGACGAGTCTGAAAGTGCTCCGTCTTCTCGAAACCTACCATCGGTACCTGTCTACTGATGACCTGAGAATACAAGTTATTTTGAAAGAGTTTATTAGCATTAAAGCTGGTGACTTCATAAGTATTTTAGTGTCATTTGTTTGTATATGTTTGAAGAAAGTGTTTCTAACAGTGTAATGTAAATGTTTGTACTTCCTAGAAAATCCTATATTTTCTACTGAAATGTAGTCTTCTACCAAGACCCGACTATTCTGTATGTTTGTTTTTTTTTTGTAAAAGTATGAGTTTTTCCCAGCTATAACTATCATTATCAAAATATAGTTTACATTATCGTTTATGTAGAAGATCACAAAGTGAATGAAATGGGAAAAATGATGTAGTACTGTAGTATTGTATATAGTAACTACTGTTGTACTAACTACCTTAAATCAATTGTTAATTAAGGTAAAATGTGATATGTTGTAACCATACTTGATTGACTAGTGGAAACACGACGCTGAAATATGTCGAAACATTATGACATTCCTCACCCGTAGACCTACAGGTCCCACTGTAGCTAGCATCAAGGTGTAGGATGGTCAGTCCAGTATAGATCTGTACATAAATTCATGCTCTCCCTCCAGGAGACTCTGGTTACAAAACTCGACACATCAGTGATACCATGCCCCCCAAAGTAGGGGCTCACATTTATGTTATAGTATTCTTGTATATGTACAATATGCTCTGTCTATATAATTTATAATATGTTCTCTTTGTATAGTGTATAATATGTTCTCTTAGTTTTTCATCATAGTATGTTCTTTCTTTTTCTCATAATAGTAAGTATGTATTGACTCATGAATGAACTGACTCATGTATGTTTCATTGTACTAGAAATAGTGAATAGTATACCTCTAAACTATACCTATTATAGTTTACTAATAATGTTGTTTGAATGAATGAGTATGTTTATACACCTTTGCTACCCAAAGGTGTTGGAAATGAGGTAAAAGCTTTTATATCTATACATATATACATAATATATAACTAAGGATCAAACGACATTCGAACAAACAACTGGGTACTCTAAGTCCACAACAAAACAAGGAACATGAAATAAAGTGAGTTATCAGTCCTAAGTCCTTCTAACCTTATTTATATAACTATATCTATATAGACATGGTTTTAACAATATATAAGTTTTAAAGAGTTTAAAGGAAAGGTTTAGCATATAAAAGAGTTTGATAAAGAGTTTTAGCACAAAAGAGTTTGATAAAGATGTTTTGAAATGGATGTTTGATAACACAGTTTTAATGTATAAGAAATCTATCTGTTTGTTCTAGTTATTAATCACATGTGATTGATAATAACTACAATGTTTCAACTTGTATCCCCCCATAAAAGAATTTAAAATTATTTAAAAGGTAGATTAAGGGGTATGAACTCACCTGTAGTGAGTGGTTTGGATGAACGAGTGGTATAGGATGCTAAGTGTCAAGTAAAGACTTGAGCACACACACAGATTCTATTTAGCATATAACGACACATATATATGTATATAATTAGTGTTTATACAACTAATCATGAAAGGAAAAGACCTTAGGACTTAGGAAACACCTATATTGAAGTGTTAAAAGTGCCCAGGGTTGCATATAATGGGTGTACGGCCACACAAGTGTGTGTACGGCCACCAGGTGTACAGCTACTTGGGTGTACGGCCTGGTGTGTATGGACAGGGAGTGTACGGACGTACAATCCATGAAGAAATGGTCAAAAATTGTGTTTCAAGGCTATATCTTGCATCCTCTAAGTGTTCTTGATCATGTGCAAGCATAGAACGTGAGTTTGAGGCCAATAAGCACTATAGAAAGGGGTGTACGACCACATGAGGTGTGTATGGCCGTACACTCCTTGATGATCTTGTTCTGGATGATTTCTAAGGAGCATATCTAGTAAGTAACAAGCACTGGAAGTAGTACTTACGATATAGAAGCTTTTAGGGGTGTTTGAGGTCCAAGAACTTAGTAGGTGTTCTTGGTGAAACTGAAGAACACTTGAAGATCTACCAAAATGAAGTGATTTCATGGATGAAATCAACGATCCATACAAGATAGTGAAAGAAATCAACATTTCATGGAAATAAATACTTACAATCTTGAAGAACTTGATGAAAAATCGGATGGTAGTTGAGAGAAAACGAGTTCTTGTCTTAGGATTGTGAAAAGGATTGAATGAAGGCTAAGTCCCACATATATAGCTCAGAGTGTACGACCAGAGGGGGGTGTACGGCCGTACACTCTTCATGTTGGAGTGTTTGGCCATTTTGTGAAGTGGTGAACTTGTGGAACTCATTTCTAAACCCTAACTTTGAAGGTACTAGGCTTAGAACACTCTAATTGACTCTATATAATGCTAGAAGATAACAAAACAAGTCTGAACTTGATTGATTTGAATAACTGAACAAGATAGAAATTTTGGGTTGTCACATTTACTCATTTCTGCTATCTCAACATTAGTACTCAGGATCTGATTCTTACTTAGTTTGGTATTACTCTATATAGACAGTTCCCCTTTCTTGGAGTTTTCCATACTAAAACGTTTTAGCACCTTTTCCAAGTATGTACTTTGACTAAGTACAATTAGTCTTTTATTCCTGTATCTCAAAATTCTTATCCCTAGAATATAAGTAGCCCCTCCTAGATCCTTCATAGTGAAACAGTTTCCAAGACAAGACTTAACCTCTTGTAAAGTTTGAATGTCATTTCCTATAAGAATTATGTCATTAACATACAATACCAGGAACGTAACTATAATCCCACTAGCTTTGATATATACACATGACTCATCTTCACTTTTGGAGAAGCCAAACTCCTTGACTTTCTCGTCAAAACAAAGATTCCATCTGCAAGAAGCTTGTTTTAATCTATAGATTGATTTCTCAAGCTTACACACGCTATTGTGAAACTTTGCATCAACAAAACCCTCTAGCTGACACATATAAACATCCTCAGCCAACTTCCCATTAGGGAAAGCGGTTTTGACTTCCATCTGCAAAATTTCATATTCAAGAAATGCAGCTATGGAGAGCATTATCCTAATAGATTTTATCTTAGCCACTGGTGAGAAGGTCTCATCATAGTCAACCCTTAGGGTTTGAGTAAAACCCTTCATAACCAGTCGATCCATGAAAGTGTGTACATTTCCATCTATGCCGATCTTCTTCTTGAAGATCCATTTACACCCAACTGTCTTACGACTTAGTACATTATCAACCAAATTCCAAACTTGCTTTTCATATATGGACTTGATCTCGCTGTCTATTGCCTCTTGCTATTTGGTTGCCTCAGGGCATGCTATTGCTTCCTTCTAGTTAGCTGGTTCATCCAAATTTACTAGTGTACTGTGAGAACCGTCAATTTCCGGTCAAGTCAAAGTCAAACTAAAGTCAACAAGTCAAACCGGTCGACTCAATTAACCCGTGGGTAGTAGGGCTTATGTTAGGTAACTACTATACAACTCGCTATGCTAATGAGAAATCATCAATTGAAAAGTTCATATATCTAGATTTCATTAACCTAAAGCTGCGTTAAGTAATGAACCCAAGCGATAAAACACTATTACACACTCATCGGGAGTGTGTAGGACGCTAAAACATGACTTAACGGGGTTACCGACCTTATGTTGCAAAGCCGGACACTCAAAAATGCCACAAACGAAACCTCTCTCGATCACTTTTACGCTATCTCTCTCTATTACAAATCTCTCTCATATCTCTCTCAAAAGTTCTCATGACTTTTTGTAATCATTTGAGTCATCCCGACCCTTAACCGGGTCAAAAATGGCTTGAAACGGGGTAAAAACGAGAAAAATAGGCTCAAGGATCCGAATCACGAAGCCTCAGATCCGAATCCGAAGCCTGAGCCTCATACCCGAAGATCCGAAGCACGAAGCCTCAGATCCGAATCCGAAGCCTAAGCCCCAAACATGAAGATCCGAAGCACGAAGCCTCAGATCCGAATCCGAAGCCTAAGCCCCAAACCTGAAGATCCGAAGCACGAAGCCTCAGATCCAAATCCGAAGCCTAAGCCCCAGAATCGAAACCCAAAGCCTCAGCCTCAGATCCGAAGCCCGAAGCCTCAGGACCCGAAGTCCGAAGCCTCTAGGGCCAAATCCGAAGGGATTCGCAGGAAAACCCATTTTTTTCCGGTTTTCGACTACGACTTCATTTTAAGCCCGTTTTTCATCATTTTAACACGGGATTTTCACCCAAAAATTTAACATATAAGGCCCTATATTTATTAATTAATAATGTTTTGGGGATAAAACTTATCCAAGAAGAGTGGGGGAAGTGCAAGAGGTGGAGTGTTGACTTTTCTTTAGTTTATGACACAAGCAACCTCCCATACCAACTCCATGACTAACCCACACACCTCCCCACCATACCATGTCACTTACTTGTACCTTCCCACTCAATTTTCAGCCTCTACCACATCCTAAGAGCTGGAACAACTCATCCTCTCTCCTCATTCTCACTCACTTGGTCTCATTTCACCAAAGATCAAACTCAACTTTTCTCTCAAACTTTCTCCCTCAATTTCGGGTTTTCAAGGCTGATCATCAAGATTCCTTACACTCTTGGTAAGTATAATTCATCCTCCTTCTGGTAACTACACTTCATTCTACTCCAATCATAGATTGCTTACACGAATTCCATCACTTTGGTGTTAGATCTTCGAACCTTCAAGATATCTTCTTAGTGTTCTGGAGTGGAACACTACCTTTCTCCATCATCCATCTACTGAAATCATATAAGGTGAGTTCATACCCCTATCTTTTCATGTTTTCATAAGTTTTAAGGGGGGGGGGGAGTACAAGTTAAAACACCAAGAACACAACTAAACTTTTCCAACAACTTTCATCAAGAAAGTTTAACTCCATTCACGGACTGTTTTGGTCAACTTAAACATTTTAGTTTTCAAAACTGTATTAGATGAAAATAGTTCAGGTTTATACCTTTAAAATTACTACATGCACATCTTCATACGATTTCCTACAATTTATGGTGATTTTTACAAAACTGCCTATCACTGTAGCTACGAATTCGAACCAGTCTGTGAATATGAACGTTTTCACACCAGTTCTAGAGTTCTAAAAATCATGATAAAAATTGTGAACAAACTAGACAAAATTTCTAAACTCTCAGAATTTACAGAATCAATTTTCAACTACGTATGAAAATTCTATAATTATTCCAAGAACAGGAGCAGAAAGGATAAAACTAGCAAATTGTTATTAACTCATTTACACCTTGTAACTTGCTGAGCATGGTGTGTATTATCATATATAAATACATGTTGGTTATATTACAAGTCATTTTTACCTTGGAAATAGGTACTACACAGAAAACAAAAGGATTTATGTCACACCCCGAAACCCAAGGCGGAAACGTTCCGGGGCGGAGGTGAACCCTTTGTTGAGCAACTCATTCAGTTGGCTGGATAACTCCTTCATTTCTGCTGGAGCTAAGGGATACAGAGATTTGGCTACGGGGGTAGCTCCAGGAATTAGGTCAATGCGAAACTCGACTTGACGTTCGGGAGGAATTCCTGGAAGCTCTTCGGGAAAGACATCAGGAAAGTTACAGACTTCGGGGATGCTCTCGAGGCCTTGAACTTCCTGTTTCTCGTTGATTACATGGGCTAGGAATGCATAGCACTCCTTACGCAAGAGATTTTGAGCTTTGATGTAGGAAATGATGCGAAGATTGGAGCTAAGCTTATCGCCATAGATCATGAGAGTTTGACCCGCGGGAAGATTGAGAAGGATGGCTTTTTCATAACAAAGTATGTCAGCATGATTGGGACTCAACCAATCCATGCCAATGATAACATCAAAGCTCTTTATGGAGACTGGCATTCGATCGATGGGAAATGAATGATCATGTAGGGTAAGGGTACAACCTACGAATACATCACTAGCGCTTTCTTTCTGACCGTTAGCTATCTCGAAGGTAAACGTTTCGGTTAATGGTTGGGGATTATGTTTGAATGAATGGCTAACAAAACTTATTTCAGCACCTGAATCGAAAAGGATACTAGCGTAAGAGTTGTCGAGAAGGAACGTACCCGAAACAACGGTGGGATCGGCGACTGCCTCCTCCCGTCCCATAGCTAGGACTCTTCCAGTGTTATCAGCCGTCGCCTTCTTGGGGCAGTTTCTCTTGAAATGCCCGACTTCTCCATAATTGTAGCAGGCCGACCAACACCTTCTCCGGAAGATTGATTGGCTGATTGGGCTGGTGCTTTGCAGAATCGAATCGTGTGCCCCTTTTTACCACAATTGGCGCATGACAGTTCACGACAAGGGCCGGGGTTATGGTGGTATTTACACTTGTCGCATTGGGGAAGGTTACCAACATATCTACTAGTAAGAGTTTGAGCTGTGGATCCCACGGCAGAAGCAGCAGCAGCAACAGGGATAGTAGCAGCATGGACTGCTACAGTCTGCTGTTTCTTTGAGGATCCTTGAGAAGGATGACTCTTCTTTTTCTTCCAAAACTTTCTTTTCTCACCACTCCTCTTGGTCGGTTCAGGAGTGGTGGTTGCTTCCTCATGGTCATCACTGTGATCAATCAGAGTCCGGGCTAAGCTTTTGACGCTGTCATATGTATCCGACATCGCAGCTAAGACATTTCCTTTGGTAGGTTGGGTCAGCCCCCAGATGAATCTATTGATCTTTTTACTCTCCGGGGTAACCAATCCCGGACAGAGTAGCGCCAGGTCATCGAATCAGGAAGTGTAAGCGGCGATATCGGAACCCTTCATCTTTTGGTTCCAGAGTTCATGCTCTTGCTTTTGTATTTCGCCCCGAGGGCAGTACTCAGCTAGAAGAAGTTCCTTCATGGCCTCCCAACCCATAGCATTGGCCATAGGTAGGGTTAGGGATTTGACTTGGCCATTCCACCAAGTCAGGGCTTTATCGATGAAGGTGCAGACGGCGAACTTCACCTTGTCAGAATCAGAGCCGGCACAGATTTCAAAGATAGATTCGATTTTCTCGAACCATCGGGTGAGGGAAATGACACCTCCAGTGACATCAAAGGACGCGGGTTTTGCGTTCATGAAATCTTTATAGGAACACTCCTTTCGTTGTCCCTGGCTACCTTCTTGGTTTTGAGTTTGGGTACCACTTCCTGAACCACCGGAACCACCGGAGTTCATTTGAGACATAGCAGCTGCTACCGCGGCAGTAACAGCTGCATGGAACATCACAGGGTCAAATTCAGGAGGAGGTGGTGGCGGAGGGTTGTTGATCTTTGAGCTGGGTCTCTTTCTTGGAGGCATCTTGATCTAAAAAGATCAGGAAAGAGAGGATGGTAAGTCCTCTGAATTGAATCAAGAGATATGACAGATATATATATTCCTATTAAGCGATAAAGCAGAAAAAGAGTTATCAAAGAAAATAAATTATCGCTAAAGGAATGATCAATGAGCAACGCTTGAATGAGGGTTTCTACAACAGATCGACTCGAGAAATACTCCCATAGTATTTCATGCTTCGCTGCGACGATGGCTCGTTGTTTGGGGTATTGGGTAAGTTTTAGGCATGCTGAACACCACAGTCACTCCCAAGCACATGTTGGCCGTGTCTCGAATGAATATGGTTGATCAGGCTATATTGACCCTAGACACGACTACATAATTTCCCAGGTTTAATTGTAGTGTACAACACCCATTTACTTATGTTTTGTTCTACTTATAGTTACGAATCTCGACGGTTAGGTATACTTGTATACTTTTGAAAATACTTATATTTTGAAGTATACTTTTAGTTCAGAGCACTTAAGCCCCTTAGTGTTTATAGTCTTATACCATGTAAGGTTTGGTATACTTAGTTCACTATAAACAAGGGCTCTGATAGCAATCTATCACACCCCGAAACCCAAGGCGGAAACGTTCCGGGGCGGAGGTGACTTCATGTTGAGTATCACAACCAATGTACGTAGTAAGAAAAGTAAACAACCATTACATTACATATGAAAATTTACAATTGTTTGAAAACAAAGTGTTACAAGTGTTATACATATGTATATATGAACAAAAGTAAAGATGTGTCTTCTACGTACTCCGTCTTCGCCAAAAGGATCGTTGGGTACCTGTCTAATGCGGACCTGAGAGTACAAGCAGTTTGAAAATCAGCATAAAGCTGGTGAGTTCATAAGTGGTTTTGTTTTATGAAAATGAACGAGTTTCCTTTCGGTTTCTGAAAAAGTTACGAACCCAAGAAAATCCCATATATTCTTATATGTAAAGTTTGGTTATCTGTTTTGTTACACAATTCTGGTTATGAACAACTGTTATCCCAGGAAAATCCCATATTTTCCTAAAAGTTGGTTACCAATCCGAAATGTAATGTAAAAGATGTATTCTGAAAACCTGGTTATCCTTGTGAAATGTATTAGTTTTAACACGTTTATAAAACTAATAAGTATAAAGTAAACTAGTTACTAAATTCATTATTACTAACAAGTAAATCTCTGTTATCCTAATTGCGAGTTCCATAACCATACGATAGACTAGATATGGTAATAAGTAGTCCAAATCATTTTATGATTTTCGTCACCCTTGAACCTTTCGGTTCGGCTGTAGCTAGCAGCCAGGTGCGGGGTAGTCAGCCCCGTATAGATCTATACACTCAAGTCACGCTCCCTATCTAAGAGATTCTGGTTACAGAAGTGGTCCTCCACTCGCGTATCTCTGTGGAGTGTTTCCGAGGACGTGTCTCCAATTTATAGGAATAACAAATTTACTAGTAATAATATAGAAAGATCCTGTTACAAACGGTGATCCTCCACTCACGTAACTCTGTGAAGTGTTACCGAGGACATTTCAAGTTCTAAGTTTCAAGTTCAAAGTTCTAAGGTCAATGCTTTTAACTGTTATAATGTGGAAAACCATTTGTGAAATATAAAACATAACATTTTATAACATTTTTCACAAATTATATGATAACAAGTTCGGCAAGTTCAAACGGTTGTCTGTTACGATTTCCAGTGTTAAAAGAATACGAAATATGAAACATAATACATAAAATAAGTTTTGAGTACAAGAATTTCCTTGTACTTTGCTTGTATTCCCCCTGAAAACATTGAAAAACACTAAAAAAGAGTAGGGGTATGAACTCACCAGACGTGAAAACGTATCAGTTTGGATGCTAAGTGTCGGTTCGGGGCTTGATAACGCGCAAGGTTCCTATGTAATATGAAATGATATACAAATGTATCTAATTAGACTTTAAATCACTAATTAGATATGATTTTACACTCCAAGACGCGAAAACACTTCAAATCAAGTGTTTGGAGTGACCTGGGTGACATCTACGGGCGTATAGGGCTTAGATAATGTGTTTGTTCTTCAAGAGTAAACTCCTTATGGAGTTTTCGGCCCTAAGACCATGTCCACATGAGTTCACGGCCGTGAACTCATGGATGATGGGTTTTAAGGTGCTCAAGGGTCAAATATCACTTGGGGAATGTTGCTATGATTTAATCTAAGGCACAGGAAGGAATTAAACCACCAAAGGAACCATCAAAGGGAGTTTACAGTTGTAAACTAGGAGTTTACGGCCGTAAGATTCTAAGTACCCTTTCTTTATATGTTTTGGTGGCCTTAGATCAATCACATGTGATTCAAACTATCTTTACAAGCCTTAGAATGGATTTAGGGCATCATTTGGCTAATGTATAAGAGTTTACGGCCCAGGAACCTATCCTTGGGGGGTTTACGGTTGTAAGATCCTATGGGGGTGGTTTTCATCATGTTTAAGGCCCCTAAATCGATTGTGGTTGCTTCTAGACTTTAATCCAAGGCTTAGGAGGTGTTTAAATGGCATTTTAACACCTTAAAAGGAGTTTACTACCCATGATATGGAGTTTACGGCCCAAGCATGTTCTTGGGTAGTAAAATCATGTTTACTCCCTAAATGTTGAGTTCAAGGTGTTCCAAGTCCATTCCATTAAGTCCTTAAGTCATTTCTAAACTCCATGAGTGATTTGGGAGGGTTTTTGGGCTCCAAAACTCAATTTACATGTGTTCACGGCCCATGAGTGTTCCAGGGCCGTAAACACATGTTTACGGTCCTAAATCACACATTGAACACGGATTTGGAAGCTGAAAAGGTTATACTACGAGTTAGGATTGTTACCTTGATGATTTGAAGCTTGAATTTGATGATTTTGGACCAAGATTTGAGTTAGAGAGAGAGAGAGAGAGAGAGTAGTGAGAGAGGGTGAAAAAGCTTCAAATGAAGTCTTTTGAGCTTTAAATATGAGTCAAGTTTGGGACACGGTGGAATTCGACCCGATACCGACGTTAGACAAGGCTTTTGGTCGCACTCGATTAAGTTGTCGTAACCCGATATGGTCGAAACTAAAAATTTTCCAATTATTAATTTGGGGCGTTATCATGAGTTTTTAATGTGTTTGGACACCCATTAAGTCATAATAGAAGTCTCAAAATTAATGACTTAATTTAATAATGTAAACGGAAATAATTCGAAAACGACGAATTTTATTAACGGAACGAACTTCGGTTTGTCACATTATCCCCCCGTTAGAGGGAATTTCTTCCCGAAATTCAGAATTAAGATACAAATCATGGATTTGAAAAGAGATGCGGATACTTCTGTTTCGTCGAGTCTTCACGATCCCAAGTGAATTCCGGTCCCCACTTGGCATTCTAGTGAACCTTCACTATCGGGATGCGTCTTTGCTTCGTACGTTTGATCTCTCGATCCATGATTTCGATCGGTTCCTCCATGAAGTTCAAGTTTTCATTGATCTCGATATCGTCTAGGGGAATCACGAGGGTTTAATCGGATAAGCACTTCTTAAGGTTAGAGACGAGGAATACAGGATGGATGTTGCTAAGCTCTTGGGGTAGTTGAAGTTTATAGGCTACAGGACCGATCTTGGCGAGGATCTCAAAAGGTCCAATGTACCTTGGGTTAAGTTTCCCACGCTTTCCAAAGCGTACCATGCCTTTCCAGGGCGAGACCTTCAACAGGACACAGTCTCCAACCTGGAACTCTAGAGGTTTCCGTTGTATATCGGCGTAACTCTTCTATCTATCTCGTGAAGCTTTCAATCGTTCCCTGATTTGGATGATCTTTTCGGTGGTTTCACGAATGATTTCAGGACCAGTGAGAGCACTATCGGGGTCTCGAGTCTTGGCTAACTCTGTGTCCCATACCTTGGCCCAGCACAGAGGGGATCTGCACTTGCGACCGTAGATGGCTTCAAACGGAGCAACCTTGATACTGGTGTGGTAACTATTGTTATACGAGAACTCGATCAAAGGTAGATGTGTGTCCCACGACTTTCCGAAATCGATAACACATGCTCTAAGCATGTCTTCAAGGGTTTGGATAGTTCTCTCACTATGTCCATCCGTCTGAGGATGATAGGCCTTGCTCATGTCTAGTTTAGTTCCTAGAGCCTTCTAGAGAGACTGCCAAAATCTGGAGGTAAAACTGCTATCTCGATCAGAGATAATGGACGCAGGTACACCGTGCAGTCGAACTACTTCTTGGATGTAGATTCGCGTGAGTCTTTCGATCTTGAATGATTCTTTGATCGGGATGAAATGAGCGGATTTTGTCAAACGATCGACAATTACCCAAATGGTGTCGTATCCACTCGGACGTTTGGGTAACTTGGTGATGAAATCCATGGTAATCATCTCCCATTTCCAATCGGGTATCTCGGGCTGCTGGAGCAGACCCGAGGTTTTTTGGTACTCGACTTTCACCTTGGCACAAGTCAAGCACTTGCCCACGAATGTAGCGATCTCGACTTTCATTGTAACGCCCCGGGTTTTCTCGGTACGTTTGGTTATTTTAATTTAATTATCCTTGTAACCTTGGGTTAATTTATTTAACCAATGTCTAATTTCTTATGTTATTGGACTCTTTTGATCATCTTGTAAACTCCTTTTATTGAAGTCCATGGGCTATGGGCCTATTTGCAAAGTCCATCTAGTTAATAGTACTTAATGTGTGAATTGAATCATTTGGAACACACACAAGGAAAACACTCTAAACCCTCCCTCTCTCTCAAAAATCGTCCCTCTCTCTCTCTCTCTCTCTCTTTGGGATCAAGAGCAGCCAAGGGGCTGTTTGGAGCTTAATTCTTGTTCATTTCCAGCCTTGATTCGTATTGGTATGAACCTCCTTATCCTTTCTTACAACTTGATTCATAACCTTGTTCTAGTTTTATGATTTCATCTTCATCTCTTCTCCTTCTTATTTTATTTGTAATTGTATGTTATACATCATCTCAAGATCCTATCTTCACCCCATATATGGTGGATGATGGATCTAGGGGATTACATGTGGCAAAAGATCATGGAAACCCTAAAAGGGAGAATGATGATTTTATGTGCTTATGTTTATTTTCATGTTGATTATTATTACATCCTTGTGGCTAAATGAAATCCTAATGATCCCTAACCCTTTTTAGTACCACCATTATCATGGGTACTGAATTGGGATGATGAACACATCTTAAAATGTGTTTCAAAAGGAGAAGGATGGATAAGCCAAAAAGGAATCACGGGTGGCTACGATTCTGTTTTCCATCAGATCTATAGTCATTTTGTAAAAATCATATCTGGATCTCTAGAACTCAAACGGACCCCAAACCAGTTCCAAAAGTTTACAAATTGAGTTGGCTAACTTTCTTAAGAAGGCCAACCTCACTGATAAGGGCTTTATCTATGTGAAAGAATGGCATCTTTGCTGTTAGGTCTGATCCGGGTCTGTTCTGATATGTCATTTTGTTTTCATCATTTATAAGGCTTGGAAAAGGATCCAGAGTGATTCCAAGTTTCTATATGTTCCTTATATTATGAATTTAATATCTGGAGAATATGGGGTGTTATTTCCAATTATAAATTGGTTAGAATGGATCCACACTCCAGGTCAGTGGGCAGTCACCAGCTTTTGCTAGTGCTGTGATTGTCCACAATGTGAATTTTATATCTTGAGTTTGAGAGGTGCTTTTCATTCAATTCTAACTCTGAGACTTTCACTTGTATGTCCTTTACTTCTCTTAATTTTCTTTTGGATGAATTATACTCACAAGTTGGGTAGAATTGGCCAACATCACTTGACTGTATTGTTGGAGACAGAAGTGATACACCATTTTGTAAAATTCATATTTAATTCATCTTTTGGAGTTAGAACGAGTTCTTTATAGTTGTGGAATCCAGAGAAATCATAGTTTCCTATAAAATTTAGTTAAAGCTATGTTTCTGTTTTAGATTTTGGAGTAAATCCGTTTTGAACAGAAGGTCTGTTTCAGAGACCTTGCTGTGATTACTCTTTTCTCAACTCATAGCTTCATTACTTCTCCTTTCTAACCTTTAGTCCTTCTTAGGTGAGGTTTTGAAGTTTGCTCAAGCTTGGTAGAATTATTTGATTGTTATCCATCCTTAATACTCACTCGAGGTGAGTTCTCTCACACCGTTGTATTGATGATTGTGTTTGCTAGTTAGCTCGTGTGTGATTATTTGAATTTATTATAAAAGCATGCTATATAAGTATTGTTTTAATTCGTACATGTGCACTGTATGTAACTAATTATGGATATGGGGACACCACCAAAGGATACGGATTTACCGGTGCGGTGGGTAGGTAAGATCACCAACGTAATACTCTTTGTGAGGTGCGGTGATTAGGGCCAAATGATACGGGATCTTCCCGGTGCGGTTCAAACCTACAAGTCCTTCTCGTAATATAGACATTGATTCGTTCTTTGCCTTTATCATTATAATTGGAAAATGGATTAGGGCTAGTAAATATGAATGTTAGTACAATGTCTGTGTTTGAATTCACTAAGCTTCGTGCTTACGTTTTTCCCTTATAACTTTTCAGGTGTTAAGATTAAAGAGGCTAAGGCTTGACATGGAGCATCGGGACATCGCTACTAGTTATTTTGTTGGGACCTTATTATTATTATTACTTCCGCACTTATTTTATATGATTATTAAGTTGATGGATTATGTTATGACAATTTCAATTGTTTTAATTTAATTTAAGATGGGTTTTAAAAGTTTAAAATTTTTGCAAAAAAAAAAAAGTTGGGTGTCACATTCATGTTTGGCCACCAGTATTGTTTCTTGAGATCCAGGTACATCTTATCCGAACCTGGGTGAACAGAGTATCTGGTTTTGTGTGCTTCCTCCATGACAACCTCCCTGAATCCTCCGAATCTTGGGGTCCAGATTCGGTTCATGAAACAGTAGACTCCGTCAACTCTGATCTCAAGTTTCTTATCCATTCCCCTCAAGGCTTCGTTCGACAAGTTCTCTGGTTTGAGGGCTTCCAACTGGGCTTCTCGGATTTGTGCATATAAATGGGAATGGATGGTCATCGTCAGTGTCTTCACCTTGCGGCTCGAACTTTCCTTTCGGCTAAGGGCATCTGCCACCACATTGGCCTTGCCGGGATGGTAGCGGATTTCGCACTCATAGTCACTGAGTAGCTCTACCCATTGCCGTTGCCTCATGTTTAAGTCTTTCTGATTGAAGATGTGCTGCAGGCTCTTATGATCAGTAAAGATCGTACACTTAGTTCCATAGAGATAATGTCTCTAAATCTTCAGCGCAAAGACTACTACTCCTAACTGCAGGTCATGTGTGGTATAGTTAACTTCGTGTGCCTTCAGATGTCTCGAGGCATAAGCAATAACCTTTCCTCTTTGCATAAGCACACAGCCTAAGCCCTAATTAGACGCATCACAATAGACAACGAAGTCCTCCGTCCCTTCGGGTAGGGACAGAACAGGTGCGCTGCACAAGGCTTGCTTTAATATTTGGAACGTTCTTTCTTTCTTTTCACTCCAACAAAAGGGTACACCTTTCTGCGTCAGAGTGGTTAGAGGTTTGGTCATCCTGGAGAAATTCTAGATGAATCTCCGATAATAGCCAGCGAGACCCAAAAATTGACGAATTTATGTGGGTGTCTTTGGTGCCGACCAATTCTCTATTGCTTTGATCTTGGAAGGATCCACGTGAATACCCTCTTCGCTAACTACATGTCCAAGGAAAGTTACCTTCCGAATCCAGAACTCACACTTGGAAAATTTCGCGTACAGCTTTTCGGGTCTAAGGGTTTCCAACACTAACCTCAAGTGTTGTTTGTGATCTTCTTTGCTTCTGGAGTAGACAAGTATGTCATTAATGAACACAATGACGAACTTGTCTAGAAAAGGGCGACACACCCAGTTCATCAGGTCCATGAACACTGCCGGTGCGTTGGTTAGACCGAAGGGCATTACTACGAACTCGTAGTGTCCATACCGAGACCTAAAAGCTGTTTTGGAAACATCACTCTCATGAACTCGTAGTTGATGGTACCATGACCTAAGGTCTATCTTTGAGAAGTAGTTGGCTCCCTGGAGTTGGTCGAAGAGGTCATCTATTCGTGGAAGAGGATATCGGTTTTTGACGGTCAACTTGTTCAGCTCACGGTATCGATACATATCCGGAAGGATCCATCTTTCTTCTTCACAAACAATACCGGAGCTCCCCAGGGTAAGGAACTTGGTCTGATGAACCCTTTGTTGAGCAACTCATTCAGTTGGCTGGATAACTCCTGCATTTCTACTGGAGCTAAGGGATACAGAGATTTGGCTACGGGGGTAGCTCCAGGAATTAGGTCAATGCGAAACTCGACTTGACGTTCGGGAGGAATTCCTGGAAGCTCTTCGGGAAAGACATCAGGAAAGTTACAGACTTCGGGGATGCTCTCGAGGCCTTTAACTTCCTGTTTCTCGTTGATTACATGGGCTAGGAATGCATAGCACTCCTTACGCAGGAGATTTTGAGCTTTGATGTAGGAAATGATGCGAAGATTGGAGCTAAGCTTATCGCCATAGATCATGAGAGTTTGACCCGCGGGAAGATTGAGAAGGATGGCTTTTTCATAACAAAGTATGTCAGCATGATTGGGACTCAACCAATCCATGCCAATGATAACATCAAAGCTCTTTATGGAGACTGGCATTAGATCGATGGGAAATGAATGATCATGTAGGGTAAGGGTACAACCTACGAATACATCACTAGCGCTTTCTTTCTGACCGTTAGCTATCTCGAAGGTAAATGTTTCGGTTAATGGTTGGGGATTATGTTTAAGATTATGTTTGAATGAATGGCTAACAAAACTTATTTCAGCACCTGAATCGAAAAGGATACTAGCGTAAGAGTTGTCGAGAAGGAACGTACCCGAAACAACGGTGGGATCGGCGACTGCCTCCTCCCGTCCCATAGCTAGGACTCTTCCAGTGTTATCAGCCGTCGCCTTCTTGGGGCAGTTTCTCTTGAAATGCCCGACTTCTCCATAATTGTAGCAGGCCTGACCAACACCTTCTCCGGAAGATTGATTGGCTGATTGGGCTGGTGCTTTGCAGAATCGAATCGTGTGCCCCTTTTTACCACAATTGGCGCATGACAGTTCACGACAAGGGCCGGGGTTATGGTGGTATTTACACTTGTCGCATTAGGGAAGGTTACCAGCATATCTACTAGTAAGAGTTTGAGCTGTGGATCCCACGGCAGAAGCAGCAGTAGCAACAGGGATAGTAGCAGCATGGACTGCTACAGTCTGCTGTTTCTTTGAGGATCCTTGAGAAGGATGACTCTTCTTTTTCTTCCAAAACTTTCTTTTCTCACCACTCCTCTTGGTCGGTTCAGGAGTGGTGGTTGCATCCTCATGGTCATCACTGTGATCAATCAGAGTCCGGGCTAAGCTTTTGACGCTGTCATATGTATCCGACATCGCAGCTAAGACATTTCCTTTGGTAGGTTGGGTCAGCCCCCAGATGAATCTATTGATCTTTTTACTCTCCGGGGTAACCAATCCCGGACAGAGTAGCGCCAGGTCATCGAATCAGGAAGTGTAAGCGGCGATATCGGAACCCTTCATCTTTTGGTTCCAGAGTTCATGCTCTTGCTTTTGTATTTCGCCCCGAGGGCAGTACTCAGCTAGAAGAAGTTCCTTCATGGCCTCCCAACCCATAGCATTGGCCATAGGTAGGGTTAGGGATTTGACTTGGCCATTCCACCAAGTCAGGGCTTTATCGATGAAGGTGCAGACGGCGAACTTCACCTTGTCAGAATCAGAGCCGGCACAGATTTCAAAGATAGATTCGATTTTCTCGAACCATCGGGTGAGGGAAATGACACCTCCAGTGACATCAAAGGACGCGGGTTTTGCGTTCATGAAATCTTTATAGGAACACTCCTTTCGTTGTCCCTGGCTACCTTCTTGGTTTTGAGTTTGGGTACCACTTCCTGAACCACCGGAACCACCGGAGTTCATTTGAGACATAGCAGCTGCTACCGCGGCAGTAACAGCTGCATGGAACATCACAGGGTCAAATTCAGGAGGAGGTGGTGGCGGAGGGTTGTTGATCTTTGAGCTGGGTCTCTTTCTTGGAGGCATCTTGATCTAAAAAGATCAGGAAAGAGAGGATGGTAAGTCCTCTGAATTGAATCAAGAGATATGACAGATATATATATTCCTATTAAGCGATAAAGCAGAAAAAGAGTTATCAAAGAAAATAAATTATCGCTAAAGGAATGATCAATGAGCAACGCTTGAATGAGGGTTTCTACAACAGATCGACTCGAGAAATACTCCCATAGTATTTCATGCTTCGCTGCGACGATGGCTCGTTGTTTGGGGTATTGGGTAAGTTTTAGGCATGCTGAACACCACAGTCACTCCCAAGCACATGTTGGCCGTGTCTCGAATGAATATAGTTGATCAGGCTATATTGACCCTAGACATGACTACATAATTTCCCAGGTTTAATTGTAGTGTACAACACCCATTTACTTATGTTTTGTTCTACTTATAGTTACGAATCTCGACGGTTAGGTATACTTGTATACTTTTGAAAATACTTATATTTTGAAGTATACTTTTAGTTCAGAGCACTTAAGCCCCTTAGTGTTTATAGTCTTATACCATGTAAGGTTTGGTATACTTAGTTCACTATAAACAAGGGCTCTGATAGCAATCTATCACACCCCGAAACCCAAGGCGGAAACGTTCCGGGGCGGAGGTGACTTCATGTTGAGTATCACAACCAATGTACGTAGTAAGAAAAGTAAACAACCATTACATTACATATGAAAATTTACAATTGTTTGAAAACAAAGTGTTACAAGTGTTATACATATGTATATATGAACAAAAGTAAAGACGTGTCTTCTACGTACTCCGTCTTCGCCAAAAGGATCGTTGGGTACCTGTCTAATGCGGACCTGAGAGTACAAGCAATTTGAAAATCAGCATAAAGCTGGTGAGTTCATAAGTGGTTTTGTTTTATGAAAATGAACGAGTTTCCTTTCGGTTTCTGAAAAAGTTACGAACCCAAGAAAATCCCATATTTTCTTATATGTAAAGTTTGGTTATCTGTTTTGTTACACAATTCTGGTTATGAACAACTGTTATCCCAGGAAAATCCCATATTTTCCTAAAAGTTGGTTACCAATCCGAAATGTAATGTAAAAGATGTATTCTGAAAACCTGGTTATCCTTGTGAAATGTATTAGTTTTAACACGTTTATAAAACTAATAAGTATAAAGTAAACTAGTTACTAAATTCATTATTACTAACAAGTAAATCTCTGTTATCCTAATTGCGAGTTCCATAACCATACGGTAGACTAGATATGGTAATAAGTAGTCCAAATCATTTTATGACTTTCGTCACCCTTGAACCTTTTGGTTCGGCTGTAGCTAGCAGCCAGGTGCGGGGTAGTCAGCCCCGTATAGATATATACACTCAAGTCACGCTCCCTATCTAAGAGATTCTGGTTACAGAAGTGGTCCTCCACTCGCGTATCTCTGTGGAGTGTTTCCGAGGACGTGTCTCCAATTTATAGGAATAACAAATTTACTAGTAATAATATAGAAAGATCCTGTTACAAACGGTGATCCTCCACTCGCGTATCTCTGTGAAGTGTTACCGAGGACATTTCAAGTTCTAAGTTTCAAGTTCAAAGTTCTAAGGTTAATGCTTTTAACTGTTATAATGTGGAAAACCATTTGTGAAATATAAAACATAACATTTTATAACATTTTTCACAAATTATATGATAACAAGTTTGGCAAGTTCAAACGGTTGTCTGTTACGATTTCCAGTGTTAAAAGCATACGAAATATGAAACATAATACATAAAATAAGTTTTGAGTACAAGAATTTCCTTGTACTTTGCTTGTATTCCCCCTGAAAACATTGAAAAACACTAAAAAAGAGTAGGGGTATGAACTCACCAGACGTGAAAACGTATCAGTTTGGATGCTAAGTGTCGGTTCAGGGCTTGATAACGCGCGAGGTTCCTATGTAATATGAAATGATATACAAATGTATCTAATTAGACTTTAAATCAACAATTAGATATGATTTTACACTCCAAGACGCGAAAACACTTCAAATCAAGTGTTTGGAGTGACCACTGGAAAATCGTTATTTGAAGTCAATTGACGAACAGATGATGAAAAATCGAACATATGGGTTTTGGTTTTGGATTCGTTAGTTTGGAATTGAAGGTTTGTGTTGATGCGAATGACGACAATTGTGTGGTTAATGGTCAAACAAGATTCGCATATGAGGGAATCAAAATCAAGTTCGCATCTGTGTCTTAAAATGGTTCACATATAAGGATGTGATATGGAGTTCGCATCTGGGTTTCAAAAACAGTTCGCATATAAGGTCAAGAATGTTCGCATTTGGTTAAATTGGGTTAAGATGCGGAGTATTCTCATCCATGGTTCGCATCCATGTTTCAGTCACGTGTAAAGAATTTGATTGAACCTGCGAAGTACTGTGAAACATTCATGGATTGGGGAAGAAAACACACAAGTTTCGAAATTAGTGCCTGATCTTTTCACGAAATTACAGTTTATACCCAACTTCGCAAATGGGTAATATAAGCTGAGAAATTGCAGAATTTTCAGTTATGGTCCCTGCAGTTTGTGCGAATTTACACTTTATGCCCGGGTTCGCAAATGGGCTAGAATTTCGCATATTTGACTGTTTTTGGCGCAATGGGTCCCTGCAAGTTTCAGAAAGTGACAATTTCTACCTGGATTTTGAAAAATCTTGCAACTTTCACTCAAAAAGTCAAAAAATTTCATAAATTGGAATTTTTTTGTGGCTTTTTCGTGATTGTTTTTCCGTTCAAGATTTTTGGTGATTCATTTTTGGTACACATCAAGGGGGAGTATCTTGAAGACTATTCCTCGGGCGCTTCTCATCCTTAGTGGGTTTTATAATCATTTTTTGATTATAAAAAAGGGGAGAATGATGGGTATTCGAAGCTTCTCGGGTTTGCCGAATATTCATTTGCGGATTTGAAGACCGGTGTTACTTCGAGGGGGAGTTTGGTCTTGATCGCGCTAGCTCGTTGGAGATTGTAGCCGGACATCCAATCCTAACTTTGAGGGGGAGAATGTTAGGGTGCAAAGTCACTCTTGGATGTAGTGTTTTAGGCTTTCCTCTTTGTATGTGTAAATGGGTTGAGTCTTTCCTATAAATAGGAAGTGAGTGACTCCCATTATGTAAGTGAATTCATTTGGAGTGTTAGAATAGAGAGAGAAACTTGTACAAACCCATTTATATATCCTTTCTAGATCTAATATGAGCTTACATAGAATTATTTACTCCTTGTGTTCTTGATTTTACATGATGATTCACTAGATCTTTCTAATTCCGCACATGCCATCATAATCAACACCACAACACCGGGTGACATCCACGGACGTATAGGGCTTAGACAATGTTTTCGTTCTTCAAGAGTAAACTCCTTATGGAGTTTTCGGCCCTAAGACCATGTCCACATGAGTTCATGGACGTGAACTCATGGATGATGGGTTTTAAGGTGCTCAAGGGTCAAATATCACTTAGGGAATGTTGCTATGATTTAATCTAAGGCACAGGAAGGAATTAAACCACCAAAGGAACCATCAAAGAGAGTTTACAGCTGTAAACTAGGAGTTTACGGCCGTAAGCTCCTGAGTACCCTTTCTTTATATGTTTTGGTGGCCTTAGATCAATCACATGTGATTCAAACTAATTTTACAAGCCTTAGAATGGATTTAGGGCATCATTTGGCTAATGTATAAGAGTTTACGGCCCAGGAATCTATCCTTGGGGGTTTTACGACCGTAAGCTCCTATGGGGGTGGTTTTCATCATGTTTAAGGCCCCTAAATCAATTGTGGTTGCTTATAGACTTTATTCCAATGCTTAGGACGTGTTTAAATGGCATTTTAACACCTTAAAAGGAGTTTACTACCATGATATGGAGTTTACGGCCCAAGCATGTTCTTGGGCAATAAACTTATGTTTACTCCCTAAATGTTGAGTTCAAGGTGTTCCAATTCCATTCCATTAAGTCCTTAAGTCATTTCTAAACTCCATGAGTGATTTGGGAGGGTTTTTGGGCTCCAAAACTCAATTTATATGTGTTCACGGCCCATGAGTGTTCCAGGGCCGTAAACACATGTTTATGGTCCTAAATCATACATTGAACACGGATTTGGAAGCTGAAAAGGTTATACTACGAGTTAGGATTGTTACCTTGATGATTTGAAGCTTGAATTTGATGATTTTGGACCAAGATTTGAGTTAGAGAGAGAGAGAGAGAGTAGTGAGAGAGGGTGCAAAAGCTTCAAATGAAGTCTTTTGAGCTTTAAATATGAGTCAAGTTTGGGACACGGTGGAATTCTACCCGATACCGACATTAGACGAGGCTTTTGGTCGCACTCGATTAAGTTGCCGTAACCCGATATGGTCGAAACTAAAAATTTACCAATTATTAATTTGGGGCGTTATCATGAGTTTTTAATGTGTTTGGACACCCATTAAGTCATAATAGAAGTCTCAAAATTAATGACTTAATTTAATAACGTAAACGGAAATTATTCGAAAACGAAGAATTTTATTGACGGAACGGGTTACAATAACGGAACAAACTTCGGGTTGTCACAATTTCTAACCTTACAAACATTTGATAAACTGTCATAGGCATAGTTATGTTCACTGCATTACAAAGTTTTTATAAACTATAATAGGTATAGTTTATGATCCATTTACCTTTCGAACTCATTACAAAAGCTTATTCATTAAGTGGGGTACAACTATAAAGTGCCGGGTTATTCATTAAGTGGGGTACAACTATAAATTGCCGGTTTATTCATTAAGTGGGGCACAACTATAAAGTGCCGGTTTATTCATTAAGTGAGACACAACTATAAAGTGCCGGGGTATTCATTAAGTGGGGTACAACTATAAAGTGCCGGGTTATTCATATAAATGGGGTACGGATACAAAGTACCGGGTTTATACAAAAAGGGGTACATTAGTAAGTACCGAGTTTTTCTTTCTATTAAACGAGTTTATGTCGATTTGAAATTGCAAGATTTATTTTAAGCATGGAAAAATACTTGTAAATTTCGGTTTTTGGATTAAAGACTTCATTTTACACTTCAAGGAAAATATTGGATTTTTCTTGGTAACACACAACTCATTATAAAGATTGGTTTCCAAACTCTTCGTCTAAAAAGCTTATGAACTCACCAACTTAATTGTTGACACTTTTTCAAAACTACTTGTATTCTCAGGAAATCAACGAAACCAAGTAACCACAATCTTTTGAGGATGGAATGCTACGGCGTTGAACAACAATTTTTATATCATGCTGTATTCAATCATTGAAATATGTAACACTTGAAACCATGTAATTCTTTTCTGATTATATTTATGATTGGTTGTATTTAATTTGAGCACTATTATACTCGTTGTTGTGATACTATACATGAAGTCCTCCACCCCCGGACGTTTCCGCCATCCTTGGTTTGGGGGTGTGACATTTACTACCACTAATAAACGTATCACTATCTGTAGTTATATGGAAACCATATAACTCAGTTTGCATTCTAATTCTAGTGGAACGCCTAGGAGGTAACGACTTGTCAATTGCTTCAACTGGAATTTCTTCCTCTGGTTGAACCCTAGCATCTTCAGAGGTTCCTTCAATGTTTGATTCTTTAATCTCCTCAAGATCAGTTGTACTCCCACTGTCCTCTGTGCATATGAGTTCTCTCTCTCTCTCTCTCTCTCTCTCTCTCTCTCTCTCTCTTTCTCACACTCTCTCTCAAGACTCTTACTCATGCTACAAAAATCACATTCTCAGTAGGTCTATAGAACAAATATCCAAAGGACTTTTGTTGATAGCCGATGAAAATTCATCTCTCACTTCGAGGTTCAAGTTTGTCATGAGTCCATCGTCTAATGAAATCTTCACAAATCCAAACCTTGATATGTGCTAACGAGGGAACCTTCCTTTTCCATATCTCATGTGTGACAACCCGAAAAACTCCTCACATGCATTCTTCAATTCTTTCCAATATTAGACTTATTTTACTATATAGTAGTACCCTTTAGAGTCTAATGAAGTGTTCTAAATGTGATATAATCAAGGTAGGAGTGTTAAAAAGGGTTAACTCGAAGTGTAGGAATCAAAAATCGGGCCAAACACTCCAACACATGGAGTGTGCGGCTACACACTTGAGTGTGTGGCCACTCACTCTTGTTTGCGGCCTCACACCCTCCCAACCGCACACTCCACCTATATATGCCACACTTAGATCATTCTTGAACCCTTCCTTCACTTCTTCAAGCATAGAACACGAAAATCCTCTCAAGTATCATCCATTCTCCTTGAAGATCTTCATAAAAGGTACCAAGAACACCAAGAACACCAAGATCTTCATCTGGCCGCACACATGGCAGCACACACCACCTGGCAGCACACATGGCCGCACACATGTGCTGCCAGCACACTAGGCCGCACACCTGGCCGCACACACACACATAGTGTGTATTTTGGCCATACACCCTCTTGTATAGCCTTATAAACCCTCATACAATCATATATGATTATAACACTTCATTATAAGTGTTTACTAGTCCCTAAGGTGGTCCCAAAATCATCAATTAGTTGTTCATAACACTAATTAAATCCATATATGTACCAATATATGCTAAATAGGATTCGCGCGTGTACTCAAGTCACCACTTGGCACCTAGCGTCTAATCCAACATTGTCATCAGAACTACTCACTACAGGTGAGTTCATACCCCTTTAATTAACCTTTGAAATACTTTTAAATGTTTTAAATACTTTTATATGGGGGGGGGGGATACAAGCTAAATACTTATAGTTATTACATCAATCACATGTGATTAATAACTAGAAAACCAATGATTTTATCACTGTTCAAACTGTTTATCAAACTGTTTCACTTCAAAATGTTTTACAAACTCTTTTACTTATCAAATACTTTTGTTTAAACTTTATTATACTTCTTATAAATTGCATGCCCATATATGCATAGATATATAACAAATGTTTAAAAGACTTAGGAAGGCCATCCGCCCTATTTCCTTTTCCTCGATTTGGATGTGGTCTGGTGGGATGTCGGGTAGCCGTCCGAGGGTCATTTCAATATTAATTATATATCATATGTGCATATATAGACATAAAAGTACTTCCATATTCATGCGTATCAGTTACATCATCAGTAAGTTACCATCGGGGTAACACAGGATCATACTTCTACAAATTCTAGATCAATGAGTCAGTTCATTCATGAGTCAATACTTATTAACTATGAGAACATATACATTGCATTACTATGAGAACATTTACAATCTATACTAGAAAGGGAACATACACAACTATACTAGTAAGAGAACATATACAACGATACTAGAACAAGTAACATTACATTACCTATACATGAATACGTTTACAATTGTGATCCACTGTATCGGGCATGCCTTAAATGTCATAGCCCGAGTTGTAACCAGAATCTATTGGAGGGAGAGTGTGAGTTTGCGTATAGATCTATACTGGATTGACTATCCTACACCTTGCTGCTAGCTACAGACGGACCTGCAGGTCTGCGGGTGCCAAACGTCATACCTTTTTACGACCTACATTTGTCGTTGTTACTCAGTCTATAGTATGGTACAATTAATCACATAATACCTTAATATAAATCCGGTTTAAGGTAGTTAGTACAGCAATAGTTCCTATAATACAACACTATAGTACTACATTAATTTACCCATTACATACATTTAGTGATTATTTCACTTAAACATTAATGTACAAACTACATTTTGTTAATGATAGTTACACTTGGGAAATTACACACTTTTACAACAAACGAGCATACAAACCAATTAATCCTTGGTAGAAGGCTACTTTAATAAGAAAATATAGGTTTTTCTGAGAGATTCAAACTTTTACAAACACTTACATACATTTTACAAACTTACACTTGAGACATGTTCAAACGTTTTGATAACAAACACCGACACTAAAATACTTATGAACTCACCAGCTTAATGCTGATACTCGCTTTCAAAATAACTTGTATTCTCAGGTCATCAGTAGACAGGTACCAAGACCAGCTTTTGAGAAGATGGAGCGCATCCAAGACTCATCTTATTATTTTGATTTACATTATATTTTTGGTGTCTAAAACTGTACAGAACATGCTTGTATTAAAATTATATATTTAATGCAATGGATGATGTTGTATGCTTGTTTACTACTACTGTGTTGTGATACATTACATGACGTCCTCCGCCCCAGAATGTTTCCGCCTTTCTCGGTTTTGGGGTGTGACAGATTGGTATCAGAGCATTGTTTATAGTGAATTAAGTATATCAACCCATAAAAGATATACTAAACTATAAACCCATTATGGATTAAAGCACTCTGACTAGGAATCTATATATTAAATACTAAAATATTTAATTAAGTATACTAGGCTTCATTCATACTAAAATCAGTGTCCCAACGACAAGAACAAAAGTATTACGATTGTTAAATATCACATGTGTGCTCGGGGATGTATGGTCAGTCTTGGGAATGGCATAGCCTGATCAACTATGCTGGTCCGAGGAGTGATTAGCATATGCCCTAGAATGGTTGTGATATGTTAACAAGTCTAAACACTTACCAACAATACCACAAAAAGATAAGTAGAATCTAAACTTAAGATACTATAGGTGTATTTTGTACTACTGACTACGCATATACTATATTCTCATACTTCTCTTCTCGCATAGATATCATGGCTGGATTTCATCACGGCGACCCGTACTTTCCAGATGAAGGCAATGCAGGGTGGATCGAAGAAGAAGAGCCTGAAGATGAGCATCCAATCCCTTTGGATGATCACCTTGCAGAAGGCTTTTCTGATGGATCCGACTCCGAGTCTGAAGTCAACAACCTACCGCTAGTAGGTCAAGCCCCAAACAACGATCCCCGACCAACATTTCCAGGTCCCACTCCCTTGTGGGTAAACAACTTGAATCGCTGGAGCGACGAACAGGGTCAACCCTTACCTTACTTTGGGGACCGAAGCTTTTACAACGTTAGCGAAGGTAGTTCTGCGGATAGAGCTCTGCCCGTCATGGTCCGTAGAATTGCTCGAAACGTTGAACAAGGTCGAGCAGCCATCGACCGAGTCATGGAAATTGATGCCAACTCAAGCGTTAATACCGTCTGCATTCGACATCTGGAAGAAGCACTCGAAAGGACGAGGAGATCCAATGACGCACTGCGACATCAATTGACCACCGAAATCGCAGAACTTTGAGTTCGCCAAAGAGCTCACGAACGACACCTCTGAGAAGTGGTTCGGCAACTGGCAGATATGAGGATTCGCACTAGGAGTTCCCGTCGTCGTTAGAAGATGTCTAGTACATCTTTGTCTTATGATTAAGGAATAGCCTTTAGTATCCGGGATTTTGGTAACGTTTGTCTGTAAAATATTCCTAACTCTCAGTACGCTAACTAGGAGTCTAGTAACTGTCAAACTTTTCCGTATGGTATGATGTAAGACCTACTGTTATGTCGATTTTTCCCTGAACACATTACATCAATAATACCAGTAATATTGACAGCTAACTAACCTATGAGAAAATCTTTACACTTGCGTTTTCCTACTATTCTTCCCTATTATGACTTCAATTCGTACACTCATTCAACTGTTGGACTATGGCTACTTAGTCCATGTGCCACTCTCAACTTTCTTACAATTGATTCTTACCATTGTATCTGTCTTTATAAACTACAGCTGAAAGATGCC
Source organism: Lactuca serriola (assembly GCF_051521515.1). Lineage (NCBI taxonomy): Eukaryota > Viridiplantae > Streptophyta > Magnoliopsida > Asterales > Asteraceae > Lactuca > Lactuca serriola. The sequence goes on from NC_136411.1 coordinate 238,204,893, forward strand.
TCCTCGTAAATCTCCCCGGAATAACCCTGCACCTCCTCCTCCTCCGGTCATAGATACTGCGGCTCTGAACGCTGCAGTAGCTGCGGCAGTGGCAACTGCCATGGCCCAATACCACTCAACTAACAATAGACAAGGTGGAACCCCTGTTGAATCCACTCATGCTGAGATCCATGTGCGTACAAAAGAATGCTCCTACAAGGATTTCACCAACTGTAAGCCGAAGTCCTTTTATGGAACCGGCGGAGTCATTGCCCTCTCGCAATGGTTCGAGAAGAGTGAATCGGTCTTCGAAATATGTTCATGCCCTGCTACGTGCAAAGTCAAATATGCCGCATGCACCTTTGAAGGAAAAGCCCTAACGTGGTGGAACGGCCACGTTAAAGCTCTAACTCTCGTTGTAGCCAACGACATGGGCTGGGAAACAATGAAAGACCTCATGATTGAGGAGTACTGCCCGAGGGGCGAAATCCAGAAATTAGAGCAAGAACTATGGGGCCTAACCATGAAGGGCTCAAACATAGTCGCTCATACCGCCAGGTTCAGTGAACTGGTGGCTCTCTGCCCCAATATGGTTCCCACTGAAGGGAAAAAGATCGAAAGGTACATCTGGGGGCTGGTGCCTCCGTATCAAGGAAATGTTCTATCATCAAACCCTACTACTTTCGACAGTGCCAAACGACTGGCACATCGACTCATCGATCATGGAATCCAATCCCCAACAGCAACAACAACTCAAACCGTCTCAGAACCCTCCAAACCCGCTGACTCTAAGCGGAAGTTCTGGGATGACAAGAAGAAGCAGCGAGCTGCCAAAAAGCAACAAATTGTGGCTGTACATGCCGCAATAACCCCTACTGCTGCTACTGCTCCGGTGAAGCAGTATGCTGGAAGTCTGCCTAAGTGCAACAAATGCAACTTCCACCACAACGGCCCCTGCTGTGAAATGCAGTGTTCTAACTGCAACAAGAAAGGACACACTGTCCGTTTCTATAGGTCTCTGGCAAGACCGATCGCTCAATTCCCTGGCTCAGGCGCGAGCCCAACCTGCTATGAATGTGGTGAGGCAGGCCACTACAAGAGGGATTGTTCCAAAGCAAAGAATGCAGGTGGATCGGGGAGAGTACTGGCAATAAGCCATGGGGAAGCAGTTGCTGACCCGACGGTGGTGATTGGTACGTTCCTTCTCGATAACTCCTATGCATGCATTCTGTTCGATAGTGGAGCGGAGCGAAGCTTCGTGAACCATAACTTTGCTCACATGCTTAAACATCAACCACACGCACTTAAAGAACAATTCACGGTAGAAATGGCAAATGGGAAAACTGAAAGCACCAAGAGCATATACTTAGGTTGTACCTTAACTTTAGATAACCATTCATTTCCAATCGACCTCATGCCGGTCTCCATTAAAAGTTTTGACGTTATCATCAGCATGGATTGGTTGAGTCTTCATCGTGCCGACATCATGTGCTTCGAGAAAGCAATCCGTCTAAATCTCCCGTCTAATGAAACTCTTATAGTCTACGGCGATAAACCCATTACAAGTCTTCGTATAATATCAAGTATTCAAGAACAGAAGTATCTCTGTAAAGAATACCATGCATTCCTTGCTCACGTTGTCGATACGAGCCTCGAAACGAAAGAACTAAAGAACATTTTAGTAGTGAGTGACTTCCCCGACATTTTCCGAGAAGAACTACCAGGTTTACCTCCGCAAAGACAGGTCGAGTTCAGAATCGACCTAATTCCAGGAGCTACCCCTGTAGCTAAGTCGCCATACCGATTAGCACCAGCTGAGATGTAGGAATTATCTGGTTAACTTAACGAACTGCTCAGTAAGGGCTTCATAAGACCAAGCTTCTCGCCTTGGGGAGCACCAGTCTTGTTTGTTAAGAAGAAAGATCAGCAAGGGATTCATAAGACCAAGCTTCTCGCCTTGGGGAGCACCAGTCTTGTTTGTTAAGAAGAAAGACGGATCATTCCGTATGTGTATCGACTACAGGGAACTCAACAAACTGACGGTCAAAAATCGTTATCCTCTGCCTCGCATAGACGATCTATTTGACCAACTGCAAGGGGCGAGCTATTTCTCCAAAATTGACCTGAGATCCGGATATCACCAGTTACGAGTGCTAGAGGAAGATGTTCCGAAGACAGCCTTCCGGACTCGTTACGGACACTACGAGTTCGTGGTGATGCCATTCGGATTGACCAATGCGCCCTCAGTTTTCATGGATCTGATAAATCGAGTATGCCGACCTTACTTGGATCAGTTCGTCATCGTTTTCATTGACGACATCCTGATCTACTCCCGGAGTAAAGAAGAGCATGGCAATCACCTACGACAAGTTTTAAGAACTTTACGAACGGTGAAGCTCTATGCGAAGTTCTCGAAATGTGAATTTTGGATCCGAAGAGTCGAATTCTTAGGACACGTGGTAAGTGAAGAGGGAATCCACGTGGATCCATCCAACATTAAGGCTATTGAGAACTGGTCAGCACCAAAGATGCCTACAGAAAATTTTCAATTTCTAGGTCTTGCTGGCTACTACCGCAGATTCATACAAAACTTCTCCAGTATTGCGAAACCTCTTACAACACTGACCCAGAAGCGCGTGGCCTTCGACTGAGAAGAGAAACAAGAGAGAGCATTTCAGATGCTCAAACGAGCATTGTGCACCGCACCAATACTATCCCTACCCGAAGGGATAGAAGACTTCGTGGTCTATTACGATGCGTCAAACCAAGGGCTCGGTTGTGTCCTAATGCAACGGGGTAAGGTCATCGCCTACGCCTCGAGATAGCTGAAGACGCACAAAGTCAACTACACCACTCATGATCTTGAGTTGGGGGCAGTTGTGTTTGCCCTGAAGATCTAGAGACATTACTTGTACGGCACAAAAAGCACTATTTTTACCGACCACAAGAGTTTACAACACATATTCGATCAGAAGGAGCTCAACATGAGACAACGACGGTGGGTCGAGCTACTCAGTGACTACGAATGCGACATTCGTTATCATCTGGATAAAGCCAACGTAGTAGCAGACGCCCTAAGTCGGAAGGAATATTCTGGTCGAAGAGTCAAGTCGTTGACAATGACTATCCATTCGCACTTGTCTAAACAAATTCAGGCGGCTCAACTTGAAGCTATGAAACCTGAACATGTGGCGAATGAATCCCTCAGAGGAATGGATAAGAACTTAGAAGCCAAGGGTGGCGGAGCCCTATATTTCATGAACCGGATCTGGACCCCGAAGCGCGGTGGTTTCCGAGACTTGGTCATGACCGAGGCGCACAACACTCGGTATTCCGTCCACCCAGGTTCAGATAAGATGTATATGGATCTTAAAAAGCTATACTGGTGGCCTAATATGAAAGCAGAGATTGCTACCTTCGTAAGTAAATGCCTTACTTGCGCAAAGGTCAAGGTCGAGTACCAGAAACCCTCCGGTTTACTACAACAACCAGAAATCCTAGAATGGAAGTGGGAGCGGATCACTATGGATTTCATAACCAAGTTTCCCAAAACAACGGGTGGACTTGATACCATATGGGTCATCGTTGATAGATTGACAAAGTCTGCACACTTCCTGCCTATCAAAGAAACCGATAAGATGGAGAAACTTACGAGAACGTACATTAGGGAAATCGTCCGACTACATGGTGTTCCTATATCCATTATCTCCGATAGAGATAGTAGGTTCACCTCAATATTCTGGCAGTCGTGGCAACATTCCCTAGGAACAAGGCTAGACATGAGCACAGCCTACCATCCACAGACCGACGGACAAAGTGAGAGGACCATCCAAACACTGGAAGATATGTTGAGAGCCTGTGTGATTGACTTCGGAAAGGCATGGGATACTCATTTACCCCTTGTCGAGTTTTCCTATAATAACAGTTATCACACGAGCATCAAGGCTGCTCCATTTGAAGCCCTCTACGGCTGAAAGTGCAGATCCCCTCTGTGCTGGGCTGAGGTGGGTGATACCCAATTAGCTAAGGGTCAAGCTTCTGACAGTACTCTCATCGGTCCGGAGATCATTCGGGAAACGACAGAGAAAATCGTTCAGATTCGTGAACGATTAAAAGCCTCTAGAGACCGACAGAAGAGCTACGCTGATAAAAGAAGAAAACCTTTGGAATTTCAGGTGGGAGACAGAGTCCTTCTCAAAGTCTCACCCTGGAAGGACTTGATATGCTTTGGAAAGCGTGGAAAGCTAAATCCAAGGTACATTGGGCCTTTCGAGATTCTCGCAAGAATCGGCCCAGTGGCTTACAAACTCAATCTACCGAACGAACTTCGTAACATACATTCTACATTCCACATTTCCAATTTGAAAAAGTGTCTATCCGACGAGACTCTTGTAATCCCACTCGATGAGATCGAGATCAACGAGAGCCTCAACTTCGTGGAAGAACCTGTGGAAGTCATGGACCGTGAGGTCAAGCAGACGAAGCAAAGCCGTATCCCGATTGTGAAGATTTGCTGGAACGCCAAGTGCGGGCCAAAATTCACTTGGGAACGAGAGGATCAGATGAAACTGAAATATCGTCATCTTTTTACTTAGTTATTTGTAATAATCTAGTAACTAAACTCAAATTTCGGGACGAAATTCCCTTAACAGGGGGATGATGTGACAACCCGAAAAACTCCTCACATGCATTCTTCAATTCTTTCCAATATTAGACTTATTTTACTATATAGTAGTACCCTTTAGAGTCTAATGAAGTGTTCTAAATGTGATATAATCAAGGTAGGAGTGTTAAAAAGGGTTAACTCGAAGTGTAGGAATCAAAAATCGGGCCAAACACTCCAACACATGGAGTGTGCGGCTACACACTTGAGTGTGTGGCCACTCACTCTTGTTTGCGGCCTCACACCCTCCCAACCGCACACTCCACCTATATATGCCACACTTAGATCATTCTTGAACCCTTCCTTCACTTCTTCAAGCATAGAACACGAAAATCCTCTCAAGTATCATCCATTCTCCTTGAAGATCTTCATAAAAGGTACCAAGAACACCAAGAACACCAAGATCTTCATCTGGCCGCACACATGGCAGCACACACCACCTGGCAGCACACATGGCCGCACACATGTGCTGGCAGCACACTAGGCCGCACACCTGGCCGCACACACACACATAGTGTGTATTTTGGCCATACACCCTCTTGTATAGCCTTATAAACCCTCATACAATCATATATGATTATAACACTTCATTATAAGTGTTTACTAGTCCCTAAGGTGGTCCCAAAATCATCAATTAGTTGTTCATAACACTAATTAAATCCATATATGTACCAATATATGCTAAATAGGATTCGCGCGTGTACTCAAGTCACCACTTGGCACCTAGCGTCTAATCCAACATTGTCATCAGAACTACTCACTACAGGTGAGTTCATACCCCTTTAATTAACCTTTGAAATACTTTTAAATGTTTTAAATACTTTTATATGGGGGGGGGGATACAAGCTAAATACTTATAGTTATTACATCAATCACATGTGATTAATAACTAGAAAACCAATGATTTTATCACTGTTCAAACTGTTTATCAAACTGTTTCACTTCAAAATGTTTTACAAACTCTTTTACTTATCAAATACTTTTGTTTAAACTTTATTATACTTCTTATAAATTGCATGCCCATATATGCATAGATATATAACAAATGTTTAAAAGACTTAGGAAGGCCATCCGCCCTATTTCCTTTTCCTCGATTTGGATGTGGTCTGGTGGGATGTCGGGTAGCCGTCCGAGGGTCATTTCAATATTAATTATATATCATATGTGCATATATAGACATAAAAGTACTTCCATATTCATGCGTATCAGTTACATCATCAGTAAGTTACCATCGGGGTAACACAGGATCATACTTCTACAAATTCTAGATCAATGAGTCAGTTCATTCATGAGTCAATACTTATTAACTATGAGAACATATACATTGCATTACTATGAGAACATTTACAATCTATACTAGAAAGGGAACATACACAACTATACTAGTAAGAGAACATATACAACGATACTAGAACAAGTAACATTACATTACCTATACATGAATACGTTTACAATTGTGATCCACTGTATCGGGCATGCCTTAAATGTCATAGCCCGAGTTGTAACCAGAATCTATTGGAGGGAGAGTGTGAGTTTGCGTATAGATCTATACTGGATTGACTATCCTACACCTTGCTGCTAGCTACAGACGGACCTGCAGGTCTGCGGGTGCCAAACGTCATACCTTTTTACGACCTACATTTGTCGTTGTTACTCAGTCGATAGTATGGTACAATTAATCACATAATACCTTAATATAAATCCGGTTTAAGGTAGTTAGTACAGCAGTAGTTCCTATAATACAACACTATAGTACTACATTAATTTACCCATTACATACATTTAGTGATTATTTCACTTAAACATTAATGTACAAACTACATTTTGTTAATGATAGTTACACTTGAGAAATTACACACTTTTACAACAAACGAGCATACAAACCAATTAATCCTTGGTAGAAGGCTACTTTAATAAGAAAATATAGGTTTTTCTGAGAGATTCAAACTTTTACAAACACTTACATACATTTTACAAACTTACACTTGAGACATGTTCAAACGTTTTGATAACAAACACCGACACTAAAATACTTATGAACTCACCAGCTTAATGCTGATACTCGCTTTCAAAATAACTTGTATTCTCAGGTCATCAGTAGACAGGTACCGAGACCAGCTTTTGAGAAGATGGAGCGCATCCAAGACTCATCTTATTATTTTGATTTACATTATATTTTTGGTGTCTAAAACTGTACAGAACATGCTTGTATTAAAATTATATATTTAATGCAATGGATGATGTTGTATGCTTGTTTACTACTACTGTGTTGTGATACATCACATGACGTCCTCAGCCCCAGAACGTTTCCGCCGTTCTCGGTTTTGGGGTGTGACATCATGAGGTGTTTTGGCAAACCTTCTTAGTTGGGAAAAGATTAAGAATGTCGGTGGCAGTCTCTAAGGCATACCCCCAGAATGAAATTGGAAGAGAAGCTCAGCTCATCATGGAACAAACCATGTATAAGAAGTTTCACCTGCATCTCTCAGCCAAACCATTAAGTTGTGGTGTTCTAGGAGTTTTCAATTGTGAAAATATTCCATATTCCTTGAGGTAGTCGTGGAACTTGATACTAAGATACTCACCGCTTCTATCAGATCTAAGCATCTTTATATTCCTACCTAGTTGATTCTCGACTTCATGTTTAAACTCCTTGAACTTTTCAAAGGTTTCTGACTTATGCTTGATTAAGTAGAGATAACCATATCTAATATATTCATTAGTAAAAGTCACATAGGACTGATTAGCATCCCTTTTCGTGGATATGAAGGGCCCACACACATCTCAGTGTATGAGGTCAAAAAAACCTTCACCTCTTTCACAAGAACCAATGAAAGGTGATTTTGTCATCTTATCCAAAAGATAAGATTCACATTCATCATCCGACCTTAGGTCAAATGATTCCAACACTCCATCCTTTTGGAGTTGGGCGATGTGTTTCTTGTTATTGTGTCTAAGACAGCAATGCCACAAGCATGCTTTGTCTATACCATTAGACGAATCAATTTGAAATACATTATTGCCTAAATTGTCTACACACATCACAATTTCATACACAATATCACAAGGTAAAGCCTAAAAATAAAAATAATACCATTTTTATAATAAGAAATAGAAGCACTCTCATCATTAAAAGAATATCTAAAACCTTGTTTAAACAATGCATGAAAGAAAATAATGTTTCGTTTCATTTCTGACGAGTAACAATAATTTAATAAATCTAAACTAACTCCATCACCAAGCACTAGAGTATAAACTCCAATCTTGGTGACAAGTGAAGATCGCCTATTCCCTATGATCAAGTTTATTCTACTATGATCCACGTCCTCACTTCTTCTTATCCCCTGCAAATCAGAACAAATGTGAATTCCACATTCTATATCAAGGACCCAAGAACGAGAAGATGATAATGTGAATTCCATATTATGTATGTATGATCATATGCTTATAAGATAAACGTTTAAAGTCATGTATCAGAGCATACATGTATATACAGAGTGTGTATGCTTAGGTGAAAGAAAGGTATTCGTTGAATACCTAAGATGTGAAAAAAGAAATAGAATATGATTATATGTATTATAATCGTACAAAAGAGTATGTCAGCATGTGTAGATGCTAATGGTATTATGAGTAATACCTGCTAGTTGTAGATGAGAAAAGAATAGGATTATATGTATTATAATTCTATGTATGTGGATATGTATGTCTAAACATTAATGGTATTCCGTAGAATATATATATATATATATATATATATATATATATATATATATATATGTTAATGATTAGCTACTTAATGAGTTAAGTACTAGATGTGTATAAAAATCTCTTGAGTTCTTTGTCTGCATATATATACAGTCTCCATGAGAAGTTAATAAAACTACTCCTAATCTAAGTATCAGCCTCATCTCATACTCTATACATGCTCTATCTTCTCTTTCTTTACCTCTCTCATAGTCTACTCACTTCTTCTTACTTTTATCTTTCTCCTTACTCTATCAAATCTCATTTTTCTCTACTTTTTCGTCCCTCTATAGATGCTCGTCTAGCACCCACATTCTTCTCTTTCTCATCCGTTACTCTTTCAAGTACAAGACTGTATATATGTACAGACAAAGAACTCAAGAGTATGATTTTAGTAGAATGATCAACCAAAAGGGTTTAGGTCTAGCATATGGAGAATAAAAAAAATAATGGTAATTTTGTTGAATCATAAGAGAATGGGCTCTCTAGTTAAAGAGATGCCAAATGTATGTATAAATAATGATACTTTGGTATCATGAAAGAAAGTTGTTTTAAAGATGACGTGTCCCAGTAAGTGGACAATAGATAGAGTACATGTCCCAAAAAATTAGAGTTAATAGAGACTTGTAGAGAATAGGGATACAAAGAGGTACAAAAAGTGATAAAGATGGGAGTGTGAAGACAGAGTGACAAGGAAGGGTATAGAAAGAGTAAATAGGGTTGGTATACCCAGAGAAAGAAAAGAAAGATAAATTGAGTCTATCTTAGAAATACCCTCAAGTCAAAGATTCAAAGAAAATTATTGATCAGTACAAGAGTAGATTTACATTGCTTGTGAGCAAGTGGCTATATAGAGAGGAAAGTCGATTGTTAATTGGAAAATGTATAAGATATGTAGGGTTGATTTTACACCATGTAATTTTTGTTATAGTGATAAAACTGACCAGAGATAGATTAGAAGAGGAATGATAATTATGTGTAGATGGAGAAAAAGTGGCACAACAAGATTCATTGTTGACATTTAAGAGAATTTAGGTTGGAATATTCCATTGTTGTTGTATTAAGAGCTAAGGAACAAGAGAGGGTATGTCAACACTTATGAGGAAGTAAGAGATAGAGAGTATGAAAATTAAGAGGACACTTTGTTATTATGTCCACAATAAAGGAAGAAAAGTAGTTAAAACTATTAGGGTGAGAAGAGGTAGACCCATAAGAATGTGTAGATGTATGTATGTTATGTAATAGCTTACTTGTTAGTAACTGTTAAAGAAAGAATAAAGATGGAAACTTATGTGTAATAAGGGATGGATAGAGAAACATTGTGAAGTTAGATAGAATAGTGAGAAAATAGTAGACTCGTGAGAAGAGTTTAAGGCTGGGTGTAGAGACCCGGTAAATAATAGATTTACCAAGTGTCATATATATATATATATATATATATATATATATATATATATATATATATATATATATATATGAGAAGTTAGAAAACATTAGGAGTGTGTGACTTCCTATTGTAAGAAAAGGGCATGCATGTAAAAATACATCTTTTTAATGTATTAAGTATAGAGTAGGTAAGAAGAAGAGAGGAAGTCACAGCAGCTGAGGACTAAGGAAGGTGGATACCTAAGAAATTTTCATGTTGGAATTGATGGGTTTGGGGCATAACATCCATCCTATGGTGTACATGCAAACCCTAAAGCTTTGGATCTGGTTTGTCTAATGAACATGCAATAATCATCCAAAGCTCATAAACCCTAGATTTAGCATACACTAACCGAATTAACATATGAATTAAAGTTTAGATATTACCTTGATTGTTATGTAGAAATAACAATCACAAATCTCCTTGATCTTGAATCTTGAAAGCTTAGTGCCTCAAATGTTGCACCTCTAATGGAGTCACAAACACCATAAGCAACAAGATGAACAAGGAGAGAGGAAGGAGGCTCCAAAAACTTCCTAGGGTTTCTCTTGGAAGGTTAGGGACGTTTTTGGCTTACCAAGGGTTCCTTTTTGTCACACCCCAAAACCGGAACAACGGAATCGTTCTGGGGTGGAGGACGTCATGTACAGTATCATAACAATGCAATATAGTAAATCAAGCAACAACATCCATTGAATTAAATAGTATAGTTAATACAAGTGTTCTTTGTAAACTTTAAATGACACCAAAAATGAATGTATATCATATGAACAAAAGTAAAGACGTGTCTTCAACGTACTCCGTCTTCACCAAAAGGATCGCTGGTACCTGTCTAATGTGGACCTGAGAATACAAGCACTTTGAAAATCAGCATAAAGCTGGTGAGTTCATAAGTGTTTTGTTTCTGAAAATGAACATGTTTCCTTTAATTTTCCAAAAATGTATGTTATCCAAGAAAATCCCATAATTTTCTTATAAGTATAGTTTAGTTATCTATTTATTATACGATCTGATTATGTACAGTTCAATTATCCCAAGAAAAACCCTTATTTTCCTAAAAGTAAAGTTTAGTTAAATACCACAGTGTATAGTTTAATACATAAAACTATATATTGAAAACCACTGGGAATTACCATCCAGTACAACAGTAGATATTTTTTTATACATAGAAATATTGATTGAAAACCATGGGAATACCATCCCGTACTAGATATAAAATCAAATCCGTGAATAAACTTATATTAATACGTATTGTGAGTCGGGTAACGATGCTGATGCGACACCGAGACCTCCTTGACGTTCGTCAGACGTCGGACGATATCCAGAATTTGTCACCCCAGGCGTGCCCGCCTAACTGTAGTTAGCAATTTAGGTGTGGGATTGTCAGTCCCGAATAGATCTATTCACAAATTCCACGCCCTCCCTCCAGGAGACTCTGGTTACACTTCCGGGGAGGATTTACTGATAACCCAAAGGGTAATGACGAATCTCACAAGCTAGTACTAAATTATTCACGGTGTTTTCAGACGATATCAAACATACTAATCGTTTTGAAACATAATACAGTGAAAACAGTTAAATACCATGGAATTATCTGGCAATATACTCTAACTTAAACAGAGATAAACTGAATCAGACATAGTTTATCTAATAACTTTACATAAATCTGTGCTCGTTAAATAAGAACTAAAGATCCCAAATTATTCCTAATATAATTTGATTGATGTGATTGTTTCCTCTACTGAAATCCATGTACTTATAATCGATAAAACATCCCTTATGCTCAACATAATACATAAGGGGTAAAGATATCTAAAGTTAGCTAGATATTTATAGAAATACATCAGTTTTAAGTTTTGAAAACATTTATAGTTTGCTTGTATTCCCCCCCTGAAAACATTGAAAAACACGGAAAAAGTGTAGGGGTATGAACTCACCAGTCGAGGAACGTATCGTCTAGGAAGTTAAGTGTCAGATTGGGGCTTGATAACGCGTGAGGTTCCTATGTAATATGAAATGATACATAATTGTATCTAATTGGACATCAAACCACTAATTAGATAAGAGTAAACACTTCTAGACGCGAAAACACTTCAATTCAAGTGTTTGGAGTGACTCGGGTAGCATCTATGGATGAGTATGGCTTGGATATGGAGTTTACTCTTCAAGAGTAAACTCCTTAGGGAGTTTATAGCCCTAAGACCAGGTCCACATGAGTTCACGGCCGTGAACGCATGGATGATGGGTTTTAAGTTGTTCAAGGGTCAAATATCACATGGGAACTGTTGTTAGGATTTAATCTAAGGCATTGGAATGGATTAAACCACCAAGGACATTATCAAATGGAGTTTACGGCTGTAAACTAGGAGTTTACGGTCGTAAGCTCCTATGTGACTATTCCTTACATGATTTGGTGGCCCTTGATCAATCACATGTGATTCAAACCAATTTTACAAGCCTTAGAATGAATTTAGGGCATAATTTGACTTGTTTATGTGAGTTTACGGCCCAGGAACCCATTCTTGGGGGGTTTACGGCCGTAAGATCCTAAAGGGAAGGTTTACATCATGTTTATGGCTCCTAAATCAATTGTGGTTGGTTCTAGACTTTAATCCAAGGATATTGGTGTGTTTAAGTGGCATTAAAACACTTGAATTTGAGTTTACTCCCCATGAATACGAGTTTATGGCCCAAGCATGTTCTTGGGCAGTAAAATCATGTTTACTCCTCAAAAGTTAAGTTCAAGGTGTTGTAAGTCCATTCCATGAAGCCATTTAGCCATATCTAAGCTCTAAAGGTGGATTGGAAGGGTTTTAAGGCTCAAAAACCCCTTTTATGTGTGTTTACGACCCAAGCATGTTCCAGGGCCGTAAACATGTGAAAATGGTCCTTTTTCAAAGATTAAGCACGAATTTGAAAGCTAAGGATGCTATTTTAGGAGTTAGAGGAGTTACCTTCATGATTTGAAGCCTTAATTTGATGATTTTGGACCTTAAGTTTGGATTGAGGAGAGAGGTTAGAGCGAGAGTAGTGAGAGAGTGAAAAAGCTTCAAATGGAAGCTTAATCCACTTTAGATATGATCCAACTCTCGGACACGATGGAATTCTACCCGATACCGACGTTAGACGTGGCTTTTGGTCGCACCCGATTAAGTTTCCGTAACCCGATATGGTCGATTCTAAAAATATTCTGATTACTAGAATGGGGTGTTAATATGAGTTCTAAATGCGTTAGGACACCCATTAAGTCATAATAGAAGTCCCACATTTATGACTTAATTTAATGACGTAAACGGAAACGAACTTGAAAATGACGAATGTATTAACGGAAAGGGTTACAAATAATGGAACGAACAGATGCAGATACTTTTGTTTCATCGGATATTCACGCTTTCAAGTGAACTCGGGTCCCCGCTTGGCATTCCTGCGAACCTTCACTATCGGGATGCGGCTTTGCTTTGTGCGTTTAATCCCTCGATCTATGGTTTCGATTGGTTCTCTCTTGAAGTTCAGGTTTTCGTTGATCTCGGTTTCATCAAGGGATTACTAGGGTTCCATCGGGTAGGCACTTCTTAAGAATAGAGACGTGGAATACAAGATGGATGCTGCTAAGTTTTGAAGGTAGTCGGAGTTAGTAGGCTAAGGAATCGATCCTAACGAGGATCTCGGAAGGCCCTATGTACCTTGGGTTAAGTTTTTCTGCGCTTCCAAAGTGTACCATGTCCTTCCAGGGCGAGACTTTCTTTAGGACACGGTTTCCAATCTAGAATTCTAAGGGTTTTCGTAGTTTATCGGCGTACACTTCTGTCTGTCTCGTGACGCTTCTCAGTCGATCTCGGATCTGGATGATTTTCTCTGTGGTTTCGTGGATGATTTCAGGACCGGTGAGAGCACTGTCGGGGAATCGCCTCTTGGCTAGCTGCATGTCCCCTACCTCGGTCCAGCACAGAGGGGATCTGCACTTGCGACCGTAGAGGGCCTCGAATGAAATTTTGTCGAAAAGATTATCTATTCGAGGAAGAGGATATCAATCTTTGACGGTAAACTTGTTCAACTTGGGGTAGTCTATACACATCTGAAAGGATTTATCTTTCTTCTTCGCAATAATACCAAGACTCCCCAGGGTGAGGAACTCGGTCTGATGAATCCTTTATTGAGTAGCTGATTAAGCTGACTGGAAAACTCCGGCATTACTGCTGGCGCTAATCGATACAGGGGCTTGGCTACAAGGGTAGCTCCAGGAATTAGGTCGATGTGAAACTCGACTCAATGCTCGGGAGGAATTCCTAGAAGCTCTTCGGAAAAGACTCCAGGAAAGTTGCAGTGTTCGGGGATGCAACTTCCTGTTTCTCGATGGTCACATAGGCTAGGAATTTATGGCATTCCCTTCTGGGAAGCCTTGTGAACTTTGATGCAGGAAATGATATGAAGATTCGAGCTAAACTTATCGCCATAGATCGTGAGAGTCTGATCAGAGGGAAGGTTGAGACGGATGGCTTTTTCGTAATAAAGGATATCCGCATGATTGGAACTCAACCAATCAATGCCAATGATAACATCAAAGCTTTCTATGGGAATTGGCATTAGGTTGACGGAAAAAGAAAGATCGTTCGAGGTAAGGGTACAACCTATGAATCTATCGTTAACGTCCTCTTTCTCGTTGATAGGCATCTTAACGGTAGACATTTCGGTTACTAATGAAGGATTAAGGTTAAGGTGATGTTTGATTGAATAGAGAACAAATTCTCTTTCAACAATATAATCGAAAAGGATTGTAAGTATAAGGGCCGTCGAGGAAGAATATACCTATGGCAACGGTGAGATTGGCAGCTGCCTCATCTTGTCCTATAGCTCGGACTCTTCCAGTGTTGCCAGTTGCTGCTGCTTTGGGGCAGTTCCTCTTGAAGTGCCCAACTTCACCATAATTATAGCAGGCCTGACCGATACCCGCTCCGGAAGATTGATTTGTTGATTGGGCTGGTTTTCTGCAGCTTCGAGCAATGTGGCCCTTCTTGCCACAGTTGTTGCAGAGACGTTCACGACATGGCCCGGGAGTACGGTGATGGTAGCTGCACTTGTTGCACCAAGGAAAGGTACCGGTATATCCGCTGGTAGGAGTATGAACAGTGGATCCAACAGCAGAAACATCAGCAGGGGCAGTAACAGCGTGGACTGCTACCGTTTGCTGTTTCTTTGAGGATCCTTGTGTACTTTGGGCCTTTCGCTTGTTCCAGAATTTCTTTGTTACTTCCACCAGTACTCTTAACCAGCTCAGGAGTGATGGTCTCCTAATCAGGGTTATCTTCGTGATCAATCAGGGTTTGCGCCAGACATTTGGCACTGTCATAGGTGTCTGGCTTTGCAGCCAAGACATTTCCTTTGGTTGGCTGGGTCAACCCCCAGATGAACCTCTCAATCTTTTTACTCTCCGGGGTAACCATTCCCGGACAGAGTAGCGCCAAGTCGTCAGTGTAAGCGGCGTTATCGTAACCCTTCATCTTCAGGTTCCAGAGTTCATGCTCCAGCTTCTGCATTTCGCCCCGAGGGCAGTACTCCGCAAGCAGAAGCTCCTTCATGCCCTCCCAACCCAAGGCATTGGCTACCGGTAGGGTTAGGGATTTGACTCGGCCGTTACACCAAGTTAGGGCTTTATCGGTGAACGTGTAGGTGGCGAATTTCACCTTATCCGATTCAGGGCAGGTACAGATTTTGAAAATAGATTCGATTTTCTCGAATCATCGGGTGAGGGAAATGACACCTCCAGTGCCATTAAAGGATGTGGGTTTCACGTTCATAAAATCTTTATAGGAACACTCCTTCCGGTGTCCTTGGCTATCATCTTGGTTTTGGGGCTGGGGACCACCTCCTGAACCACCGAGGTTCATTTGAGGCATGGCGGCTGCCACTGCGGCAGTAACAGATACCTGGAACATCACAGGATCAAATTGGGGAGGAGGTGGTGGCGGAGGGTTGTTGTTGTTCTTTGAACTGGGTCTCTTTCTTGGAGGCATCTTGGTCTAAAAAGATCAGGAAAGAGAGGATCATAAGTCCTCTGAATTGAATCAAGAGATATGGAACAAGGGATATCTCTTTATGACAGACAAAAGATTTTATAAGTGATAAAACTGGAAAGAGTTATCAAAGCAGATAAATTATCACTAAAGGAATGGTCAAGGAAAAATGCTTGAATGAGGATTTCTACAACAGATTGGCTCGAGAAATACTCCCATAGTATTTCATGATTTGCTGCAACGACGACTCGTTATTTGGGTATTGGGTAGGTTTTAGGCATGCCACATACCACAGTCACTCCCAAGCACATGTTGGCCGTGTCTCGAATGAATATAGTTGGCCAGGCTATATTGATCCTAGACATGACTAAATAACTGCCCAGGTTTAACCGCAACGTACAACACCCATTTACTTATGTTTTGTTCTACTTGTAGTTACGGATTTTGACGGTTAGGTATACTTGTATACTTTTGAAAATACTTATATTTTAAGGTATACTTTTAGTTTAGAGCACTTAGGCCCCTTAATGTTTATAGTCTTATACCATGTAAGTTTTGGTATACTAGTTCACTATAAACAAGGGCTCTGATACCAATCTGTCACACCCCGAAACCAAAGGCGGAAACGTTCCGGGGCGGAGGACGTCATTAATATCACAACCAATGTACATAGTAAGCATAGTAAACACAAAACTTTACATTACATAGATTCATTTACATTGTCTGAAAATAAGAGTTACATGTGTTATACATATACATATCATATGAAAAAAAGTAAAGACGTGTCTTCTACTTACTCCGTCTTCGCCAAAAGGATCGCTGGTATCTGTCTAATGTGGACCTGAGAATACAAGCAGTTTGAAAAGCAGCATAAAGCTGGCGAGTTCATAAGTGTTTTGTTTTCTGAAAATGAACATGTTTCCTTTGATTTTCTGAAAAAGTATGTTATCCAAGAAAATACCATAATTTTCTTATAAGTATAGTTAAGTTATCTGTTTATTATACGATCCGATTATGTACAGTTCAATTATCCTAGGAAAAACCCTTATTTTCCTAAAAGTAAAGTTTAGTTAAATACCACAGTGGATAGTTTAATACATAAAACAATATATTGAAAACCACTAGGAATTACCATCCAGTACAACAGTAGATATTTTATTATACATAGAAATATTGATTGAAAACCATGGGAATACCATCCCGTACAAGATATAAAATCAAATCCGTGAATAAACATATATTAATACGTATTGTGAGTCGGGTAACCATGCTGACGCAACACCGAGACCTCCTTGACGTTCGTCAGACGTCGGAAGATATCCCGAATTTGTCACCCCAGGCGTGCCCGCCTAACTGTAGCTAGCAGTTTAGGTGTGGGATTGTCAGTCCTGAATAGATCTATTCACAAATTCCACGCTCTCCCTCCAGGAGACTCTGGTTACACTTCCGTGGAGGATTTACTGATAACCCAAAGGGTAATGACGAATCTTACAAGCTTGTATTAAATTATTCACGGTGTTTTCAGACGATATCAAACATACTAATCGTTTTGAAACATAATACAGTGAAAACAGTTAAATACCATGGAATTATCTGGCAATATACTCTAACTTAAACAGAGATAAACTGAATCAGACATAGTTTATCTAATAACTTTACATAAATCTATGCTCGTTAAATAAGAACTAAAGATCCCAAATTATTCCCATAATAATTTGATTGATTTGATTGTTTCCTTTACTGAAATCCATGTACTTATAATCGATAAAACATCCCTTATGCTCAACATAATACATAAGGGGTAAAGATATCTAAAGTTAGCCAGATATTTATAGAAATACATCAGTTTTAAGTTTTGAAAACATTTATAGTTTGCTTGTATTCCCCCCGCCCCCTGAAAACATTGAAAAACACGGAAAAAGTGTACGGGTATGAACTCACCAGTCGAGGAACGTGTCGTCTAGGAAGTTAAGTGTCAGATCGGGGCTTGATAACGCGTGAGGTTCCTATGTAATATGAAATTATACATAATTGTATCTAATTGGACTTCAAACCACTAATTAGATAAGAGTAAACACTTCTAGACGCGAAAACACTTCAATTCAAGTGTTTGGAGTGACCCGGGTAGCATCTATGGACGAGTATGGATTGGATATGGAGTTTACTCTTCAAGAGTAAAATCCTTAAGGAGTTTACAGCCCTAAGAGCAGGTCCACATGAGTTCACGGCCGTGAGCTCATGGATGATGGGTTTTAAGGTGTTCAAGGGTCAAATATCACATGCGAATTGTTGTTAGGATTTAATCTAAGGCATTGAAATGGATTAAACCACCAAGGACATTACCAAATGGAGTTTACGGCTGTAAACTAGGAGTTTATGGCCGTAAGATACTATGTGACCATTCCTTACATGATTTGCTGGCCCTAGATCAATCACATGTGATTCAAACCAATTGTACAAGACTTAGAATGAATTTAGGGCACCATTTGACTTGTGTTTGTGAGTTTAGGGCCCAGGAACCCATTCTTGGGGGGTTTACGGCCTTAAGCTCCTAAAGGGAAGGTTTTCATCATGTTTATGGCTCGTAAATCGATTGTAGTTAGTTCTAGACTTTAATCCAAGGCTATTGGTGTGTTTAAGTGGCATTTAAACACTTGAGTTTGAGTTTACTCCCCATGAATATGAGTTTACGGCCCAAGAATGTTCTTGGGTAGTAAACTCATGTTTACTCCTCAAAAGTTAAGTTCAAGGTGTTCTAAGTGCATTCCATTAAGCCATTTAGCCATATCTAAGCTCTAAAGGTGGATTGGAAGGGTTTTAAGGCTCAAAACCCCCTTTTATGTGTGTTTATGGCACAAGCAGGTTCCAGGGCTGTAAACACATGAAAATGGTCCTTTTTCAAAGATTAAGGACGAATTTGAAAGCTAAGGATGCTAGTCTAGGAGTTAGAGGAGTTACCTTGATGATTTGAAGCCTTAATTTGATGGTTTTGGACCTGAAGTTTGGATTGAGGAGAGAAGTTTGAGAGAGAGTGTAAAAGCTTCAAATGGAAGCTTAATCCACTTTAAATATGATCCAAGTTTGGGACACGATGGAATTCTACCCGATACCGACGTTACACGTGGCTTTTAGTCGCACCCGATTAAGTTGCCGTAACCCGATATGGTCGATTCTAAAAATATTCCGATTACTAGAATGGGGTGTTAATATGAGTTCAAAATGCGTTAGGACACCCATTAAGTCATAATAGAAGTCCCACATTTATGAATTAATTTGATGAAGTAAACGGAAACGAACTAGAAATGACGAATGTATTAACGGAAAGGGTTACAAATAATGGAACGAACTTTGGGTTGTCACACTATCCCCGCGTTAGAGGGAATTTCGTCTAGAAATTCAAAATTTTGATACAAATCATGGATCTGGGAAGAGATGCGGATACTTTTGTTTCATCGGATCTTCACACTCTCAAGTGAACTCGGGTCCCCGCTTGGCATTCTAGCGAACCTTCACTATCGGGATGTGGCTTTGCTTTGTGCGTTTAATCCCTCGATCTATGGTTTCGATTGGTTTTCTCATGAAGTTCAGGTTTTCGTTGATCTCGGTTTCATCAAGGGATTACTAGGGTTCCATCGGGTAGGCACTTCTTAAGAATAGAGACATGGAATACAAGATGGATGTTGCTAAGTTCTGAAGGTAGTCGGAGTTAGTAGGCTAAGGAATCGATCCTAACGAGGATCTCGAAAGGTCCTATGTACCTTGGGTTAAGTTTTTCTGCGCTTCCAAAGTGTACCATGTCCTTCCAGGGCGAGACTTTCAACAGGACACGGTTTCCAATCTAGAATTCTAAGGGTTTTCGTAGTTTATCGGTGTACACTTCTGTCTGTCTCGTGACGCTTCTCAATCGATCTCGGATCTGGATGATTTTCTCTATGGTTTCGTGGATGATTTCAGGACCAGTGAGAGCACTGTCAGGGAATCGCCTCTTGGCTAGCTGCGTGTCCCCTACCTCGGTCCAGCACAGAGGGGATCTGCACTTGCGACCGTAGAGGGCCTCGAATGAAATTTTGTCGAAAAGATTATCTATTCGAGGTAGAGGATATCAATCTTTGATGGTCAACTTGTTCAACTTGGGGTAGTCTATACACATCCGAAAGGATCCATCTTTCTTCTTCGCAACAATACCGAGACTCCCCAAGGTGAGGAACTCGGTCTAATGAATCCTTTGTTGAGTAGCTCATTAAGCTGACTCGAAAACTCCTGCATTACTGCCGGCCCTAATCGATACAGGGGCTTGGTTACAAGGGTAGCTCCAGGAACTAGGTCGATGTGAAACTCGAATCGACGCTCGGGAGGAATTCCTGGAAGCTCTTCGGAAAAGACTCCAGGGAAGTTGCAGAGTTCGGGGATGCAACTTCTTGTTTCTCGATGGTCACATAGGCTAGGAATTTATGGCATTCCCTTCTGGGAAGCCTTGTGAGCTTTGATGTAGGAAATGATATGAAGATTCGAGCTAAACTTATCGCCATAGATCGTGAGAGTCTGATCAGAGGGAAGGTTGAGACGGATGGCTTTTTCGTAATAAAGGATATCTGCATGATTGGAACTCAACCAATCAATGCCAATGATAACATTAAAGCTTTCTATGGGAACTGGCATTAGGTCGACGGAAAAAGAATGACCGTTCGAGGTAAGGGTACAGCCTATGAATCTATCGTTAACGTCCTCTTTCTCATTGATAGGCATCTCGACGGTAGACATTTCGGTTACTAATGAAGGATTAAGGTTAAGGTGATGTTTGATTGAATAGAGAACAGATTCTCTTTCAACAATATAATCGAAAAGGATTGTAAGTATAAGGGCCGTCGAGGAAGAATATACCTGTGGCAACGGTGGGATCGGCAGCTGCCTCATCTTGTCCTATAGCTAGGACTCTTCCAGTGTTGCCAGTTGCTGCTGCTTTGGGGCAGTTCCTCTTGAAGTGCCCAGCTTCACCACAATTATAGCAGGCCTGAACGATACCCACTCTGGAAGATTGATTTATTGATTGGGCTGGTTTTCTGCAGCTTCGTTCAATGTGGCCCTTCTTGCCACAGTTGTTGCAGAGACGTTCACGACATGGCCCGGGAGTACGGTGATGGTAGCTGCACTTGTTGCACCAAGGAAGGGTACCGGTATATCAGCTGGTAGGAGTCTGAGCAGTGGATCCAACAACAGAAACAACAACAGGGGCAGTAACAGCATGGACTGCTACCGTTTGCTGTTTCTTAGAGGATCCTTGTGTACTTTGGGCCTTCCGCTTGTTCCAGAATTTCTTTGTTACTTCCACCAGTACTCTTCACCAGCTCAGGAGTGATGGTCTCCTAATCAGGGTTATCTTCGTGATCAATCAGGGTTTGCGCTAGACATTTGGCACTGTCATAGGTGTCTGGCTTTGTAGCCAAGACATTTCCTTTGGTTGGCTGGGTCAACCCCCAGATGAACCTCTCAATCTTTTTACTCTCCGGGGTAACCATTCCCGGACAGAGTAGCGCCAAGTTTTCGAATCTTGAAGTGTAAGCAGCGTTATCGTAACCGTTCATCTTCAGGTTCCAGAGTTCATGCTCCAGCTTCTGCATTTCGCCCCGAGGGCAGTACTCCACAAGCAGAAGCTCCTTCATGGCGTCCTAACCCATGACATTGGCTACCGGTTGGGTTAGGGATTTGACTCTGCCGTTACACCAAGTTAGGGCTTTATCGGTGAACGTCTAGGCGGCGAATTTCACCTTATCCGATTCAGGGCAGGTACAAATTTCAAAAATAGATTCAATTTTCTTGAACCATCGGGTGAGGGAAATGACACCTCCAGTGCCATTAAAGGATGTGGGTTTCGCGTTCATAAAATCTTTATAGGAACACTCTTTCCGGTGTCCTTGGCTATCATCTTGGTTTTGGGGCTGGGGACCACCTCCTGAACCACTGAGGTTCATTTGAGACATGGCGGCTGCCACTGCGGCAGTAACAGCTGCCTAGAACATCACATGATCAAATTGGGGAGGAGGTAGTGGCGGAGGGTTGTTGTTGTTCTTTGTTCTGGGTCTATTTCTTGGAGGCATCTTGTTCTAAAAATATCACGAAAGAGAGGATCATAAGTCCTCTGAATTGAATCAAGAGATATGGAACAAGGGATATCTCTTTATGACAGACAAAAGATTTTATAAGCGATAAAACTGGAAAGAGTTATCAAAGCAGATAAATTATCACTAAAGGAATGGTCAAGGAAAAATGCTTGAATGAGGATTTCTACAACGGATTGGCTCGAGAAATACTCCCATAGTATTTCATGATTTGCTGTAACGACGGATCGTTATTTGGGTATTGGGTAGGGTTTAGGCATGCCGCATACCACAGTCACTCCCAAGCACATGTTAGCCGTGTCTCGAATGAATATAGTTGGCCAGGATATATTGATCCTAGACATGACTAAATAACTGCCCAGGTTTAACCGCAGCGTACAAAACCCATTTACTTATGTTTTGTTCTACTTGTAGTTACGGATTTTGACGGTTAGGTATACTTGTATACTTTTGAATATACTTATATTTTAAGGTATACTTTTAGTTCAGAGCACTTAGGCCCCTTAGTGTTTATAGTCTTATACCATGTAAGGTTTGGTATACTAGTTCACTATAAACAAGGGCTCTGATACCAATCTGTCACACCCCGAAACAAAAGGCGGAAACGTTCCGGGGCGGAGGACGTCATTAATATCACAACCAATGTACATAGTAAGCATAGTAAACACAAAACTTTACATTACATAGATTCATTTACATTGTCTGAAAATAAGAGTTACATGTGTTATACATATACATATCATATGAACAAAAGTAAAGACGTGTCTTCTACTTACTCCGTCTTCGCCAAAAGGATCGCTGGTACCTGTCTAATGTGGACCTGAGAATACAAGCAGTTTGAAAATCAACATAAAGCTGGTGAGTTCATAAGTGTTTTGTTTTCTGAAAATGAACATGTTTCCTTTGATTTTCTGAAAAGTTTGTTATCCAAGAAAATCCCATAATTTTCTTATAAGTATAGTTTAGTTATCTGTTTATTATACGATCCGATTATGTACAGTTCAATTATCCCAGGAAAAACCCTTATTTTCCTAAAAGTAAAGTTTAGTTAAATACCACAGTGTATAGTTTAATACATAAAACTATATATTGAAAACCACTGGGAATTACCATCCAGTACAACAGTAGATATTTTTTTATACATAGAAATATTGATTGAAAACCATGGGAATACCATCCCGTACTAGATATAAAATCAAATCCGTGAATAAACTTATATTAATACGTATTGTGAGTCGGGTAACCATGCTGATGCGACACCGAGACCTCCTTGACGTTCGTCAGACGTCGGACGATATCCAAAATTTGTCACCCCAGGCGTGCCCGCCTAAATGTAGATAGCAATTTAGGTGTGGGATTGTCAGTCCCGAATAGATCTATTCACAAATTCCACGCTCTCCCTCCAGGAGACTCTGGTTACACTTTCGGGGAGGATTTACTGATAACCCAAAGGGTAATGACGAATCTCACAAGCTAGTATTAAATTATTCACGGTGTTTTCAGACGATATCAAACATACTAATCGTTTTGAAACATAATACAGTGAAAACAGTTAAATACCATGGAATTATCTGGAAATATACTCTAACTTAAACATAGATAAACTGAATCAGACATAGTTTATCTAATAACTTTACATAAATCTGTGCTCGTTAAATAAGAACTAAAGATCCCAAATTATTCCCATAATAATTTGATTGATTTGATTGTTTCCTTTACTGAAATCCATGTACTTATAATCGATAAAACATCCCTTATGCTCAACATAATACATAAGGGGTAAAGATATCTAAAGTTAGCCAGATATTTATAGAAATACATCAGTTTTAAGTTTTGAAAACATTTATAGTTTGCTTGTATTCCCCCCGCCCCCTGAAAACATTGAAAAACACGGAAAAAGTGTACGGGTATGAACTCACCAGTCGAGGAACGTGTCGTCTAGGAAGTTAAGTGTCAGATCGGGGCTTGATAACGCGTGAGGTTCCTATGTAATATGAAATTATACATAATTGTATCTAATTGGACTTCAAACCACTAATTAGATAAGAGTAAACACTTCTAGACGCGAAAACACTTCAATTCAAGTGTTTGGAGTGACCCGGGTAGCATCTATGGACGAGTATGGATTGGATATGGAGTTTACTCTTCAAGAGTAAAATCCTTAAGGAGTTTACAGCCCTAAGAGCAGGTCCACATGAATTCACGGCCGTGAGCTCATGGATGATGGGTTTTAAGGTGTTCAAGGGTCAAATATCACATGCGAATTGTTGTTAGGATTTAATCTAAGGCATTGAAATGGATTAAACCACCAAGGACATTACCAAATGGAGTTTACGGCTGTAAACTAGGAGTTTATGGCCGTAAGCTCCTATGTGACCATTCCTTACATGATTTGGTGGCCCTAGATCAATCACATGTGATTCAAACCAATTTTACAAGACTTAGAATGAATTTAGGGCATCATTTCACTTGTGTTTGTGAGTTTACGGCCCAGGAACCCATTCTTGGGGGGTTTACGGCCTTAAGCTCCTAAAGGGAAGGTTTTCATCATGTATATGGCTCCTAAATCGATTGTAGTTGGTTCTAGACTTTAATCCAAGGCTATTGGTGTGTTTAAGTGGCATTTAAACACTTGAGTTTGAGTTTACTCCCCATGAATATGAGTTTACGGCCCAAGAATGTTCTTGGGTAGTAAACTCATGTTTACTCCTCAAAAGTTAAGTTCAAGGTGTTCTAAGTGCATTCCATTAAGCCATTTAGCCATATCTAAGCTCTAAAGGTGGATTGGAAGGGTTTTAAGGCTCAAAAACCCCTTTTATGTGTGTTTATGGAACAAGCAGGTTCCAAGGCCGTAAACACATGAAAATGGTCATTTTTCAAAGATTAAGGACGAATTTGAAAGCTAAGGATGCTAGTCTAGGAGTTAGAGGAGTTACCTTGATGATTTGAAGCCTTAATTTGATGGTTTTGGACCTTAAGTTTGGATTGAGGAGAGAGGTTAGAGAGAGAGTAGTGAGAGAGTGAAAAAACTTCAAATGGAAGCTTAATCCACTTTAGATATGATCCAACTCTGGGACACGATGGAATTCTACCCGATACCGACGTTAGACGTGGCTTTTGGTCGCACCCGATTAAGTTGCCGTAACCCGATATGGTCGATTCTAAAAATATTCTGATTACTAGAATGGGGTGTTAATATGAGTTCTAAATGTGTTAGGACACCCATTAAGTCATAATAGAAGTCCCACATTTATGACTTAATTTAATGACGTAAACGGAAACGAACTCGAAAATGACGAATGTATTAACGGAAAGGGTTACAAATAATGGAACGAACTTCGGGTTGTCACATTATCCCCCCGTTAAAGGGAATTTCATCCCGAAATTCAGAATTTAGATACAAATCATGGATCTGGGAATAGATGCAGATACTTTTGTTTCATCGGATCTTCACGCTCTCAAGTGAACTCGGGTCCCCGCTTGGCATTCCTGCGAACCTTCACTATCGGGATGCGGCTTTGCTTTGTGCGTTTAATCCCTCGATCTATGGTTTCGATTGGTTCTCTCTTGAATTTCAGGTTTTCGTTGATCTCGGTTTCATCAAGGGATTACTCGGGTTCCATCGGGTAGGCACTTCTTAAGAATAGAGACATGGAATACAAGATAGATGCTGCTAAGTTCTGAAGGTAGTCGGAGTTAGTAGGCTAAGGAATCGATCCTAACGAGGATCTCGGAAGGCCCTATGTACCTTGGGTTAAGTTTTTATGTGCTTCCATAGTGTACCATGTCCTTCCAGGGCGAAACTTTCAACAGGACACGGTTTCCAATCTAGAATTCTAAGGGTTTTCGTAGTTTATCGGCGTACACTTCTGTCTGTCTCGTGACGCTTCTCAGTCGATCTCAGATCTGGATGATTTTCTCTATGGTTTCGTGGATGATTTCAGGACCAGTGAGAGCACTGTCGGGGAATCGCCTCTTGGCTAGCTGCGTGTCCCCTACCTCGGTCCAGCACAGAGGGGATCTGCACTTGCGACCGTAGAGGGCCTCGAATGAAATTTTGTCGAAAAGATTATCTATTCGAGGAAGAGGATATCAATCTTTGATGGTCAACTTGTTCAACTTGGGGTAGTCTATACACATCCGAGAGGATCTATCTTTCTTCTTCGCAATAATACTAAGACTCCCCAGGGTGAGGAACTCGGTCTGATGAATCCTTTATTGAGAAGCTCATTAAGCTGACTGGAAAACTCCGACATTACTGCTGGCGCTAATCGATACAGGGGCTTGGCTACAAGGGTAGCTCCAGGAATTAGGTCGATGTGAAACTCGACTCAACGCTCGGGAGGAATTCCTAGAAGCTCTTCGGAAAAGACTCCAGGAAAGTTGTAGAGTTCGGGGATGCAACTTCCTGTTTCTCGATGGTCACATAGGCTAGGAATTTATGGCATTCCCTTCTGGGAAGCCTTGTGAACTTTGATGCAGGAAATGATATGAAGATTTGAGCTAAACTTATCGCCATAGATCGTGAGAGTCTGATCAGAGGGAAGGTTGAGACGGATGGCTTTTTCGTAATAAAGGATATCCGCATGATTGGAACTCAACCGATCAATGCCAATGATAACATCAAAGCTTTCTATGGGAACTGGCATTAGGTCGACAGAAAAAGGAAGATCGTTCGAGGTAAGGGTACAGCCTATGAATCTATCGTTAACGTCCTCTTTCTCGTTGATAGGCATCTCGACGGTAGACATTTCGGTTACTAATGAAGGATTAAGGTTAAGGTGATGTTTGATTGAATAGAGAACATATTCTCTTTCAACAATATAATCGAAAAGGATTGTAAGTATAAGGGATGTCGAGGAAGAATATACTTGTGGCAATGGTGAGATCGGCAGCTGCCTCATCTTGTCCTATAGCTAGGGCTCTTCCAGTGTTGCCAGTTGCTGCTGCTTTGGGGCAGTTCCTCTTGAAGTGCCCAACTTCACCATAATTATAGCAGGCCTGACCGATACCCGCTCCGGAAGATTGATTTGTTGATTGGGTTGGTTTTCTGCAGCTTCGAGCAATGTGGCCCTTCTTGCCACAGTTGTTGCAGAGACGTTCACGACATGGCCCGAGAGTACGGTGATGGTAGCTGCACTTGTTGCACCAAGGAAGGGTACCGGTATATCAGCTGGTAGGAGTATGAGCAGTGGATCCAACAGCAGAAACAGCAGTAGGAGCAGTAACAACGTGGACTGCTACCGTTTGCTGTTTCTTAGAGGATCCTGTGTACTTTGGGCCTTCCGCTTGTTCCAGAATTTCTTTTTTACTTCCACCAGTACTCTTAACCAGCTCAGGAGTGATGGTCTCCTAATCAGGGTTATCTTCGTGATTAATCAGGGTTTGCGCCAGACATGTGGCACTGTCATAGGTGTCTGGCTTTGCAACCAAGACATTTCCTTTGGTTGGCTGGGTCAACCCCCAGATGAACCTCTCAATCTTTTTAATCTCCGGGGTAACCATTCCCGGACAGAGTAGCGCCAAGTTGTCGAATCTTGAAGTGTAAGCGGCGTTATCGGAACCCTTCATCTTCAGGTTCCAGAGTTCATGCTCCAGCTTCTGCATTTCGCCCCGAGGGCAGTACTCCGCAAGCAGAAGCTCCTTCATGGCCTCCTAACCCATGGCATTGGCTACCGGTAGGGTATCAACTCACCAGTCGAGGTATCAACTCACCAGTCGAGGAACGCGTCGTCTAGGAAGTTAAGTGTCAGATCGGGGCTTGATAACGCGTGAGGTTCCTATGTAATATGAAATTATACATAATTGTATCTAATTAGACTTCAAACCACTAATTAGATAAGAGTAAACACTTCTAGACGCGAAAACACTTCAATTCAAGTGTTTGGAGTGACCCGGGTAGCATCTATGGACGAGTATGGATTGGATATGGAGTTTAGTCTTCAAGAGTAAACTCCTTAGGGAGTTTACGGCCCTAAGACCAGGTCCACATGAGTTCACGGCCGTGAACTCATGGATGATGGGTTTTAAGGTGTTCAAGGGTCTAATATCACATGCGAATTGTTGTTAGGATTTAATCTAAGGCATTGAAATGGATTAAACCACCCAGGACATTACCAAATGGATTTTACAGCTGTAAACTAGGAGTTTATGGCTGTAAGCTCCTATGTGACCATTCCTTACATGATTTGGTGTCCCTAGATCAATCACATGTGATTCAAACCAATTTTACAAGCCGTAGAATGAATTTAGGGAATCCTTTGTCTTGTGTATGTGAGTTTACGGCCCAGGAACCCATTCTTGGAGGGTTTACGGCCGTAAGCTCCTAAAGGGAAGGTTTTCATCATGTTTATGGCTCCTAAATCGATTGTGGTTGGTTCTAGACTTTAATCCAATGCTATTGGTGTGTTTAAGTGGCATTTAAACACTTGAATTTGAGTTTACTCCCCATGAATACGAGTTTACGGACCAAGCATGTTCTTGGGCAGTAAAATCATGTTTACTCCTCAAAAGTTAAGTTCAAGGTGTTCTAAGTCCATTCCATTAAGCCATTTAGCCATATCTAAGCTCTAAAGGTGGATTGGAAGGGTTTTAAGACTCAAAAACTCCTTTTATGTTTGTTTACAGCCCAAGCATGTTCCAGGGCCGTAAACACATGAAAATGGTCCTTTTTCAAAGATTAAGCACGAATTTGAAAGCTAAGGATGCTAGTCTAGGAGTTAGAGGAGTTACCTTGATGATTTGAAGCCTTAATTTGATGATTTTGGACCTTAAGTTTGGATTGTGGAGAGAGGTTAGAGAGAGAGTAGTGAGAGAGTGAAAAAGATTCAAATGGAAGCTTAATCCACTTTAGATATGATCCAACTCTGGGACACGATGGAATTCTACCCGATACCGACGTTAGACGTGGCTTTTGGTCGCACCCGATTAAGTTGCCGTAACCCGATATGGTCGATTCTAAAAATATTCCGATTACTAGAATGGGGTGTTAATATGAGTTCTAAATGCGTTAGGACACCCATTAAGTCATAATAGAAGTCCCACATTTATGACTTAATTTAATGATGTAAACGGAAACGAACTTGAAAATGACGAATGTATTAACGAAAAGGGTTACAAATAATGGAACGAACTTTGGGTTGTCACACATTATGCTGTATTTACTTCATAAAAAGGTTTGTATGTTTTCCCAGAAAATCCTGTATTATCTGCTTGTAATGAAAATGTACTCTCCAACCAAGACCGTACCGTTTGTTTGTTCTCTTATAGTAATGTAAATAAAATGTTTATACTAATGAATGATACTCAAATATTAGTTTACCACCTTATAACTGGGTTGGTTAATTTAGATGAAAATTTGATAAGGTTGTAACCATGCTTGATCGACCTAGTGTAAATACATGATGTTTTTCGGATGTCGAAAAGGTGTGACATTTGTTCACCCGTGGACCTGCAGATCCCACTATAGCTAGCAGCGAGGTGTGGGACGGCCAATCCTGTATAGATCTATACACAAACTCACGCTTTTCCTCCATGAGACTCTGGTTACAAAACGTGACACAACAAGTGCATTGCTGTGCCACGAAGTAGTATCTCACATTTTTGTTATCATGTACATGTATAGTACATATGTTCCTTTTGTATATGTAATGTTCCTTTTTTAAATGAAATGTTCCTTTTGTAAATGTGATTTTCCTTTTGTAAATGAAATGTTCATTTTGTAAATGTAATGTTCCTTTTGAAAATGTAATGTTCCTTTTGTAAATGTAATGTGTATAGTATTACTTCTTGCACTTGAATATGCATGACCATAAACTATACCTATTATAGTTTACTAGTATTCCTACTATATAACTGGTTTGTTGAAAGACGCACTTGTTAATCATAAACGATTAAGTTAAGTATATCTTTAAAAACGAGGTTTAATATTCATATAAGTATTTAGTATGTATAAATATGAGTTAATCGATAGTCAGACTAGTGAATCCTACCCTAAGCCCACAACCAAACAAGGAACAGGAGTCAAGGTTGTTAACATTATTCCTAAGTCCATTAAAGCATATTTATACTTAAATATCTATGTGAATATGATTTTGAAAGTAAAGGGTTTTATAAGTAATTTAAAAAGGGTTTTGAAACTAAAGTTTAACAGTGTTTGTAAGCTAGTAAAATTCTTATGTTTGCAATATTTCAAATGTATAATTGTGACAACCCGAAATTCCCATTCTGTACAAACAATATCACTTCCATAGAAGTTATAATAGTCATAGTCAATTTTCAAACTTTTCGTATAAGTTGGAGTAATCCAGGGTTTACACTTCAGTAAATATCAGGAGAGTGGATGCACTATGGTTTTGTGCAACACTGTTATTCCAACACTCTGTTATATTAGAAATCATTTCAGGAATAAAAATATTTTCAGTCAAAAATATCTCAGGACTATAAATAGATTTCTGAACCAAATTCATTCATTATTCACATTTCCAACTAGAGAAAAGCCATATTCTCTCTCACGGATCTTCGGGTTTTCATCCCAAATCGTGAGTACACTTCTCTAGTTGTTTTATGATGCTTATTATATGCTTAATAACATAGATTACATGTCAAATACGTGAGATTCGGGAGTTTACCGCCCAAGAACGTTCTTGGGGAGTAAACTCCAAAATGAAGCTTAAAGGCTATCTAGTCCCATTCCCTTGATAAGTAACTAGCTTAGGCTTGTATATATGTATATTTGAGGCTAGAAAACAATCAAAAACACCAAGCTAAGGGTGTTCACGGCCCAAGAACTTCTTGGACCGTGAACTCCAAATTCAAGGGCCAAAATGTGCCCTAACCACTCCTAAAGCTTTAGACATTAACCCCCATTTATTTCTAGCTAAATTGTGGACTTTAAAACCTCAAGAGCACCCCTTAAAGTGAGTTTACGGCCAAGGAATACTCATAGGCCGTAAACACCAAACAAGGGCACCAAAGTGTGCCGAGGGTCCTCATTAGCCTTAAACAAATGCCTAGAAATTATCCTACTTGTGCTTGGGGCTTGAAATAATAAAAATACCCATCCCAAGAGAGTTTACAGCCGTAAACTCTAAGGGAATTGGCCTTGGGGCCGTAAACTCCTCAAGGGAGTGTTTCTATGCCCTAAACTACCCAAAGAACTAAACCACCAAGTAGAACTTGTTCTAGAAATCAAATAGCACTTCAAAACACCATGTACCACCAAGTTAAGAGTTCACGGCCGTAAACTCAAGGGTTTACGACCGTAAACTCCTTGTGTGGAGTTTATTGAGGAGTAAACACTTATACAAGGTCCTTGGAAGCCTTGTCCCACAACAACCTAGAAGCAACCATTAGGACCTATAACACTTATACAAAGTGTTTACATGTTCCTGAGTGTCCCAAAAAATTTTATTAGTTATTATTTGACTAATTAGTTATATATATGCTCATTATATGATAACTAGGCTCGTGCATGTGAACAAGTCTCCGTTTGCCTCCTAGCACAGTATCCGACACTTCAATCCAATCTACTCACCACAAGTGAGTTCATACCCCTTTAATTAACCTTTGAAATACTTTTAATGTTTTAAATGCTTTTATGGGGGGGGGGGAATACAAGTTAAATACTTATAGTTATTACATTAATCACATGTGATTAATAACTACAAAACCAATGATTTTATTATTGTTCAAACTGTTTATCAAACTGTTTTACTTCAAACTGCTTTACAAACTCTTTTACTTATCAAATACTTTTATTTAAACTTTGTTATATTTCTTATAAATTGCATGCCCATATATATATAGATATATAAGCAATGTTTAAAGGGCTTAGGAAGGCCATCCACCCTATTTCCTTTTTCTCGATTTGGATGTGGTCTGGTGGGATTTCGGGTAGCCGTCCAAAGGTCGTTTCAATATTAATTATATATCAAATGTACATATATAGGCATAAAAGTACTTCCATATTCATGCGTATTGGTCACATCATTAGTAAATTACCATCGGGGTAACACAGGATCATACTACTACAATTTCTAGATCAATGAGTCAGTTCATTCATGAGTCAATACTTATTACTATGAGTACATATACAACTATACTAGAAAGAGAACATATACAACTACACTAGAAAGAGAACATATACAACTATACTAGGACGAGAACATATACAACGATACTAGAACGAGTAACATTACATTACATATACATGAATACGTTAACAATTGTGATCCATTGTATTGGAGCATGCCTTAAATGTCATGGCCCGAGTTGTAGCTAGAATTCTGTTGGAGGGAGAGCGTGAGTTTGCGTATAGATCTATACTGGATTGACTATCCTACACCTTGCTGCTAGCTACAGCCGGACCTGCAGGTCTGCGGGTGCCAAACGTCATTCCGTTATTACGACCATTCGTATGTCGTTGTTACTAGTTGATAGTGTGGTGCAATTAATCACATGATACCTTAATATAAATCCGGTTTAAGGTAGTTAGTACAGCAGTAGTTCCTATAATACAACACTACAGTACTACAATAATTTACCCATTACATTTATTTAGTGATTATTTCACTTAAACTTTAATGTACAAACTATATTTTGTTAAATGATATTTACACTTGGGAAATTACACACTTTTACAACAAACGAGCATACAAAACAGTTAAGCCTTGGTAGAAGGCTACTTTAATAGAAAATATAGGTTTTTCTGAGAGATTCAAACTTTTACAAACACTTACAAACACTTACATACATTTTACAAACTTACACTTGAGACATGTTCAAACGTTTTGATAACAAACACCGACACTAAAATACTTATGAACTCACCAGCTTAATGCTGATAAACTCTTTCAAAATAACTTGTATTCTTAGGTCATCAGTAGATAGGTACCGAGGCCAGCTTTTGAGAAGATGGAGCGCATCCAAGACTCATCTTATTATTTTGATTTACATTATATTTTTGGTGTCTATAACTGTACAGGACACACTTCTATTAAAATTATATATTTAATGCAATGGATGCCGTTGTTTGCTTGGCTACTTTTACTGTGTTGTGATACTCTACATGACGTCCTCCACCCCAGAACGTTTCCGCCGTTCTTGGTTTTGGGGTGTGACAGATTGGTATCAGAGCATTGTTTATAGTGAATTAAGTATATCAACCCATAAAAGATATACTAAACTATAAACCCATTAGGGATTTAAGCACTGTGACCAAGAGTCTATACTTTAAATATTAAAATATTTAATTAAGTATACTAGTCTTCATTCACACTAAAATCAGTGTCACAATGACAAGAACAAAAGTATTACGTTTGTTAAATATCACAAGTGAGCTCGGGGATGTATGGTCAGTCCTGGGAATGGCATAGCCTGATCAACTATGCTGGTCCGAGTGATTAGCATATGCCGTAGAATGGTTGTGATATGTTAACAAGTCTAAAAACTTACCAACAATACCACAAGAAGATCAATAGAACCTAAACTTAAAATACTATAGGTGTATTTTGTACTGCTAGCTACATATATACTATGTTCTTATACCTCTCTTCTCGCATAGATTTAAATGGCTGGATTCCATCACGGCAACCCGTACTTTCCAATTGAAGGCAATGCAGGGTGGATCGAAGAAGAGCCCGAAGATGAGCATCCAATCCCTTTGGATAATCACCTCGCAGAAGGCTTTTCTGATGGATCCGACTCCGAGACTGAAGTCAACAACCTACCGCTAATAGGTCAAGCCCCGAACAACAACCCCCGACCAGCTTTTCTAGGTCCTACACCCTTGTGGGCAACCAACTTGAATCGCTGGAGTGACGAACAGGGTCAACCCTTACCATACTTTGGGGACCGAAGCTTTTACAACGTCAGTGAAGGTGGTGCTGCTGACCGAGCTCTGCCCGTCATTATCCGCAGAATAGCTCGTAATGTTGAACAGGGTCGAGCAGCCATCGACCGGGTCATGGAAATTGATGCCAACTCTGGTGTCAACACAGTCCGCATCCGCCGTCTTGAAGAAGACATGGAACGGACCCGGAGAACCAATGAAACCTTGCACCAACAGCTGGCTGCCTCCCGAGCTGAAGTCTTGGAACTTCGAGCCCGCCAGAGGGCTCAGGAGCGACACCTTAAAGGAGTCTTTCGTCAAGTGTCAGACTTTAGGGCTCGCCCGAGGAATTCCCATCGCCGTTAGATGATGTCTAGTACATCTCTGTCTTTTGGTTAAGGAATAGCCTTTAACATCTGTGCTCTAAGTAGCACTTGTCTGTAAAATATTCCTAACTTTCAGTACTCTAATTAGGAATTTAAGAACTGTCAAACTTGTCCATATGGTATGATGTAAGACCTACTGTTACGTCGATTTTCCGTGAACTTGTTACATCGGTAATACCAGTAATATTGACATCTATCTAATCTGTGGGAAAAATCTGTACACTTGTGTTTTCCTACTAATATTCTTTGTTGTGATCTCAAACACTCATTCAAACTGTGGGGCTATGGTTAGTTAGTCCGTGTGTCACTCTCACCTTACTTACAAATTGATTCTTACCACTTTGCTTATCTTTATAAACTTATAGCTGAAAGATGCCTCCTCGCAAATCTCCCCAATAACCCTGCACCTCCACCGCCTCCTCCGCCTCCGGTCATCGATACTGCAGCCCTGAATGCTGCCGTAGCTGCAGCAGTGGCAACTGCCATGGCTCAGTATCACTCTTCAGATGCCAGCGGAGGTGGAACCCCTGTTTAATCAATTCCGGTTGAAACCCCTGTGCGCTCAAGAGAGTGCACCTACAAGGATTTCACCAACTGCAAGCCGAAGTCCTTTCATAGGACCGGCGGAGTCATTGCCCTCTCGCAATGGTTCGAGAAGACTGAATCAGTCTTCGAAATCTGTTCATGCCCTGCTGTGAGCAAAGTCAAATATGCCGCATGCACCTTTGAAGGAAAGGCCCTAACGTGGTGGAACGGCCACGTTAAATCCCTAACCCTCGTTGTAGCCAACGACATGGGCTGGGAAACGATGAAAGACCTCATGATTGAGGAATACTGCCCGAGGGGCGAAATCCAGAAATTGGAACAGGAACTTTGGAGCCTGACCATGAAGGGCACCAACGTGGTCGCTTATACTGCCAGATTCAGCGAACTGGTGGCCCTCTGCCCCAATATGGTTCCCACTGAAGGGAAAAAGATCGAAAGGTACATATGGGGGCTAGTGCCTCCGTATCAGGGGAATGTCCTATCATCAAACCCCGCTACCTTCGACAGTGCCAAGCGATTGGCACAGCGACTCATTGACCATGGAGTCAAAACCTCTGCAACAACAACCACCCTAGCCATCCCGGAACCCTCCAAACCCGTTGACACTAAGCGGAAGTTCTGGGAAGACAAGAAGAAACAGCGAGCTGCTAAAAAGCAGCAAGTTGTGGCTATACATGCCGTGATAACCCCTGCTGCTGATACTGCTCCGGTGAGGCAGTATGCTGGGAGTTTGCCTAAGTGCAACAAATGCAACTTCCACCACAACGGCCCCTGCCGTGAAATGCAGTGCTCTAACTGCAACAGGAAAGGACACACCATCCGTTTCTGTAAATTCCCAGCGAGGCCGATCACCCAAGTCCCCGGCGCTGGCGCGAGTCCGACCTGTTATGGATGTGGTGAAGCAGGACACTATAAGAGGGACTGCCCCAAAGCGAGAAATGCTGGTGGAGCGGGAAGGGTACTAGCAATAGGCCAAGGGGAAGCAATTGCTGACCCAACAGTGGTGACTGGTACGTTCCTCCTCGATAACTCCTATGCATGCATTCTGTTTGATAGTGGAGCGGAGCGAAGCTTCGTAAATCATAAATTTACTCGCATGCTTAAACAACCACCACACGCACTCAAAGAACAATTCACAGTAGAAATGGCTAATGGAAAAACAGAAAGTAAGAATAGCATATACTTAGACTGTACCCTAACTCTAGATAACCATTCATTCCTAATCGACCTTATGCCTGTCTCAATAAAAAGCATCGACGTTATCATTGGCATGGATTGGTTAAGTCTTCATCGCGCCGACATCATGTGCTACGAGAAAGCAGTCCGTCTGAACCTTCCGTCTAACAAAACTCTTATCGTCTACGGCGACAAACCCGGTGCGAGTCTTCGTATTATATCAAGTATTCAAGCACAGAAGTATCTGCGTAAAGAATACCATGCATTCCATGCTCACGTCGTCGATACGAGCCTCGAGACGAAAGAACTAAAGAACATCCTAGTAGTGAGCGACTTCCCCAAAATTTTCCCAGAAGAGCTACCTGGATTACCTCCGCAACGACAGGTCAAGTTCAGAATCGACTTAGTCCCAGGAGCTACCCCAGTAGCCAAGTCGCCCTACCGTTTAGCACCAGCTGAGATGCAGGAACTCTCTGGTCAACTTAACGAACTGCTCAGCAAGGGCTTTATAAGATCAAGTTTCTCACCTTGGGGAGCACCAGTCTTGTTCGTTAAGAAGAAAGACAGATGATTCCGTATGTGTATTGACTACAGAGAACTCAACAAACTGACGGTCAAAAATCGTTACCCTCTGCCTCGCATAGACGATCTATTTGACCAACTGCAAGGGGCGAATTATTTTTCCAAAATTGATCTGAGATCCGGATATCACCAGTTACGAGTGCTAGAGGAGGATGTCCCGAAGACGGCCTTCCGAACTCGTTACGGACACTACGAGTTCGTGGTGATGCCATTCGGACTGACCAATGTGCCCGCAGTCTTCATGGACCTGATGAATAGAGTATGCCAGCCTTACTTAGATCAGTTCGTTATCGTTTTCATTGACGACATCCTGACCTACTCCCGAAGTAAGGAAGAGCATGGCGATCACCTGCGACAAGCTCTAGGGACTTTACGAACGGAAAAACTCTATGCGAAGTTCTCAAAATGTGAATTTTGGATCCGAAGAGTCGAATTCTTAGGATACGTGGTAAGCGAAGAGGGAATCCACGTGGACCCATCCAAAATTAAAGCCATTAAGAACTGGTCAGCACCGAAGACGCCTACATAAATACATCAATTTCTAGGCCTCGCTGGCTACTACCGCAGGTTCATATAGAACTTCTCCCGAATAGCGAAACCTCTGACAACCTTGACCCAGAAAGGCGTGGCCTTTGACTGGGAAGAGAAACAGGAGAGAGCGTTCCAAACGCTCAAGCGATCCTTGTGCACCGAACCAATACTATCCCTTCCCGAAGGAATAGAAGACTTCGTAGTCTATTGCGATGCATCGAATCAAGGGCTCGGATGTGTTCTGATGCAGCAAAGTAAGGTCATCGCCTACGCCTCGAGACAGCTGAAAACGCACGAAGTTAACTACACGACCCACGATCTTGAACTAGGAGCAGTTGTGTTTGCCCTAAAGATCTGGAGACATTACTTGTACGGAACGAAAAACACTATTTTTACCGACCACAAGAGTTTACAACACATATTCGATCAGAAAGAGCTCAACATGAGACAACGACGGTGGGTCGTGCTACTTAGTGACTACGAATGCGATATTCGTTATCATCCGGGTAAAGCCAACATAGTTGTAACAACAGCAAAATTCAGGTCAAAATTTAAACTTTTATAAAACCGTAATTGAGTATACTAAGTGGTAAATATCGTAACAAGGTTTTCATACATATAAAGAACACAAAAATCCGAGTTATAACGAGGAAGTTATAACCATTCTAAAATTCCCGACAAAACCGGCAACACCGATTAAACGAAAAACACGAAGTTTCAATACAATAGTTTTTAGCCTTAAGTATCTAAATGAAAGTTATATATAACATCAAACCGTGAGCATACATAAAAAGAACGTCCAAATCTGACTTCGTATGAGGAAGTTATGATTTTTCTAAGATTCGGGTACAGCAGTAGACAGCTAAAAACTCGAAATAGAGCTCGAGATACTTTTGACCAAAACAACCTAAATGAGAATCGAAGGTCTCAACATTAGTAGCGCAACGGCGAAAAGTCTGACGAAAACGGACATAGGATGAAGAAGTTATGGATTTTTAACGGACTTTTCGTGTCCCGGCCCGTTAAAAATAAATTCAAAATTTGCTGATGAAGTCTAAACGAGAGTTGTAGATAACATTTTCAGCTACGCGTGTATATAAAGAACGTTGAAAACGGAGCTCGTATGCGAAAGTTACGGATTTTACAAGTTCGGGGTCCAAAATCCGAGGCTGTCAGGCCCCCACGACGTGGCACAAGCTTGTCGCGACCCGGCAAGTGACTGAGGGCGTCCAATCAATGGAAGAGGATAAGTTTGACTCCCCACGACGTGGCCATCACTTGCCACGACGTGGCACACCCCAAAAATGCCCCTATAAATAGATTTCAAGGGCTCCGAGTTCCATTGCTCAGTTCCCTTCTTTCTAGCGCCGAAACTCTGCGTTTAAGCCCCCGAGACCCTCCCAAAGCCCCGGTTTTCACCTTCAAGTCCCAAAGGAAGGTTTTGTGTTCCCGAGATTCCCAAGATTCCCGAGAGTCCCGAGATTTTCCCGTGTTTTCAACTCTTCCTGTCGAAGTTCTGCTCGATTCTTCTCTCGACTACTTCAAATCAACCACTTCAATAAAGTGAGTTCATACCCCTGCAAACACACTTTAAATACGTTTTTAAATGCTTTTTATAATCTTTTAGGTGGGGGGGATACAAGTAAACACACGACTAAAATCGTGTGAAACATCGATCTTTTTATATACTTTTCATACTGTTGTTTTAACTATCTTATGAAGTCATTATCATGCAAAACACCTCACAACACAACTTTACCCTCTTGGGATACAATATGTTTTATAAATATAAATAGGTTTTATTTATACGTTTGCATACTACATCATATCAAGAGTAACCATTTCAACTATAACATGATGCTTTTACAAGAAAACTCAACTCATCACGTTTTTGTAACACGGTAGAAAACGAAATCATTTCATACGAACGATTTTCATCATATTACTCGTGAACTTGTTGTTAGCAATCATGTGATGGCATATGGCTTTGTTTGTACCAAATGAAAGTCCCCACCTATAACCAGAGTCTCTTGGAGGGAGAGCGTGACAAGTGTGTATAGATCTATACGGGGCTGACAACTCCGCACCCTGACTGTTAGCTACAGTCTGTCATTGGGGTGACAAATGTCAACATTAGGTACTGCGTCTAGTATGGTTATGAGGAACTCACAACACGCGGAAACAATGACTCATGCACGTAGTAATACATAACTCAATCATGCTTGGGGGGGGGGGGGTAATAACTATATTCTAGGGTATTATCGGCACGATCAAAACTCAGGTTAAAACACTTCCACAACTAGTTTTACTTAACAATACGACTGCATTTTACTTTTAGGAAAATAAGGGATTTTCCTGGTTCAAATACATTCATTTTGTACAATAACGATTTACAACATCATTCTTTTGAGCTTGTCATAGTTTCTTATAGCTTACGGTCTTGGTCATTTGAGACTGCATTTCACTTTTAGGAAAATAAGGGATTTTCCTGGTTCAAATACATATAGTACATACAACAATCTTTCAAACTCATTTCATACATCAAATAGAAAATAAGGGATTTTCTGGAAAACATACACGCATTTTCGAATGGCATACATTTTCTCAAAACACCACTTATGAACTCACCAACTTAAATGTTGACACTTTTTCTTTGAAATAACTTGTATTCTCAGGAAACCGCTAGACCAGGTAGCAACTTCTTTTGAAGACTAACGCGCTGGCGTTAGTAACATATTTTGGATCACCATATTGTATTTGATTTCTTTTGCAAACATGTAACATATACAATCATGTAAACTTTTCAAATATATTTATATTATGGTGGTGTGTACTTTCTTTACTATTCAATTGTTATGATATTTGACATGACGTCCTCCGCCCCCGAACGTTTCCGCCGTTCTGGTTTTGGGGGTGTGACAGATTGGTATCAGAGTATTGTTTATAGTGAACTAAGTATATCAAAACCATTTTTGATATACAACTATAAACACAACTGGGCAAAAACACTCTGAGTAAGAGTCATACTTTTAAAATTAAATTTATTTAGTTTTTGTAAAGTAGGCATGCATTCATTTCATATTAATAACAGGGTCAGTGTCATAATTAAAACAATATAGAAGTATTATAGATGAGTTGTGCAATATAGGTATGCCTTGGGATATGTAATTGGGACTGGGATAAATATAGCCTGATCAACTATATTTGTCCGAGAGCCGAACTGTGTATGCCAGGGGATAGCTACAATGGACAACAAGTCTAAAACTTACCAAACTTATAAACTTTAGAATCAAACATAACATTTAGAATACTATAGGAGTATTTTATGAATACGATAGTTTAACGTTGATGTCAACCTTATATGCCTTAGTTCTAGACAATCCTTATCTCCCTATTCTCGTACAAACACAATGGCTGGATTTCCACCTAGCAGGAGACCCCTACTACCCAAACCATACAATCATTAAAAGACTTATTGTCTTCATTGTTATTTCTTTGGCTGCGATGCCGCCTCGTAGATCTGCGCGTCGCATCAACAACGCAACACCTACGCCGCCGCCACCACCCCCACAATATGATCCTGTCATGGTTCAGGCTGCTATCACTGCAGCTGTAGCAGCTGCTCTTACGCAGATAAACACTAACGGAGCTGGTGGAACTGGAAGCAGTACCAACCACTTGAATCATGGCACTGGCCATGGTTATATCAGAGAATGCACATACAAGGAATTTTAGAATGCAAAGCCAAAAACTTTCAACGGGGAAGGAGGAGTCATTGCACTTATGCAATGGTTCGAGAAGACCGAAACGGTCTTCGAGATATGTGCATGCCCAGAGACCAGCAAAGTCAAGTTTGCCGCTTGCACTTTCTCTGATCGAGCCCTCACCTGGTGGAAGGGACATGTGGAAGCCCTATCTCTCCCAGTTGCTAATGCCATGAGCTGGGAAGATCTCAAAATCTTGATGCTGGAAGAATACTGCCCGAGGGGCAAAATCCAAAAATTAGAGCATGAGCTATGGAACCTAAGGATGACCGGATCGGACGTAATCGCTTACACGGCTAGGTTCAGTGATTTGTCAGCCTTGTGCCCAAGTATGGTAAACCCGGAATCGAAGAAGGTGGAGAGGTACATTTGGGGATTATCACCCCAGATCCAAGGGCATGTCCTGGCCTCTAACCCAATAACATTTGACAGCGCGAAGCGCTTGGCTCAACGATTGATTGATCACGGTGTTAAACAGGGTACTATTACCGCTGTCTCGGAGCCACCGAAGGATATAGAGGACCGAAGGAAACCCTGGGATAAGAGGAAGGGGGAAACCATGCAAGAGAACCCCAAGAGGCAACAGTTAGTGACAGCTCATTCTGTTACTATCCCTACCACCCCTACACCCACAAGGTCGTACAACGGCAACCAGCCTAAGTGCAACCGATGCAACTTTCATCATCACGGACCCTGTCGTGAAATGCATTGCATTAGGTGCAATAGTAAGGGACACACCGTTCGCTACTGCAGGGAAATAGCCCAACCAACCGCTCCAGCCGCAAATGTGGGAGTAGACCGTACTTGTTATGAGTGCGGAGCAACGGGACACTTCCGACGGAACTGCCCGAAGGCAAACAACAAGAATGCTAGTGGAGGAGGCTGAGTATTCGGAATGGGCCAAGAGGAGGCTATTACAGACCTCACGGTTATTCCGGGTACATTTCTCCTCGATAACTTATTTACATACATTCCATTTGATAGTAGGGACACAGAGGAGTTCCGTGAGTCACAAGTTTAAAAATCTACTCGAATAAACACCCCAATCATTAAACAAAACTTTCATAGTAGTAATAATAGAGATAGACTAAAAAGCACTGAGAACACATACGTAGAATGCACTATCCCACTAACGAACGTCTTACAATGAGAAGTACCGACGTCGGCATTCGACGTGGATTGGTGTGGCCCTACCCATACCAGTAGACCCTTTCACTTTAACCATCGACTAACAAAACTCGATCGATTTATCACGACAAACCCGACACTAACCCCAATTGGTTTCAAGTTTCAAAACCCTGAGGTACTAATGTGAGGAGTACTATATCTTTACAACCTTCCTGTAGTATCCCCCAACAGATCATTTAGAAATACCACACATACAACGAATCAAATCCAAGCTCAGAAACTAGGAGTGAATTCAACCATGAACTTCAAAACGTAGCTGCCCTAATGCATCGAGTGAATATTTTAACATTTAGAAGAACATAAGTAAATAAACCCAAAACCACACGATCCCGATCGGTCGAAGTGATAGGCGAAGTAATGAAGGTCCGCTGAAACATGCACATTAGGATCTAGATTCATAAGGGAACAAGAGGAACAAATCGACCAGAAGCACTCTCGCCTGCCCGCAAGAATTGGAATCCCAGTCAAAATGCGAATTTCGGGACGAAATTCTCTCTAACGGGGGGATAATGTAACAACAACAAAATTCAGGTCAAAATTTAAACTTTTATAAAACCGTAATTGAGTATACTAAGTGGTAAATATCGTAACAAGGTTTTCATACATATAAAGAACACAAAAATCCGAGTTATAACGAGGAAGTTATAACCATTCTAAAATTCCCGACAAAACCGGCAACACCGATTAAACGAAAAACGCGAAGTTTCAATACAATAGTTTTTAGCCTTAAGTATCTAAATGAAAGTTATATATAACATCAAACCGTGAGCGTACGTAAAAAGAACGTCCAAATCTGACTTCGTATGAGGAAGTTATGATTTTTCTAAGATTCGGGTACAGCAGTAGACAGCTAAAAACTCGAAATAGAGCTCGAGATACTTTTGACCAAAAAAACCTAAATGAGAATCGAAGGTCTCAACATTAGTAGCGCAACGGCGAAAAGTCTGACGAAAACGGACATAGGATGAAGAAGTTATGGATTTTTAACGGACTTTTCGTGTCCCGGCCCGTTAAAAATAAATTCAAAATTTGCTGATGAAGTCTAAACGAGAGTTGTAGATAACATTTTCAGCTACGCGTGTATATAAAGAACGTTGAAAACGGAGCTTGTATGCGAAAGTTACGGATTTTACAAGTTCGGGGTCCAAAATTCGAGGCTGTCAGGCCCCCACGACGTGGCACAAGCTTGCCGCGACCCGGCAAGTGACTGAGGGCGTCCAATCAATGG
Source organism: Lactuca serriola (assembly GCF_051521515.1). NCBI lineage: Eukaryota > Viridiplantae > Streptophyta > Magnoliopsida > Asterales > Asteraceae > Lactuca > Lactuca serriola. Next base: position 238,248,063 of record NC_136411.1, read on the forward strand.
AAGAGGATAAGTTTGACTCCCCACGATGTGGCCATCACTTGCCACGACGTGGCACACCCCAAAAATGCCCCTATAAATAGATTTCAAGGGCTCCGAGTTCCATTGCTCAGTTCCCTTCTTTCTAGCGCTGAAACTCTGCGTTTAAGCCCCCGAGACCCTCCCAAAGCCCCGGTTTTCACCTTCAAGTCCCAAAGGAAGGTTTTGTGTTCCCGAGATTCCCGAGATTCCCGAGAGTCCCGAGATTTTCCCGCGTTTTCAACTCTTCCTGTCGAAGTTCTGCTCGATTCTTCTCTCGACTACTTCAAATCAACCACTTCAATCAAGTGAGTTCATACCCCTGCAAACACACTTTAAATACGTTTTAAATGCTTTTTATAATCTTTTAGGTGGGGGGGATACAAGTAAACACACGACTAAAATCGTGTGAAACATCGATCTTTTTATATACTTTTCATATTGTTGTTTTAACTATCTTATGAAGTCATTATCATGCAAAACACCTCACAACACAACTTTACCCTCTTGGGATACAATATGTTTTATAAATATAAATAGGTTTTATTTATACGTTTGCATACTACATCATATCAAGAGTAACCATTTCAACTATAACATGATGCTTTTACAAGAAAACTCAACTCATCACGTTTTTGTAACACGGTAGAAAACGAAATCATTTCATACGAACGATTTTCATCATATTACTCGTGAACTTGTTGTTAGCAATCATGTGATGGCATATGGCTTTGTTTGTACCAAATGAAAGTCCCCACCTATAACCAGAGTCTCTTGGAGGGAGAGCGTGACAAGTGTGTATAGATCTATACGGGGCTGACAACTCCGCACCCTGACTGTTAGCTACAGTCCGTCATTGGGGTGACAAATGTCAACATTAGGTACTGCGTCTAGTATGGTTATGAGGAACTCACAACACGCGGAAACAATGACTCATGCACGTAGTAATACATAACTCAATCATGCTTGGGGGGGGGTAATAACTATATTCTAGGGTATTATCGGCACGATCAAAACTCAGGTTAAAACACTTCCACAACTAGTTTTACTTAACAATACGACTGCATTTTACTTTTAGGAAAATAAGGGATTTTCCTGGTTCAAATACATTCATTTTGTACAATAACGATTTACAACATCATTCTTTTGAGCTTGTCATAGTTTCTTATAGCTTACGGTCTTGGTCATTTGAGACTGCATTTCACTTTTAGGAAAATAAGGGATTTTCCTGGTTCAAATACATATAGTACATACAACAATCTTTCAAACTCATTTCATACATCAAATAGAAAATAAGGGATTTTCTGGAAAACATACACGCACTTTCGAATGGCATACATTTTCTCAAAACACCACTTATGAACTCACCAACTTAAATGTTGACACTTTTTCTTTGAAATAACTTGTATTCTCAGGAAACCGCTAGACCAGGTAGCAACTTCTTTTGAAGACTAACGCGCTGGCGTTAGTAACATATTTTGGATCACCATATTGTATTTGATTTCTTTTGCAAACATGTAACATATACAATCATGTAAACTTTTCAAATATATTTATATTATGGTGGTGTGTACTTTCTTTACTATTCAATTGTTATGATATTTGACATGACGTCCTCCGCCCCCGAACGTTTCCGCCGTTCTGGTTTTGGGGGTGTGACAGATTGGTATCAGAGCATTGTTTATAGTGAACTAAGTATATCAAAACCATTTTTGATATACAACTATAAACACAACTGGGCAAAAACACTCTGAGTAAGAGTCATACTTTTAAAATTAAATTTATTTAGTTTTTGTAAAGTAGGCATGCATTCATTTCATATTAATAACAGGGTCAGTGTCATAATTAAAACAATATAGAAGTATTATAGATGAGTTGTGCAATATAGGTATGCCTTGGGATATGTAATTGGGACTGGGATAAATATAGCCTGATCAACTATATTTGTCCGAGAGCCGAACTGTGTATGCCAGGGGATAGCTACAATGGACAACAAGTCTAAAACTTACCAAACTTATAAACTTTAGAATCAAACATAACATTTAGAATACTATAGGAGTATTTTATGAATACGATAGTTTAACGTTGATGTCAACCTTATATGCCTTAGTTCTAGACAATCCTTATCTCCCTATTCTCGTACAAACACAATGGCTGGATTTCCACCTAGCAGGAGACCCCTACTACCCAAACCATACAATCATTAAAAGACTTATTGTCTTCATTGTTATTTCTTTGGCTGCGATGCCGCCTCGTAGATCTGCGCGTCGCATCAACAACGCAACACCTACGCCGCCGCCACCACCCCCACAATATGATCCTGTCATGGTTCAGGCTGCTATCACTGCAGCTGTAGCAGCTGCTCTTACGCAGATAAACACTAACGGAGCTGGTGGAACTGGAAGCAGTACCAACCACTTGAATCATGGCACTGGCCATGGTTATATCAGAGAATGCACATACAAGGAATTTTAGAATGCAAAGCCAAAAACTTTCAACGGGGAAGGAGGAGTCATTGCACTTATGCAATGGTTCGAGAAGACCGAAACGATCTTCGAGATATGTGCATGCCCAGAGACCAGCAAAGTCAAGTTTGCCGCTTGCACTTTCTCTGATCGAGCCCTCACCTGGTGGAAGGGACATGTGGAAGCCCTATCTCTCCCAGTTGCTAATGCCATGAGCTGGGAAGATCTCAAAATCTTGATGCTGGAAGAATACTGCCCGAGGGGCAAAATCCAAAAATTAGAGCATGAGCTATGGAACCTAAGGATGACCGGATCGGACGTAATCGCTTACACGGCTAGGTTCAGTGATTTGTCAGCCTTGTGCCCAAGTATGGTAAACCCGGAATCGAAGAAGGTGGAGAGGTACATTTGGGGATTATCACCCCAGATCCAAGGGCATGTCCTGGCCTCTAACCCAATAACATTTGACAGCGCGAAGCGCTTGGCTCAACGATTGATTGATCACGGTGTTAAACAGGGTACTATTACCGCTGTCTCGGAGCCACCGAAGGATATAGAGGACCGAAGGAAACCCTGGGATAAGAGGAAGGGGGAAACCATGCAAGAGAACCCCAAGAGGCAACAGTTAGTGACAGCTCATTCTGTTACTATCCCTACCACCCCTACACCCACAAGGTCGTACAACGGCAACCAGCCTAAGTGCAACCGATGCAACTTTCATCATCACGGACCCTGTCGTGAAATGCATTGCATTAGGTGCAATAGTAAGGGACACACCGTCCGCTACTGCAGGGAAATAGCCCAACCAACCGCTCCAGACGCAAATGTGGGAGTAGACCGTACTTGTTATGAGTGCGGAGCAACGGGACACTTCCGACGGAACTGCCCGAAGGCAAACAACAAGAATGCTAGTGGAGGAGGCTGAGTATTCGCAATGGGCCAAGAGGAGGCTATTACAGACCCCACGGTTATTCCGGGTACATTTCTCCTCGATAACTTATTTACATACATTCCATTTGATAGTAGGGACACAGAGGAGTTCCGTGAGTCACAAGTTTAAAAATCTACTCGAATAAACACCCCAATCATTAAACAAAACTTTCATAGTAGTAATAATAGAGATAGACTAAAAAGCACTGAGAACACATACGTAGAATGCACTATCCCACTAACGAACGTCTTACAATGAGAAGTACCGACGTCGGCATTCGACGTGGATTGGTGTGGCCCTACCCATACCAGTAGACCCTTTCACTTTAACCATCGACTAACAAAACTCGATCGATTTATCACGACAAACCCGACACTAACCCCAATTGGTTTCAAGTTTCAAAACCCTGAGGTACTAATGTGAGGAGTACTATATCTTTACAACCTTCCTGTAGTATCCCCCAACAGATCATTTAGAAATACCACACATACAACGAATCAAATCCAAGCTCAGAAACTAGGAGTGAATTCAACCATGAACTTCAAAACGTAGCTGCCCTAATGCATCGAGTGAATATTTTAACATTTAGAAGAACATAAGTAAATAAACCCAAAACCACACGATCCCGATCGGTCGAAGTGATAGGCGAAGTAATGAAGGTCCGCTGAAACATGCACATTAGGATCTAGATTCATAAGGGAACAAGAGGAACAAATCGACCAGAAGCACTCTCGCCTGCCCGCAAGAATTGGAATCCCAGTCAAAATGCGAATTTCGGGACGAAATTCTCTCTAACGGGGGGATAATGTAACAACAACAAAATTCAAGTCAAAATTTAAACTTTTATAAAACCGTAATTGAGTATACTAAGTGGTAAATATCGTAACAAGGTTTTCATACATATAAAGAACACAAAAATCCGAGTTATAACGAGGAAGTTATAACCATTCTAAAATTCCCGACAAAACCGGCAACACCGATTAAACGAAAAACGCAAAGTTTCAATACAATAGTTTTTAGCCTTAAGTATCTAAATGAAAGTTATATATAACATCAAACCGTGAGCGTACATAAAAAGAACGTCCAAATCTGACTTCGTATGAGGAAGTTATGATTTTTCTAAGATTCGGGTACAGCAGTAGACAACTAAAAACTCGAAATAGAGCTCGAGATACTTTTGACCAAAACAACCTAAATGAGAATCGAAGGTCTCAACATTAGTAGCGCAACGGCGAAAAGTCTGACGAAAACGGACATAGGATGAAGAAGTTATGGATTTTTAACGGACTTTTCGTGTCCCGGCCCGTTAAAAATAAATAATTAAAAATAAATTCAAAATTTGCCGATGAAGTCTAAACGAGAGTTGTAGATAACATTTTCAGCTACGCGTGTATATAAAGCACGTCGAAAACGGAGGTCGTATGCGAAAGTTACGGATTATACAAGTTCGGGGTCCGAAATCCGAGGCTGTCAGGCCCCCACGACGTGGCACAAGCTTGCCACGACCCGACAAGTGACTGAGGGCGTCCAATCAATGGAAGAGGATAATTTTGACTCCCCACGACGTGGCCATCACTTGCCACGACGTGGCACACCCCAAAAATGCCCCTATAAATAGATTTCAAGGGCTCCGAGTTCCATTGCTCAGTTCCCTTCTTTCTCGCGCCGAAACTCTGCGTTTAAGTCCCCGAGACCCTCCCAAAGCCCCGGTTTTCACCTTCAAGTCCCGAAGGAAGGTTTTGTGTTCCCGAGATTCCCGAGATTCCCGAGAGTCCCGAGATTTTCCCGCGTTTTCAACTCTTCCTGTCGAAGTTCTGCTCGATTCTTCTCTCGACTACTTCAAATCAACCACTTCAATCAAGTGAGTTCATACCCCTGCAAACACACTTTAAATACGTTTTTAAATGCTTTTTATACTCTTTTAGGTGGGGGGGATACAAGTAACCACACGACTAAAATCGTGTGAAATATCGATATTTTTATATACTTTTCATACTGTTGTTTTAACTATCTTATGAAGTCATTATCATGCAAAACACATCACAACACAACTTTACCCTCTTGGGATACAATATGTTTTATAAATAGAAATAGGTTTTATTTATACGTTTGCATACTACATCGTATCAAGAGTAACCATTTCAACTATAACATGATGCTTTTACAAGAAAACTCAACTCATCACGTTTTTGTAACACGGTAGAAAACGAAATCATTTCATACGAACGATTTTCATCATATTACTCGTGAACTTGTTGTTAGCAATCATGTGATGGCATATGGCTTTGTTTGTACCAAACGAAAGTCCCCACCTATAACCAGAGTCTCTTGGAGGGAGAGCGTGACAAGTGTGTATAGATCTATACGGGGCTGACAACTCCGCACCCTGACTGTTAGCTACCGTCCGTCATTGGGGTGACAAATGTCAACATTAGGTACTGCGTCTAGTATGGTTATGAGGAACTCACAACACGCGGAAACAATGACTCATGCATGTAGTAATACATAACTCAATCATGCTTGGGGGGGTAATAACTATATTCTAGGGTATTATCGGCATGATCAAAACTCAGGTTAAAACACTTCCACAACTAGTTTTACTTAACAATAAGACTGCATTTCACTTTTAGGAAAATAAGGGATTTTCCTGGTTCAAATACATTCATTTTGTACAATAACGATTTACAACATCATTATTTTGAGCTTGTCATAGTTTCTTATAGCTTACGGTCTTGGTCATTTGAGACTGCATTTCACTTTTAGGAAAATAAGGGATTTTCCTGGTTCAAATACATATAGTACATACAAAAATCTTTCAAACTCATTTCATACATCAAATAGAAAATAAGGGATTTTCTGGAAAACATACACGCACTTTCGAATGGCATACATTTTCTCAAAACACCACTTATGAACTCACCAACTTAAATGTTGACACTTTTTCTTTGTAATAACTTGTATTCTCAAGAAACCGCTAGACCAGGTAGCAACTACTTTTGAAGTCTAACGCGCTGGCGTTAGTAACATATTTTGGATCACCATATTGTATTTGATTTCTTTTGCAAACATGTAACATATACAATCATGTAAACTTTTCAAATATATTTATATTATGGTGGTGTGTACTTTCTTTACTATTCAATTGTTATGATATTTGACATGACGTCCTCCGCCCCCGAACATTTCCGCCATTCTGGTTTTGGGGGTTTGACAGTAGTAGCAGACGCCCTAAGTCGGAAGGAATATTCTGGTTGCAAGGTCAAGTCGTTGTCAATAACCATCCATTCACACTTGTCTAAGCAAATTTAGGCGGCCCAACTGGAAGCCATGAAACCTGAAAATGCGACGAGTGAATCCCTTAGAGGGATGGACAAGAATTTAGAAGCCAAGGGTGATGGGGCCTTATTTTTCATGAACCGGATCAGGACACCGAAACATGGTGGTTTCCGAGACTTGGTCATGACCGAGGCGCACAACACTCGGTATTCCGTCCACCCAGGTTCAGATAAGATGTATCTGGATCTTAAAAAGCTATACTGGTGGCCTAATATGAAAGCAGAGATTGCTACCTTCGTAAGTAAATGCCTTACTTGCGCAAAGTTCAAGGTCGAATACCCGAAGCCCTCCGGTCTACTACAACAACCAGAGATCCCAGAATGGAAGTGGGAGCGGATCACTATGGATTTCATAACCAAGTTGCCCAAGACAACGGGTGGACTTGATACCGTATGGGTCATCATCGATAGATTGACCAAGTCTACACACTTCCTACCTATCAAAGAAACCGACAAGATGGAGAAGCTTATGAGAACATACATTAGGGAGATTATACGACTACATGGTGTACCTATATCCATTATCTCCGATAGAGATAGTAGGTTCACCTCCAGATTCTGGCAATCACTATAACACTCCCTAGGAACAAGGTTGGACATGAGCACAGCCTACCATCCACAGACCGACGGACAAAGTGAGAGAACAATCCAGACCTTAGAAGATATGTTGCGTGCTTGTGTAATCGAATTTGGAAGAGCTTGGGATACCCATTTACCCCTCGTCGAATTTTCCTACAACAACAGTTATCACACGAGCATAAAGGCAGCACCATTTGAGGCCCTCTATGGCCGAAAGTGCAGATCCCCTCTGTGCTGTGCTGAGGTGGGTGATACCCAGTTTGCTAAGGGACGAGTTCCCGAAAGCACTCTTACAGGTCCGGAGATCATTCGAGAAATGACAGAGAAGATCTTTCAAATTCGTGAACGACTGAAAGCCTCTAGAGACCGACAGAAGAGCTACAACGATAAGCGAAGGAAACCTTTGGAATTCCAGGTGAGAGACCGAGTCCTTCTCAAAGTCTCACCCTGGAAGGGCTTGATACGCTTCGGTAAGCGTGGGAAGCTTAATCCGAGATACATAGGGCCTTTCGAGATTCTCGCAAGAGTCGGCCCCGTAGCTTACAAACTCAACCTACCCGACGCCCTTTGTAACGTACATTCTACATTCCACGTATCTAACTTGAAAAAGTGTCTTTCCGACGAGACTCTTGTAATCCCACTCGACGAGATCGAGATCAACGAGAGCCTCAACTTCGTGGAAGAACCGGTAGAGATCATGGACCGTGAGGTCAAACAGATGAAGCAAAGCCGTATCCCGATCGTGAAGGTTCGCTGGAACGCCAAGCGAGGACCGGAATTCACTTGGGAACGCGAGGATCAGATGAAACTGAAATACCCTCATCTTTTCGCTTAGTTATTTGTAACTTCTTATTTGCTTAAATTCTAATTTCGGGACAAAATTCCTTCTAACGGGGGGATGATGTGACAACCTAAAATTCCCATTCTATACAAACAATATCACTTCAATAGAAGTTATAACAATCATAGTCAATTTTCAGACTTTTCGTATAAGTTGGAGTAATCCAGGGTTTACACTTTAGTAAATATCAGGAGAGTGGATGCACTATGGTTTTGTGCAACACTGTTATTCCAACACTCTGTTATATTAGAAATCATTTCAGGAATAAAAATATTTTCAGTCAAAAATATCTCAGGACTATAAATAGATTTCTGAACAAATTCATTCATTATTCACATTTCCAACTAGAGAAAAGCCATATTCTCTCTCACGGATCTTTGGGTTTTCATCCCAAATCGTGAGTACACTTCTCTATTTGTTTTATGATACTTATTATATGCTTAATAACATAGATTACATGTCAAATACGTGAGATTCGGGAGTTTACCACCCAAGAACGTTCTTGGGGAGTAAACTCCAAAAGGAAGCTTAAAGGCTATCTAGTCCCATTCCCTTGATAAGTAACTAGCTTAGGCTTGTATATATGTATATTTGAGGCAAGAAAACAATCAAAAACACCAAGCTTAGGGTGTTCACGGCCCAAGAACTTCTTGGACCGTGAACTCCAAATTCAAGGGCCAAAATGTGCCCTAACCACTCCTAAAGCTTTAGACATTAACCCCCATTTATTTCTAGCTAAATTGTGGACTTTAAAACATCAAGAGCACCCCTTAAAGTGAGTTTACAGCCAAGGAATACTCATACGCCGTAAACACCAAACAAGGGCACCAAAGTGTGCCTAGGGTCCTCATTAGCCTTAAACAAATGCCTAGAAATTATCCTACTTGTGCTTGGGGCTTGAAAGAATAAAAATACCCATCCCAAGAGAGTTTACGGCCGTAAACTCTAAGGGAATTGGCCTTGGGGCCGTAAACTCCTCAAGGGAGTGTTTCTATGCCCTAAACTACCCAAAGAACTAAACCACCAAGTAGAACTTATTCTAGAAATCAAATAGCACTTCAAAACACCATGTACCACCAAGTTAAGAGTTCACGGCCGTAAACTCAAGGGTTTACGACCGTAAACTCCTTGTGTGGAGTTTATTGAGGAGTAAACACTTATACAAGGTCCTTGGAAGCATTAAACCCCTTTAGCCTTGTCCCACAACAACCTAGAAGCAACCATTAGGACCTATAACACTTATACAAAGTGTTTACATGTTCCTGAGTGTCCCAACAAATTTTATTAGTTATTATTTGACTAATTAGTTATATATATGCTCATTATATGATAACTAGGCTCGTGCGTGTGAACAAGTCTCCGTTTGCCTCCTAGCACAGTATCCGACACTTCAATCCAATCTACTCACCACAAGTGAGTTCATACCCCTTTAATTAACCTTTAAAATACTTTTAATGTTTTAAATGCTTTTATGGGGGGGGGAATAAAAGTTAAATACTTATAGTTATTACATCAATCACATGTGATTAATAACTACAAAACCAATGATTTTATTATTGTTCAAACTGTTTATCAAACTGTTTTACTTCAAACTGCTTTACAAACTCTTTTACTTATCAAATACTTTTATTTAAACTTTTTTATATTTCTTATAAATTGCATGCCCATATATGTATAGATATATAAGCAATGTTTAAAGGGCTTAGGAAGGCCATCCGCCCTATTTCCTTTTTCTCGATTTGGATGTGGTCTGGTGGGATTTCGGGTAGCCGTCCGAAGGTCGTTTCAATAATAATTATATATCAAATGTACATATATAGGCATAAAAGTACTTCCATATTCATGCGTATTGGTCACATCATTAGTAAGTTACGATCTGGGTAACACAGGATCATACTACTACAATTTCTAGATCAATGAGTCAGTTCATTCATGAGTCAATACTTATTACTATGAGTACATATACAACTAGACTAGAAAGAGAACATATACAACTATACTAGAAAGAGAACATATACAACTATACTAGGACGAGAACATATACAACGATACTAGAACGAGTAACATTACATTACATATACATGAATACGTTAACAATTGTGATCCACTGTATCGGAGCATGCCTTAAATGTCATGGCCCAAGTTGTAGCCAGAATTCTCTTGGAGGGAGAGCGTGAGTTTGCGTATAGATCTATAATGGATTGACTATCCTACACCTTGCTGCTAGCTACAGCCGGACCTGCAGGTCTGCGGGTGCCAAACGTCATTCCGTTATTACGACCATTCGTATGTCGTTGTTACCAGTAGATAGTATGGTGCAATTAATCACATGATACCTTAATATAAATCCGGTTTAAGGTAGTTAGTACAACAGTAATTCCTATAATACAACACTACAGTACTACAATAATTTACCCATTACATTTATTTAGTGATTATTTCACTTAAACTTTAATGTACAAACTATATTTTGTTAAATGATAGTTACACTTGGGAAATTACACACTTTTACAACAAACGAGCATACAAAACAGTTAAGCCTTGGTAGAAGGCTACTTTAATAGAAAATATAGGTTTTTCTGAGAGATTCAAACTTTTACAAACACTTACAAACACTTACATACATTTTACAAACTTACACTTGAGACATGCTCAAACGTTTTGATAACAAACACCGACACTAAAATACTTATGAACTCACCAACTTAATGCTGATAAACTCTTTCAAAATAACTTGTATTCTCAGGTCATCAGTAGACAGGTACCGAGGCCAGCTTTTGAGAAGATGGAGCGTATCCAAGACTCATCTTATTATTTTGATTTACATTATATTTTGGTGTCTATAACTGTACAGAACACGCTTGTATTAAAATTATATATTTAATGCAATGCATGATGTTGTTTGCTTGGTTACTTTTACTGTGTTGTGATACTCTACATGACGTCCTCCGCCCCAGAACGTTTCCGCCGTTCTTGGTTTTGGGCTGTGAAAATAATCAAACACAATTCTATTGTGTTTCAACTTGTATCCCCCCTTAAAAGCATTTAAAACAAGTAAAAGGATGATTGTAGGGGTATGAACTCACCTGTAGTGAGTGATTCGAATGAAGGATTGATATAAGATGCTAAGTATGCTAAGTGAAATCCCGAGCACAATCAGATCCTAGTAAACGTATAATAACACACACACACACACACACACACACATATATATATATATATATATATATATATATATATATGTGTGTGTGTGTGTGTATGTGTACAACTAGTGTACATAACAACTAATCATGTATGGAAAACACCCTTAGGAACTAGGAATCACTCTCAATGGAATGTATCAATCATATATGGTTGATAAAAGAGAGTTCACGACCACACTTAAGAGTGTTTACGGCCCCGGGTGAGTTTACGGCCATAAGTGCTTGATCTTATGAAGTGTTTTCGGTCCTAACTTGCATCTAGGAAGTGTTCACGGTCTCATCTAGTAACACAAAAAGGGTTTTCAGCCAAACAATGAACTTTTGAAGGGTTTACGGCCAGCTTGGAGTTTACGGCCGTAAACCCGAGTTTGCGGCCATGGAGTCCTTGTGATGGAGTTTCCGGCACGATTTCAACTCGAAAAACTTAAGTTAACACATCCCTTTACACACACTTTTAATGAACTAGGCTTAGAACACTTAAACAGACCCTTTAAAAATACCAAAAGATAGCAGAAACGAGTCTGACTTTTGATTGAATTAATTGACTTTACAAGATAGAAATTTTGGGTTGTCACACTTTTATACTTAGGCTTCTAGGGTTTTCAACTAGGAAACCATAATCCAACTGCTTAGGCCTTAAGCAGCCCAAAGACTCTTCCAGAAGGCCCTTGGACGATTTCTGTATGGATCCTCATATAGAATTCGTCCATCCTTTCTTTATGGATCCTAAGCCCAACATTGTAACTATCTTATAATTACAGTATCGGTCTCCTTTATTTAATTAATCTATTTTAGTCACAAAATTAATTCTTAATTAATTATTGACTAATATTAATTAAAAAATATGATTTCTCTTTTAATATATTATTCTTATAATATATTAATAAATCATAAATAATCCAATTTCTCCTTAATTCATCCTATCAATTGCTATGGTGAAGGCAACCCAAAGGGACCATGTACACAATCGGGTCAAGTACATACCAACATAGTTATGGGCTTAGACACCTAAACCAATAGTCTCCCACTTGGATAAGTCTAATAACTATTATGCATATGACTTTACAACCTAATCAGAAATCGTAGCTTTAAAAAGCCGTTGTCAATTCTGATATTATCAGCAACGCGCCCTTTAGATAAGGGATCATATATTCCTCCATTCTAGATATCGTATAAACTGAGACATGGATTTTAATCATACTGTTTGTTCATTTGTTGTTTCCTAACTTCCAATTTATGACGACTGACAATAGACTACAATTGAACACATCAACTTAGTCCCGGCTTGGCCAAGCACTTAGGGTGTCATCACTAAATCATCGAGGGGCCCATAGATATCACTTTTATCCCACTTTGGGTAAAAGGAACGGATAAACTTCGACTCAAATGCTCACTTGTATTTACTCGTCATATCACACACAACAATACGTTTTAAAACACCAAGTTACTGGTGCGTTTACATATTATCAATGTGCAACCGACTTGCATAATACAAATCACATGTCTCGGTTTCAAGAATATAAGATATTATCGTCTCACCAATCACTCGTGATAAAATCCATGAAGCAATCCAAGTGAGCGTGGATTGAATCCAATACTCTAATCTTATAGGAGCACTCATGAACCCTACAACAAACTTTTGCTATGTCTAAAATGATTTAGACAATCTACAGTCAGATTCATGATAGTCTTCTTTCATACGTACTTCCAAAGTATGATCGACTGTGGATGGTTTGAATAATCTAGTTATTCTGGAAGTCAAAACATGCAAAGTGAAACACAAGAATAATACTAATCCTATATGGTCCCAAACTTTTGAGTATAAATAAGACACCTTTATTTAATCACCATATTGATTACTCATTATTCGTTATTTTGGGTAATAAACTTATTACTTGAATTATAACAATAGTTGTCCCATGCTCCAAGCATACACACTTTGTTTTTCTTATGGTTCATACTTTATGAAATAGATCAAATGAAAACATTTCCAATGATTCTCATTTCACAACTCCTAATCCTTATCATTAGTGTAAGAATACAAATTCTTGCCACTATTAGAATATGTTAGATTCTAACATTTTACACAATGATCCTTTTATAATGTCATAGAGACAAAGTCACCAACACTTTTCCAATGAAATTACAAATTTCTCTATTGGAGATTGTTACAAGACAATTCCATAGATATGAAGTCTCGCATTCAAAGTACATTCCTTTGAACATCCTTCTTGCATAAAAGTTTCTAATCTAGACATAGATTCTTGATATCTAACTCCCAATATGGAAACATTTCCATATTTTTCATATGACAACTCATTGTGAATAGAGTCTTATCTATTCATAATAATGTCGATATGGTCCATTCATTACTATACTCACAACTGTTCACAAGTGACCAATCCTTGGCGAACCTTAGATTGTCCTTGATGGTTGTTTAATTAATTTAGTCAAATCCGGTTCTATTCCCTTTTCCCTCTTAATGCCCTAGGCATTTGGAAAATTCTAGAACGGTCAAATATTACAACAAATGCAATCGATCCTATACCCGAAGAGTATTGGACAGGATTCATAATAAAAAACATGATACTTTACCAGTTTCCTTCTATAATATATACATATATAGAATTCCTTTATGTTGAATCTTTTCAACATAACATCCATATATGTCCTTTGACTAAATTCAATTAAAATTTCTCGATCTAAGCTTTTAGATTTCGAAATGAAGTATAATATTCTCTCCCTTAATTATAGCAAAACAAATTTCTAACCCCTACAACTTTGCAAAGTGAAACTTTTGTTTTTTATAACTAATATTGCTAACATGAAACACTTAAAATAATAATCATGCTCCCACTAAGATGATAATTATATTCATACCAGCATAGCATTTATGCTCCTACTAGCTTTGACACGTATTCAGAAAACAGGTGAACTTCTAGAAATCAATACTTATTAACTTCCAAAGTTCATATTTCTAATACGATATGCTTTGATAAGCCTTTATCTAAGCTTTTCAAACTCATACACCTTTACTTAGATAGCTCATATGTGTGTCTAAACAATTCTAGAACTTACAGCAATAAGGCTCGAATGTTCAAACTAATTGCCAAATCTCACAATTCAAATTATGAAGAGGGATTCCGTAATCATAATCGAATTTGAGAATGCAGTTTACATAATTGCTATCTCCTTAAAATCTTCCTTAGTGAAAGCGTTTCCTCACAATCATTTTCATGAAGGAGAGAAACCTTATGACACTTCGATTTTATGGTGTATGTGCTCCTATCCATGTGAATCTATCATAACCATAATCATAAGATAATGTTTGTGAGAAATCCAAACTCTAATGGACAAAACTTGTTCATTCTTAATTTCTTGCCATGAAGGGTCCCACCATTGCTTCCAAGTTATTGAGCATATCACCCCTACCAGTCAATGTAATTTCATTGAACAAGGTGCTTGCCTTTATACATTCTATTGAGAACTCGTAGAACTCTTATGTATAAGTAACTTTACTAGAATGACACAGAAACAAGAATATGTCAACACGATAGGTTACAAACCTCAAGTCATGTGCTAGTGTCTAATAGGTTTACTCTTGATTAGTTCTTGAAACTTTTCAAGATCATTTAGATTCCCACTGACCTCTTGACATATAAGATTCTCTTGTCAAGATAAACACTACACATAATTGGTCTTAGTTGGTCTTTGTCTTATCCAAGACATCACAACTTACCAATATTAAACGTGCAAGAGTAAGAAAAACATTTTTCTGCTTCATATTTGATGAGTGTGTTAAAACTTCTTAAGATGTGTCACTCAAGTCACAATCTTGGAGTATGACTCTAAGACTTGATTTTGGAATGAAGTATGACTCATCCTTTTGAACTAACCATTTCAACAATTTCCGATTCCTCTTCTTAGCCATACTAGTGCACTAAGATTTACTTAAAGGATCAATTGTGATATGGTTTTATAATCAATAAGACGATCATAAAACATGATACTAAAGTACTCTCCCATCTTTTCAGACTGGAGAAGCTTTTATCTTTCTGTCTATTTGATTATTCTTATTCGTTTTGCCATTCATTGAAACTTTTCAATGATTCAAAATTACACTTAATCTTGTAAGCATAACCACATTTACTAGACTTTTAGTAAGTCATGACGAATAATCTTATTGTTCTTTTTGGTGGACTTGACCAGTGCACAACATTGTGTACCAGTTCTCCTAGTCATTCACTTGACTCTTTGTCAAGGAATAGTCTTAATTTTCCAAATATGAAGGTTCTTATTCATCATACAATACATGTTGTATGATTCAAAGTTTCTGTCCAATTGAAACTCGGGCGACAAGAATCTTTCCTTATTTGGTAAATTCTCGACATTACCCCAAATAACATAACTAAGAATCACATCCATCATTGCTAAAAATAGAAATACACAAACATCAATTTTCACACATGCCATTGCAAGGAAATATACATAAATAAGACAAAATCCAAAATTTATTTTATTTATAAAAGGTGCGGAAAAACTTGTCCTTACAATGCAATTCAAATGAAAACTATGTTATTACGTAATCCTAAGCAATCTATCATCACTCTCTAAGTAGCAGCTAAAAATCCGATCATCGAACCATGTGATAGAAATCCGTTTCTTGACGATCAGACTTAGCTCACTTCTTCCTTTAAGCTTCCTTTCTTTTCTTCGATCCTACAAAACATCAAAATGCAATATTATCACATTATGTATTAAGAATCTAAAACAGAAAACTTAATAGAGTTAGATAGTCGATTTTTACCAGAAGTAGAGTCATACATCTTGACTCTCCCATCCCTTAGTGTTGGATTAGTGTCTAAGTCCATAACTATTTTGGTATGTACTTGACCCGATGGTGCATGGTCCTTTTGGGATGCCTTCACCAAAGCAACTTGATAGGATGAATTATGGAGAGAGAGGATTAATTATGATTTATTAATATATTATGAGAATAACATATTAAAGGAGAAATCATATTGTTTAATTAATATTAGTCAAGAATTAATAAGAATTAAGTTTGTGGCTAAAAGACATTAATTAAACTTAAGGGACTAGAACTGTCAATTGTGTGATAGTTGAATATTGGGCTAATGGACTCCATATTAGAGGGGTGGACAAATTCTATGGGGAAACCTATTAGAAATCGTCCCAGGCCTCTAAGGAGGGAGTCCATGGGTTGCTTAGGGCCTAAGCATCCAAATTAGGGTTTCCTTGTTAGATAACCCTAATAGCCTCACTATTTAAAGGACCCTTGAGACTCAAAAACGTGGTGCACCTGTTCCATAGGGTTTCCACACGTTTTGGGCAGCCTCCACTCTCCTTATTCCTCATCCTCTTGCTCTTGGTGTTTGTGAACCATTAGAGGAGTGACAATTGTGACTCTAAGCTTTCTAAAGTCATTACAAGGAGGATTTGAAATTGTTATTGCTACATAACAATCAAGGTAAGATCTAAGACCCCATTCATAAGTTAATATGATTAATTGTATGCTAGATCTAGGGTTTAAAGTCTTGGATGAATTGCATGTACAATAGAGAAACCTAGATCCAAGCATTAGGGTTTGTATGAGCACATAGGATGTTCTTATGGCCAACACCCATTAGTGGTATCAGAGCCTAGATTGGTTTCTATTTTATTGATGCCTTGTTTATTTGTTCAAGCTGTAAAATCAATTTTTTGGTCCCCTGTCTGATGAACTCGGCGAGTTCCAATGTGGACTCGGCGAGTCCATAGAGGAACTCGGCGAGTTCGAGCGTCAGACGGAGGCAGTTTCGGGATTTCTTGCTGTTTTGCTTGAGGATACTTACCTTAATTGTTTTGGATCTTTAATATTCGAATTTTATCCTATATTTGAGAATATCCTTGATTAAACAAAAGATAATTACCAATTGATTAGATAACAACTTCCTTATATGATTAAAGATTTATTATTTGTATTAATTGGGTAACTTATCTTGCAAGAAATTGAAATTAGGTAAAATATAGATAATGACAAAATTAATTGTTTAATTTCTATTATTTGTTATTTGATCCTTGTGTTGTGTAAAAGTTTCATTTGTGCCCATGTAAGTTTTATGGTTTAAATTTGAACTTAAAGGTTTTGTTTTGAAATTTAAATAATTAAAACCCTAATGTTTTGAAATGTTTCAAAACTTGCCCTCAAGTTTTTGGGATTTAAAAGTTGATTAAAAGTTTAATTTAGAAATGTTAAATTCTAAAACCCTAATATTGTTATGAAAAGTTCAAATCACACCCTTATGGTTTTATTAATTAATTAAAGTGTATAATTAAAAGAGGTTTAATAAATCCATAAAGTTTTGGTTCACAATATAATTGAATTAAAAGTATAATTGTTAAATTTGACCACCTAGTATTTCAAAAGTGTAAAATACACCCTATACTATATATAACATTAAAAGTCTAACATTATATATATATATATATATATATATATATATATATATATATATATATATGTATGAGTAAAATTCAGTCTTACCGTTATTAGGCCTCATTCACGAAGCTGGTCTATAAAGGGTGTTTAAGGAAATTGCCTATAAAATGGCAATTGAATGGGTATCCACTCTTACCCACCGCACTCTTGACTAGTGGAGGGTCGTTAGCCGAACGGGTAGGATATGACATAAACTTTCCATTATAAGTATAATGAAGTACAAACGTAACTAAATGTTTTAGAAATTCCCAATCTTAGTTATTTTAGGCAAAAGTGAATTGATGCAATTCCATGAAATTTACACTTTGTGCCCTTGCGAAGATGTTAGTGGAGCGTGTGTGGTTAACTGGCATACTAAATGGTTCTAACCAAAGGTAGCAAAGGGCGACTCAATGTTTGTCATAGTTCGGTGGAGCGTGTGTGGTTAACTGGCACATCGAATAGGTGACTGTAACATGTGGGGGCACCATGTAAGTTTGCATGGTTATTCACACCCTGTTTTGTGATCCTCGGCATCCCAATCACAATTCGAGGGGCATATCGAGATTTAAACATGCCATTGAAAATTTCAATGAATCTCAAAGGATCTAGAAGTTTTCAAAGCATTTAA
The DNA here is from genome assembly GCF_051521515.1 of Lactuca serriola. Classification (NCBI taxonomy): domain Eukaryota; kingdom Viridiplantae; phylum Streptophyta; class Magnoliopsida; order Asterales; family Asteraceae; genus Lactuca; species Lactuca serriola. The sequence continues at coordinate 238,266,541 of NC_136411.1, forward strand.
AACTTAATCGGTTTTTTGTTTTTCATGGTGGAAAATTAGTGAATCGTCATTCACTTACCTTCAAATATTCTGCAACTAGATTACGACATCCCTTTTCTAGGTTGTAGCGTATTGTGTTGGGTCCTAGCCTTAATATCTCATTTGGGTGATTTATTAAGGACTCAATCAATCAACTAACTTGAATTTTTTTCTCCCATTTGGTAGATGTCAAAGTATGACAACTATGGTATTCCCAAATCCCGTGGAACAAGCCTTCCACATGAAGATGATATTCCATGATTCGATCGAGGAACAAGAGATCATTTCCTCCACCTCCTCCAATTATTCTCCCTAACCCACAAGTTCGAAGGCTTGAAAAGTTCAAGCTCACTCAAGCCCTTTTGGCAAGTAAACATGAAGAAGGAAAGTCAGGGTGTGAACACATCCTAGAGATGAAGTCACACATTGATAGACTAAGAATGTTGGGATCTGTTGTCTATGAGGAGCTGGCTGTTGACTGGGTTCTTCAGTCACTTCCTAACTCGTAGAGTGAGTTCGTAAGAGAGTACTATATGATGAACCGCGACGTGACCCTTATAGATCTCACCTATATGCTTATTGTTGCTGAATCAGCAACGGTTTGACGGAATGAAAAAGCAAAGTTGATTAATGAATCTGCCTTCCAGACCTCTATGGATATAGGCAATGGCAACAAAAGGCATTCCATGATCGAAAAGTTTAATCATAAGAGAAAGGAAATATCTGAAGTAGTTCCATGTTCTGTTCCAAAAGAGTCAATTTGCTTTTATTGCCAAGAGAAGGGGCATTGGAGACGAAGCCGCCCTATTTACCTAAGAGATCTAAGAGATGGGAGAGTCAAAACGTATGGCTCTACTTTAGGTAAAGTCCATTAACTAACACTTTTAAGTTCCTATTCTAGATTCTTAATACATGATGTGATAAGATTACAATTGATGTTTTATAGGATCAAAGAAAAAGAGAGGAAGCTTAAGGGAAGAAGTGAGCAGAATCTAATCGTGAAGAAATGGATTTTGATCGCATTGCTTGAAGATTGTACTCTTGAGCTACTACTTAGAGTTAGAAAATATTGCTAAGAAATATGTATTAACATAGTTTTTCAATGAATTGCAAATTTTTCCGCAATAAAATAAATTTTGATTTTATATTATTTATTTATCCTTGCAATGGCGTGTATGAAAAATTGATGTTTGAATGTTTCAATTATTAGAAATAATGGATTTGATTCTTAATTATGTTATTTGTGGAAACGTCGACAATTTACCAAATAAGGAAAGTTTCTCGTCGCCCAAGTTTCAATCGGACAGAAACTTGGAATCATGCAACTTGGTTGCATGATGAATGAGAAATTTCATATTTGGAAATTAGACTAATTCGTTGACAAAGTGTCAAGTGAAGGACTAGGAGATCGAGTACATAAAGTTGTGTGTTGATCAAGTACACCACAAGAGTAACAAAGATATTCATCATGAATTACTAAAGGTTTAGTAAATATGATTATACTTATAAGATTAAGTGTAATTCTGAACTGATTGAAAAGGTTTAAATCAATACCAGAATGAATAAGAAGAATCAAGTAGGCAGAAAGATAAAAGTTTCTCTATCCTAAGAAGAAGGGAGAGTACCTTTTATTATGTTTTATGATAGGTCTTAGTGCAATTGTATGTCTGAGAAGAGGAATCAAGAATTGAAGAAATGGTTGAATCAAAAGTCAATCATACTTCGTTCCAAAACAAGTCTTAGAGTTAAGATTGTGACATTGAGTGACAAGTCTTAAGAAGGTTTATAACATTCATCAAATGTGGAATTTGAAAAAGGTTTTCTTATTCTTGCACATTTGAAATTGGAAAGTTGTGATGTCTTGGATAAGATAAAGACCAACTAGGACCAATTTATGAAGTGTTTCGCCTTGATAAAAGCTACACTAACTCTTGAATATTTGGTTGTCAAGAAATGTTTATTAACAAGAGAATCTTATATGTCACGGAGTCAGTGGGAGTCTTAATGGTCTTGAAAGGTTTCAAGAACAAATCAAAATAAACCTTATCGAACATCACTAGCACACGACTTGAGGTTTACAACCTATCGTGTTGAGACTATCTTGTTTCTATGTCGTTCCAATCGAGTTAATTATGCATATGAGTTCTATGAGTTCTCATTTGAACGCATAAAAGCCAAGCACCTTAATCAATGAAAAGTAAATTGATAGGAAAGGGTGAGCTGCTTAACTACTTGGAAGACATGGTGAGCACTCGTGTTACCATAAGGCAAGAAATCAAGATTAAGAAAGTTCGGTCCATATGAGTTTGGATTTGTCGCAAACTTTGGTTTTGACAAATTCACATGGATAGGAACACATACACCATTAAAATCTAAGTGTCATAAGATCCCCTCCTTCATGAAGATGACTGTGAGGAAATGCTTTCAGTAAGAAAGATTTTAAGAAGATAGTGATTGTGAAAATTGGATTCTCGAATTCAATTATGGTTACGGTATCCCTTTCCATGATTCGAATTATGAGATTTGGCAATTAGTCTGAATTGTTTAGACACACATATGAGCTATCTAAGGAAAAGATGTATAAGCTTGAATAAAGGATTATCAAAGCATTAAGTATTAAGAAATATGAACTTAAGAAATTCAATAGGTATTGTATTTTCTGGAAGTTAAGCTGTTTTCTGAATACATGTCAAAGCTAGTGGGGGCATAAGAGTTATGCTTATGTGATAATAATCATCATAGTGGGAGCATAAATGTTGTGCATGTATGATTATTATGGCAAGTATTGCAAGTTAGCAATATTAATTATAGAAAACAATAGTTATACTTTGCAAAGTCGTAAGGGTTGAAAAGTTGTTTTGCTATAATTAAGGGAGAGAATATTATGCTTCATTTCAAATCTAAAGGCTTAGGTTGTGGAATGTTAATAAATTTAGTCAAGGATACATAGTTTGTTCTCAAATTTCGATTATGATTATGGCATAGTTCGAATTGTGAGAACGTGGCACATAAAATATTATGGCAGAAGATTGATAAAGTATCAGATCGCGTCCCATACGCTTCAGGTATAGGATTGATTGAAAATGCTATAATATTTAACCATTCTAAAATTTTCCAAATGTTTAGCGCATTTATAGGGACAAGAATTGGTTTTGACTAAGATAATTAAACAACTATCAAAGGACAATCCAAAGCTCGTTGAGGATTGGTCGCTTGTGACTAGTTGGAAGTATAGTATTGGATGGACCATATCGACATTATTATGAATAGAAAAGATTCTATTAAGAATGAGTTGTCATATGGAAAATATGGAAATGTTTCCATATTGGGAGTTGGATATTGAGAGTTTATGTCTAGATTAGAAAATTTTATGCAAAAGGATGTTCAAAGGAATGTACTTTGAGTGAGAGACATCACATCTATGGAATTGTATTGTAACAATCTCAAATAGAGGATTTTGTAATTTCATTAGCAATAGTCATTGTGCTTTTTGTGCTATGACGTTACGAAAGGATCATTGCATAAAATGTTAGAATCTACCATATTCTATAAGTGGCAAGAATTTAATATTCTTTCGCTTGTGAAAAGGATTAGGAGTTGTGAAATGATTATGATTAGAAATGTGTTCATTTGATCTATTTCACAAAGTAAGAACCATAGGTAAACATTGTATGCATGCTAAGAGCATGGGACAAGTGTAGTAATAGTTCAAGTAAGAAGTTGATTACTCGAAACAACAAATAATGAGTAATCGATATGGTGATAAATAAAAGGTGTTTTATTTATACTCAAAGGTTTGAGGCCATATGGGATTAGTATTATTCTTGTGTTTCACTTTGCATGTTTTGACTTCCTGAATAATTTAATTGGTTCAAAACAATCAAATTATTCGAACGGGCCACAGTCGTTCATATGTTGGAAGTAGATATGAATGAAGACTGTCGTGAATTGGTGTGGATTGTCTAAAGTGTATTAGACATAAGCAAATGTTTGCTGCAACGCTCATGAGTGCTTATGAATATGATTTGAGCATTAGATTAAACCCACGCTCACTTGGATCACTTCATGGATTTTATCACAAGTGATTGGTGAGACGATAACATCTTATATTCTTGAAACCAAGATGTGTGAGTTGTATCTCGCGAGTCGGTTGCACATTGATAATATGTAAACGCACCAGTAACTTGGTGTCATAAAACATATTGTTGTGTGTGAATCGGTAAGTGAGTGCAAGCGAGCATTGAGTCAAATTTTATCCGTTCCTTTTATCCAAAGTAGGATAAAAGCGATATCTTTGGGCCCTTAGATGATTTAATGATGGCACCTAAGCGCTTGGCCAAGCCGGGACTAATTTGATGTTTCAATTGTAGTCTGTTGTCAGTCGTCATAAATCGGAAGTCGGTAAATAGTATAGAGAGAATGATTAAGTTCATGTCTCATATCTATACGATATATAGAATGGAGGAATATATGATCCCTTATCTAAAGGAAACGCGTATCTGATAAGATCAGAGTTGACAACGGCTTTGGAAAGCTACGATTGCAGATCAGGATCTGAAGTCATACGCAGAATAGTTATTAGACTTATCCAAGTGGGAGACTGTTGGATTAGTGTCTAAGTCCATAAATATTTTGGTATGTACTTGACCCAATGGTGCATGGTCCTTTTGGGTTGCCTTCACCAAAACAACTTGATAGGATGAATTATGGAGAGAGAGGATTAATTATGATTTATTAATATATTATGAGAATAATATATTAAAGGAGAAATCATATTGTTTAATTAATATTAGTCAAGAATTAATAAGAATTAAGTTTGTGGCTAAAAGACATTAATTAAACTTAAGGGACTAGAACTGTCAATTGTGTGATAGTTGAATATTGGGCTAATGGACTCCATATTAGAGGGGTGGACGAATTCTATGGGGAAACCCATTAGAAATCGTCCTAGGCCTCTAAGGAGGGAGTCCATGGGTTGCTTAGGGCCTGAGCATCCAAATTAGGGTTTCCTTGTTAGATAACCCTAATAGCGTCACTATTTAAAGGACCCTTGAGACTCAAAAACGTGGTGAACTTGTTCCTTAGGGTTTCCACACGTTTTGGGCAGCCTCCACTCTCCTTATTCCTCATCCTCTTGCTCTTGGTGTTTGTGAACCATTAGAGGAGTGACAATTGTGACTCTAAGCTTTCTAAAGTCATTACAAGGAGGATTTGAGATTGTTATTGCTACATAACAATCAAGGTAAGATCTAAGACCCTATTCATAAGTTAATATGATTAATTGTATGCTAGATCTAGGGTTTAAAGTCTTGGATGAATTGCATGTACAATAGAGAAACCTAGATCCAAGCATTAGGGTTTGTATGAGCACATAGGATGTTCTTATGGCCAAAATCCATATGTAACAGCCCGGAATTCCAGGTATTGTTATATTTATGATTTTGGGTGTTTTAAGAGGGGACTCGGCGAGTTGGAGCTTAGACTCGCCGAGTAGGATCGCGGATCTGGTCGCGGGTTCGCGACTGGACTCGACGAGTCCAGATATGGACTCGGCGAGTCTGCGCTGTTTAGCGAAAACCCTAACCGTTCAGGTTTGGGACGTATATGAGGGACCTTATGGCCGTCATTGTTCACCCTAGTCCTTTGAGAGAAACCCTAATTCGATTGTGAGTATCTGGAGCAAGGTAGAAGACCATTGTTGATTTTGGAAGTGTTGTTTTGCAAGGAAGAGGAGGCTTGGTTAAGGGAACAACAAGAGAAGCCATGTTCTGAGGATTGGGGACACAGAGAGCACGTTATTCAGGTAATATTTCGAGTTGCATTCTTCTATGTTGATGTGTATATGGATTTAGGGTTTATTGAACCCTTTTGTGGCTAGATTGAGTGTTACCTTAGTCCCCCAAGCGATTGGAACCCTGTATTGGGACCTTTGGAAGTCCAGAATGTCCCATGCCTGAGCATTTCGGGAATCAATGGAGGTTTTGGATTGGAATCCTTATGCCTTAGGTAAAAATGTAAATTATGAGTCATGGGGTGTATTATGAGCACCGAAATGAGGACCTTACATGATGAATCAGTCTAGGAAGGCCAGACCTATGAATGGTCGGAGCAGATCTGACCTTAGAAAGCAGTTTGAGCGGTTGCATGGCATGGACTCGCCGAGTCCGACGAACAGACTCGGCGAGTAGCTTGAAGATTAACTGGGACTCGCCGAGTTGTTCTTCAGACTCGGCGAGTTGAGTCGGGGTGGCCCCGCGATTCTTCCAGGAGGAGCTCGTCGAGTCAAGGGGGATACTCGACGTGTAGAAAGGGAATCTTAGAGAATTGGTGAGGACGTCTAGACTCGCCGAGTCGCCCTAGCACTCACCGAGTCCGGTCAAGTTGACCGTTGACCGTTGACCAGAGTTGACCTATGTCTGACTTCTTAGGGATAGTCAAACTTAGAAGATAAAAGTGTTAATAAGAGATATATGATGTTATAGGGAGATTGTAGCTCGGCGGATCGAGCACGAGTGATTTTGGGATTTGCTAGCTTTCGATATTCACGAGGTGAGTCCTCTCACTATACTGTACCCGGAAGGGTTTGACTGTGTGACCGGAAGGTCGGATATGATATGAGATATATGTGCTATATGTGATAAGTTAATTATTATACGTGCTATGTATGTTATGTTATGGCCCGGAAGGCATTATGTTATGGGCCGGAAGGCGATTATGTTATGGGCCGGAAGGCGTTGTGTTGTGGACCGTAAGGTTGGTGTGGGTAGGACCGGAAGGTTTACCCAGCAGGGACGGAAGTCCCCTGAGACACATGGACCGGAAGGTCAGGGCCTGGAAAGGCGTATGTGCGTAAGTTGTATTTTGGGGAACTCACTAAGCATTTATGCTTACAGTTGTTATGTATGTGTTTCAGGTACTAGCAAGGACCGTGGGAAGGCGCCGGCGTGATCTGTACACACTGATAGATGTTTTGTGATCTTGGGATTCAGATGATTTGTATTTTGACATGACACTTGAAATGTTCATGCCTTGTTTTAAATGAAAATAATTTATTTTGAAATGAAAAATTGGTTTGAAAATTTACGTTGTTACAAATTGGTATCAGAGCCTTGGTTTGAGGGATTCGGGTGCACCTTCGGGCGTAACTGAACTCAAACCGAGGATTTGAGGAAAACTTTTAAAATAAAGGCATAAACTTTTGTAAATGATTTTGTGGTAAACAAGAAAGAAGCAGTGTGTATGATCAGTCCGCGCCCGAACGGTAAAGATCCCCAAAATACCTTACAATATTATGTTAAGAGATAAGATATGATATGAATTGTTGTGCATGCTAGAAGACTAGGTATTCATGATAGGACTAGGGTGGCCTGATTTGTGATGCCTTAGTCTAGGGAGGTTTGTCGATATAAGATGCCTTGATAGCGTGCAGATAAATAGTGCATATCAGAAGTAGAGTACTCACTATCTGGGGTTTGGGGAGGAAGATTTGGGATGAATGCTGATGCGGTGTGGTCGGTAGTATTGGGCCCGTACTACCGAAGATACCGGGTCAGTGGGAGACCCAAGTAAGAATCCCTGGATATCGGAGACTGAGTAGGGTTGCGTTATCGAGTGCAATTATACTCGATGGAGTCTCTGATAGTTTTATGTTGTATTTCAGAGACATCATGGTAAGACCACGCCACGGAGCGAGTACGAGCAGTGTGAGTGACGAGGAGATTCGCCAGATGATTCATGAGGAGGTGGCTGCAGCGATCCGGGCTGAGATTCCGGAGATGTTTGGGTCTATTAAGACCACCTTGATGGAGACTTTTGAGGAGCAATATGCTGCATTGACTGAGGCTGCAGCCGCTGCAGCTACCGCAGCTGTGGCCGCTGCCAGGCCACAGGGGGGTGACTCGTTGCTGTTTCGGGAGTTTAGCAACACAAAGCCACCTGAGTTTGATGGGACGCAGGATCCGATTGCTGCGATGAGGTGGATCGCTGATATTGAGGGGTGCTTCTACACTTGTTCATGTCCAGGGCATCTGAGGGTACAGTTCGCTTTGAACCAGCTCCGTCTGGGAGCGAAAGATTGGTGGAAGTTCGTGACGGCGAACTTCACTTTGGCAGAGATTTCAGCAGTGACATGGGAGCGGTTTACCTCTATGTTCAGAGAAGAGTACGTTCCCCCGGTGGAGAGGGAACGATTGGTTCAGGAGTTCTTGACCCTCAAGCAGGGTACTGATTCGGTTGCGGTGATCACGCGGAAGTTTCATGAGTGGGCGATGTTCTGCCCCGAGCTGGTGTCCACAGAGCAGGCTCGGATGAGCCGGTACTTGGGTGTTTTGAGGAGGGATATCCGGGAGTTTGTGTCAAACTCCACCTATCATGCCTTTGCGGAGCTTCAGGCGAATGCCAGGAAGCGCGAGATTGAGTTGGAGACCCAGGCCAGGGAGGAGGCCGAGTCTCAGCGGGTGGACCGGCGGTCGGCTCAGTCTCAGCCGGCAGCCAAGCAGACTAAGTCCGCCGATTCGAGGATGGGAGGTCCGAAGGGCCGCACTTGCGGAAAGTGCGGCAAGGGTCATGATGGGGCATGTCGATCTGGTGCTTGCTACAAGTGTGGCAAGGAGGGGCACATTGCTAGGGATTGCCCCAAGGGGTTTACGGTTTGCTTTCATTGCAACCAGACAGGCCATCGGAAGGCCGAGTGCCCTCAGCTTCTTCAGGGATCTGCACCCACTGCCAGGGCTACTGCGACTCGACTGGTGAAGGCCGAGGTCCCGAGGGCTCGTGGGAGAGCCTTTCAGCTGACTACGGAGGAGGTCCGCGCTGCGCCCGATGTTGTTGAAGGTATGCTGTATTTCATGTATTTATTTTGATGTCGAGATGTTATGCTTATGTTATGATATGCGTAGGTACTTTCCTTGTGAACTCTGTGCCTGCTTTAGTGTTATTTGACTCGGGTGCGATTAGGTCCTTTGTATCTTTAGCTTTTTGTCAGCATATCAGCGTTAGTCGTGAGTCGTTGAGTCGGCCTCTGAGAGTTTCTATAGCTGACAAGAGAGCGATTTGTGCCACGGAGGTTCTCCGGGGATGTGTGTTAGAGATTTTCGGGGTTGAGTTTCCGATTGATCTGATTCCTATTGCGATGGGTGATGTCTGTGTCATTGTGGGCATGGACTGGTTGAGCCGATTCGGCGCCGTCATCGATTGTGAGCGTCAGTTGGTGACTATACGAGACCCTAGTGGGGGAGTTCTTTCGGTGTACGACGAGGGTACCCGTTCGGGATCAGCTTTTTGTTCGGCCGCTAGGGCGAGGCAGTGTCTACAGCAGGGCTGTAAGGGTTTTGTGGCGTATGTGATGGATACGCGGGAGGGTTCCGAGAGACCGAGATCAGTTGAGGAGGTCCCAGTGGTGCGTGAGTTTCCAGATGTTTTCCCCAAGGAGCTGCCGGGAGTACCTCCTGTGAGGCAAGTAGAGTTTGGTATCGATCTGGTTCCGGGGGCCGCGCCTATTGCTAAGGTGCCTTATCGTCTTGCACCTCCAGAGATGCAAGAGTTGTCCTCGCAGCTTCAGGAGTTGCTGGGGAAGGGATTCATTCGGCCGAGCAGCTCGCTGTGGGGAGCACCTATTCTGTTCGTCAAGAAGAAGGATGGTTCACACCGGATGTGCATTGACTACCGGGAGTTGAACAAGTTGACGGTCAAGAACCGTTACCCGTTACCGAGGATCGATGATTTATTCGATCAGTTGCAGGGAGCATCTTGGTTTTCCAAGATCGATCTGAGGTCGGGGTACCATCAGGTGAGAGTGCGGGATGAGGACGTCCAGAAGACAGCGTTTAGGACGCGATATGGGCATTATGAGTTTGTGGTGATGCCTTTCGGGCTCACCAATGCCCCGGCTGTGTTCATGGATCTCATGAACAGGGTATGCAGGCCGATGTTGGATCGGTCAGTGATTGTATTTATCGATGATATTCTAGTGTACTCGAGATCTAGAGAGCAGCATGAGGAGCATTTGAGGGAGGTCCTCGAGGTATTGAGATCGGAGAAGCTTTATGCAAAGTTCTCCAAATGTGACTTCTGGTTGCGGGAGGTCCAATTCCTAGGACATGTTGTTAATCAGGAAGGGATATTGGTCGATCCGGCCAAGGTTGAGGCGGTGATGAGTTGGGAGGTGCCGAAGTCACCCTCTGAGATCAGGAGCTTCCTTGGGTTGGCAGGGTATTATCGGAGATTTATTAAGGATTTCTCCAAGATCGCAGTGCCGCTCACTAGATTATCCCGGAAGGGTGTTGCATTCTCATGGGGACCCGAGCAGCAGACCTCCTTTGAGACACTTCGCCAAAGGTTGTGCGAAGCCCCGGTATTAGCTCTCCCGGAAGGGATGGAGGATTTTGTAGTATACTGCGATGCATCGATTTCGGGGCTGGGTGCAGTGTTGATGCAGAGGGGTCATGTGATAGCTTATGCGTCGAGGCAGCTGAAGCCTCATGAGGCGAGATATCCCACGCATGATTTAGAGTTGGGGGCAGTAGTGTTCGCTCTCAAGATTTGGCGTCACTACTTGTATGGGGTTCGATGTATGATATACACGGACCATAAGAGCTTGAAGTATTTGATGGATCGGCCCAACCTAAATATGCGTCAGAGGAGGTGGTTGGATGTGGTCAAGGATTATGATTGTGAGATCCTGTACCACCCAGGCAAGGCTAATATGGTAGCCGATGCATTGAGCCGCAGGGCGGAGAGCACTCCACTGCGAGATGTATGTTTGGGATTGACTGTGATAGCTCCAGTATTGGATGCTATTCATGGGGCACAGGCCGAGGTTGTGCGACCAGAGATGCAGAAGAGAGAGCGGGTCGTTGGGTTGGTTTCAGAGTTCGTTACGGATGGACGAGGGCTTATGACGTTTCAGGGTCGGATTTGGGTACCGTTCGTGGGTGGTACGCGTATTACTTTGATGGAAGAGGCTCATCGATCGAAATTCTCGATCCATCCCGGGGCTACGAAGATGTATTTGGATTTGAGGAAAGAGTATTGGTAGCCCTGTATGAAGAGGGACGTCGCATGGTTCGTTGAGAGGTGCTTGACCTGCCGTAGGGTTAAGGCCGAGCACCAGAGACCGCATGGCAAGTTGCAGCCATTGGAGGTTCCCGAGTTGAAGTGGGAACAGAGCACTATGGATTTCATCACCAAATTGCCGAGGACTGCCAGAGGAGTCGATGCAATTTGGGTGATTGTGGATAGGTTGACGAAGAGTGCACACTTCCTTGCCATCAGTGAGAGTTCTTCAGCGGAGAAGTTGGCGGAGATATATGTGAGAGAAGTGGTATCTCGGCATGGGGTGCCGATCTCGATTGTTTCGGACCGTGACGTGCGCTTCACTTCCAGATTCTGGAAGAAATTCCATGAGGAGCTGGGTACTAAATTGCATTTTAGTACCGCATACCATCCCCAGACAGACGGTCAGAGCGAGCGAACGATTCAGACGCTGGAGGACATGCTTCGAGCGTGTGTGTTAGATTTCGGGGGTAGCTGGGATGCGTATTTACCCTTGGCAGAGTTTTTCTACAACAACAGCCATCATTCGAGCATTGGTATGTCACCCTTTGAGCTGTTGTATGGTAGGAGGTGTCGGACCCCCATTTGCTGGGGAGAGGTGGGACAGAGAGTGATGGGCAGTACAGAGATCGTGCTTCAGACGACAGAGCAGATTCAGCAGGTTAGACAGAGGTTATTGACCGCCCAGAGCCGACAGAAGAGTTATGCAGACAGACGCCGATCTGAGCTTGAGTTTCAAGTCGGCGACTTCGTCCTCCTGAAGGTCTCTCCTTGGAAAGGAGTGATTCGATTCAGGAAGAGGGGCAAGTTGGGACCCCGGTATATTGGGCCATTTCGTGTGATTGCAAGGATAGGCCGGGTAGCCTATCGTTTGGAGTTGCCAGCAGAGTTGGGGCAGATCCACGACACTTTTCATGTGTCACAATTGAGGAAGTGTATAGCCGATGAGTCGGCAGTGGTTCCATTAGAGGATATTCAGGTGGATGCGAGCCTGAATTATGCCGAGAGACCAGTGGCCATCAGGGATCGGAAGATCAAGGTTCTGAGGAACAAGGAGGTACCTCTGGTGTTGGTTCAGTGGCAACACCGGAAGGGATCGGAAATGACTTGGGAGCCGGAGCGTGAGATGCGGGAGCAGCATCCGGAGCTATTTTCAGAGTGAGACTTCGAGGGCGAAGTCTAGGCATAGTGGGGGAGAGTTGTAACAGCCCAGAATTCCAGGTGTTGTTATATTTATGATTTTGGGTGTTTTAAGAGGGGACTCGGCGAGTTGGAGCTTAGACTCGCCGAGTAGGATCGCGGATCTGGTCGCGGGTTCACGACTGGACTCGACGAGTCCAGATATGGACTCGGCGAGTCTGCGCTGTTTAGCGAAAACCCTAACCGTTCAGGTTTGGGATGTATATTAGGGACCTTATGGCCGTTATTGTTCACCCTAGTCCTCTGAGAGAAACCCTAATTCGATTGTGAGTATCTGGAGCAAGGTAGAAGACCATTGTTGATTTTGGAAGTGTTGTTTTGCAAGGAAGAGGAGGCTTGGTTAAGGGAACAACAAGAGAAGCCACGTTCTCAGGATTGGGGACACAGAGAGCACGTTATTCAGGTAATATTTCAAGTTGCATTCTTCTATGTTGATGTGTATATGGATTTAGGGTTTATTGAACCCTTTTGTGGCTAGATTGAGTGTTACCTTAGTCCCCCAAGCGATTGGAACCCTGTATTGGGACCTTTGGAAGTCCAGAATGTCCCATGCCTGAGCATTTCGGGAATCAATGGAGGTTTTGGATTGGAATCCTTATGCCTTAGGTAAAAATGTAAATTATGAGTCATGGGGTGTATTATGAGCACCGAAATGAGGACCTTACATGATGAATCAGTCTAGGAAGGCCAGACCTATGAATGGTCGGAGCAGATCTGACCTTAGAAAGCAGTTTGAGCGGTTGCATGGCATGGACTCGCCGAGTCCGATGAACAGACTCGGCGAGTAGCTTGAAGATTAACTGGGACTCGCCGAGTTGTTCTTCAGACTCGGCGAGTTGAGTCGGGGTGGCCCCGCGATTCTTCTAGGAGGAGCTCGTCGAGTCAAGGGGGATACTCGACGTGTAGAAAGGGAATCTTAGAGAATTGGTGAGGACGTCTAGACTCGCCGAGTCGCCCTAGCACTCGCCGAGTCCGGTCAAGTTGACCGTTGACCGTTGACCGTTGACCAGAGTTGACCTATGTCTGACTTCTTAGGGATAGTCAAACATAGAAGATAAAAGTGTTAATAAGAGATATATGATGTTATAGGGAGATTGTAGCTCGGCGGATCGAGCACGAGTGATTTTGGGATTTGCTAGCTTTTGATATTCACGAGGTGAGTCCTCTCACTATACTGTACCCGGAAGGGTTTGACTGTGTGACCGGAAGGTCGGATATGATATGAGATATATGTGCTATATGTGATAAGTTAATTATTATACGTGCTATGTATGTTATGTTATGGGCCGGAAGGCATTATGTTATGGTCCGGAAGGCGATTATGTTATGGGCTGGAAGGCTTTGTGTTGTGGACCGTAAGGTTGGCGTGGGTAGGACCGGAAGGTTTACCCAGCAGGGACGGAAGTCCCCTGAGACACATGGACCGGAAGGTCAGGGCCTGGAAAGGCGTATGTGCGTAAGTTGTATTTTGGGGAACTCACTAAGCATTTATGCTTACAGTTGTTATGTATGTGTTTCAGGTACTAGCGAGGACCGTGGGAAGGCGCCGGCGTGATCTGTACACACTGATAGATGTTTTGTGATCTTGGGATTCAGATGATTTGTATTTTGACATGACACTTGAAATGTTCATGCCTTGTTTTGAATGAAAATAATTTATTTTGAAATGAAAAATTTGTTTGAAAATTTACGTTGTTACACTATAACTTAGATCTCTCAAGTAGTAAGGGAAGCTTTGTAACCAATGCCCTCTGTTTTGGCAGTAGAAACGTATGGATTCTTCTGGAATGGTACACAGGACTATCACAGACTCAACCTTTCTCTAGTGTAGAGAAAACTTTTCTGGACTTCTAATGTTGCCATTGCCCATAGAAGGTTGGGACATTGATTTACCAGACAAATTTACTTGACCAACACGCCAAATCATTGCTGATTCAGAAGCAATGAGCAAATAAGTCAAATCAATGAGGGTCACGTCATGGTCCATCATATAGTACTCTCTAATGAACTTACCATATGATTCGGGAAGTGAGTGAAGAACCGAGTCAACACCTAACTTTTCCGAGACATCGACGCCCAACATTCCCAATCTATCAATATGCAACTTCATATCCAAGACATGAGTGCATACCGACTTTCCATCTTCATGTCTTTTTGCCAATAGGGCTTGATTGACATTGAACTTTTCAAGTCTTTGAACACATGGGTCAAGGAGAATTATTGGAGGAGGTGGAGGAAGTGAAGAATGATTTCCATTTTCACAATCTAATCATGAAACATCATCTTCAAGCAGAAAACTTTTTCCAACGGATTCAGGAAGACCATAGTTGTCAGACTTTGACATCTACAAAACGGGAGAAAATTAAAGTTAGTTGATTGAGTCCTTAATAAAACACCCAATTGATATATTAAGGCTAGGACCCAACACAATATTCTACAATATGGAAGAGGGATGCTGTAATCTAAATTGCAGAATATTTGAAGGGGTAAATGACGATATACCAATTTCCACCATGAAAAATGAAAATAAAATTTAAGTTTTAAATGAATTGAAACTCCTAGATCCTTTAAGATTCATTGAAATTTTCAATGGCATGTTTAAATCTCGATTATGCCCTTCATTTGTGATTGGGATGCCGAGGATCACAAACAAGGTGTGGATAACCATGCAAATTAGCTTGGTACTCTCGATGTTACAAATCACCTAATCAATGTGCTGGTTAACCACCCACGTTCCATTGATCTATGATAAACATCAAGCTACCCATTGCGATCCGTCATTGGTCCCATATTAGTTTGTCGGTTAATGAAACACGCTCCACTAATCAACCAACAAGGTGCAATGTGCAATTTCATGGATTAACACCAACTCCACATTGTTCCTAAACTAACTAAGATTTGGGAATTTATAAGCGTGTTTAGTTACTTCCTATCTCATTATACTTATAATGGAAAGATGTGTCCTATCCTACCCGTTCGGCTAATGACCCTCCACTAGTCAAGAGTACGGTTGGTAAGAGTGGATACCTAATGATGGTCATTTTACAGGCCGCTTCCTTAAACACCCCTTAGAGACCAGCTTCGTGAATGAGGCCTACTAACGGTAAGACTGACTCTTTACTTATACATATATAATATATTAGACTTTTAATTTTATATAGTATAAGGGTGTATTTTACAGTTTTAAAATACTATGCGCTCTAATTTAACAAAATTATACTTTTAATTTAATTAAATACAAACCATTTCATTATGGATTTATTAACTCTCTTTTAATTATACACTTAATTAACTTAATAAAACCATAAGGGTGTAATTTGAACTTTTCAAAATTCTAGGGTTTAGAATTTAATATTTTTCAAAATTAATACCTTTTAATGAAATGTTAAATTCCAAAACTCGAGGACAAATTTTAAAACTTTTCAAAACCTTAGGGTTTAGAATTTAAATATTTCAAAATTAAACTTTTAATCAAAAATATGAATTCCAAAACTTGAGGGCAAGTTTTGAAACCTTTCAAAACTATCTAGATCAAATTACAAATAATTCAATTAATTAAATAATTGGTGATTATCTAAATTTGACCTAATTAAATTACTTGCAAGATAATTCATCAAATAATTCAAATAAATCAAGTTTATCACATAAGGTAATGATTATCTAATTAATTTTACAATAATATTCTATTTTGGTAAGGATAATCACTCTAAATTAATAAAAATCGGATTTTATCAATAAAAAACGTTTTTGATAATTATCCACAGCCAAAACAGGTCAAAATCCCACAAAATCAGCAATCAGACCTACAAACTCGTCAAGTCGGGGATAGACTTGTCGAGTTCCTAGTGAACTCGGCGAGTTCAGGCTCCAGAATGTAGATTTTCATGATTTTCAGCTTGAATGATTATGTAAAGCATCAGATACATCAAACAAACAGCCTAGGCTCTGACACCACTGATGAGTTTTGGGCATAACATCATTCCTATGGTATACATGCAAACCCTAAAGCTTTGGATCTAGTTTGTCTAATGAACATGCAATAATCATCCAAAGCTCATAAACCCTAGATCTAGCATACAATAACCGAATTAACATATGAATTAGGGTTTAGATCTTACCTTGATTGTTACGTAGCAATAACAATCACAAATCTCCTTGATCTTGACTCTTGAAAGCTTAGTGCCTCAAATGTTGCACCTATAATGGAGTCACAAACACCATAAGCAACATGATAAACAAGGAGAGAGGAAGGAGGCTCCAAAAACGTCCTAGGGTTTCTCTTGGAAGGCTAGGGACGTTTTTGTCTTGCCAAGGGTTCCTTTTATACTTAGGCTTTTAGGGTTTTCAACTAGGAAACCCTAATCCAGCTGCTTAGGCCTTAAGCAGCCCAAAGACCCTTCCAGAAGGCCCTTGGATGATTTCTATATGGATCCCCATATAGAATTCGTCCATCCTTCCTTTATGGATCCTAAGCCCAACATTGTAACTATCTTATAATTACAGTATCAGTCTCCTTTATTTAATTAATCTCTTTTAGTCACAAAATTAATTCTTGACAAATATTAATTAAACAATATGATTTCTCTTTTAATATATTATTCTTATAGTATATTAATAAATCATAATTAATCCTCTTTCTCCTTAATTCATCCTATCAGTTGCTATGGTGAAGGCAACCCAAAAGAACCATGTGCACAATCGGATCAAGTACATACCAAAATAGTTATATGATTAGACACCTAATCCAATAGGAATTTAGGTTAAGAGAAAGGATATAAAGAATTTATAAGTCAGGTGATGAAGTGGTAATATTAAATTGGGATAAGTATGATATGTATGTAGTGTATGGGCGCTATAGACACGTGATACTTATTGTGATTCAATAGAGTAAGTAACTTTCTTGAGGATTAAGTGGTTGAGAACATAAATAAAAGTATGGGAAGATGAGAAGAGTTTACCATGTAAGATGTGAGATTTGTGAATCGGGGAATAGAATGGTGATATTGAATCTACATAAGTATGGTGTATATCTAGTGTATCGGTGCTATAGACACATTGCACTTATTGTGGTTCAATGGAATAATTAAGCTACCTAACATTCGAGTGGTGGATATTAAAGGCTAACATGGTATTTTGAAGAATTTTCCAGGTATATATTGAGACGTGGGGTCTCAAGAGCAGAGAGAGATAGACGTGAAAGTTAGTGCACAAGCACTAAATTTTTTTATAGAAAAAGAGTTGTAGTTAGATACTGTTGGATTAGGTGTATAAGCCCATAACTATAATTGGTATATACTTGAATTGATAGTAGCACAAGTCCTTTTGGGCTGCCTTCGGTAATGCAACTTGACAAGATGACTATTAGAGAGAGAGAGTTGAATTTATTATTTGGAATAATAAATTGATGCTTAAAATGATTTATTAATATATTATAAGAATAATATGTTAATTAGAAATCATCATATTAATAAGCATTTAATCAGAAATTAATTTGGAATTAATTTCGAGATTAAAGGAACTGATTAATAATGCATGATGTGTTTTGAAAATCATTGATAGTTGTAAAATTGGGCTCCAGGACTCCATATAAAGGAGTGGACGAAAATTATTGGGTGGCCCTATAAAATTTCGTCCAAGGCTTCTTAATGAGGTTCCATGGGCTGCTTTGGCCTTAAGTAGGGAATTAGTTTTTCCACCTACAAACTCTAGCTTTGGGACTATGTAATCACATGTATATAAGGAGGGTTATCCTTGTGATTTTAGCCACTACCTTCTAACCCTAGAAGAGCCAAATTTCTGGTGCATCTCCACCTCTCTCCTTCTCATCCTGTTGCATAGAGTGTTTGTAAGCCATTAGAGGTGTCACATTTGAGGCACTTGCTTTCAAGAGTCAAAGATCTTCAAGGTGTTCGTGTTATTACTACATAACAAGTAAGGTAAACATCCAAACCCTATTTTTGTGCAAATTTCGAATTATGCAATAGTTTCTAGGGTTTCGCTTTGGTATTCAAGTTTGCATGTCTAATTAGTGAAAGACATAGATCCAAAGCAATAGGGTTGCATGAACACATAAGATTTGTAGTTATGCTCAAAACCCATCAGTGGTGTGATAAACCTTGGATGTTTTTCAGTTGAATATGATGCAATTGTGAATTGTCCAAAAGAGAAGGGAACAAAAATGACATTTTGTTCATAGAAATCGTCGAGTTCATGTTTGGAATTCGATGAGTTGGTCCAACTCAACGAGTGCATTGCACTGACTCGACGAGTTGATAAGTCATATCCCTGATTTTCGGCTTTGACATGTCTTTCATGGATTTGATTAGGATTACCTTAATTTCTTTTTAAAGGTTTAAAATTGGTAAATTAAATCAGTAATCTTATATCCTTATCATGAAGCCACGATTAGGTTAAAATTTTTTATAAAGACAAAATTAATTTATTAATTTAATTATTAAAAAGGATTTAGCCTAGTGTTTTTGAAAAGCTTTAAAAACACACCATTTGGTTTTATAATTTAAATTTTTATTAAATATTTAAATTTTAGAACCCTAGTATTTTAAAAGTTTAGAATACACCCTTATACTTTATATAAAATTAAAAGTCTAATATATATATATATATATATGTGTGTGTGTGTGTGTGTGTGTGCGTGTGTAAGAAAAGTCAATCTTACCGTTAGTAGGCCTCATTCACGAAGCTGGTCTATAAGGGGTGTTTAAGGAAGCGGCCTATAAAATTACCGCCATTAGGTATCCATTCTTATCCACCGCACACTTGACTAGTAGAGGGTCGTTAGCCGAACGGGTAGGATATGACATTAAATTCTCATTAAAAGTATAATAAAAATATGAAGTTACTAAATGTTTTATAAAAAAATTTCAATCTTAGTTACTTTAGGAAAATGTAAATTTGATGCTAATCCATGAAATTGCATATTGCACTTTATAAAAGTCGTTAGTGGAGCGTGTATGGTTAATCGACACACTAATATGGACTTATAAAGGGTGACAATGGGTAGCTTGTAAATTATCATAGATTAATGGAGTGTGTGTGGTTAACTGACACATTGATTAAGTGGTAAATGACATTGAGAGTACCAAGCTAATTTGCATGGTTATTCACACCTTGTGTGTGATCCTTGGTATCCCAGTCACAAATGGAAAGGGCATAACCGAGATTAAACATGACATTGAATTGTTTAATGTATCTCAAAAGATCTTGGAATTTCGTTTAAAACTTACTTCATTTTAAATTTCATTTTCATGGTGGAATTGGTAAATTGTCATTTACCTACCTTCAAATAATTTACAGTTGGCTTACGACATCCCTTTTCCGAATTGTGAGTTATTATGTTGGGTCTTAGCCTTAATATTTCATTTTGGGTGTTATATTAAGGATTTATTATCTAATAAAAACTTGTCCTTATTCTTTTGTAGATGTCAACTTCCAACAACGCTTCTGGTTCCTCCAATAGCAACTCCTCGAACACTTCTCGCTCTTGAGCATTTGTGCCAAGGTGACATTCGATGGTTCCAATTTTAATAATTGGATCCGTATCATCAGAATGGCCTTGTGATTTGATGACAAGGAATACATCCTCGAAAAAGAGCTAAACGAGATAGATGAATCACAAGCTACTCCTTATGAAATAGCTGAGTAGGGCCCACTAAAAAGATGCTACCAAAGTGTCATGCATTATGGTGGCCACTATGACTCCTGAGCTAGACCAGTTTTATGAGGACTATTGGCCTTTTGAGATGTGCAATGACTTGATAGAGAAGTACCATCAAAGAGCATGTTAATAAAGGTATGAGATAGTCAAGTCACTGATAACCACCAAGATGAAGGACATAGAGTCCGTTGTGACCCACCTGCAATGCATGCAGCGCTATGTGGATCGTTTGTTGAAGCTTAATGTGAACTTTGATGAAGAGTTGGCTATTGAAATAGTATTGCGCTCTTTACCTCCTTGTTATCATCTGTTCAAAATGACTTATCATTTGAACAAAGAGGAAATCATGTTGAGAAAATTTCAAGGCTTGCTAAGAACCGCTGAGAGTGGATTGAAGAAAAAGATCATTAACTCCACTCCTATTGTTGTTGCTCCAGTGCTGGCCATTGGACATGGGAAGGGGAAAAAGAGGAAAGCTACCTCAAAGAAAAACTGAAAGGGAAAGTCCCATGAAGGGTCTTCTAATAGTGGACCCAAAGGAAAAACCAATGATTTCGCCCCTCCTGCCACAGATCCAAAGGATGCAACGTGCTTCTACTGCCAAGACAAGGGGCATTGGAAAAGAAGCTGCCCTAAATACTTGCAGGATATTAAGGATGACAAGATCAAGCCTACCTCGGTAGGTATTTACCGTATTGTGTCTAAAAACTCATTACATTCTAATTCTTGGGTCCTTGATACAGGATGTGGTTTTCACATTTGCTCTGACTTGCAGTGACTAAGAAAAAGTAAGGATGTGGAGCATGGTAAGCTGAACCTAACAATGGGTAATATGAGATTTCCACCTGTTACCAAGATCAGAGTTTATTCTTTAATGCTTAATAGTGGTTATGTTTAGACTTAAATAATTGTTGCTACTCATCACAAATGACAAGGAATATTATTTATTTTCATGGTTTGTACAGACAAGGTTTTAGATATTCTTTTGATAATGAGAATGGTTCTATTAATGCTTATTATAATGGTTTATTTTATTTTGAAGCATTTTCTTGTGATGGTGTATATGAAACTGTGATGGTAGTAGACAATTAAGGAAACCGTGTGTTACAAATTGATGCGTCTAATGGTTTAGACAAGACATGCTTGTAACATTGTCATCTTGGACATGTTAACAAGAAGTGCATTGCCCAACTCCAAAAGGGTGGTGACCTAACGTCAGATGATACATGCGAGTCTTGTCTACTTGGAAAGATGACTAAATCACCTTTCACAGGTTCGTGTAAAAGAGGTGAGGGATTATTGGATCTCAAACACACCAACATGTGTGGGCCCTTCAGATCCACCACAAGGGATGAAAAATCGATTTTATGTAACTTTTGTCGATGATTATATCAGATATGGGTATGTCTACTTAATCAAGCATAAGTCAAAAACCTTTGAAAAGTTCAAAGAGTTTAAACATGAAGTCGAAAATCAATTGGGCAGGAAGATCAATATGCTCTGATTCGATAGGAGTGGTGAGTATCTTAGTATGGAGTTCTACGATTACCTCAAGGAATGTGGAATTGTTTCACAATTGACACCTCAAAGGACACCAAAACTTAATGGTGTGGCTGAGAGGCATAGTGAAACCTTGTTGGACATGGTTCATTCCATGATGAGTCGAGCTTCAGTGCCGCCCATATTCTTAATCTAGTCCAGACAAAGAAGGTTGCCAAAACACCTCACGAGATGTGGACAGGGAAGGTTCCCTCATTGGCACATATCAAGGTTTGGGGCTGCGAAGCTTTCCTTAGTTCAGAGACTCACGAAAATCTTGAGCGTCGAAGTGAGCGATATATTTTCATCGGCTACCCACAGAAGTCCTTTGGATACTTGTTCTACACACCAAGTGAGAACGTGGTCTTCGTAGCATGAAGGGGAGTCTTTCGTGAGAGAGAGCTCACATGAAAAGAGGACAGTGGGAGTATAGATGATCTTGAGGAAATTCAAGAGTCAAGTGATGAAGGAACCTCTAACACTAGTGCTCAACCCGAGGAGGAAATTCCTATTGAACTAATTGATGAATCGTTACCTCTTAGGCATTTGTCACACCCCAAAACCAAGAACGGCGGGAACGTTCTGGGGCGGAGGACGTCATGTACAGTATCACAACAATGAAAAGTAGTAAACAAGCAACAACATCATCCATTGCATTAATAATATAATTTTAATACAAGTGTGTTCTGTCAATATATAATAGATACTAAAGAATAAATCAAAATGAAAGATGCGTCTTGAACGAGCACCATCTTCCCTGAACCTTGCATCGGTACCTGTCTATGGTCGACCTGAGGGTACAAGTTATTTTGAAAGAGAGTATCAGCTTTAAAGCTGGTGAGATCATAAGTATTTTAGTGTCTTAATTTGTATGTAAGTATTTGTACGTATATGAATTGAAAGTATTGAAATTGTATATGAATTGTAAGTATAAAAATGTTTTGTAAAACAACTGTAAACGTTTGAAAAGTCCTAGAAATCCCTATGATTCCTACTATTATATAAGGGTGTCTTCTACCATGACCTAACTGTTCTAAATGTAGTCTTCTACCAAGACTTAACTGTTATAAATGTAGTCTTCTACCAAGACCTAACTGCTCTGAATGTAGCCTTCTACCAAGACCCGACTGTTCTAAATGTTCGTTTCTTGTAAAAGTGTGTAATTTTCCCAAGTGTAACTATCATTAACAAAATATAGTTTGTACATTTAATGTTTAAGTGAAAAGATCACTAAATATATGTAAAGGGCAAATTAATGTAGAACTGTAGTGTAGTGCTATAGGAACTACTGCTGTACTAACTACCTTAAACCGGATTTATATTAAGGCATCATGTGATTGTACCATACTATCGACTATGACGTTTGGCACCCGCAGACCTGCAGGTCCGGCTGTAGCTAGCAGCAAGGTGTAGGATAGTCAACCCAGTATAGATCTATATGCAAACTCACGCTCTCCCTCCAACAAACTCTGGCTACAACTCGGCCCTTGACATTTAAGGCATGCTCCAATACAGTGGATCACAATTATGTCAACGTATTCATGTATATGTAATGTACTGAAATGTTCTACGTGTGCTAGCTGTAATGTGTGTTCTCTCTCTATCTAGCATGAATAGTAATGTACTGTAATGTTCTAGTTGTAATGTATGTTCTCTCTATCTAGCAAGTATTGACTCATGAATGAACTGACTCATTGTATGATATCGCGTTCTAGTAATAGTTCTACTATCTTCCTAAACTACCCATATGGTAGTTTACTAGTAATCTAACTGGTACGTATGCACATGGATGTATACCCTTGCTACCCAAGGGCATTGGATGAACTGGAAGGACCTTTATGACTATATATGTACATATGATATATAACTAATATTTAAACAACCTTCAGACGGATACCCGATGTCCCACCAGACCACATCTCAAGCGCGAAAAGGAAATAGGGTGGATAGCCTTCCTAAGTCCTTTAAACATTTCTTATCTATCTATACACATATAGGAATGCAATTGATGTCATAAAAGCATAAAATATTTTTTTGTAAAACCTTTGATCTAAATTATTATCTAAGAAAAGATCGACTTGATGTCAATCTATAAAACGGTTTGAAGGCATGGGTTTGATAAAACAATTTAGTATAAAGAAACATTTGTTTGAAACACAATTGTAAATAAGTTTGAAATGTAACATACAGAGTAAAATGTACAGTGTAATAAGGAGTTTTAAACACATAAAGTGTTTATGAAACACATTTGAAGGAAACTGTTTGGTAAAACGGCTAATGAGTAGCCAATCATTTGAATGCTGCTTATTAATCACATGTGATTGATATAATAATTAGCATAATTCTACTTGTATCCCCACATAAAACATTTAAAAATAGTTAAAACATTGATTAAGGGGTATGAACTCACCTGTTGTGGGTGATACGGATGAACTGAAGAGGTAGGACTGCTAGGTGTCAAGTGAAGTCTTGAACACACTCTATGATCCTAGTTAACATATAATATCACATATAGATAAAATCAATCATCGTTTGAGCAACTTCATATTTTAACCTGAGAAAAAATACCCATGTGAATCGAGAAAAATCATCTACAATAACTAAAATGTACCGCTTTTTATTGATTGTAGCAATAGTCGACGGTCCACATAAGTCAATGTGAAGAAGTTCCAATGGTTCTACGATTTTTGAATCTATCACAATTGGATGACCTTTTCTATGTTGTTTTCCTTGTTCGCAAGCTGCACACAGAGAATCATTGTCAAAATTTAGTACAGGTAACCCTCGAACTAAATCTTCAGTGACAAGTTTGTTAATATTGCGAAAGTTCAAGTGTGACAATCTTCTATGCCAAAGCCAGCTGACATCATTAGATGCTTTTGATAGTAAACACACATCAGGTTTTTCCACAATTGGTTTGATGTCCAGTCTAAACATATATGTGACAACCCTAAAATTTCTAGCTTGCATTCTTCATTGCTTATCAATAATAGACTCGTTTGGCTATCTTGTAGTACCATTTAGGGTCTATTGGAGCGTTTTAAACGTGTTATAATCAAGGTTGGAGTGTGGAAAAGGGTTAACTCAAAGTGTAGGAATCAAAAAGAGGCCAAACA
Source organism: Lactuca serriola (assembly GCF_051521515.1). Classification (NCBI taxonomy): domain Eukaryota; kingdom Viridiplantae; phylum Streptophyta; class Magnoliopsida; order Asterales; family Asteraceae; genus Lactuca; species Lactuca serriola. The sequence goes on from NC_136411.1 coordinate 238,291,141, forward strand.
CTCCAACACATGGAGTGTGCGGCCACACACTTGAGGGTGCGGCCACACACATGTGTTTGCGGCCTCACACCCTTCCCAACCGCACACTCCACCTATATATACCACACTTAGTCATTTTTGAACATTCCTTTCACTTCTTCAAGCATAGAACTCGAAATCCTCTCAAGTATCATCCATTCTCCTTGAAGATCTTCATAAAAGGTACCAAGAACACCATTTCGCCGCACACATGGCAGCACACACCATCTGGCAGCACACATGGCCGCACACAGGGCCACACACAAGTGCTGGCAGCACACTACGCCGCACATCAGGCCGCACACACACATATAATGTGTACTTTGGCCATACACTCCCTTGTATAGCCTTTTAACCCCTTCATACAATCATATATGGTTGTAACACTTCAATATAAGTGTTTACTAGTCCCTAAGGTGGTCCCAATTCATTAATTAGTTGTTCATAACACTAATTATATTCATATATGTGTCAATATATGCTAGATAGGATTCGCGTGTGTACTCAAGCCACCACTTGATACTTAGCAACTGATCCAACATTTTCATCAGAACCACTCACAACAGGTGAGTTCATACCCCTTAATCAATGCTTTAAACTGTTTTTAAATGTTTTATGGGGGGGGGGGGTACAAGTAGAATAATGCTAATTATTATATCAATCACATGTGATTAATAAGCAGCATTCAAATGATTGGCTACTCATTAGCCGTTTTACTAAACAGTTTCCTTCAAATATCTTTCATAAACACTTTATGTGTTCAAAACTCCTCATTTCTCTGTACATTTTACTCCATATATTACTTTTCAAACTTATTTACAATTGTGTTTCAAACAAATGTTTCTTTATACTAAACCGTTTTATCAAACCCATGCCTTCAAACTGTTTTATAGATTGACATCAAGTCGATCTTTTCTTAAGATAATAACTATGTTCAAAGGTTTTACAAAACTTATTTATGTTTTTATATTATAAATTGCATGCCTCTATATGTGTAGTTATATAAGAAATGTTTAAAAGACTTAGGAAGGCTATCCACCCTACTTCCTTTTCGCGCTTGAGATGTGGTCTGGTGGGATATCGGGTACTCGTCCGAAGGTCGTTTAAATATTAGTTATATAACATATATACATATATAGTCATAAAGGTCCTTCTAGTTCATCCCATGCCCTTGGGTAGCAAGGGTATACATCCATGTCCATACGTACCAAGTTAGATTACTAGTAAACTACCATATGGGTAGTTTAGGAAGATACTAGAACTATTACTAGAACACAATATCAAACTATGAGTCAGTTCATTCATGAGTCAATACTTAATACTATGAGAACATATACGACTATACTAGAGAAGAACGTATACAACTATACTAGAGAAGAACATATACAATTATACTAGAGAAGAACATATACAACTATACTAGAGAGAGAACATATACAACTATACTAGAAAGAGAACATATACAACGATACTAGAACGAGTACATTACTATACTTGCTAGGTAGAGAGCACGTATAATTAGCTAGAACATTACAGTACATTACCATACTACTGTTGGGTTTTGAGCAATCTAACACTTCCTAAGTGTGCATGCAACCCTAATAAACCTTGGATCTATGTTTGTCTAAATACATGCAAAATCATAATTTTCCAAGGTTCATAACCTATCTAACATGGCATGGGGAACATTTCAACATAAAAGAGTTAGAAGAGATTACATACCTTTTTGATGAGTTTGATTCTTAAGGAGTTTGAGGGCCAAGCACCAATAGTGTGAATGCCTCAAATGGAATCACAAATCGCCACAAACGCTTGGAAAACTTGAGAGAGTGTATACACACACTAATTTTCGGCCACACATAAGCACACACACTAGTTCACTTTTCATGCACCATAAGCATGCTTATATAGTGTACATGGTTAGGGTGAAACCCTAATTACCCATGACTTTTCCTTTCCAAGGATCCATGGGTTAAAAGCTCCATGGATCATCCATGGACTTCCATCAAAGCCTAGCCCATTAACAAATGAGTGTTAGCCCACACCATATAAAACCAATAGCCCATAATCTAATTAGTTTTCCTTTTAATATCTAAATTAATTCATAATTAATTTAAGACTAATACTAATTGAATAACATAACTTCATATTAATATATTATAACTTATAATATATTAATAAACATATGTGTATAACTCTCATAAAATTATCCATAAATAGTTTGGATGAGATGCAACCCAAATGGACCATGCCGGTCGGGTCAAGTATATACCAAATAAGTTATGGACTTAGACACCTTATCCAACAACTACTACATAGATATGGTCACATGATCATATTTACATGAGTACACTTACAAGAATGACTAGTACATTTTATATGTATAGATTCTGTTATATAATCCTCATTCTTATCTTTACCTTGTGATTCAATCACATAATCGATGAGATAGATTGGATTTAATATCCTAGTACCCAAGGATACATTGCGGGACTGACCATTCCTAAAATCTCTGTTAGCTACAGAGGTAAAAGCACATCCACGGATGTCAACGGTTGATACCATTACAGGTATACTTTTGGGGACTGACTATGCCAATACCCAGCTGTTAGCAACAGAGGTAAATGTACATCTACGGATGTCTTTAGTTAACATTGTTAGTTGCCCTTGTTTCAAAAGGGTAATACTAATACAGCTTGGTCTTGGTAGAAGACTACATTCAGAACAACTTGGTCTTGGTAGAAGACTACATTCAGAACAGTTAGGTCTTGGTAGAAGACTACATTCAGAACAGTTAGGTCTTAGTAGAAGACTACATTCATAACAGTTAGGTCTTGGTACAAGACTACATGCAGAGCAGTTAAGTCTTGGTAGAAGACTCCTTTTGTTACTAATAGGAATCATAGGGATTTCTAGGGCTTTTCAAACGTTTACAGTTGTTTTACAAACATTTTCATACCTACAGTTCATTTACATTTTCAATACTTACAATTCGTATACATACAAATACTTACATTTCAAATACATACAAGTATTTACATACAAATTAAGACACTAAAATACTTATGATCTCACCAGCTTCAAAGCTGATACTCGCTTTCAAAATTTCTTGTATCCTCAGGTCATCATAGACAGGTACAGATGCAAGGATTTGGGAAGATGGAGTTCGTTGAAGACTCATCTTTCATTTTGATTTATTCATTAGTGTCTATTATACATATCAGAATACACTTGTATAATAATTATACTATTAATGCAATGGATGATGTTGTTGTTGGTTTACTACTTTACATTGTTGTGATATTGTGCATGACGTCCTCCACCCCAGAACGTTTCCGCCATTCAATGGTTTTGGGGTGTGACAGATTGGTATCAGAGCATTGTTTATAGTGAATTAAGTATATCAACCCATAAAAGATATACTAACTATAAATACATAAGGGATAAAAATACTCTGACCAAGAGTTTATACTTTAAATAATAAAACATTTAATAAAGTATACATGCTTGCATTCATACTAAAATCAGTGTCACTAGGACAGTACAAAAGAATTACGATTGTTGGGCAACACAAGTGGGCTTAGAGACATATGGTCAAAACTGGGAAGATATAGCCTGATCACTTATATTATCCGAGGGTTGACTAGCATGTGCCTAAGTTTAATTGTGTGGTTGCAACAATGCTAAAATCTTACAAACCCTACCACAATGAGAACAATAGAACATAACATTAAACTTAAAATACTATAGGAGTATTTGGTGTTACTATAAGTATGTTATACTTGAGAACTAAAACGGGATCTTCATTACTAAGTTGATAGTTTCTAAGTGGATACACTAAGGCTATATGTAATTAGGATGTTATAGACTTAGAATCTGTGAAAATTTTACTTCACCCTGATTCTGTGTGAATTTGTAGTTAAGATCACTTATTCGAAGGCCTATCCTGTTTCGATTTCATATAACTGGTATGCACTTCACAAATAGTGATGTAACTAATGAAGGTTTTCTAAATAATTATCTAGATAGTTCGTCTAATAATTATTCTCTTACCCTAAATTCTCGCTTAGAAAACATGGCTGGACTCCATCCCCACAGCAACCAGTATCTTCCGAACAAAGTCATTGTTGGTTGGTTTGGAGAAGAACCAGAGAATGATCATCCTATCCTTTTGAATGATCACCATGATGAGGACCTTTCAGACGATGCTAATTCTGAACCAGAGGTTGAGAACCTACCCCAGGCAGCCCCCGTTCCAATTCCTAACCCGCGTCCGGATTTTCATGGCCCGACGCCTCCATGGGTGGAATGTTTGGGAACATGGAGCGAAGGTCAAGATCAACCTATGTCGTTTAATCGAGACCGAAGTTTCTACAACGTAAGTGAAGGGAGCACAGTAGACAGAGTCCTACCAATTCTGATCTGTAGAGTGCCCCGAAACGAAATTCAGGGCATGACAGCTCTACAACGTATCGCAGAAGTTGATACAAATGGAGGAATGCATATGCTTCGCACCAGTCGCCTTGAACATGCTCGTGAGAGGTCTGAGAGAGACCATGAGACCTTGCTGCAATCATTAGCTGAAACTCGAGCCGAAGTCATAGAGCTCCGAGTACGCCAAAGGGTGTACGAAAGACACCTACTTGATATGGAACGACAACTGGCTGAACTGAGAGTTCACCAGAGAGATGACCGTCGCCAGGAGTAAATGCTTTACTTTATTTTCCTGGTTAAAAGAAATTGTTTTTCTGTCTATGCCCGATGTGGCATTTTCTATGGAACTATCTTGTATTGTAAGTACTTTTGGTTAGGTCCTTTTGCTGTCAAGAACTATCTTCTCTGGATATGATGTAAGACCTTTACAAGGTCATTTTCCCGAATCTTTACGTCATTAATATCAAAGATATTGATAGTCGGCTAACTTCTGTGTCATTCTTTATTCAAGTACTCTTATCATACTTTCATTGGAGTCTATCTGATACATGCTTTAGTCAAGTCATTGGACTATAGTAATTTAGCTCCGGAGACATTTCCAAGTCTCTTTCAATGGTTGGATCCTGTTATTCACCAACCCACGATACCTCGGCTTGAACGACAAACGTCTGGAGACCATTCTACGAACTTACTTCTACTCATTACTAGGACTGCATCATAGGGATGTAGGTCAAACCTCCGTGAACATACTTCCAATTCGTGCTAGGACTGCATCATAGGGATGTAGGTCAAACTTTCGAGAACATAGTCGTACTCTTTACATGAACAATCTAAGTACATCAAGGGTCAACCAGAATCGCTCACAAAATCCTTACCTTTCATGTTACAGAATCATGTCATCATCCGGAAGCAATCAGTCGAACAACGAGACCTCCGCCTTTCCTATGGACGCCTTTACCTTCCAAACAGCAGTTACAGCTGCCATGGTAGCTGCCGTAATCGCTAACCTTGCGCACCGTAGCGCTATCAGCACAATCAATGCTGATGATGGAATTGAAGTTCCCAATCGTGGTATCCATCCAGGAAGTCGTCAAACGGTAACAGTCGCAGGCTCGCAAAGCCGAAAAGCAGAGAACAAGAAACAAAGGCGTCAAGCCCAGAAAGAACGCAAGAAATCCAAAAGGCTGGCTATGCAACAGCAGCAAGTGGAAACTCCTGCCATTCCCGTACCGAGCAGGCCATACGAGGGAAAACTCCCGAAGTGTGATAAGTGTAGTTTCCATCATCATGGGGCTTGCCATGAGATGCAATGTTGCAATTGCCTAAACATAGGGCACCATGCTCGTAGCTGTGGAGCACCGACACGACCCATCACTCAAGTCCCTTTCATCGGGACTAACCCTACGCACGAGAGTAGTTATAACACAGAACGCTTTAGGAAGCAATTTTCAATGTGGAGTAACAAGGAAAGCACTCGTTTCCACATAACACTGGCTAAACACCGCAATCCTGTCACCAAAGCTAGTATTAGCCAGTCATGCCACCAATGCGGGGAGATAGGACACTTCAAGAAGGATTGCCCTATAGCAAAGAACTCTGGCGCAGATGGGAGGATTCTCAGGATCACAGCTGCAGGAGAGCCTACTCTGGAACCCTTGTTAATGTAACTTAGGTGTGTTGTGTAACAAACTTATAAACTATCCAGAACAAGTGCAACTAGAGTCTTACCTTTTGCGAGATCTTGTCTGTATAGGGATTCTCGTGCTGCGTATACTTGTCTTTTATAGTATATCTTATTCGTAGCAATAGTCTTGTGGTAAATCTGAAGTACTATAACTCTGTTCATGGTTGCACGGTTCTGTTTTGTCTGTAAACGTCTTCTGTTCAAATCTAATGTCTTTAAGTTCAGTATGATTCCGACATTATCATACGACTCGATTCAATTTGTTTTTCACGAAAATAGCTTCATACGTACATCTCTTTCTTCTAGATCACTTTTCCAGCGAAACCGTCATATCAGAACACCGAAGTACTCATGCCAGGAGTACCTCTTAGTTATTTTCTTTCCGAAGAAACCCTCGAAGTACCACTCGTGCAGTACGTCAAGTTCAATCCAAGGATTCATGCGATTGATCTATCACTGAGGAATGTATACGTAAGAGTGATATATAATCAAGGTTCTATAGGTTTAGAATTGATGATTCCACTTTAACTTCTTTTTCCCCGATGGGATGTGAGCTTAAAGAAGAATCAGTTATTCGACTACCTTTTCAATCTTAATTGTATACGACTCGTATACACGAAATTGTGATTGTGAACCATGTATGAATTCTAATATGAACTTCAGGACGAAGAACTGCTTAAGCCTACGAGAAATCACATCGTCATGTGAACAAACATAGGACCCAATACGACTCTTGTAAACAGATCGCCCTATAGTCTAAACACCTACGGAGATACCAAAACAGTACAAACAACTTAACGAACTGCACATCGATAGAATAAGAAGACTAGGCTCCTCACCCTGGAGAACCCCGGTCTTATTCTCCCAGAGAGCGACGGATTACATCGTATGTGCCTCAGATATCGAGGACTCCGTCAAGATTTTCATCTGAAATCGTTATCTCTGCCCCGCATAGATGAAATGGTTGAGCAAACGCAAGGAAATAATTACTTTCAGAAACGGATCTGAGATCCGAATATCACCAGTTCCAGTGTTAGGGAAGGATGTCCGGAAGACTATCTTCCGAATTCGATGCGGACACTTCGAGTCCGTACTGATACCCTTCGGATAGGACCAATACGCCCATAGCTTTCAGGAGCTAAACGAGTAGAGTCCGTCTTTCTTACTTGGATCAGTTCGTCATTCTCCATGTAATGACTTACTTATCTGCCCTCGTAGTAAGAAGGAACCCGCGGAAACATTACCCTCGGAGAAACTTTTCGCAAAAAGTTCACTGAACACGGGTATTAGAATTAAAGAGTCGAATTCCGAAGGCACACTTATAGTGTTGTGGAATCCTTGAGTACTCCGTCGATTCACCCAAAACCGTTGGAAAATTGTCGGCACCTGAGACGCCGACAGAAATTTGTCAAATTCTAGGTCTTATAGACCTACTGTTATAGTTCATCCAGAACTCTTCGCATATTACAGGAACTCATACGACTTTGACCCAGAATAGGGTGGCCCTTGACTGGGAAGTTAAACAAGAAAAAGAAACCTTGGAGATTCCAAGTGAGAGACCAAGTTCTTTAGGAAAACTCACTATTAGGAATGGCCTAATGTGCTTCGCTTCACGCGGAAAGCTAAATCCAAGTTAGTCAGGACCTCCGTGATTCTTACCAGAATCGGTCATGTACCTCGCACACTAAACCTACTCCGCGAACTCGGTAACGTACATTCTACTCTTTGTGTCTCGATCGTGAAACCGTACCTTTCCGTTAGGACTCTTGTAAGTCCACTCGTCGAGATCCACACCTTCATATTTGAACCGTAGTGACCCTCGACCGAGAGGTCAAGCGCACGAAGCATCGCCACCGCCCGTTAGTGAAGGTTTGTTGGGATACCAACCGAGAACCCGATTTCACTTAGGAGCGCTAGAACCAATCGATTAGTAAGTTCCTCTTCATGACTCGATCATTCGTACGTACTTCCTTGTCTAAATTCTAATTTCAGGACGAAATTCCCTTTAACGGGGGGATGATGTGACTACCCGAAAATTTCTAGCCTGCATTCTTCATTCCTTATAAATAATAGACTCGTTTGGCTATCTTGTAGTACCATTTAGGGTCTATTGGAGCGTTCTAAACGTGTTATAATCAAGGTAGGAGTGTGGAAAAGGGTTAACTCAAAGTGTAGGAATCAAAAAGAGGCCAAACACTCCAACACATGGAGTGTGCGGCCACACACATGTGTTTGCGGCCTCACACCCTTCCCAACCGCACACTCCACCTATATATACCACACTTAGTCATTTTTGAACATTTCTTTCACTTCTTCAAGCATAGAACTCGAAATCCTCTCAAGTATCATCCATTCTCCTTGAAGATCTTCATAAAAGGGACCAAGAACACCATCTGGCCGCACACATGGTAGCACACACCATCTGGCAGCACACATGGCCGAACACAGGGCCGCATACAAGTGCTGGCAGCACACTACGCCGCACACCTGGCCGCACACACACATATAGTGTGTATTTTGGCCATACACTCCCTTGTATAGCCTTTTAACCCCTTCATACAATCATATATGGTTGTAACACTTCAATATAAGTGTTTACTAGTCCCTAAGGTGGTCCCAATTCATTAATTAGTTGTTCATAACACTAATTATATTCATATATGTATCAATATATGCTAGATAGGATTCGCGTGTGTACTCAAGCCACCACTTGATACTTAGCAACTGATCCAACATTTTCAACAGAACCACTCACAAAAGGTGAGTTTATACCCCTTAATCAATGCTTTAAACTTTTTTTTAAATGTTTTATGGGGGGGATACAAGTAGAATAATGCTAGTTATTATATCAATCACATGTGATTAATAAGCAGCATTCAAATGATTGGCTACTCATTAGCCGTTTTACTAATCAGTTTCCTTCAAATGTCTTTCATAAACAATTTATGTGTTTAAAACTCCTTATTTCTCTATACATTTTACTCCGTATATTACTTTTCAAACTTATTTACAATTGTGTTTCAAACAAATGTTTCTTTATACTAAACCGTTTTATCAAACCCATGCCTTCAAACTGTTTTATAGATTGACATCAAGTCGATCTTTTCTTAAGATAATAACTATGTTCAAAGGTTTTACAAAACTTATTTATGTTTTTATATTATAAATTGCATGCCTCTATATGTATAGTTAAATAAGAAATGTTTAAAAGACTTAGGAAGGCTATCCACCCTATTTCCTTTTCGCGCTTGAGATGTGGTCTGGTGGGATATCGGGTACTCGTCCGAAGGTCGTTTAAATATTAGTTATATAACATATATACATATATAGTCATAAAGGTCCTTCCAGTTCATCCCATGCTCTTGGGTAGCAAGGGTATACATCCATGTCCATACGTACCAAGTTAGATTACTAGTAAACTACCATATGGGTAGTTTAGGAAGATACTAGAACTATTACTAGAACACGATATCATACTATGAGTCAGTTCATTCATGAGTCAATACTTAATACTATGAGAACATATACGACTATACTAGAGAAGAACGTATACAACTATACTAGAGAAGAACATATACAATTATACTAGAGAAGAATATATACAACTATACTAGAGAGAGAACATATACAACTATACTAGAAAGAGAACATATACAACGATACTAGAACGAGTACATTACTATACTTGCTAGGTAGAGAGCACGTACAATACTAGCTAGAACATTACAGTACATTACCATACTACTACATAGATATGGTCACATGATCATATTTACATGAGTACACTTACAAGAATTACTAGTACATTTTATATGTATAGATTATGTTATATAATCCTCATTCTTGTCTTTACCTTGTGATTCAATCACATAAGCGATGAGATAGATTGGATTTAATATCCTAGTACCCAAGGATACATTGCGGGACTGACCATTCCTAAAATCTCTATTAGCTACAGAGGTAAAAGCAGATCCACAGATGTCAACGGTTGATACCATTACAGGTATACATTTGGGGACTGACTATTCCTATACCCAACTGTTAGCAACAGAGGTAAATGTACATCTACGGATATCTTCAGTTAACATTGTTAGTTTCCCTTATTTCAAAAGGGTAATACTAATACAACTTGGTCTTGGTAGAAGACTACATTCAGAACAGCTTCGTCTTAGTAGAAGACTACATTCATAACAGTTAGGTCTTGGTACAAGACTACATGCAGAGCAGTTAAGTCTTGGTAGAAGACTCCTTTTGTTACTAATAGGAATCATAGGGATTTCTAGGGCTTTTCAAACGTTTACAGTTGTTTTACAAACATTTTCATACCTACAGTTCATTTACATTTTCAATACTTACAATTCGTATACATACAAATACTTACATTTCAAATACATACAAGTATTTACATACAAATTAAGACACTAAAATACTTATGATCTCACCAGCTTCAAAGCTGATACTCGCTTTCAAAATTACTTGTATCCTCAGGTCATCATAGACGGGTACAGATGCAAGGATTTGGGAAGATGGAGCTCATTGAAGACTCATCTTTCATTTTGATTTATTCATTAGTCTCTATTATACATATCAGAATACACTTGTATAATAATTATACTATTAATGCAATGGATGATGTTGTTGCTTGTTTACTACTTTACATTGTTGTGATATTGTACATGACGTCCTCCGCCCCAAAACGTTTCCGCCGTTCAATGGTTTTGGGGTGTTACAATATCACCATATCTTTTGGATTTGAGAAGTACTTCATTTGACTTCGCATTTGAAATGATACTTCCTTCTTCATTAAATACAACTTGGTTTCCAGTACCAACAACAAGTTGTGACACACTTATCAAATTATATTGAAGTCCTTCAACATAAGCAACTCTGTTCACAGTGAATTGTCCATTTGTGACTTTCCCATAGCCTTTCACTTGACACTTGTGATTATTCCCAAATTTGACTACTCCTGCATTTTCCAAGATTCTATAATCTCGCAAGTTTTCATTTCTTCCAGTCATATGACGAGAGCAACCACTATCAATATACCATTTCGTATCATATTGCTCGTCACACATCTCCTGCATTTATTGGAAAAATTTAGGAACCCAAGACTTGTTGGGTCCATCATTAGTAGAATGAAACAAATTCTTTGAATTTAAAAACCATGTTTTCACTTTGTTTGTGACAGAATCCATTATATCAACATCATCAGATCTAGATATTGAAATATATTCGTTCAATAGTTTTGGATTTCCATTGATTGTAATCTTTTCCTTCACAACATTCGCATTTTTGATAACTGGTTTCCATTTTTGAACCAGAACTTGCGAATTCAGGATGAATTTTCTCAATCATTTTGTTGAATTCAGGATGAATTTTCTCAATCATTTTGTTGAATTCAGGATGAATTCAAGATAATCTTTTCCTTAGATTATCTTTTTCAATCATTTTGTTGAATTCAGGATGAATTTTCTCAGCATTTCCAGTAGTGACAAAAACTTGATTTGGAAAAATGGTTTTATCAGTGCATACAAAATTTGGATATACCACAGTGTTGGTTTCCAAATAATGTGCGCCTTTTTCATTTAAAATTTTGTCAAATTCTTTTGTATTCTCAAACACTTGATCGACCACAACTTGTGGAGGTATTTCATGTGAATCTTTCACTTCTTCTTTGTTTTCTTCATTATCATCTGATTTCCAGCTTTCAACTTCCACATTATCAAACTTACAATGTTGCGAAGTTGAAGTTTTATCAATTTCATCCTCTACTATCGAATCAACAATAATTTCTTTACCTTTGATCTTTGATGTGATATTAATGATTGACAATTGACAACAATCAACCTCTTCTTCCTCTTCTATCTCATTGATTTCACTCATATTATTTGAATTGTCATCAATATCAGAATAATTGAATTGTGATGCAAGAGATGAAGTTTCTGTTTTCTTTAAGATTTTCACTTGTTCACTCTTTGTCAAACTTTCATTGACAATGTTAACCAACTCATCAGCATTCAAAAATTCATCAATTTTGACAATACCATATGGATATCTATCATCACGTATTTTGTCAAATTGAGCAATTGTACTTTCGCAATCAGAAGAAACAACAACTTTTTCACGTTCATACTCAAGAAAATGTAAAAGTTTCCTATGTTGTTATTTGCTAATGTCAGAAGAATGATGTAAAGCAGTTAACTTTGCATACAATCGTTTGGCAGAATTACAATATATGTTCCTTTGTGTTAGCAACAACCTAACATCATTTGTAAGATTATTCCTATCACAATCTACATTTTTGATCTGCAATTCAAGTTTGTCTACTCTGCTTCTTTTTATTTCTAATTCTCTTCGTGTCTCTCCTAGTTGCATATTTAATTATTGAGCTTCAGTACTAGCATACACAATTACATAATCAAAATAAACCACAGTATCATCAAATGAAGTGAGTTCAGCATCATAAGCAGATAAAGGAATATTAAAAGATTCAAGTATAAGACGTACCTTGGTGGTCATGGATGATTTGATCTGCAATTCAAGTAAAATGTAAAGTGTAATAAGGAGTTTTAAACACATAACGTGTTTATGAAAAACATTTGAAGGAAACTGTTTGGTAAAACGGCTAATGAGTAGCCAATCATTTGAATGCTGCTTATTAATCACATGTGATTGATATAATAATTAGCATAATTCTACTTGTATCCCCCCATAAAACATTTAAAAATAGTTCAAACATTGATTAAGGGGTATGAACTCACCTGTTGTGGGTGATACGGATGAACTGAAGAGGTAGGACTGCTAGGTGTCAATGAAGTCTTGAACACACTCTATGATCCTAGTTAACATATAATATGACATATAGGTAACAAATTAGTCTATAAACAACTAATAAACAAGTCAAGACACACTAGGACATGCTAAACACCTTTATATCAAGTGTTATTAGCCTCTAGGATTGTATCTAAGTGTTTGTAGGGGAAACTATTGTGCGTAGGGCTCAAGGAAAACTCCACCATGAAGTTCACGAACCTAATGACACTACCAAATGAGTTTACGGTCGTAAACTCATGAGTTTACGGCCGTAAGCTCATACTTAGGTGACCATTTTGTGTTTGATGCTCTACAAGACCCTAAGAAGCATTTCTACTTAATGGCTTGGTCTATGGAAGATTTTAGGGCATTATATAACTCCTTTTAGGAGTTTACGACCCTGGGACCATATCCCATGGAGATTACGGCCGTAATCTCCCTTGGATGGGTGTTCTTGGTGTTTTCAAGTCCCTAAATCAACTAGGAACTAAACTATGCTAGTGTACAAGGCTTTATAAGAGTTTATAGCACCATTTGGCACTATTGTTTGGAGTTCACGCCCCTGGAACTGAAGAGAATTGTTATCGAGATTTACGAAAGCAAAATATGATTTGAGTGATTGAAGAGTTAGAACACGAAGAGTAAATATTAATCAGATCTTATATTGATGAAGACTGATTACACGGAATAAGCAGAAGGATATTTGAGTTGCAAAAAGTTCTCCTCTACTTCTATCCTCAGTCCCTATTTATAAGGAACATGAGTGTACAAAAAATATACTAAGTCTAAACATTACACTTCGCACAAAATTGACTTAGTAAAATAACATAAAGATGCGAAACTATACAAACACTATATTCGACTTTTACAATTTTACTTCTACAATCTCCCCCTTTGTAAACAATCGAAGCTATTCAGTCCATAAGCTTTTGAACAGCAGAGTGAATTGTCTTTCGCACTTCTCCGTACCAGGAAATCACCTTCTTGAGCTCCTTCTTGTCTCCTTCATTGTTCTTCTTGCAATTGTTCATACGGACAATAAAGTGCGTATATTGCGAAGAAATATATCTTTCCACCTATGAGACTTTAAACAAGAATTTCTTGGGCTTCCCCTTCGTATCTCTTCCTGAAAACACCATGCCGAAAGGTTTCAGGCATATTTCCCCAACAACATATTTTGATAATGCTGATTGAGATAAAGTTTCTTCCCAAGGAACATTCACTTCTCTTCCCACTACAGTCGCCAATTCTTCATCAGTAAGAGCCAAACAGTCGAAGTAATTATCGATGTATGTCTTAACATGTGCGAAGCCTATCTTGAACACTTCAGTCTCAGAACCTTTGAGCTTATTCTCTTCCATATGCTTCAAAATTAGAGCCACTTGAATCAAATCGTTGCAGTTCATCAGAGGAAAATCAGCTACAGTGAATTCATATTGCTTGTTGTCTGCTCGAATAACAAAGTAACGAAAATTTTGAAGCATGTCTTCAAACATCGCATCTTTCTTGATTGTTAGCACCTTTTTGATCTTCATTAAAGACCAAACTTCATCCGGATTCTTCCCCAATACAGCATGAAATCTGATTTTCATGTGTATATAATCATCAGGATTATCAAACTTCTCGCTAATCTTGTACTGAGCAGTAATGAAGAGCATGTCATTGATTGGAAAATCTAGCTGACAGTTGTCTAAATTCGCAATATCATAACTTCTCTTTGGCTTCTTCTCGAATTCATACATTTCCCTCCCCACAACTTTTGACTCTATGGTTTCGTAGGAGTACAGCTTCGTAGGATCTCCTTTGTTCATCGTGGGAGGAACACTTGCCCTTTGCCTCATGATGCTTTGTACTTGCCTCATCCTTTCCAACTCTGCCTCAGCCTCAGCTTTCTTCTCCTCCTTCGATTTTTCGTACAATATCCCTTTTCCTTTTCCCACTACATCTGTTTGAGGTTTTGAACTCGAACCTCCTTCTTTTTCCCCAATAGAAATTCCTTTAGCAATCGGTCTTGTGGTTATTGTAGTTGAGGAAATTGGCTTCGTAAGTATTGGAAGAGTAGATGTAATTTGGGTAGATATAACTTTTCCCACTGTCTTCGCATCCTCCTCTTTAATTAAATTCTTCTCTCCCCCTTGCACCCCTGTGAAAGCAGGTGGGGCACTTTTCGGTAGTAAAGAGGTAAAATTTGCGATTGGTGCAAGAGCTTTCTGAATTGCTTGTTCTAAAGTATTAACCTTTAGATATAAGAACTCAGGAGTGAGAATTTGTGTAGATGAAGATTGTGAAACCACTGTTTTGAGCTCAGTCACCAATTTGATCAGCTGATCAAACTTCTCCTGGGTTTCTTTGTGATTAGCTTCAAGGATAGGAACATCAACAACCTTTTGCACATTTGAAGAAACCTCATCAATCTTCTTTTGAACTTCGACATTTTGAGAATTAATATCCCTGAGCTCCTTCGCAAGTTCGGTTTTCAACTCTTGAAGCTTAAAGTTGACATCCTCCCGAACTTTCTTCACATCCTGTACAAAAAGAACATGACGTTCTTTTGCAACTATTTTCAAGTCCTGGACCACTGAAGAAAAATTACTCCCTTGAGCTTTAATGCGAAGCTCATTATTTTTATCAGACTGATCAACCTTCTCCATTATACGCTTCTCAGCACCCTTGAGCATTATATCAACCTCCATTGCTGAGATAGAAGACATCCTGCCAGAATCAGCTTGCGACTGAATAATGGCATTCAACTTATGATTCAGGATTTTAAATTGCTTTCCTGTCATAAGCATATGATCAGGAATATCCTCCTCCTCTGAATCAAAATGAATGTCTTCAAGTACTCCTCCAAAGGCTCCTCCTTCAGTTTCATTATCAGATAAAGGTTGTGAAGGTTGAGGAGTTTCTGGTGATTATGAGGGAAAAAGGGTTGTAAATGGGTTTTGAAGTGGATGATCAAAAATTGATGAGGTTGTGGATAGAGTTGTAGATGGAAATGAAATAAGTGGTAAAGAAATTGGTAAGGTGATTGGTAATGTGGTTTCAACACTCGTGATAGGTGCCCCCGTATCAGATACGTTGACAACCGTATCAGAAATAGGTACCTCGTCAGAAACTGATTTGGTAGTGACTATTTCGAGTGGTTCGGTGACTGGTATTGTGGTAGATATTTGCGAAGTAGGGATAATGGAAACTATTGGTAAGGAAACATTTACCGTAGACGTCATCGGTGGAGTTTCTGGAACTATCTCTTCATCAGATGATTCATTGTGAACCACTAGCTTCCGTCTTTTTGTTAGAGTATGTTGCATGTTTTTCGCAACGTCTTCAGCTCTTTGCCTTTTCTTTCCTGGAGAGACCGGAGCTGGAATATTGTGAATGGTAACACCTTTACTGCTCACCTCAGTCTTGCGAATCTTTTTCAATACCCCAGACTTGGAAGGTATTATTTCTTTCTTCGATTTAGATGAAGTCTCTTCAATATGAACATCTTCATCTTGAACCTTTTGCGAAGATGGACCTTTCGCATCCTTCTTTGTAGGCTTCTTCTTCTTTGATGATGCAGCAACATCTAATAATACTCCAGTCAGCACCGATTGATCAATTGTTTTCAAATATCTCACCAAGACCTTGTGAGTTTGAGAGACCTTGCGAAGCATCGCATCTGGAATGCGAGCAACATGAGTAAAAATTGCCTCATCATCTTCCACTACCTTCGGAAATTGATATAAAGAGAATTCAGCAACTTCAACATCCTCAGGGACAACAATCCCTTCTCTTTCATACACCTTCTCTAGAATTAAACTCCAATACCTCGCACATGAAATTCCTTTTTCAGAGTTTGTGTTTTCTAGACTCTTGACAAATTCCTTCCACAACTGGGTTGCATAATCTATATTGATATCGTAGTACAAGCCCATAACCATGGCATATACTTCTATTCTCCCTCTATCCAGTCCAACTGTTCTTCCTGTTAGGCATCGTAGAAAAATTCCAAATAAGAAATTCCATATGCACGGCAACCCAGACTTTCGAAAGTCACTTATCTTCTCAAGCTCTGGTTGACGGCCCATCTCATTGAACATATGAATGATTTGAGAGTTAACAGGTTTGAAAAATGGAGGATTGTTTGGAATCTGAAAGAATTCAACAAACATCTTCTTGGAAAGTTTTACCCGTTTGTTGTTTATCAGGTTGAAGGTTATCACATCAGTAGTATGGTTGTATGATGCTGTTGAAGCTGCCAAGGATAACCATGTCATCGGAACGAAGAATGAACTAAACATGGCAGTGGACAGAGGTAATCGTTTCAGGGCAACGATGAGCATCTTCAAGCCTTCGGGATAAGAAGAGACATTTGGATCAACTTGATAATTGGTGCTTTGAATTTTCATCAGGGATTGAGAAAGAACTTCATTAGTGTTCGATTGAGTGGCAGCCATTGTTAGGGTTTGAAAGAGATGAAGTTGAACAAGTTTGAATCTTTGGAGGTTTGTGAGAGTTTTGTTCGCGTAACCGTATATAGTGTTCTTGATCCCCCTTTTATAGTTTACCCAAATTGATTTGAAATTAAAGCGGGATGCACTTAATGTTATCCGATGTGGCACCTTGAAAATCGGATCATGACTGCAAAAGATAACCATGCTTCAAAAAGTAACTGTCACATCTCCTTGAAAACCGGATAGAATACCAACCATCTTGAGTATACAGCCTGTCAAGTTTCCCGTTATAGAATCTGAACCGTTAAAACCCTTCGCATGGAGGCAAAGCTCTTTCACTTTTGGGATGTAAAGTGAAGTCATATGCCAGATTTGCGAAATCATCAGTCTGAGTTGGTTTTACTCAGAACCTCAAGGATTTCGTGTGTGCATTGTGTCAACAGAATAAGATGAGAAACAAAACAAAAAAAAATTTGGAATTCTGTGATGTCAAAAATTCAATTTGACATGAATGCAGTTAAACCCCAGGCAAAGGTTGCTTCGTTAATCATCAAGAGAGATAATCAACAGCTTGTGTAGTTTCCCGTGATTTACAATCGAATACTTTTAGATAAGTATCGAAGGGCTTCTTTTAAACGATATTTTGGGTTGGTTTCAAATTTCATTACATATCAGCCTTAACATAAGGTGATAAATTGTAAATGAAATTACTTGTATGACCAGTGTAGTCAGTGACAAGTTGGCTTTTGAAAATATTTATCATGACTAGGATTTGCGAATAAAACTCACACATAAATCATATTAAAAAAAAATTGTTCTGGATCTTGTTGGGTAACAAACATCATGGGTTGCGAATATTTGATCAAGACCACACATGCAAATTAAATATGATTTGGAGTTTCAAAATTTTGATACTGAAACAAAGGTTTCGTTAAACTCTGGAACGATGTTCCCCGTCAATTCCTTAAGGTTTATGATGTTTGGGTTTCACTTCAATCACAGTCTCATGATGTTAGATCATAAACACAGACTTGTGATTTGTCTAGGTTTTGATTGGTTTGATCAAAGACCTCAAGGACAAATCTCTTCGAAAATTTGGATTGAAAGAATTGTTTGGTATAAAAAGATTGGTTAAGAAACGAAGTGTACCTCTGTTATAATGGACAAAACAGAATACTCTTAACTCATTTGAGAAGAGTAAGGTAGCTCTTTTGACTTATGCGAATAAAAGCCTTTTGGGAAGAAATTTTCATGAGATAATTTCATTAAGGCTTTCTTTTCTCACACATAGAGTCTTGTTGAGGCTTTTGGTCTACATACAACAGCATGCTTCTAGGGACATCCTAACTAGTTTTAAAAAACATTAATACCTTCCCGTAGAAACACATAAGCATGACCTCTTCGCATTAAGCCCTGTACTAAATTCTCAGCACACAATATTTAAAGAACAAAGAAAACAAAAATATTTTTGTGATTTTTGAATTTTTCAAAATTAAAAACATAACAAAATAAAATCTTTTTGGATTTTTAATTTTTCAAAAACAAAAATGAATAAACATAAAATCTTTTTGCATTTTTGATTTTTCAAAATATAAAAACTACAAAATGAATCGTAAACCTAACCTTAGATGTTATGATTTCAAATGTGAAAAGATGTGGATGCGAATCCATGCGAAGCCTCTGAAATAACAGTAACATCTGAACAATTTCGATTCATAACTGCTGAACTACACTTTCATGCTTGAGTTTTTGGAATTGAATTCGCATCAATCATCCCCAAACCTGCCAAAATTCTAACAAATGATTTTTCATCAAGAGGTTTTGTAAAAATATCAGCAAGTTGTTCAGTTGTTTTAACAAATTGAATTTCAATATTCCCATCGTCCACATGATCTTTGATAAAATGATATCGAAGAGCAATGTGTTTTGTCTTTGAATGTTGTACTGGATTATAACCAATGTGAATTGCACTTTGCGAATCACAATACAATGGAATCTTTTTCATGTTTATTGCATAGTCACGAAGTTGACTTTGAATCCAAATAATTTGCGATGTGCAAGCAGCAGCAGCAATGTATTCAGCCTCAGCAGTTGATATAGCCACACAAGTTTGCTTCTTCGATTGCCAACTCACCAACTTCCCATCCAATAGTTGACATCCACCACTCGTACTTTTCCTATCCAAAGTACATCCTCCTAGATTAGAATCTGAAAAAGCTTGAATGAAAAACCCCGTTTTCGAAGGATACCAAAGTCCTAACGAAACTGTTCCCTTAAGATAGCGAAAAATATTTTTCACTGCAGTCAAATGAGGTTCTCTGGGATTAGCTTGATATCTAGCACAATTACAAACCGAAAACATAATACCAGGTCTACTTGCAGTTAAGTACAATAAAGACCCTATCATGCTTCGATAAAGTGTTAAATCAACAGAAGGAGCATCTAATGAAGAAGTTAGTCTTGTTCCTACTGCCATTGGTACTCTTAGTTTTGTGCTATTAGTCATTCCAAACTTTTCAAGCAAGTTCTTCGTATATTTTTCTTGATTGATTAAGATTCCATCCCTGTTCTGTCTTATATTCAAACCAAGAAAATTATTAATTTTTCCCATCATGCTCATTTCAAACTGACTTTTCATTAGATTTTCAAATTCAATTGACAACGCTGGGTCAGTCGAGCCAAAAATAATATCATCAACATAAATTTGAACAAGCATTAGATGATTCCCAACTTTCTTGCAAAATAATGTGGGGTCTACTAATCCTTGTTTAAATTTAGATTGTTTCAAGAAATTTGTAAGTGTTGCGTACCAGGCTCTTGGTGCTTGTTTTAATCCATATACAGCCTTATCTAGGATGTAAACATGATCAGGATGTTCATTGTTTATAAACCCTGGTGGTTGATCAACATACACTGTTTCTTCTAGTTGTCCATTTAAGAATGCACACTTAACATCCATTTGATAAACATCAAAGTCTTTGTGAGCTGCATAAGCTAAAAATATGCGAACTGCTTCAAGTCTTGCAACAGGTGCAAATGTTTCTTCATAGTCTATTCCTTCTTGTTGCGAATAACCTTTAACCACTAGTCTAGCTTTATTGCGAATAATATTGCCATCTTTGTCGGTTTTATTTTTAAAAATCCATTTTAATCCGACAATTGAAACATCAGAAGGTTTAGAAATTAATCTCCAAACCTTGTTTCGTTCAAATTCAGCCAGTTCAGATTGCATAGCAACAACCCAACCTGAGTGTTCCATAGCATCCTTTACTGTCTTTGGCTCTATTTTCGAAATAAAGACATTAAACATACATAGTTCTTGGTTCGCATTCAGTACCTCATTTTTCGCACGAATTTGAGCTCTTGTCAACACACCATCTTGTGGATTACCAATTACCTGATCTTTTGGATGATTTCTTGTCCATTTCTCAAGTGGTGGAAAATTAGGATCAAATTCCAGTGGTGCAGCTTCATACATTTCTTCATTTTCAGATCCTGCAACAGAAAAATTATCATTTAGTTCATGAAACTCATCATTTTCATCAAGATTAATTGTCTGTGTTTCATCATGCTCCCCCTCAACATGATATTCATCTTGATGCTCCCCCTCAAAATGATGTTCCTGTTGATTTTGCGAATGCTCCCCCTCAACTTGATGATTCATAATTTCATTCTCCCCCTCGAAAGTTGGCTGACAATCTTCATGGATACTCGTATGCTCCCCTGCCATACTAGCATCAGGCATACTTTCACAAGTTATTGACCTTGTAGTAATTGTCGAATCATCAGTATGTTTTGAGGATTCTGATGTTTGATTATCAGGAGCATTATTTTCCGCTTCAATTGCCCTGTCAGGAATTCCGAAAATTAAGTCATAATCAAAATCATTTATTTCAGAATTATCAATTTGAGTATTTGAATCAACAAGTATTGATTTATTTTCAAATTTACTATCCGTTTGTTTAAGATAGTAATCATCAAATGTTAAATTAAAAGTTTCTTTAACTTTTCTAGTTCTTTTATTAAGCACTCTGTATGCAACTGAATTGTGTGAATAGCCTAAGAATATGCCTTCATCAGCTTTAGCTTGGAACTTTGACAAATTATCTTTGAGATTCATGATAAAACACCTACAACCAAAAACATGAAAGAATTTGACATTAGGTTTCCTATTATTGATTATTTCATATGGAGTAAAATTGAATCTTTGATGAATAAATGATCGATTCTGAGTAAAACATGCAGTGGAAACTGCTTTAGCCCAAAGATATTGAGGTAGATTCGCATATGTTAAAATGGTTATGGCTGCTTCGCATAGAGATCGATTTCATCTTTCAACAACTCCATTTTGTTGCGGAGTATATGGTGATGAGAAATTATGCGAAATGCCTTTGCTTATGAGAAAAGAATCAAGAGTTTGATTTTTAAACTCAGAACCATTATCACTTTTAATTTTGCGAACATTCTTTTTTAGACTAAGCTCAATCTTTTTGATAAAATCAATCATCGTTTGAGCAACTTCAGATTTTAACCTGAGAAAAAATACCCATGTGAATCGAGAAAAATCATCTACAATAACTAAAATGTACCGCTTTTTATTGATAGTAGCAACAACCGACGGTCCACATAAGTCAATGTGAAGAAGTTCCAATGGTTCTATGATTTTTGAATCTATCACAATTGGATGACCTTTTCTATCTTGTTTTCCTTGTTCGCAAGCTGCACACAGAGAATCATTGTCAAATTTTAGTACAGGTAACCCTCGAACTAAATCTTCAGTGACAAGTTTGTTAATATTGTGAAAGTTCAAGTGTGACAATCTTCTATGCCAAAGCCAGCTGACATCATTAGATGCTTTTGATAGTAAACACACAGCAGGTTTTTCCACAATTGGTTTGATGTCCAGTGTAAACATATCACCATATCTTTTGGATTTGAGAAGTACTTCATTTGAATTCGCGTTTGAAATGATACTTCCTTCTTCACTAATTACAACTTGGTTTCCAGTACCAACAACAAGTTGTGACACACTTATCAAATTATGTTGAAGTCCTTCAACAAAAGCAACTCTGTTCACAGTGAATTGTCCATTTGTGACTTTCCCATAGCCTTTCACTTGACACTTGTGATTATTCCCAAATTTGACTACTCCTGCATTTTCCAAGCTTCTATAATCTCGCAAGTTTTCCTTTCTTCCAGTCATATGACGAGAGCAACCACTATCAATATACCATTTCGTATCATATTGCTCGTCACACATCTCCTATATTTATTGGAAAAATTTAGGAACCCAAGACTTGTTGGGTCCCTCATTAGTAGAATGAAACAAATTCTTTGAATTTAAAAACCATGTTTTCACTTTGTTTGTGACAAAATCCATTATATCAACATCATCAGATCTAGATATTGAAATATATTCGTTCAATAGTTTTGGATTTCCATTGATTGTAATCTTTTCCTTCACAACATTCGCATTTTTGATAACTGGTTTCCATTTTTGAACCAGAACTTGCGAATGATGAGATGATGAACTAGCAGTGGAAGAGTTATTTGCGAACTTGTAAAATGCATTCTTGATTTGTTGCTTTGAAAACTTCCCACTTTGATATTTTCTTCCTTTCCCTTCAAACCAATGATTGATTGTACTTACATCAGATTTTCCTTTTGAATATGAAACTTTGGTTGGTTGTGAAATTGAAGGATTTGGAAAATTTGGTTGTTTTGGTGAAAACTTCCCTTTAGCTTTGTTGGAATTGTTCAAAGGTGATGAAGTATTCGTGAATTTGTCAACATTTCGAAACTTTTGATTATTCACAAATTTTTGCGAAGTCTCAAATTTTCGATTGTTGTCATATTTGCGAACATATGGAATTTTGTCAACAGAATTTATTGGTCTGTGAAAACTTGTATCTGTTTGTGTATTTTTGCTTTGAAATTTTGATGATTTTGGTTTGAAAATTTGTTCTTTTTCAACTTTTGATTTATCATTAGACACAACTTGCCAAAAAAATTGCTTTTCTTGCTTTTCTTTTTGAAACATTATTTTCTGTTGAATAATTTCCAACCATCAATTTGAATTCATGAGAATTTAATTTCACTCCAGCCTTTGGTTTTTCAACTTTTTCAAAAACTTTGTTTGGTTTTTCACCTTTAACCACCCATTTTTGTAATGATTTTTGTTTTTGAAACACATAAGAATTTTGAGTTAAATTGTTTTCTTTTGTGTTTTGATTTGCAAAAAAACCTTCAGTGGTTGACCTTAGATTATCTTTTTCAATCATTTTGTTGAATTCAGGATGAATTTTCTCAGCATTTCCAGTAGTGACAAAAACTTGATTTGGAAAAATGGTTTTATCAGTGCATACAAAATTTGGATATACCACAGTGTTGGTTTCCAAATAATGTGTGCCTTTGTCATTTAAAATTTTGTCAAATTCTTTTGTATTCTCAAACACTTGATCGACCACAACTTGTGGAGGTATTTCATGTGAATCTTTCACTTCTTCTTTGTTTTCTTCATTATCATCAGATTTCCAGCTTTCAACTTCCACATTATCAAACTTACAATGTTGCGAAGTTGAAGTTTTGTCAATTTCATCCTCTACTATCGAATCAACAATAATTTCTTTACCTTTGATCTTTGATGTGATATTAATGATTGACAATTGAGAACAATCAACCTCTTCTTCCTCTTCTATCTCATTGATTTCACTCATATTATCTGAATTGTCATCAATATCAGCATAATTGAATTGAGATGCAAGAGATGAAGTTTCTGTTTTCTTTAAGATTTTCACTTGTTCACTCTTTGTCAAACTTTCATTGACAATGTTAACCAACTCATCAGCATTCAAAAATTCATCAATTTTGACAATACCATATGGATATCTATCATCAGGTATTTTGTCAAATTGAGCAATTGTACTTTCGCAGTCATAAGAAACAACATCAACTTTTTCACGTTCATACTCAAGAAAATGTAAAAGTTTCCTATGTTGTTCTTTGCTAATGTCAGAAGAATGATGTAAACCAGTTAATTTTGCATACAATCGTTTGACAGAATTACAATATATGTTCCTTTGTGCTAGCAACAACCTAACATCATTTGTAAGATTATTCCTATCACAATCTACATTTTTGATCTGCAATTCAAGTTTGTCTACTCTGCTTCTTTTTATTTCTAATTCTCTTCGTTTCTCTCCTAGTTGCATATTTAATTTTTGAGCTTCAGTACTAGCAGACACAATTACAGAATCAAAATAAGCCACAATATCATCAAATGAAGTGAGTTCAGCATCATAAGCAGATAAAGGAATATTAAAAGATTCAAGTATAAGACGTATCTTGGAGGTCATGGGTGATTTGTCCGTGGATTTGGATACGAAGCACCTCCCTGAAATTTCCTCTTCGCAATCTTCAAAACTTGCGAACATGGCTCCATGTGTGGGATGCCTCATTTCCTCATGATCACATCCTGATGACCAAATCTGATATGTTCTACTCTCTTCATCAGCAGATTCACCCTTCGCAACTAGAGACACTCCTTTTGTCTTAGCGCGCAATTCTTCAATCTTTTCAGAATAGTATGCTTCATCTTTAACTTTTTCTTTCTTTTCTTCTTTCTTTCGCAACATGCAATCCGCTGCGAAGTGATTCGCACCATTGCAGTAGTGACAATAGATTCCTGAGTCACCTTTCAGCTTTTTCACTTCTTTCGCATCTTTTTGTTTCTCATCAGCTTTCTCCAATTTCTTCCTCTCCTCTCCTCCAGTTTTTGTGACTCCACTCTTCGCATCACTAGCCTTTCCTTTTGGATTAAAAGGCTTTTTGAAAAACTTCTTAACTCTGTTGTTTGAGTAGAATGCCACAGCTTCATCATCCGAATTCATCAAAAATCCTTCATTATCTGAATCATCTTTTTTATTCACATCAACTTCAGATACCTTTGAAACTAGAGCCAAAGGACCTCCAATACTCTGTTTTGATTCTTCATACATTTCAGAAACTTCAATTTCATGTGTTTTCAGCTGATTGTAGAGATCATTCAAATGAGTTGTATCAAAACTCTGTTGATTCTTAATCATTATGCTCACACTTCGCCATTCCTTGTGAAGGCCCATAATGAAAGTTAAATTGAACTCCATGACAGACCTAGTGATTCCATACCTATTGCAACGAAACATAAGCTCATTCAGATGATCATAGTAATTTTCAAGAGTTTCAGCATCCTTTTGTCTGAATTCCTTCAGTTCAATTAGACATTGCTTCACAGAGTTGATCTTCATTTTTTCGCTACCTTGATACTTCTCTTTTAGAGTGTTCCAGATGTCCTTTGCTGTTTTACAACTACGAATGTAATTATAAACCACAGGAGGAAGAGAACCTCTTAGTTCCCTCATGCACCTCTTTTCATTATACTTCAACCGTTTTTCTTGATCAGCAACTTCAGCAGATGCAGTAGATGGACCAATTGGTTGAACATTAGTAGGAGCTTGCACTGTTCCATCGATACAATTCCAAAGTTCTTCATCAATTCCATTTAAGTAATCTTCCATTCTATCAGCCCACTGATCATAGTATTCTGCAATTAACATCAGAATTTTGGTTGAGGAACCAAGAAAGTGAGAGAAGGAGGTCATTGTATTCATGTTGAAGTTCGCCATTGATGAACACAGAAATTTTCAGAAAGCTTGAAAAACTTGATGAAATTGAGAATTGATCAATTGAATTGATCACAAATTACTGATCGATTACCCGATTAAACAATTCCAAGACAGAATCAATTCAAATCTGAAGATCAAATTTGATTTTCAAAACCAGAATGCGCAGAAAATTTTGAGTAAAATTACTACTAAAAAAGCAAAAAGGTTCTAACACAAAAATCAGATCGAAGTAGTTTGAATCCTGCTCTGATACCAATTGAAGAGAATTGTTATCGAGATTTAGGAAAGCAAAGTATGATTTGAGTGATTGAAGAGTTAGAACACGAAGAGTAAATATTAATCAGATCTTATATTGATGAAGACTGATTACACGGAATAAGCAGAAGGATATTTGAGTTGCAAAAAATTCTCCTCTACTTCTATCCTCAGTCCTTATTTGAAGGGAACATGAGTGTACAAAATATATACTAAGTCTAAACATTACACTTCGCACAAAATTGACTTAGTAAAATAACATAAAGATGCGAAACTATACAAACACTATATTCGACTTTTACAATTTTACTTCTACAGGAACTTCTTGGGCCGTGAACACCTTACTCTTGGTGTTCTAATGGTGTTTGCTAGTCCTAAACTCATTAGGTTACATGTCTAAACTAGTCTCTTGGCTTAAGGAAGGCTTTTAGGGTGTTTTGGCACCTAAAAATGGAGTTCACGGCCCAAGAACATCCTTGGGCGTGAACTCACTTCTAGCCTTTGATTCTTAATAATTTTGTGGTCTAAACATGTAATGGTAGCTTCTAAGTTGAGTTCCAAGGCTTTGAGGGACATTGGGCACACTTTGGCCCTTAAAAAGGAGTTTACTCCCCAAGGTGTTCTTGGGCGGTAAACTCACAGATCTTTGTGTTTTTCTATGATTTCTAGTGTATTAAGCATATAAGAAGCTTTAAAACAACACTAGATAGAAGTACTCACTTTCCGGAATGAAAGTCTGAAGATCCTTGAGAGAGAATTCGGCTTTTCTCTAGTTGGAAATGTAACTAATGAAATAATATGGTTCAGAATTCTATATATAGGCCTAGGATTTTTGGCAGAAAATATTTTATTCCTGAAATGAACTCTAATATCATAGAGTTTTGGAATAACAGTGTTGCACAAAACCCTAGTGCATCCACTCTCCTGATATCTCCTTAAGTGTAAATCCTGAAATACTCAAACTTATACCCAAAAGTTTGGAAATTCTCTGTAACTGATCTAATCTTCTACTGACTTGATATGGTTTGTACAGAATGGAAATTTCGGGTTGTCACAGCATTCCACTCGACTTAGAATGACACCAGAGTTTTATGGTTTCCATATTACTTCAAATGGTGATACATTTATCAGTGATAGTACAATGGTAAATTTAGATGAGCCTTCTAACTTTAAAGAAGCCATGACATGCCTTGAGTCTGCTAAATGGAAAGATGCAATGGATAGCGAGATCCGGTCCATGTGTGACAATTAGGTTTGGAACTTGGTTGACAATGTATCAGGTTGTAAGATTTTTGGGTGCAAATGGATCTTCAAGAAGAAGACTGACATGGATGGAAAGGTACATATGCTCAAGGAACGGCTGGTTATGAAGTACTTTACTCAAATCCCATGGGTTGACTATGATGCAACCTTCTCACCGGTGGCTAAGATCAAATCTATTAGGGTTATGTTAGCTATAGTTGCATTTCATGATTATGAAATATGGAAAATGGATGTCAAAATTGATTTCCTTAATGGAAAGTTGGCTGAGGATGTTTACATGAATCAGCTAGAAGGTTTTGTGGATGCTAAGTACCCCAATAGAGCGTGTAAGATTGAGAAATCAATATATGGATTGAAGTAAGCTTCTCGCAGATGGAATATTCTCTTCAATAAGAAAGTCAAAGAGTTTGGTTTCACTAGAAGTGAAGATGAGTCATGTGTGTGTCAAAGTTAGTGGGAGTATAGTTAGCTTTCTAGTATTGTATGTTGATAGGAAACGACATTCCAACTTTGCAGGAAGTTAAGTCCCCGTCTTGGAAAGTGTTTTCTATGAAGGATCTAGGAGAGGATGCTTATATTCTAGGAATAAGGATTTTGAGAAATAAGAGTAGAAGACTAATTGGACTTAGTAAAAGTACTTACTTGGATAAAGTGCTAAAGCGTGTTAGCATGGAGAATTCCAAGAAAGGAGAGTTACCCATCCAGAGCAACACCAAGCTAAGTAAGACTCAGAGCCCGAGTACCGATGCCAAGATAGCAGAAATGAGTCGAGTTCCATATGCTTTCGCTGTTGGATCGATCATGTATGCTATGACATGTACTCGTACTGATGTGGCTTTTACTTTGAGCATGGTTAGTCGATATCAGGGAAACCTGGGTAAGGCTCACTGGATAGCGTTTAAGAACATTCTTAAGTATCTGTGAAGGACAAAGGAATGGGTCCTTGTGCTTGGTGATAGTGATTACGTAAGAGTTACAGGGTACAGTGACGCCAACTTTCAAACTGACAGAGACAACTTCCGTTCTCAGTCAGATTGGGTATTTACCCTTAATGGAGGAGCTGTGACTTGGAAAATTTCCAAGCAGGAGACTGTAGGTGATTCAACATGTGAATCCGAGTATATAGCTACGAGTAAAGGGTCAAAGGAGGCTATATGGTTGAAAATTGTCATCAGAGATCTTGGAGTAGTGCCATCCATAAAGAAAGCTATGGAGATTTTCTGCAATAATGAAGTAGCGGTTGCCTTAACCAAGGAAACAAGGGATCATGGTAGATCCAGACATATCAATAGAAAATACCATTTCATAAGACATTAGGTAGAATAAGGACTCCTCGTCGTTAAGAGGGTATCATCAGAAGAGAACCCTGCAGGTCCCCTCACAAATGGTCTACGTAGGATCAAGCATGTTCAGGATGCAAGGAGCATTGGTCCGCAGGACGATATTAATTTTAGTGATTAGATAGATATTTAGAAACTTGTAACAATATAAATGTAATTGACATTTGATGATTAAATAATGGAGATTTATTTATAGGTATTGTTTACTATCTTTTGTTAATTGTTTATCATTGTGTTTCACCTTTGCATGTTTACTTCCCGGATAATTGGGTTATTCAAACTATCCACAGTAGATCATACTTTGGAAGTAAGTAGTGAACTAAGACTGTTATGAATTGCTTTTAGATTGTCTAGGTGTTTAGACATAGCAATAGTTTGTTGCAACGTTTATGAGTACTCCTGAAATGGGGATTTGAGTATTAGATTAAACCAACGCTCATTGAATTACTTCATGGAATTTATCACGAGTAATTATGAGACGATAATATTGTATAATCTATAAACCAAGATATATAAGTTGTTGTTTACGAGTTGGTTGTGTATTGATAATGAGTAAACGCATTGGTAACTTGATGTTATAGTTTGTACATTTAATGTTTAAGTGAAAAGATCACTAAATATATGTAAAGGGCAAATTAATGTAGTATTGTAGTGTAGTGTTATAGGAACTACTGCTGTACTAACTACCTTAAACCAGATTTATATTAAGGCATCATGTGATTAATTGTACCATACTATTGACTAGGTAACAACGACAAATGTAGGTCGTAAAAAGGTATGACGTTTGGCACCCGCAGACCTGCAGGTCCGGCTGTAGCTAGCAGCATGGTGTAGGATAATCAATCTAGTATAGATCTATACACAAACTCACGCTCCCCCTCCAAGAGACTTTGGCTACAACTCGGGCCATGACATTTAAGGCATGCTCCGATATAGTGGATCACAATTATGTCAACGTATTCATGTATATGTAATGTACTGAAATGTTCTACGTGTTCTAGCTGTAATGTGTGTTCTCTATCTATCTAGCATTAATAGTAATGTATTGTAATGTTCTAGCTGTAATGTATGTTCTCTCTATCTAGCAAGTATTGACTCATGAATGAACTGACTCATTGTATGATATCGCGTTCTAGTAATAGTTCTAGTATCTTCCTAAACTACTCATATGGTAGCTTACTAGTAATTTAACTGGTACGTATGAACATGGATGTATACCCTTGCTACCCAAGGGCATTGGATGAACTGGAAGGACCTTTATGACTATATATACATATGATATATAACTAATATTTAAACAACCTTCGGACGAATACCTGATGTCCCACCAGACCAAATCTCAAGCGCGAAAAGGAAATAGGGTGGATAGCCCTCCTAAGTCCTTTAAACATTTCTTATATATCTATACATATATAGGCATGCAATTGATAATATAAAAGCATAAAATATTTTTTGTAAAACCTTTGATCTTAATTATTATCTAAGAAAAGATCGACTTGATGTCAATCTATAAAACGGTTTGAAGGCATGGGTTTGATAAAACAGTTTAGTATAAAGAAACATTTGTTTGAAACACAGTTGTAAATAAGTTTGAAATCTAACATACAAAGTAAAATGTACAGTGTAATAAGGAGTTTTAAACACATAAAGTGTTTATGAAAAACATTTGACGGAAACTGTTTGGTAAAACGGCTAATGAGTAGCCAATCATTTGAATGCTGCTTATTAATCACATGTGATTGATATAATAATTAGCATAACTCTACTTGTATCCCCCCCCCCCATAAAACATTTAAAAATAGTTAAAACATTGATTAAGGGGTATGAACTCACCTGTTGTGGGTGATACGGATGAATTGAAGAGGTAGGACTGCTAGGTGTCAATGAAGTCTTGAACACACTCTATGATCCTAATTAACATATAATATCACATATAGGTAACAAATTAGTCTATAAACAACTAATAAACAAGTCAAGACACCCTAGGACATGCTAAACACCTTTATCAAGTGTTATTAGCCTCTAGGATTGTATCTAAGTGTTTGTAGGGGAAACTATTGTGCGTAGGGCTCAAGGAAAACTCCACCATGAAGTTCACGACCCTAATGACACTACCAAATGAGTTTACGGTCGTAAACTCATGAGTTTACCACTGTAATCTCATATTTAGGTGACCATTTTGTGTTTGATGCTCTACAAGACCCTAAGAAGCATTTCTACTTAATGGCTTGGTCTATGGAAGATTTTAGGGCATTATATAACTCCTTTTAGGAGTTTACGGCCCTAGGACCATATCCCATGGAGATTACGGACGTAATCTCCCTTGGATGGGTGTTCTTGGTGTTTTCAAGTCCTTAAATCAACTAGGAACTAAACTATGCTAGTGTACAAGGCTTTAGAAGACTTTATAGCACCATTTGGCACTATTGTTTGGAGTTCACGGCCCTGGAACTTCTTGGGCCGTGATCACCTTACTCTTGGTGTTCTAAGGGTGTTTTCTAGTCCTAAACTCATTAGGTTACATGTCTAAACTAGTCTCTTGGCTTAAGGAAGGCTTTTAGGGTGTTTTGGCACCTAAAAATGGAGTTCACGGCCCAAGAACATCCTTGGCCGTGAACTCACTTCTAGCCTTTGATTCTTAATAATTTTGTGGTCTAAACATGTAATGGTAGCTTCTAGGTTGAGTTCCAAGGCTTTGAGGGACATTGGGCACACTTTGGCCCTTAAAAAGGAGTTTACTCCCCAAGGTGTTCTTGGGTGGTAAACTCACAGATCTTTGTGTTTTCCTATGATTTCTAGTGTATTAAGCATATAAGAAGCTTTAAAACAACACTAGATAGAAGTACTCACTTTCCGGAACGAAATTCCGAAGATCCTTGAGAGAGAATTCGGCTTTTCTCTAGTTGGAAATGTAACTAATGAAATAATATGGTTCAGAATTCTATATATAGTCCTAGGATTTTTGGCAGAAATATTTTATTCCTGAAATGAACTCTAATATCATAGAGTTTTGGAATAACAGTGTTGCACAAAACCCTAGTGCATCCACTCTCCTGATATCTCCTTAAGTGTAAATCCTGAAATACTCAAACTTATACCCAAAAGTTTGGAAATTCTCTGTAACTGATCTAATCTTCTACTGACTTGATATGGTTTGTACAGAATGGAAATTTCGGGTTGTCACAGCATTCCACTCGACTTAGAATGACACCAGAGTTTTATGGTTTCCATATTACTTCAAATGGTGATACATTTATCAGTGATAGTACAATGGTAAATTTAGATGAGCCTTCTAACTTTAAAGAAGCCATGACATGCCTTGAGTCTGCTAAATGGAAAGATGCAATGGATAGCGAGATCCGGTCCATGTGTGACAATTAGGTTTGGAACTTGGTTGACAATGTATCAGGTTGTAAGATTTTTGGGTGCAAATGGATCTTCAAGAAGAAGACTGACATGGATGGAAAGGTACATATGCTCAAGGAACGGCTGGTTGTGAAGGGTTTACTCAAATCCCATGGGTTGACTATGATGCAACCTTCTCACCGGTGGCTATGATCAAATCTATTAGGGTTATGTTAGCTATAGTTGCATTTCATGATTATGAAATATGGAAAATGGATGTCAAAATTGCTTTCCTTAATGGAAAGTTGGCTGAGGATGTTTACATGAATGTAATTGACATTTGATGATTAAATAATGGAGATTTATTTATAGGTATCGTTTACTATCTTTTGTCAACTGTTTATCATTGTGTTTCACCTTTGCATGTTTACTTCCCGAATAATTGGGTTATTCAAACTATCCACAGTAGATCATACTTTGGAAGTAAGTAGTGAATTAAGACTGTTATGAATTGCTTTTAGATTGTCTAAGTGTTTAGACATAGCAATGGTTTGCTGCAACATTTATGAGTACTCCTGAAATGGGGATTTGAGTATTAGATTAAACCAACGCTCATTGAATTACTTCATGGAATTTATCACGAGTAATTATGAGATGATAATATCGTATAATCTATAAACCAAGATATATCAGTTGTTGTTTACGAGTTGGTTGTGTATTGATAATGAGTAAACGCATTAGTAACTTGATGTTATAAAAGGTATTGTTGTGTATGATTTAACGAGTAAATAGTACAACCATATAAGTCAAAGTTTATTTGTTTATTTTTTCCGTAAGGGGAAAAAGCGATATCTTGGGCCCCTCGATGATTTTGTGTTGACTTATGTGCCAATCCCGATTAGGACTGAATTGACGTGTTCAATTAAGATCCTTGTCATACAAATCAAAGATTGGGAATAAACTGTTGTACAAGGAGAATGATTATATTCCATGTCATTTGTGCACATAATATCTTGTATAATGGAGGATTATATGATCCCTTATCTAAGGACACACAACTGACTAGGTTAGAGTTTGCCAGCTGCTCTTGAAAGCTACAATGTGATGATCAAAATTTGAAGTTATACTTGAAATCATAGTTATTAGACTTATCCAACTGGGAGACTGTTGGATTAGGTGTCTAAGCCCATAACTATAATTAGTATATACTTGAATTGATAGTAGCACAAGTCCTTTTGGGTTGCCTTCACTCATGAAACTTTACAGGATGACTATTGTTGAGAGAGAGTTGAATTTATTATTTGGAATAACAAATTGATGCTTAAAATGATTTATTAACATATTATAAGAATAATATGTTAATTAGAAATCATATTATTAATTAGTATTTAATTAGAAATTAATTTGGAATTAATTTTGGGATTAAAGGAACCGATTAATAATGCAGGGGCTGTTTTGCAAATCATTGATAGTTGTGAAACTGGGCTCCATGACTCCATGGAAAGGAGTGGACGAAAATTATAGGGTGGCCCTATAAGTTTTCGTCCAAGGCTCCTTAATGATGGTTCATGGCTGCTTTGGCCTTAAGTAAAGAATTAGTTTTTCCACCTACAAACCCTAACTTTGGGACTAAGAAATCACATGTATATAAGGAGGGTTATCCTTAAGATTTTCGGCGACTACCTTCTAACCACAGAAGAGCCAAATTTCTGGTGCATCTCCTCCTCTTTCCTTCTCATCCTCTTGTATAGAGTGTTTTAAGCCATTAGAGGTGTTACACTTGAGGCACTTGCTTTCGAGAGTCAAAGATCTTCAAGGTGTTCTTGTTATTACTACATAAGAAGTAAGGTAAACATATAAACCCTATTTTTGTGCAAATTTCGAATTATATACTAGTTTCTATATTTTTAATTTGGTATTCAAGTTTGCATGTTCAACTAGTGAAAAACATAGATCCAAAGCAATAGGGTTGCATGAACACATAGGATTTGTAGTTATGCTCAAAACCCATCAGATACAACACTTTAGAATGAAGGTGAAGTGATTACATGTAACACTTCACAAAGAGTTTGAGAAGTGATGGGTAGCCACCTGTTATGGAGTTACAATGGCGCAGTGGGTTAGCAACTTACCTAAGAGTAGTTGGATCATAAAGTGTGTTGGCTTGAAACCATATTTGTGAGAGAAAAAAATGAAAAATGTAAGTTTATGCATATGGTTGTGAAAAATGGGACAAAAAGATGAGAAATGGTGTGAAGTATGCAATGCGATTTCATAAGAGAAGACAGGGTTGTAGCATGTCCAAGAACAACCGTTTTAAGTAGATAGATGATGGCGGTTTGGCCACTGCATTAAAAATGCACAGAATTAAAAAGTAGGATGATATTTCGGGTTATCAGGATACAAAAGAGAATAACCTTAGAAATATCATTAAGTTACTAAATGACCAAGAGAGTAAGAAAATATTTCATGGATGAAATCTCTTTAAGGAGGGTAGATTGTAAGAACTTGACATTTAAAGAGATTTGAGTTTTAGTCAAATATTGACCAAAAGGGAAAAATGGCTAGTTAGAGGAACTTGATAAGTTTATAAAGTTGTGACTTCATGAAAATGGCCAAGATGAGTTTAGGTAACTTAGAAAAGGTAGTATGAGTAAGTTCAAAAGAAAGAATGCATGAGAAGATGCATTTTGGTCAAAAGGGTAAAATGGGTAATTTTATGATTTTGGACCTAGTTTGTGATTTAATAGATTAAGGCCCATATGATTTTGGGCCTAGTTTGTGACTTAAAATCATTGTAGAATATGTTTTCACCTTCGCGTGGATATAAAGATCATAGAAAACAAATTAGAAATGAAGACTTTATGATTGTTAGAAGATCGTAGGAAAATTGTCCTCAAAGTTGGAATAGAATAAGCAATGCACTTTTTTGATTTCCAGGTACCGCGATGTGGTAAGTAGAATACCATGTTGTAGTGGCGTAAGTGAGCTGCTAGTGAACAAATTCCAATGGCCACCATGGCGTAGTAAAGATTTAACCACGGCGCGATGTCCAAACCGATTAAAACATTAATTAGGGTCCATTATTGTTATAAAAAAACCCAAACCATATAGGGATGAGCTCCGGTAATTTGGAGGTTGATGAAGGGTCAAGTTGAAAAAGGGTGTTTATGCTTGGATTGAACATTGAAAACTCATGAGGTAATCATCTTCTCCATCATTAAGGTAATTAGGGCTTAATGGTGTTTCGATGAATTAAGTTGATTGTGTAAGACTGTGCTAACAAAGCTTGTTTTTAATGTTAATCAAGAGTTTTGAAGCTATTAACAAGCTCTATATGTGATTTCCAAGGTGAAATCTATAAATGAGAATTTAGGGTTTGAAACCATAACTAGTGGTAATGTTGAATTGATGCATTAAAGATTAGATTGTAATGAATTAGGTCTTGAACAAGAGGATGAGCCAAGATGCATCAAGTTAAGATTGGGAGCCAAGTGGAAGTTAGTCCTCACTAACTAACAAGGTGAGCTATAACTCACACAAACACACAAACACACATACATGCACACACTCTCTCTCTCCCTTTATGTTGTTATAAATATTTAATTATATTTATGTATCATTGTATGCTTTTGAGATACATGTTTAAAGTCATGTATCAAAGTATTCACGTATATATAGAGTACGTATGAGGTATATGTTTATACAATGTATCAGAGCATGTACGTATATCTAGAGTACATATGGTTAGATGTAAGAAATTTATTTGTTAAATACCTAATATGTGAAGAAAGAAATATAATATGTTTATATTTATTATAATCATACAAAAAAGTATGTAAGCACGTATTGATGCTAATGGTATTATGAATAATACACGCTAGTTGTAGATGAGAAAAGAATAGGATCATATGCCTTATAATTCTATGTATGTATATATGTATGTATGTATGTATGTATGTATGTATGTATGTATGTATGTATGTATGTATGTATGTGTTTATGTATGTATGTATGTATGTATGTATGTATGTATGTATATATGTATGTATGTATGTATGTATGTATATATGTATGTATGTATGTATGTATGTATGTATGTATAAATGTATGTAGGTATGTATGTATGTATGTATGTATGTTAAAACGTGAATGGTATTGCATAGAATATCTATATGTTAATAGATATAGTTAATGATCAAGTACTTCATGAGTTAAGTGCTTGATGCTTAATAGAAGATCTATGAATGAGATAAAGAGATAGAATGTCCATGATACAATGTATTATGTGATGAGTCACATAATGAAGATAAATGAGTGTAGAAAGATGATTCCTTCGTGAATGAGATAGAGGTTCCTTCGGGAACGAGATTATGGTTCCTTCGGGAATGAGATGATGGTTCCTTAGAGAATTTAAATAAACAATTTATATGCAAATAAGAATGTGTATGATTAGATAATAGGTAGAGAAAGGTTCCATGAATGGAACAAGGTAAAAGAGTTACTTTAAGAACGTAGATATAATCCTTAATGGATTAAGAGTATGGAATACATGAAGGATTCAAGAAAATAAGAATGACTAAGGATCCATGAGGGATCATAAGAGAAAGGAGTAAGAATAGAGGAGTGTATTCGGTAACATTAATGGGATGTTTTCTCCTTTAAATGGTTGTTAAGGCTAAGACATGAGAAGTTAAGAATATTTTAGTAAGTGCAAGTAGTGTAAGTGAAAGATCTACCAAGAGTAAGAGATGAGAAAGGAACAGAGTATGGGTGGTAGAAGGGCATGCATAGAGAGAGGATATAATAGAGAAATATGAGATGAGATATAGTATGGAGAAATAGAAAAGTAAGAAGAAGTGAGTAGAGAGTGAGAGAGGTAAAGAAAGAGAAGATAAAGTATGTATAGAGTATGATATAAGTATGAGAAGAGGCTAAGAAAGGGTATGAGAAGAAGAGTAGATGATAGAGTTAGAAATAAATAAGATGAGTAAGATAGTGAATATAGTAAAGTATGAGAAGAGAGGACCGAATGTAGAGTACGTGAAAAAAAGAGGAAGATAAAGAAGAAGAGATAGATTGTAGCGTATGAGAAAGAGAAAACCAAAGAAGATTAGACTATGGAAAGATAGAAAAGTTAGATGAAGAGTAGATAAACATGAAAATAGAAAGAATATAACACACCGGACATTGTTGTCTAATGGTGTAGATATGTTTCATGTTTTGCAGGTTCAGGTAGTAGTTGGTGTTCGTGAAGAAGACTGGAGCATAAGGACTTAGATTAGGAATAGTTTTATTATTTTTATATTCCTCGTTGATTTAATTATGTTTGCAAATTTATTATAAACCCTAATGTAACCTAGGATGTAGAGTGTTTAAATTTTAATAGGATTCCACACTTGTTAGAAAATGTTGATAATTTCATAGTTAATCAGATGTCAGAAATTCGGTTCATTACAACAGATCGTCTTCTTAAGCAGAAGAGATGGAGGGGCTGGGAGTCATCTTTAGTTGAAGGGAATGGTGAGGTGGTGGTTGGGTAAATCATGACACGTGGAGGCAGTTATTGGGGGATCTAGGGATCTTAAGAGATTTTGATGGTGAGGGGTTGAATGGATTCCGATGATGATTGGCATTGAGAGAGAGAGAGAGAGAGAGAGAGAGAGAGAGAGAGAGAGAGAAAGGTAGGCATGGATGAATGAAGGTTACCGATGATGGCGGGGGTTGATAGAAAACGATGTCGCAAGAGATAGGTGGATTAGCAGTAGGCAATGGAAATAGGCAGTGTAGAGATTTCCAACGACGACGTAGAAAATGACCTTTCCCGGCAATTGTGGTTGCTATGTAGGTTTCCGATAAAAGGAGAGGAGGGATGAAGAAGTAGGGGCGTGTTGTGGTGGTCGTAGATGAGAGTAGATCAAGAAATTTTGGGATTCCTCCATGGAATCTATCAGGTATACAAAGGAAGAGAGGGCCACAATTTAATCTTTTTCTATTTATTAAGGATAAAATTGCAAAAATGGTCCTTGTGGTATGTCGAAAATTACCTTTCGTCCAAAAAGTTTTCGACTAGCACCACCGGTCCAAAACTTTGATTTTGTTGCGAGTTTGGTCTAATTTGTTTTATTTTATTTTTAAATGGTGAGTTTGTTCTTTGTATTTTTTCTCTTTTATTTAATTTAAAATTTATATATATAAAAAAAAATCAACCCACCCCTACCTATTACTAACCCACCCAACCATATTCAATTTATATCTCTATGTGTGTGTGTGTCAGACCACCATCGATATCCATACCACCACTCATTGTCAATCTACCACTAGAGACGTCACTACCAAACTGTGACTTTGGCTAGGATTTGTTTGTCAAAAGTAGAGGAAACTCGTCGGACCTACGGGTCTGACGAAGGCTACGACTCGTCAGGAAATGAGAGAGACAGGTTAAAGGACCACCACTAACGCGATGAAGTCTTCCTTCTCGTCAGACCTGTCCCTTCTCGACGAAATTCGATCTTTCGCATTATAGACTTAAAACCCACATCGCTGAAGATGGCGATGCTAGGTTTACTATTTCGGTTTTCGAGGCATCATTCGTCGGTAATGATGATGCTAGGGTTACCGACATGATGTATCTGTTTCTCTCTACATCCTGCTAGGGTTTTTGGACCACCACCATTTGTAGATACGGCTCCACGACAACAGTTATAGGTGGTGTGAATTTCTTATTTAGGAATGCCATGGATGAACATATAAACTGCCAAGGTTGAACAAGATCCTTTTTCACCGAAGCTAGGGTTTGTAGATCTTTGAGAAAGATGGAGAGAAGGGTGGCGATCTATCTGATTGCCAAGGAAGAGCCGCAGTCGGTAGACAGTGGTGATCTCCGATGAGGATGGATGCACCTGTGGCTACACAATGAAAAGAGAGAGAGAGAGAGAGAGAGAGAGAGAGAGAGAGAGAGAGATGTATCCAATGGGTAGGGCGGCCAAAGATGACGATTGATAATGGTTATCTCCAAAAAAGATGGTCGGTGGTGGTCCATTGGGCTTACAGTGAGTGGTTGTCCGAAAATGAAGGTAGAAGGAGAAGGAGTTTGTTTAAATATGATGTGGTTGGGGTAAATGTTTTATTTAGTTTTCTCTTATTTCATGTAGAAAAAAATGAAAAATAAAATTTAAAAGGATAAATTTGTCATTTCAAGAATTTTTAAAATATTTTTGGCAAAATTGCAACCAAATCAAAGTTTTAGACCAGTGGTGCTAGTCCAAACCATTTTGGACCTAAGTGTCAATTTTCGAAATACCACAAGGATCGTCTTGCAATTTTGTGTTTATTAATTTAGTTATTATGAATAAGTATAAACAGGAAAAAAAAAACATTAGTGGCGTATTAGTCTTTTTGTATTGATTAAGGACTCAACACAAAACAAAATTAAGTTTCTAGGCGTATTAGTCTTTTTGTATTGATTAAGTCTTTTTGTAAACATGTAATTTATCCCAAAATAAGCGGACCATTCCTGTGATTTACTCAAAAAAAATAATATTCGTTTGTCAAATAAAACTGGACAAAGAGTTGTGACTTGTGAGTGATTATCTAAGGTAGATTTTCTTTGACCGGAATGTTCTTTTCCTATTTGTTGATAAGATGGAACGATATTATAATTACAAAATTACTTTTATAAAATAATCTTTATTTGAATAAGATTTATATAAAAACTAAGACGTCAATTAATTTTTTTATTAATTTAAGTTAATCAAAATTGCTCTTACCTATAATTTTATTTTAAGATTCATGATTTTTTAATTTTTTATTTTAATAAACAAATTAACTTAATGAGTGATAAAGAATATTTTGGATGGGCAGAGATTAGGTAGAGGGGTTTGGAATAAAATTGTCCGCTCTATTAACTAATTCCATGAGAGTGATATTATCCATTTTAACTCTTTGCATAGGGGTGTAGGAGATGGGATACATACTAGGTTTTGGAAGCATGTCTTGTGTTTAGATATTCCTCTTATTGTGTGGTTCGAGAGACTTTTTGCTTTGTCTACTAACCAAGATGCTCGGGTAAGTGAGTTTTGGTCTTTAGTGGGTTGGACTTTCCATTAGATGCGGGGGATTAGAGGAGGGGTTGAATCGACTCAATTTGATGATCTTATGGAGTTTGTCTTCTATTCATTTAGGGGTATTGTTTGACAAGTGGACTTGGGATTTTGATCATTCATGTATTTTTATTGTTAATTCAACAAGGAAATGAGTTGATGATATAAGATTGCCTCTAGGTAGTTTTCCTATTAGATGGAACCGATATGTTCCAATTAAAATAAATATTTTTCTATGGCGGGTTATTTTGGATCGTATCCCGGTTAAAGTTAAACTGGTAGAAAGGGGAGTAGAGTTACATTTCTTGTCGTGCCCGGTGTGTCATAATTCACAAGAAAGTGTCAATCGTTTGTTCTTGTTTTTTTTCGGTTGCAGTGCAGGTCTGGAGACAGATAGACCATTGACTAGATTTGGATATTTCGTATTTTTCTTCTATTAGTGTCAAGTTTGAGTGGATGGATGCTAGACCTATTGTTCGTATGGAGTAGATGATTGTTGAGTCAGCGTTTATGGTAGTTATATGAGTGTTTTGGACGCATCGTAATATTTCACTTTTTAGTAGTTCTAAACCTAGAAAAGATAGACTTTTTGATTCTATTGTGGAAATTTCTTTTCGTTGGTTTACTTCTCGAAATTCTAAGGCTAGGATTAGTAAGACGATGTGGATACAAAATCCAATCCAGATGTAATATGTATCTTTCCCTAGCTTCTTGCTAGAAGTTTTGTTTTTGTTTTATAAATTGTGCTGCTGTTTTAAAAAAAAAACTATTTAAAATATATCTAATATATTTTAAAAAATAAAGTTACAACATACTTTTTAGATAAACTTTTTTTATTATACTTATTAGTTTATTTGAAGTTTGTTTCAGTTATATATAAAGCATGTTTAACTATTTTTGTAAATCAAATAACATTAATAATAACAAATAAACATAGTTATGCATTTCATTACTGAACTTTATTTGCTAATCCTATTCTTTTTAATCCATTAAATAATACCAAACAAGACTAATTCTATTATTATTATTATTATTATTATTATTATTATTATTATTATTATTGTTATTATTATTATTAAGTTAATTTGAGATGTAACAGTTTGACATATATATTTTAATTAGAACCCATTGGCATCGATTTTTCCTAAGCCACACCGTCACACGTGTCCTGCAATCAACAGCGTTGAATGAATCCAACGTTAGAAAAAAGGGGTTATGGACGTATTTGGCCTACATACAAGTAACACAACAGTTAGACATTATATACAATGTCACCGTCACCTGTAGTCGGCAGAGGGCCACCTCCGCCTCCGACGATAGCATTTATGCCACTCATACACATAATTGAGTAGGAAGGTTACACATAGTGACTATTTCCTCTTAAACCCCCATACTACTATGTGTTTAGCAAATCATCCGTCTCTCAAATTAAATAAACCAGATAACCCCCATGTACAGTAATTCATATGCTAATTATATTTTGTATCAAATAAATAATTTTTTCCTTTTTTTATTATACTATTGTGAATTTCCAACACGGTAAACTAGTAGCTGATTCTAAATATATTTATTAACATGGTAAACTAGTAGCTGATTATAAATATATTTAGGAGTGTTTGGATAGGAAAAAAATGGTTGTTTATTGCTTATTGTTTATTCTCACCACAATAAGCTGAGTTGAAATGTTTGGATAGAAAGCTTAAAAATTCAGTTTATTGTGGTAGAAATAAGCTAAATAAGCTGATTTTAATAAGCAAGGGGGAGAATGTTTATTGTTTATTGTTTATTGTGGTAGGAATAAGCTAAATAAGCTAATCCAAATATTTTTTAAAAAACTGTTTATTCCCACTACAATAAGCTAATAAGCTAAAAACATATTTATCCAAACACCCCCTTATTGTGATGTTCAATATACCATGATTTCTTTATTTTTTTCTCTGACATAAAATATGATATTGATAGGTCCGTATGAACATGGACGCGAGAATATTGAGCTTGAAAATAGTTCTACTACATACAGACATACGATTGAAGTGAAAATCAAGACATATGATTAAAGTGAAAATCAATAAATTTTGAAGCATAACAAACACATATATCTATATATGAAGTATTTCTTTCACATAAAGCAACATATTTTATTTATTCATATACACTTAAATACATATTAAAACATTACATTATTTAAAAAAAAATAAACACATCGATACGTTTCTTTTCTTCTTCATAACATCCTAAAACCACTTTTATAGACCCAATAAGATCATTACCAGCAGAGTTTTGTTCATAATAGAATGTTATTACCAATCTCATTCTGACGCCCCATTTTTGGTATGTAATTTAAATATAATATTTTTCCTTTTTTAAGAGGAACTCGACGAATCAGAAGCTCGAATCGTCGAGTAGAGTCGGGATTTGCACGCGTTTTTAGTTGGCGACTCGACGAGTCCATATTTCAGACTCGGCGAGTCCACTTGTCTGGATGAAACCCTAATCTCAGGGTTTGTACCCTATTTAAACGTCATTATAGCCTCCCACCCCAACCTCCAGCACCTTTAGAGCATTCCTCTGTAAAACCCTAGCTCCCCTTTGTTGAGCTTGAGTGTTTTGTGATAGCTTGGGAGTGATAGAAGATAAGGAAGGGAAAGAAGATCCACAGAAGAGAACGGAGATCCAAGAGCTAGCTTCCATCTGCTTCTTATTCAGGTAATAAAGTTACTACCTTGTTTATTCCTCCATTAAACCCTCTTTTATGCTTGTTATGTCTCTTTTGGAGCTTTGCATGATTCAAACTCGAGATATGAGCTCTCCTTAGAATGGAGACCATAGATTTGGATGTTATTGAGCTCTAGGAACTCAATGTAGCTACCTTTATGCGAATATAGCATTGTTCCAAACCCTAAGTGCTTAGTGTTGGATGATTTTGGTATTTTTGCCCCATTCTCATGTGCATGCACGTAAAGTTGGAAACTTTACGTGCAAAACCATCCCTAGAAACCCAGATCTATGAATTGGATGTACTGAAATCATCTAGAATCGACTGTATAGTAATGGCATGCAGGGTACTCGGCGAGTCCACATCGTGACTCGGAGAGTCCAAGGCAATCTTCTTGCCTCAAGAACAGACTCGACGAGTTGTTCATACAACTCGGCGAGTCATAGACTGGACGTGTTCATATGTTGAAGGAGAACTCAACGAGTTGTTCA
This sequence comes from Lactuca serriola, assembly GCF_051521515.1. Lineage (NCBI taxonomy): Eukaryota > Viridiplantae > Streptophyta > Magnoliopsida > Asterales > Asteraceae > Lactuca > Lactuca serriola. The sequence continues at coordinate 238,334,707 of NC_136411.1, forward strand.
TACAACTCGGCAAGTCGGATGAAGTTAGATTCGACGTTAGTACGAAAGAAGAACTCGTCGAGTTGTTGCCAAACTCGACGAGTTGAAGCGAGTAGAGGATTAGAAAAGGTGTTAGGGACTCGGCAAGTTGGCGGCCTAACTCGACGAGTCCGGTCAACTGAAAGTTGACTTTGACCAGGAGGTTGACTTTGACCTAGGGTAAATTAGTCATTTTACCCTAAGAATAGTTATCAGTATCTGATTTAGTGTTTATGGAATTTGTAGTCAGGGAGTTCCGGAGCAGCAGTCAGCCAGTTTCAGATTTAGCATCTCAGCAGCCAACGATACGAGATGAGTTTCCTTCCAGTAGGAACGGGTCTACGGCCACAATGCCGGCCCGTTTAGTTAGCAGTAGTTCCGGACTTCGGTCCGATGCAGTAGTCCAGTGTGTTTGATGTCTTCGTGACTCAAGCATGTATTTGTGTTATGTGTTCCAAACTTCGGTCCGATGCAGTATGTAGTATATGAGTTATACTAGTAGTTATGATTATGCTATGCTATGTTCAGTCAGTTCCGAACTTCGGTTTGATGCAGTTTCCAGACTTCGGTCCGATGCAGAGGGCAAGACCCTGGTTAGTTCCGGACTTCGGTCCGATGCAGTTTCTGGACTTTGGTCCGATGCAGAGGGCAAGGCCCCTGGTTAGTTCCGGACTTCGGTCCGATGCAGTGGGCAAGGCCCAGTAGTTGCTTTATATGTTATTGTATGGTATGTGATAGTTTGGGGGAGCTCACTAAGCTTTGTGCTTATAGTTTCAGTTTTGGTTTCAGGTACTTCCGCTAGCAAGGGGAAGAGCTTGGGATGATGGCATGACACACACCACATATACAGTTTTATCGTGGGAGTTTTGTTAAGATATTTTGATATGATATTGACTTCAGTTTGAATTGATACATTTATTATGCCATTTTGAGACATGGAATACATGGTTTTATTATCTAACATTCGGTGTTGTGGTTTTTAGTAATGTTAAAACAAAAATTTTTGGGTTGTATTTTTGGGATGTTACAAAAGGTGGTGGCCGCCGTCGTGAGCCGCCATTGACCACCACTACCCGAGGTGGTAGTGGGTGGTGCCCCACTAGCAAACCCTAATGGGCTTAAAGATTGGTTTTGGGCCTATCGGGCCATGTTTGGGTGGAAAACCCTAATTGTTAGCATTTGGGCCTTGGACTTATTTGGAACCACTTTGGGGCCATTGGGATTGGATTGTGTTTTAAGCCCAATTATTCCATATAACTTATCTAGTAGAGTAAAGGAATTAATGGATTAAGTCCTTAATGGGTAAGTAAGAAACACTTAACCCTAATTATCATTTTATGAGAAACCCTAATTTCACTTAAGTTTTGTGTTGGGCCGTCCAAGAACAAGCAAATGGACTAGAATAATTTAATGGCTTTAGGGTAAGGCCCACAGGAGGGTTTGGGCCCAATTTGGAAAGTTAGGCCATATATGGGCCATAGTTTGGGCCTAGATGGTTGTATGATATTGGGCCCTTGGAATGAGACATGTTGGACTGGACTGAACAATTGGGCCTTAAGGGAAGTCCATGTAGAGGTTGGGACCAATTTGGAAAATTGGGCCATAGTTGGGCCTTGGTCCATGGTTAGACTCTTGGGCCTTTTATTGGGCCTTGAGCTTGAATGGGGTAAAGCAGTCTTTTACCCCAAGCATGGACTTATGGGTATATGTGTTGGAACCCAATTATTAATTGGGTGTTATTTTGATATTGATAGACCGGGAATCTGTCATCCAGCAGCTATGGTTTTATCAACGGGACTTTGGCATGTGAGGTGAGTTTCCTTCCAGTAGGAACGGGTCTACGGCCACAATGCTGGACCCTTTAGTTAACAGTAGTTCCAGACTTCGGTCCGATGCAGTAGTTCAATGTGCTTGATGTCTTTGTGATTCAAGCATGTCTTTGTGTTATGTGTTCTGGACTTCGGTCCGATGCAGTATGCATTATATATGTGTTTATGCTAGTAGTTATGATTATGCTATGCTATGTTTAGTCAGTTTTCGGACATCGGTCGGTTGTAAAGGGCAAGGCCCTAGTTAGTTCCGGACTTCGGTCCGATGCAATTTTCGAACTTCGGTCTGATGTAGAGTGCAAGGCCCTGGTTAGTTTCAGACTTCGGTCCGATGCCGTTCCAGACTTTGGTCCGATGCAGAGGGAAAGGCCCTGTTTAGTTCCGGACTTCGGTCCGATGCAGTTTCTGGACTACAGTCTGATACAGAGGGCAATGCCCTGGTTAGTTCCGGACTTCGGTCCGATGTAGTTTCCGGACTTCGGCCCGATGCAGTGGGCAAGGCTTAATATGAGTCTATATGTTATTATATGGTATGCGGTAGTTTGGGGGAGCTGACTAAGCTTTGTGCTTGTAGTTTTCATTTTTGGTTTCAGGTACTCAGTTTTCAAAAAAGGAGCTCAGGAAGATTGCAGTGCACACACCATTTGTTTAGCCTGGGATGTTTATACTCTGATATATTTTGACATGAGACTTGATACATGACTTATGATTTATATGTGAAGAAGTTATTTATGGTTTTTATTATTAAATAAAAACGAAATTTTTATATTGTATTTTTGGGATGTTACAAGTTGATCTTAGAATATGTTTTATCCTTCATTGCCTCAAGTTGTTTTCATTTGCTATGTTGGTCAGATTGAAGTAAAGCTATATTATCCATAAACTTGTTGTGGAACATTAGTTTCTTATTACAAGATTTCAAAAATAAAGTCACATTGTGTTTGTAGTATTTATTGGGAATTGTGTTAGTTAACATTGTGAAAGATAAATGAAAAGTTAGAGGGAGAAAGGGAGAGGAATACAAAACAAAGATGAAGATGGTATAGTACCGAGTAAAACGAATGGATTTAAACGTGATAAGACAAAAGCAATTTAAATATTAGATGGTTCTTAAAGCAACCAAAAGGTCACGTGTTAATTAAATGTTTCACATAAATAATAGTTAGTGCTTCTAATAATTGCATTAAAGCGACGTGTTTACACTCTCGAAGAGTGTGGATACCAATATGTCTCAGTCAAATTGAAAATTGTGCATGTGGATACCGTGTATCCATTCTTATAGAAAGTTATGATTAGCGTACACCATCACTTACCACTAAAATTATAGTGCCACAAATCTAGTTAACAATAGCATATGTATTAGTAGAAAGTACAACCCTTTGTAATAGAACTGAACTTAAAAGAGAAATTCAACATGCTTTAGAAATGGAATGTGAAAGTATGAAAAAGGTGTGAGACACATAGGACGTAATGTATGCATTTCGAAAAAGGAAAATAACAATACTCCCAGTTGTTGCTACTTCCCCTAATGGTGCTGGAGCTTATTGTTAGTTTTAATGTATCGGTACTTGAGAAGCTTATACAAATAAAACAAATATGTCTGGTGGGAATATTTATTTTGAATGCACTAATTTGAGTTTTATACTTTCGTATTTGGAAACAAAATAACATTTAAAAAATAGTGCGAAAAACCAAGAAAAACCTATCTTATATTTCCACTCCTTTATGAACTCGTTTAGCAAATCAATCTTCTTTCTTGATTCTCTCAACAAGAAAATCGAGCAACTCCATTAAAGATTGAATAAGATTCATATGAAGTCTCATTGACTTGTAAATTACGAATTGTTCCATCGATGTGCTTGAATATGTTGTATATAAACAAAGTTTCTCTAAAATATGTATCTGCTCATTAGTAACTTTGATGGTTCCTTCTTAGGATATTATTATATGTTTTCTTCCTTCCATATCGTATGTGATATCTTTATGTATTAAAAGCATAACTTCTTGTTTTGTGCAGGAGGTAGACATTATGTGTGAAAAAATGTGTGTGTTGATACGAGAAAAATATATATACACATTGATCTTATAAATAACGTTTTTTATATAGAAACTATTAAAATGTTTGATCTATATGCTCAAATATCATTTCAGAGAATATTTTAGAATGGTGTTTACCAATAACATATGATCCTTTAACGTCACACCTTTAGCAAGTTGTGACTTACTGATTATTTATTAAGAATTCAATTATTAACAAATATATTCAACTCTTGTATTTAATTTGGAGCATTATTATTTTGTGAAAATAATGCTATGAAATTATTATTTTAAGAAAATAATATTTTAGAGAGTGTAACTAGCTATTTAATGATATAGTATAAATAAAACATTGTGTACAAGTTTTTTGACTACTTGGATTCCACTAGAGTTATACACATATATTAGTTTAATGGATGAAGTGTTCTACACTCCAAATTCCCTCTCTTGCTTCTTTATGGCTAAATCTATCTAGTTATAGATAAGGTTGCTTCATGACTTTCATTCTTACAGGAAACATACTCTGTACAAGCCACCCATTTAACTTGTGTAAGGGTATGGCCCTTATGTCTAATATGTAAGTATTTAAAGGAGACTTAAGGATTAAGTATTTAAAGGAGACTAAAGGATTGCAAAATGTTTGCTTGAACTCTTCGTATTTTATCTCTAAATGATGAGAATCCGTCTCCTCTCCATCTCCATCTCCTTCTTGTCTTTTGAAGTCAATGAAGATATGGTGCTTAGAAGTGCTTCTCCTTTAATGCTTATTTGCGATAAGCACTTAAAGGATTAAGAAGTAATTCGTACAAGATGATAACTAGCATTCTTGGTAACATATACTTATTGATGGATACATTATAGAGAAACTATATTCTTGAGTTTTTGCCATCTTCATCAACTCTCCAAAACAAAGTGGGATCAAAGTCTTCAATGGTTGTATTCTTAACATCCTATGGTTGTAATAATCTTTCTAGTTCATCTAATTGGATCCTCTTGGTGGTTTTGTTAAAATGGTATAAAAATAGATATTTTTAATATTGCTACCAGTTTCGCCTAAAATTATTTTATAAAAAAAGCTCGTTTAAAGCTTCCCAGAACCCATCAGTGGTATTAGAGCTTCTTTTACATATTAGAAAGATTTATTTAAGTGTTTGATATCCTTTGGTTTTGAAAATATGTTTGGTATTTCTTTTGGCAAATAAATCAACAAATATATTTTCTTTGGCAACTCGTAGTTTTATAATTAGTATTTTTTTTATGTAACCAATTTGTTCATGCAATTGGTTGTGTAAAGTTGTCTTAGAAAAATGGGAAAATGACTCTTGAGGGTAATTAAGTTTTGCGTTTGTACTCATTTGGTCCCTTTTTTTTGTATTCAATATTCCATCGAACTTGTTATTGGTGTTTACCATAGCCCTTTTGACCGGCTTTTGACTTGTGATAGCCGGTCAAAGGGTTATGGTGAACACAAACACCAAGTTCAATGGTATATTGAGTACAAAAAAAAGGAAAGGGACCAAATGAGAACAAACGCAACAGTTAGTTACCCTCCTGATTCATTTTCCCTTTACTCATTTACAACAAATCCCACATCATCTCCTACTGATATTAATGACTTTCTGAGATTCATTCTTGCTTCTCTTCAAAACATAACTCACAAAAGGACATTATTCATGCATGTACAACTTTGTAATGCACTTGAATATTTATTAGGGGAATCTTGACTAAGTAGGCGCATTTCATGACTACATTTACATTTGCAATCAAATGATTTATCGTATCATGGATTCTAGACAAGTCTACAAACGAGTGGAATCACAAGTGCTGTGATTTTTGAGTTTACTTAGCTTTAAGATCGAACTCATGGGATAAGATACAACATCAATATGTACAATATCATGCTGCTTTTGTAGACACATCACCATAATACGTTATGTAGATAGAAAAAACTCTTTTACTTGTTTGGTGTTGTAAGGATAAAATGCGTTGCATTTTGTACTATTATAATTCATTAGTCTAAACATACTCTTGATTATAAAAATGTAAGGAGTCAGCACAACAACAAAACTCTTTTACTTGCATAGTTATACAATGGTAGAACATGTTGCACTAACACTTTTATAAATCATTACTCTAAATACATCCTTATGTTTAAATGTTCCAAACCTTAAATAGCATGTCCTTATTTTATGTCTTAAGCCTATGGGTGGTTTGGGAGTGTTTGGAACTTGATTTAACAAGTTTAGAGGGTGTTTACGGCCTAAGCATGTGCTTGGGCCGTAAACCCTCTTTTATGCCACAAATCTTGTTGTTTTGGGGTTCAAACACTCCTAGGCTAAATCCCCTAATAGTTTCTAAGCTTAAGGGTGAGTTTTGAGGCATGTTTGGCACCATTTTAGGGGTTTACGGCCCTAGAGTGTTCCTGGGCCATAAACTCCTTATTCCATGCCTTCTTGGACGATTTGTGGGCTATAAACACAAATCATAATGTTTAGAATAAGCTAGGGTAAGTGGACTTACGATTTGGAAGCGTTTGGTTGTGGATTTGGGGCGAAAACGGGTCTAGAGAGAGAGAGAGAGAGTAAAAAAATCTCCAATGGACTCCACTCACCTTTATATAGGGTTCCGAGTCGGGGCTTAGTGGAATTCTACCCGATACTGTCGTTATACGGGGCTTTTGGTCGCACCCGATTTAGTGGTCGTAATAATAAAAACTAACTTTTCCAACTAAATGGAAATGTGTATTTTGAGTTTTTATTTCTCTTATCACGAATTAACGACATAAATAAATGAAACGTTTATTTATTTGACGACCCCTTATTAACGGAATTTTTTATAAACTGGAATATTCCGTTAACGGTAACGGGGAAATGTAACGGAATAACTTGGGTTACACATCATCCCCCCGTTAGAGGGAGTTTTGTTCCGAAATTCAGGTCTAGGCAACGAAGTAGGTATGAATGGCTAAGTAGAGGTAAGAGAGTACTTCCTATACGGTTGTCCTCGCATTCCCAAGTGAACTCTAGTCTGTGTTTGTCATTCCGACAGACCTTCACGTACGGGAGGCGGATTCCGTCTAGTGTAGCTAGTGGGTTCCAACTGGTGTATCTACAAGGTTAGGGTTCTCAATGGATTCTATCAAGATGAGTGAGGCACGAAGAGTGTTGTCGGGAAATCACATATCAAGTCCAAGAAGTGGATCGATCGGGTGTGAATCTTGTGGTATATCCGAAGGTAGTAGCGGCCTGAAAAGGGTTGGACCAAATCTCCATAAAGATTCTCAGATGGTCCTAAGCTCTCGGAATGGTAGAGCTTTTCAGTACTTAGAACATAGTGTACTTCTATGGCAAGATCATCACTGGCATGATCGCCATTCCGAAGTTCCTAACGTTCTCTCTCGTACTGGTAGTGTAGTCCTTCAGGTTGGTTCTTAGAAAGCTCGGGTGGTCTTTGGTCTCGCGTTTCCTGTCAACTAGTTGATAGAGACTTTCTAGGTCGTCGAGTGGGTTGCGTGAATATGGTTATCGGTTTGCTGTAGATTGTCTATCTCGAGCTTGTGCAAACTGGACCTGCACTAACGAATCTTGAGGCACGGAAACCCTGAGGGTCGGGGAGATAGGGTTTCACCAGACGAGTGTCGGACTATCTCTGGAGGTGGTTCTACTATCTCAGCATGAGATAGTATTCGTGGAACACCTAATAGTCCAATGAATCTCTAAGACTGTGGTTTATTCTAACGTGGAAAGTGTATGCACCTGCATAACCTTTCGACTAACACTAGGATTGGTGTCAGGTCTATAACCTCTTCGGGATTAGGGTCATGAGGCTTAACACAACTACTTTCGCTCTTTGATCAAGTATTCTTGGCTGCGAAGGTTATCCTGTGGTTCTCGGTATTCTAGTGTTTACTCCGGAAAGTGTGATTCTTCGTCTACCGGGCGATGACGATTTCCTCCTTGCGAGAGGGTGGAGGATGATAAGCACCACTGGGTGGACAAGGTTCCTGAGTAGTGCGAACATCTACTGCAACTACTCTTCCAAAGGTTCTGAGTTTCCTCGGTCTAAGTCAAATCTAGTGAGTATAGGGCCTCACGAGTTTTGTTCCCTGGGTTCACGAACCTGATGTGCGAGGTGCGAAGGGTCTTTCTGGGGAATCTACGAAGTATGCTTCGGATGGTTGTCGTCTTTTGGAGTTTCTACAATGTCCTTCGCTTCAGTGTTCATCTGACTACGAGGGGTCGGTCGACGGCGCGTGGTACCCTCTCTTAATTACTTCGGAAGGTTTGAGTTAAGAGGGACGATTGACGGATTGCATTATGTTTGATTAATTGTGTTAGTTTTAGGTTCGAGAGAACCTTTATTTGCCGACATGGCTACGGAGAAAGTTCTTTTTACAAAGCATTAAGAATGTACACATGGTTGCACGAAGTCGAACCATGGTCAATAGAGTCATCGAAGTTGGCACACTCCGACATGGGATAAAATGAAGATCGATAGAGTCATGTGCTGAACAGACACACAAGTTCTAGGCATCTCGGGTTTCGTCCCGTATCACTACCGCGGATACTTGGACCGATAGAGTCAACGCGGAACTATAGAGATTTCTAAGTGTTTCCGAATAGAGTACCTTTTCATGAATGGATTCTCACAAGACATTTCTATAATCGCCTCACACATACTAGTCATGTATATTTAAGGTGGGGAGGATTGTTAACTGAGCGACCCCGCCCTAAATCCACAACGAAACGAGGAACAGGAAATGAGGCGACATTCGCTCACTCTAGGTCTGTCCATCTTAAATATACATGGCTGTAACGTATATGTTTAGCTATTATAGTTTTACCTAATGAATTTTAAATTTTATAATAGTGCTGCGACTGTCACCTTACTGGGAAGGATTTACATTTGAATTAGTCTTTTATTGTTCTTAGTTTAGTTACCCGAAATCGAGAGACGTACCAAAATCTAACGAGTTCCTTGCCGCTTCTCCCTAAGCGGTAGTGTTAGGCTTCTTCTGTGTCTCTGTCTTTCCCTTCAGTTGGGCAGTCCTTCTTGAAGTGTCCCATTTTACCACATAGGTGGCAAACTGTACGGGTCGCCACATTGGTGGTTGATGTAATGAACTCAACCGGGGTTCTGCAGACGCGAGCAGTATGCCCCAACATGTGGCACCTAGCACAATAGAGCTCCCGACAGGCACCATGATGATGGTAGTTGCACTTGCTGCAGTGGGGAAGGTCTCCTAGGTACGGTCTTCTTGGAGTCGGGAGGGAAGGATTGACAGGGGTATAAACTGCCTCAGCTCGTTGCCCTTCGGAAGGTCCTTGAGCCGAGGTACTTCCCTCCTCAATCTTGAGTTTTCTCTTTAGTGGGTTTGAGTGAGGTTCTTGGGTGGCTGAGTATGGAAGTGTTGGTTGCTGCTGTCCATTGCCAGAATTGGAAATCCTGACAGGGCCCTTGCTAACATTGGCGGTGTTAGCATTCAGGTGAGCCATGATAGCTGCTACGGCTGCTAAGACTGCAGCTTGGAACGTAGCTTCATCGAATAAGAGAGTAGGTTTCTTGCTTGTGGATTGGTTACGCTTCTTCGGTGGCATGGTTTTCCTACACGGAAAGGAATACAAGGTAATGAGAGACGATGGTTAACCCTGGACATTTCTGTCCTGACCGTATTAGGCATAAATTTTTCCCGTGCCTTGGGTACTGGTCGTCTGAGTGTCGACCTACATCCCTATGATGTAGTCCTGGCAATCGAAGTGGGTACATGAGTATCGGAAGAGGGCCATAAGATGCGAGTAGTTCCTACTAAGTTACCTTTATATTGGGAAAGGTTTCACTCTCCGGCCTGGAGAGATTTGAGAACGATTCGGAACGAAACTGCGGGAAGAGAGGCTCACAAGAGCAGATGGCTAAAATTCTCTCAATAGAGATGCGGGGATCTGCCCTAATCGTGTATCTGGCAACGGGAAACGACGATTTTACCTAACACATAGCGTGAGTAGTGTAACCACTAACTCACTAAATTGTATTATTTTACGGGTTCATTAGTGTGACGAACACGAGGAAAAGACAATTCTCAGGTTCCATGTACTGCCTCCCTCTGTCTGCCTCGTATCTTTGGCTGGTATCAACGTTGGTTTCCTTCGGGTAGTTTCCTAGGGTTCTTTTCTTGTGAAGACATATTGAATTTCTACCCCGCCTTCCTTCTGATTCCAACTCTGGGTGTCACCGCTTCATGATGGATGACTGGAATCTCGGAAGTTTTAGGCGAATCTCTCACCACTGTCCCTAAAAGATATAGGCACTTGGTGAATTCAATAGTCTCGACCCAGTTCATTTATTTCCGAACAGGAAATCTTCTCAATGAACCTCTTTTGGGTCTGAATCAACTTCTCTATCATGCACTGAAGTGGATAGGGTTTTCTACAGGGTTCGTGCGAGAATGGAAATGTCTAAAGAATCCTAAGAGATTATTAACATTTCACTGTATGATCCATATCGAGTCCTGCTACGATTACACAGGGTATACAAATCATATATAACTTACATCCGATAGGCCTTCGAATATGTGATACTACTCGGAATCCACATCCAAACAAGGAAAAGGAAGTAGAGCGAAACCACACATTCTTAGCCTATGGGATCCTTATTATATATAACCTTGGGAGTAAACCCTCTGTAGTTGTAGGTATATCAATAAGGATCTTTTTAGTTATTCACGCAAGGTTGTTTATGGATTCTAAAATACCCCTATGGTATTTTAATTATTGTTTGTTTCTTATCTTCTGAGTTTCATTCTGGGATTAGTGTGGATCTTTTAGTGTTCTAAAATACTCCTATAGTATTTTAACTTTATGTTTGGCTCTAGCAATCCTAGTTGGTAAGTTTCAGACCTGTTGTACACCACTATCACTCCCAAGCACACGTTCATCGCATCTCGGATAAATGTAGTTGATCAGGTTACATTTATCCTAGCTTACGATTACATAACTGCCCAGGTTTGACGGTAATGCTCAACATCCGAAGACTTTTATCATTGTTCTTCTTGTGATACTTTTGTTCGAGTGTTTAAATTCTGGATGTTATTATACTTTGGTAAAATATGGTTATATTTTAAAGTATAATTCTTGGTCAGAGTGTTTTATCCCTTTGTGTTTATAGGTTGTATATCTTTTATGAATTGATATACTTAGCTCACTATAAACAATGCTCTGATACCAATCTGTCACACCCCAAAACCGGAACGGCGGAAACGTTCTGGGGTGAATGACGTCATGTCAAGTATCACAACACATGCATTATAGTAATCAAAGTACAACAAGACATTGCATTAATAGTAATAATTTTACATGGTTACATTAATACATCAATTCAAAGTAATCCAAGTAATAGAATAGATACAACATAATACTAAGCTATCTTCATCAACAGCTCCAAGATGTACCTGTCTAATGCTAACCTGAAAATACAAGTTATTTGAAAAGCGAGTATCAGCATTTTTACAAATGCTGGTGAGTTCATAAGCATTTAGTGACGTTTTCATTCAAATAACTTTAATAAAAGTAGTAGTTTAAGAGATTTCAGTGTATTAGAGTCCTTTCCAGAAAATCCTATATTTTCTTTAATAAAAGCAGCCTTCTACCAAGACTGGTCAGTGTTATGTGGTAAAAAGTTATTTTCCCTAAATTGCTATCATTATCAAAATACTGAATTTGATTATCGAGGAAAGCAAATGACATCAGGGAATAACATATGCCTCAGCAGTGAGGACTGCTGACTAAGGCAAGGAATCATAGACTCCAGGAGAGTATCGAACGAACGACACGCCTGGTTCAGTCTAACAAATAGAGACACAGACCCCAGAAGGTACCAAATGAAAGGTACAACTGGTAAGGTCCAAAACAGTGAATACAGACCGCAGACAATATCAAATGAAAGATACGTCTAGCAAGGTCTAAAACAGTGAATACAGTGAATACGGTTGATACAGACCCCAGACAGCATCAAATGAGAGATACGTCTTGTAAGGTCATAACAGAGGAGACAGACCACAGACAATATCAAATAAAAGATACGTCTTGTAAGGTCAAAACAGAGGAGACAGACCCCAGACAGTATCAAATGAAAGATACGTCTTGTAAGGTCAAAACAGTGTGACTCTGAAAATGAATTACCAGCATGCAGTGTAAATTGCTGGCGAAATACCGTTACCTTAAAGCCAATGAATTATAAGGTAACCTGGGATGCTCGTAACCATACTGACTAGAGTACCAGACGCCCTACAAGCGTCTAAGATGTGACATTTGTCACCCGTTGGCTTGGTAGGCCGGGACTGTAGCTAGCAGTCTGGGTGCGGGGTTGTCAATCCCGTATAGATCTATACACACAATGTCCGCTCTCCCTACAGGAGATTCTGGTTACCAATCTAGACGACGGAGAAGGCCGTGTCCTGAAGATGCATCCCAAATAGTGGGTAGAGACTTCCAAATAGTGGGTAGTGTGTAAGTGCTGAACTAGAAGTAGAGACTTCCCAATAGTGGGTTTCTAATGTAAGTGTAGACTAGAGGTAGAGACTCTTAACTGAACTGACTAGAGAATTCCTATATGTCCTTACTCATATACATAATATATAACTAATGATTCAAACGACCTTCGGACGGCCATCCGATCCCACCAGACCACATCTCAACGAAGAAAAGGAAATAGGGCAGACGAGCCTTCCTAAGTCTTTCAATCATTACTTATATGTACCTATATAAGCACAGACATACATCTAACTACGACTGAGTGTGTATCAAGTAGGAGTGATCTTTGTGAAGTAGGAGTGTCTAACAAGTGAAGTAGGAGTGATCGCAAGTGAAGTAAGAGTGTCGAACAAGTATAAGCGTATCACGAAGTAGAGACGACAATAAGTGAAGTATGAGCGTATCGAGTATAAGTGAAGTAGAGTCGATATCAAGTATAAGCGAAGTAGAATCGTATCACTAAGTAAGAGTGTGAATAAGTATAAGCGTGCATCAGGTATAAGTGACTTCAAGTATAAGTGAAAGCGTTACAGAGTAGGAGTATAAAATAAGTATAAGCGAAGCAGCAGTATTTAACAAGTAAAAGTATACGTCGAAAAAGGGAAACTTTGATGAAAAACCTTTATATCCGGAGAAAATCAAAATTTGTATTCTTTTGTAAAATATGTTTGAAAACCTTAGAAAATCTTTCATAAACCAGTTTAGAATGAATTTAGATAAAACAGTATAAGTAAGAGTTTTGAAACAATTGAAAACCATTATAATGTCCTAGTCGGTAAAACAGTGTACAGTAGTAAAATCTTGTGCATGCGGGTTATCAATCACATGTGATTGATATGATAACTGGCATGTTTAACTTGTATCCCCCCCCTATAAAACATGTAAAAACATTTAAAAGGTTCATTCAGGGGTATGAACTCACCTGGTGTAAGTAGGTCCGACGAGGGTGTCGTTTGGGCGTTCGGTGCCACGCAAGGACTCGAACACACTCAATGACCTATTTAACATATGATAACATATGTTCACATACAATTAGTATATTTAATACTAATTAAACAAGTATACGCACTGAAAGGAGCGGAAAACACTTTAGATAAGTGTTTGGGTGTCCCAGGTAGCGTCTAAGGGTGTGTATGGCTAGGGAATGGAGTTTACTCTCCAAGAGTAAACCCCTATCACCATGTTTAGCCCAGGGACTACTCACCATGAGTTTACGGCCGCAAACTCATGGTGATGGGTTCTAGGGTGTTTTAAGGCTTCTACTTGCCCATGGAATTATTCTAAGTACTTTTCCAAAAAGGCATGAGTGGGTTTAAGGCTTCTAAGGGCATTATATTGGAGTTTACGGCTTAGGGACAACTCCTAAGGGAGTTTATGGCCGTAAACTCTCATCCTTAGAGTTTTGTGAAGTTTAAAGCCCCTAATACCTTGCTAGCAATTTATAATGAAGTGTTATGCCAATTTGGGGGATTAAAACTATCATTTTGGCACATTTAGGGGTGTTTACGGCCTTGGTACATACCTGTGCCATAAACTCCATTTTACACCCTAAATCCTTATGTTTAAATGTTCCAAACCTTAAATAGCATGTCCTTATTTTATGTCTTAAGCCTATGGGTGGTTTGGGAGTGTTTGGAACTTGATTTAACAAGTTTAGAGGGTGTTTACGGCCTAAGCATGTGCTTGGGCCGTAAACCCTCTTTTATGCCACAAATCTTGTTTTGGGGTTCAAACACTCCTAGGCTAAATCCCCTAATAGTTTCTAAGCTTAAGGGTGAGTTGTGAGGCATGTTTGGCACTATTTTAGGGGTTTACGGCCCTAGAGTGTTCCTGGGCTGTAAACTCCTTATTCCATGCCTTCTTGGACGATTTTTGGGCTATAAACACAAATCATAATGTTTAGAATAAGCTAGGGTAAGCGGACTTACGATTTGGAAGCGTTTGGTTGCGGATTTGGGGCGAAAACGTGTCTAGAGAGAGAGTATAGAGAGAGAGTGTAAAAAAATCTCCAATGGACTCCACTCACCTTTATATAGGGTTCCGAGTCGGGGCTCAGTGGAATTCTACCCAATACTGTCGTTATACGGGGCTTTTGGTCGCACCCGATTTAGTGGTCGTAATAATAAAAACTAACTTTTCCAACTAAATGGAAATGTGTATTTTGAGTTTTTATTTCTCTTATCACGACTTAACGACATAATAAATGAAACGTTTATTTATTTGACGACCCCTTATTAACGGAATTTTTTATAAACTGGAATATTCCGTTAACGGTAACGGGGAAATGTAAAGGAACAACTTGGGTTGTCACAAGGTACAACCCAAAAAACGATGTAATCGATTCCTTGATGAGTTCGTATAAGCTACAAACAAAATGAAAACGGACAAGTGCAATTAAAAACCATGTCAAACCTCATTCATCTAGTATTGTATATGATTTTTCTAATCAAGTCCCTCAACTCCTATCATTGTTACTCTTCTACCCTACCACTTAACATCTTGACATATTAAGTTCCTTCTAATGACAGTTCAACCTTTCTATTTAAATTAAAATTTTTAATGAATTATATAAATGTCACACCCTAAAACCGAAATGACAGAAACGCTCTGGGGTGGAGGACGTCATGTACAGTATCATAACAATGCATAATAGTAAACAAGTCACAACATCATCCATTGCATTAATAGTATAATTCAATAAAATGTTATGTGTTAATAATATAAGACATCAAAAATGAATAATCAAAATAAAGACGAGTCTTGAATGTGCCTTGTCTTCTCAAAACCTGGCCATCTGTACCTGTCTACTGGTGATATGAGAGTACAAGTTATTTTGAAATAGTTGATCGGCATTTAACCTGGGGAGTACATAAGTACTTTAGTGTCATTTGTTTGTATATGTTTGAAGAAAAATGTTTGTAAATGTATAATGTAAATGTTTGTATCTCCTAGAAAATCCTATATTTTCTACTAAAATGTAGTCTTCTACCAAGACCCGACATTTCTGTATGTTTGTTCCTTTGTAAAAGTATGTGTTTTTCCCTAGGATAACTATCCTTACCAAAATATAGTTTACATTTGCGTTTATGTGAGAAGATCACAAAGTGAATGCAATGGGAAAAATAATGATGTACTATAGGATTGTATATAGCAACTACTGTTATATTGAATACCTTAAACCATATGTTAATTAAGGTATAATTTGATGAGCTTGTAACCATACTCGATTGACTAGTAAAAACACGACGCACGAAGACGTTGAAATGGTATGGCATTCGTCACCCATAGACCTGCAGGTCCAACTTTTGCTAGCAGCAACGTGTAGGACGGTCAGTCCAGTATAGATCAATACACAAATTCACGCTCTCCCTCCAGGAGACTCTGGTTACAAAACGTGACACGGTTGTGGGTTGCCATGCCATGAAGTAGTGGATCACATTAGTGTTATAGTATTCTTGTATTTGTATAGTAGGTTCCCTCTATACTAGTATATTATATGTTCTCTTGTATAGTGTAATGTATGTTCTCTTTGTATAGTGTAATGTATGTTTGAACTGACTCATGTATGAACTAACTCATGTATGAACCGGCTCTTGTATGTTTCTTTGTACTAGAAATAGTAAGTAGTACACCTCTACACTATACCTATCATAGTTTACTAGTAATGTTTTTTGGATGACTGAGTATGTTTGTACACCTTTGCTACCCAAAGGTGTTGAACTGAGGTAAAAGCTTTTATATCTACACACATATACATAATATATTACTAAGATTCAAATGACACTCGGACAAACTATAGGATACTCTATGTCCACAACCAAACAAGGAACAGGAAATGAAGTGAGTTATCAGTCCTAAGTCCTTCCAGCCTTATTTATATAACTATATCTATATAGACATGATTTTGACAATATATAAGTTTAGAGGAGTTAAATGAAAGGTTTAGCATATAAAAGAGTTTGATAAAGATTTTAGCATGTAAAAGAGTTTGATACAATGTTTTGAAATAGATTGTTTGATAAAACATCTTGAAGTATAAGAAATCTATTTGTTTGATAGTTATAATCACATGTGATTGATTCAATAACTATAATGTTCAACTTGTATTACCCCTTATAAAAGCATTTAAAATCATTTAAAAGGTAGATTAAGGGGTATGAAATCACCTGTAGTGGGTGATTCGAATGTAAGATCGATTGTAGGATGCTAAGTGTCAAGTGAAGTCTCGAGCACAAACAGATACTAATAAGCATATAATGACACATATATGTATATAATTAGTGTATAAGCAACTAATCATGATTGGGAATCACATTGGGGACTAGGAAACACTTATATTGAAGTGTTAAATCACAAGGGATTGCATCTAATGGGTTTACGGCCACATAATGGAGTGTACGACCAGTATGTGTATGGTCCATGTGTATACGGCCAATGGGGTATACGAATTTTGTGTATATGGCCCTGGAGTGTACGGTCAACGAGTTTATGGCTGTACACTTAGGGAAAGACTCAAAAAACAGGGTGTTTTATGGCCTTGACTAGCATTCCCTAAGTGTTCACAGTCCTAGGATTGGACTTGAAGTGAGTTTGAAGGCCAAAACATGAACCAACACAAGGGTTTACGACCATGCAAGGGTTTACAGCCGTAAAATCTTGGTGGTCATGCTCTAAATGAAGTTTTAAGGCAAGGAATCAAGTGTTTATCACACCTAACTAGAAGATGGAAGAGATACTTACACTTTGGAGGCTTGAAGGGGGTTCACAACCCAAGAACAAGTAGGTGTTCTTGGTGATCTTGGTGAGAATGTTGAATACTTGAAGATCTACCCAAAAAGATGATTTTTCATGGATGAAATCAAAGGGTGATACAAGATCAAGAAGGATAACAACTAACAAAATGGAAGGAATTCTTACATTTTGGAAGATCAAGGTGAAAGCTTGATGATAGTTGAGAGAGAGTTGACTTTTCTTGACTTGGAAGTGTAAGGAATGACTAGAAATGAAGGCATAACTCATATATGGGTATGAGTTTACGCCCTAGGAGGTGTTTATGGCCGTAAACTCTAGTTTGTGGCCGTAAACTCCAATTCTTGGAGTTTCCGTCTTGTATGCTGCACACTGCACTCCAGAGTACACTTCCTAACATTCCTTCTTGAAGGTACTATGCTTAGAACATTCAAACAGACCCTTAACAAGGCTAAAAAAATAGCAAAAACAAGTCTGACTTTGATTGAACTGAATGGCTGTACAAGATAAAAATTTCGGGTTGTCACATCACCCCCCCCCACCCCCCCCGGTTAGAGAGAGTTTCGTCCCAAAATTAGAGTTTAAGAAATTACATATAACTAAGTGAAAAGATGAGAATATATCCTCGTGTTCCCAAGTGAATTCAGGTCCCCGCTTGGTATTCCAGCGAACCTTCACTATCGGGATACGACTTTTCTTCGTTTGCTTGACTTCTCGGTCCATAATCTCTACTGGTTCTTCCATGAAATTGAGGCTATCGTTGATCTCGATCTCGTCGAGTGAAATTACAAGAGTCTCATCGGATAGACACTTTTTCAAGTTCGAGACCTGGAAAGTAGAATGTGCATTACTAAGTTCGCGAGGTAGTTTAAGTTTGTAAGCTATAGGGTTGATTGTAGCGAGCATCTCGAAAGGTCCTATGTATCTTGGATTTAGCTTCCCATGCTTTCCGAAGCATATCAAGCCCTTCCAGGGTGAGACCTTCAATAGGACGCGGTCTTCAACCTGGAATTCCAAAGGTTTTCTTCTCTTGTCTGCATAGCTTTTTTGTCGGTCTCTAGAGGCTTTCAATCGTTCACAAATCTGAACGATCTTCTCTGTCGTTTCCCGTATGATTTCCGGACCTGTGAGAGTGCTGTCAGGAACTCGTCCTTTAGCTAACTGTGTGTCACCTTCCTCAGCCCAATACAGAGGGGATCTGCACTTTCAGCCATAGAGGGCTTCAAATGGATCAGCCTTTACACTCGTGTGATAACTGTTGTTGTAGGAAAACTCGACTAGGTGTAAATGAGTATCCCATGCCTTCCCAAAGTTGATCACACAGGCTCGCAACATATCTTCCAAGGTTTGAATTGCTCTCTCACTTTGTCTGTCAGTTTGCAAATGGTAGGCTATAATCATGTCCAGCCTAGTTCCTAGGGAATTTTGTAGCGACTACCAGAACCTTGAAATGAATCTACTATCGCTATCAGAGATAAAGGATATAGGAACATCGTGCAGTCGTACTATCTCTCCAATGTATGTTCTTGTTAGTTTCTCCATCTTGTCAGTCTCTTTGATAGGCAGGAAGTGTGCGGACTTTGTTAACCTATCTACGATCACCCAAATGGTATCGAGACCATCCGTTGTATTGGGCAACTAGGTTATGAAGTCCACTGTGATCCGTTCGCACTTCCATTCCGGTATCTCTGGTTGCTGTAGTAAACCTAAGGGTTTCTGGTATTTAACCTTAACCTTGGCGCAAGTAACACATTTACTCACGAAGGTAGAAATCTCTGCTTTGATGTTAGGCCACCAATATAACTTTTTGAGATCCAGATACATCTTATCTGAACCTGGGTGGACAGAATATCGAGTTTTGTGTGCTTCGGTCATGACCAAGTCTCTGAAACCACCGCGCTTCGGTGTCCAAATCTAGTCCATGAGATATAAGGCTTCGCCACCCTTGACTTCCAAGTTTTTATCCATCCCTCTTAGGGACTCACCCACCACATTTTCAGGTTTCAAGGCTTCTAGTTGAGCCTCCTTGATTTGTGTGGACAGATGAGAAAGGACAGTCATTGTTAATGATTTGACACAATATTCTTTCTGACTAAGGGCGTCAGCTACTACATTGGCTTTACCCGGATGATAACGAATTTTGCATTCATAGTCATTGAGTAGCTTGACCCACCGCTGTTGTCTCATATTTAGTTCCTTCTGGTTGAATATATATTGAAGGCTCTTGTGGTCTGTAAAGATAGTGCTTTTCGTACCATACAGGTAGTGTCTCCAGATCTTCAGAGCAAATACCACTGCTCCTAACTCAAGATCGTGTGTGGTGTAGTTGACCTCGTGTGTCTTTAGCTTTCTTGAGGCATAGGCAATGAACTTACCTCATTGCATGAGGATACAGTCGAGCCCTTGGTTGGATGCATCACAATAAACCACGAAGTCTTCTATTCCTTCTGGGAGGGATAGTATCGGTGCGCTGCATAAGGCTTGCTTTAGCGTTTGGAACACTTTTTCTTGTTTCTATTCCTAGTCAAAGGCCATGCCTTTCTGGGTCAATGTAGTAAGTGGTTTCATGATCCTAGAGAAGTTCTGAATGAATCTATGGTAGTAGCCAGCGAGTCCTCGAAATTGACGAATTTATGTAGGCGTCGTTGGTGCTGACCAGTTCTCAATGGCTTTAATTTTGGAAGGGTCCACGTGAGTTCCCTCTTTGCTAACCACGTGACCTAAGAATTCGACTCTTCGGATCCAAAATTCACATTTAGAGAACTTCATGTAGAGCTTCTCTGATCGTAGTGTTTCTAAGATCTGGCACAGATGTTTACTATGCTCCTCCTCACTACGAGAGTAGATAAGTATGTCATCGATGAATACAATGACGAACTGATCCAAGTAAGGACGACACACCATATTCATTAAATCCATGAATACTGCGGGCACATTAGGTAATCCGAATGGCATCACTACAAACTCGTAGTGTCTATAACGAGTTCAGAAGGCTGTCTTCAGAACGTCCTCCTCTAGCACTCGTAACTGGTGATACCCGGATCTCAGATCAATCTTTGAAAAGTACATCGCCCCTTGTAGTTGGTCGAACAAATCATCTATGCGAGGCAGAGGGTAACGATTTTTGACAGTTAGCTTGTTCAGTTCTTTATAGTCGATGCACATACAAAACGATCCATCTTTCTTCTTCATAAATAAGACCGGTGCTCCCCAGGGTGAGAAGCTTGGTCTAATGAAGCCCTTATTGAGCAGTTCATTAAGTTGACCGGATAGTTCCTACATCTCAGATGGTGCTAGACAATAGGGCGATTTGTCTACTGGGGTAGCCCCTGGAACTAAGTCAATTCTTAATTCGACTTGGCGTTGCGGTGATAATCCTGGTAGTTCTTCTGGAAAGATGTTGGGAAAGTCGCGTACTACTGGGATGTTCTTTAGGTCTTTCGACTCTTGGCTCGTATATACTACATGAGCAAGGAATGCATGATATTCCTTTCGCAAGTACTTCTGGGCTTGAATACTCGAGATGATACGGAGGTTCGTGCCGGGTTTGTCACCATAGATAACTATAGCTTCGTTAGATGGTAGATTAAAGCGAAGGGCCTTTTCATAACACATGATATCAGCACGATGAAGACTCAACCAATCCATGCCAATAATGACGTCGAAACTTTTAATGGAGACCGGCATGAGTTCGATTGGAAATGAATGGCTATCTAGAGTTAGATTACATCCTATGAATATACTGCTAGTGCTCTCAGTCTTTTCGTTAGCCATTTCTACAGTGAACGGTTCTTTAAGTGCTCGTGGTTTTTGTTTAAGTAGGTGAGCAAATTTCTGGTTCACGAAACTCCTTTCTGCTCCACTATCAAACATAATGCATGCATAAGAGTTATCAAGGAGAAACGTACCAGTGACCATAGTAGGGTCGGCTAGCGCTTCCTCGTGTCCTATAGCCAAAGCTCTTCCAGTTCCGCCCGCGTTCCCTGCCTTTGGGCAGTTCCTTTTGTAACGACCCACCTCACTACATCTGTAGCAAGTTTGGCCCACACCAGCGCCGGGGACTTGGGTGATTGGCCTTTCTGGAGCCTTGCGGAAATGGGAAGTGTGCCCTTTCCTGTTGCAGTTAGCTCACTGCATCTCCCGGCATGGTCCATTATCGTGGAAGTTGCACTTGTCGCACATGGGCAAACTTCCAGCATACTGCTTCGTTGCACAGTAGCAGTAGGTGCTATCGCAGAATGAACAGCCACGACCTGCTATTTTTTGGTAGATTTCTGTGCCGCCTTGTTCTTCTTGTTATCCCAAAACTTCCGCTTGTTGGCAACGGCTTTGCCTTGTTCTAGGACGGTGATGGTTGTTGTTGATGGTGTGCGGACTCCATGATCAATGAGCCGTTGTGCCAACTGCTTGGCACTGTTGAAAACAGTGTTGTTTGAATCTAATACTTTCCACTGATATGGAGGCACCAACCCCCAGATATACCTCTCTATTTTCTTTCCCTCAGTAGGGACCATTCTCAGACATAGTGTCACCAGATCGTTGAATCTGGCAGTGTAAGCCACTATGTTGGAGCCCTTCATGGTTAGGCTCCAAAGTTCCTGTTCGAGTTTCTGAACCTCGCCCCTCGGGCAATATTCTTCAATCATGAGCTCCTTCAGAGCTTGGCAGCCCATAGCATTAGCCACTATTAGAGTAAGTGACTTGACATGGCTATTCCACCATGTCAGGCTCTGTCCGCGAAGGTGCAAGCAGCAAATTTAACTTTGCTCCCTTCTGGACAGGAGCAGATCTCAAAGATCAACTCTGTCTTCTCGAACCATTGCGAGAGGGAATGATTCCACCAGTTCTGTTAAAGGATCTGGGCTTGCAGTTGGTGAAGTCCTTGTATGTGAACTCCCTAGAGCGCCCTGGAGCATCACCTTGAGCAGAATGTACAGCTGTTCCACCTCTGCTAGTGTCGCTCGTACTGAATTAAGCTAAGGCCGCCACAATAGCCGCAGATACCGCAACTTGGAGAGCTGCATGATTGCATTGTGGAGGAGGTGGTGGTGGTTGAGTTGGAGTTATCAGAGGATTGCGTCTCGTTGATCGACGCAGAGGCATCTTTAATTAAAAGTTTACAAAGATGAAGATAATAGTAAGAATCAATTGTATTTCTAATGAGAGTGATTCACGAACTAACTCGCCATAGTTCAACAAACAAATGAGAGTATGATTGAAATAGAGATATAAAGTAGGAGCATGAAAGCACTTGGATAAATATTTTCCAGCCGATTAGATAACTATCAATAATATTGGTATTAATGATGTAATAAGTTTGTGAAAATGACCTAGAAGTAGGTCTTACATCAAACCAGGATAAGAAAATTTTAACAGCATAGAAATCTAGTTACAGTACTTGAAAGACAGGAATATTTTACACGAAAAGTGCTACATAAAGCATAGATAAGAAGGCTATTCCTTAAACCAAAACAAAGGACGAGTTGATCATCTTCTACCGGCGACGGGTACCCCTCGGGTGAACCCTCAAACTTGCTAGTTGATGCTCCACATCAAGAAGGTTTCGTTCATGAACTCTTTGACGTGCTCGGAGTTCTATGACTTCAGGTCGAGATGCAGCTAATTCTTGCTGCAGAGCCTCATTGGCTCTCCTAGTCCTTCCATTAGCCTCTTCCAGATGGCGAATACGTACCGTATTAACTCCCAAATTGGCATCAATTTCCATGATTCGGTCGATGGATGCCCTACCCTGCTCTTCATCCCGAGCAATCCTGCAGACCGGAATAGGCAGGACTCTGTCCGCTGAGCCTCTCTCGCTCAGATTGTAGAAGCTTCTGTCTCCGTTGTAGGGCATGGGTTGACCATGTTCCTGACTCCATTTGTTCAATTTTGTTGCCCACAGGGGTGCGGGGCCTTGAAATGCTGGTCGAGGGTTAGGATTTGGGATTGGAGCCACCAGAGGTAGATTATTGACTTCTGGCTCGGAGTCAGAACCCTTAGAGAAGTTCTATGTGAGGTCATCATCCAAAGGGATTGCATGATCATCTTCTGGCTCTTCATTGAACCATCCACCATTTCCTTGGTTGGGAAAGTACGGGTCGCCAGGGGGATGGAATCCAACAATGATATCTATGGGAGAAAAAGGGGTATAAGAATCTTATGTAAATAGACGTACTACGTCAGATAATTATAAGATGATCCTTCCCAGTTACATCAATACTCGCATAGTGCATACCAGTTATATGTAATCAAAATAGGATAGACCTTCGAATAAGGGACCCTAACTTTAAATCCACAACCAAACAAGGAACAGGAAGTAAAGCAAAGATCACAGATTCTAAGTCTATGACACCTTAGTTATATATACCCTTAAGGTATCCACTCAACAACTATAGACCTACTAGTAAAGACTTTTTAGTTTTTACATAAGTAATTATAGTAACACAAAATACTCTTATAGTATTTCAAGTTTCTTTGTAGTAGTGTTGGTAAGTTTTTAGACTTGCTGCAACACCATAACCTTTCTTGGGCACATGCTTATCACTTCTCGGAATGATATAGTTGATCAGGCTATATCACTCCCAGATCTGATCATACGTCCCCAAGCCTACCTGTGTTGTTCAACAATCGTAATACTTTGTTCTGTTCTAGTATGACACTGATCCTAGTATGAATGCAGGTATGTATACTTTTAGTTAAATATTTTATTAATTAAAAAGTATAAACTCTTGGTTAGAGTATTTTAATCCCTTTGTGTTTATAGTTTGTATATCCTTTATGGTTTGATATACTCAATTCACTATAAACAATGCTCTGATACCAATCTATCAAACCCTAAAACCGGAACGACGGAAATGTTCTGGGGTGGAGGGCGTCATGTACAACATCATAACAATGCATAAAAGTAAACAAGCCACAACATAATCCATTGCATTAATAGTATAATTCAATAAAATTGTTATGTGTTAATAATATAAGACATCAAAAATGAATAATCAAAATAAAGATGAGTCTTGAATGTGCCTTGTCTTCTCAAAACCTGGCCATCTGTACCTGTCTACTGGTGATTTGAGAATATAAGTTATTTTGAAAGAGTTGATCAGCATTAAAGCTGGTGAGTTTATAAGTACTTTAGTGTCATTTGTTTGTATATGTTTGAAGAAAAATGTTTGTAAATGTATAATGTAAATGTTTCTAGTAAATGTTTGTATCTCCAAGAAAATCCTCTATTTTCTACTGAAATGTAGTCTTCTACCAAGACCCGACTATTCTGTATGTTTGTTCCTTTGTAAAAGTATGTGTTTTTCCCTAGGATAACTATCCTTACGAAAATATAGTTTACATTTCCGTTTATGTGAGAAGATAACAAAGTGAATGCAATGGGAAAAATAATGATGTACTATAGGATTGTATATAGCAACTACTGTTATATTGACTACCTTAAACCATATGTTAATTAAGGTATAATTTGATGAGCTTGTAACCATACTCGATTGACTAGTAAAAACACGACGCACGAAGACGTTGAAATGGTATGGCATTCATCACCCATAGACCTGCAGGTCCAACTTTAGCTAGCAGCAACGTGTAGGACGGTCAGTCCAGTATAGATCTATACACAAATTCACGCTCTCCCTCTAGGAGACTCTAGTTACAAAACGTGACATGGTTGTGGGTTGCCATGCAATGAAGTAGTGGATCACATTAGTGTTATAGTATTCTTGTATTTGTATAGTAGGTTCCCTCTATACTAGTATATTATATGTTCTCTTGTATAGTGTAATGTATGTTCTCTTTGTATAGTGTAACGTATGTTTGAACTGACTCATGTATGAACTAACTATTGTATGTTTCTTTGTACTAGAAATAGTGAGTAGTACACCTCTACACTATACCTATCATAGTTTACTAGTAATGTTTTTTGGATGACTGAGTATGTTTGTACACCTTTGCTACCCAAAGGTGTTGAACTGAGGTAAAAGCTTTTATATCTACACACGTATACATAATATATAACTAAGATTCAAACGACACTGGGACAAACTACAGGATACTCTAAGTCCACAACCAAACAAGGAACAGGAAATGAAGTGAGCTATCAGTCCTAAGTCCTTCCAACCTTATTTATATAACTATATCTATATAGACTGATTTTGACAAAATGTGAGTTTAGAGGAGTTAAATGAAAGGTTTAGCATATAAAAGAGTTTGATAAAGAGTTTAGCATGTAAAAGAGTTTGATACAATGTTTTGAAATAGATTGTTTGATAAAACATCTTGAAGTATAAGAAATCTATTTGTTTGATAGTTATAATCACATGTGATTGATTCAATAACTATAATGTTCAACTTGTATTCCCCCTATAAAATCATTTAAAATCATTTAAAAGGTAGATTAAGGGATATGAACTCACCTGTAGTGGGTGATTCGAATGTAAGATCGATTGTAGGATGCTAAGTGTCAAGTGAAGTCTCAAGCACAAACAGATACTAATAAGCATATAATGTCACATATATGTATATAATTAGTGTATAAGCAACTAATCATGATTGGGAATCACCTTAGGGACTAGGAAACACTTATATTGAAGTGTTACAATCACAAGGGATTGCATCTAAGGGGTTTACGGCCACACAATGGAGTGTACGACCAGTATGTGTATGGTCCATGTGTATACGGCCAATGGGGTATACGAACTTTGTGTATACGGCCCTGGAGTGTACGGTCAAGGAGTTTACGGCCGTACACTCATGGAAAGACTTAAAAAACGGGGTGTTTTATGGCCCTGACTAGCATTCCCTAAGTGTTCACGGTTCTAGGCTTGGACTTGAAGTGAGTTTGTAGGCCAAAACATGAACCAACACAAGGGTTTACGGCCGTAAAATCTTGGTGTTCATGCTCTAAATGAATTTTTAAGGCAAGGAATCAAGTGTTTATCACGCCTAACTAGAAGATGGAAGAGATACTTACACTTTTGAGGCTTGAAGGGAGTTCACAACCCAAGAACAAGTAGGTGTTCTTGGTGTTCTTCGTAACTCCCGGTTTTCAGGGCTAAGCATTTTTGACGATGTAATAGTCTAGGTCAACTATTGTAACTTTTTTTTAATAAAGATGAAATATTTGAGTATTATGTGAATTATGTGAATTTTTATGCTTATTATGTATTTATAAATATTTAATAAATAAAAGATAAAAATAAGTGTCAAAATTAAAGTGTGAGATAAGTCCAATATCTCTACATAAAGTCGTAGTGGTCGAAACAAGGATTCCGAGGATATAAAGAACGCCGAAATCCGAGTTGTAACGAGGAAGTTATGACCCGCCAAAGTTTTACGGCAAAACCGACACGGCACCGGGAGATGTAAATAGTCAATTTACTATGGAGGACTTTTTAGCCTTAGTGATCTAAACTAAAGTTGTAGTATATGTTAAATCGATAATATCCATAAAAAGAACGCCCAAATCCGACTTCGTATGAGGAAGTTATGACTTTTCTAAGATTCGTCTTAGTAGTGCACGACCCGAAACTCGAATTTTAGTTCGAGCGGCTTTTTACTTACGCGACCTAAATGAGAGTTGAAGATCTCATTAATAGGAACTCAACGGTAAAAAGAAAGAAGAAAACAGAGTCTGTATGTAGAAGTTATAAATCTTACGCGGACGTTTAACAGTATAATCTCCTTGTACTGTTAAATTTAAGATCGGTCGAGAATTAGCCGACGGAGTAAAAACGAAAGTTGTAGATATTATTTTTACCTATGTGTGGATATAAAGAACGTCAAGAACGGAGGTCGTATGTGAAAGTTACGGATTTTAGAAATCGGAAGTATGTTGTGCGAAAATGGGTGATGTGGCACAATCTTGGCCATTGCTTTCTCCCCAAGTCTTGCCACTAGATGGTGACATGTGGCACCAAGTTCAGCCAATTTTCACCCTATAAATAGAACCTCTCTCACCCTCATTTTTCACACCTTTCTCATTCTTTCTTCTCTTTACTCTCTCTCTCTAGAACCTCTATCTAGCCCTGAAACCCTCCGAAAAGCCTAGGGAACCTCCTAGCACGACGCAGAAGCCCCGGAGTGCTCGAAGGCTCCGAGAAGAAGAGCTTTTCGGCTCAGGAATGCTGCTCCAAGCAAAGCCCGGTTTTCTATAAAACCCGATGTAAGTGAGCTACACCTACGCTATTTTTAATATATCGTTTATTTAATTATAGTAACGTTATTAGGAACTTATAATAAGTACTTGGGCTATTATTATGGGCTATATAAGTATTGTTTGACGCTTATATAATAGTAATAATAACTAGATTATTAATTAGTCTCGGCAAATAATAGACTAAACTCTAGTGGTAATAATACTAGGTTTCGTCGAAGGAAATTATTTTTAAGAAGCGAAGCGCTGTCTGAGTTCGGATTCACCACCTTTTCAAGTGAGTGCATAGTTACTTTCAGCTTACACATATATATGAAGTATTTTATATAAATTACGTGCTATGTGTCCATATTACCTGAATACTTGCTATCTATGCTGGATGAACATTTTTATACATGTCTTCAATGATATAAACTGTATATTTATTTTATATCTACGAAAATGTTGGGGTAAAACATGGGTAGATGTATTAGTTGCTGTGTGATAAAATGAAATAATGAGAGGCCTCGTTATAGATGTTATTGATGATCCAGTCATCTAGCGGAGTATAGATGACGACCACAGACTATTCTAGACAGTCCAGTGGAACACTAGCAGGCTCGCAACCTGTAGGTGTTTATTTGAACTGTGTGTTTATTTGAATCGTGTGCTCACCAGTTATACTCC
Source organism: Lactuca serriola (assembly GCF_051521515.1). Classification (NCBI taxonomy): domain Eukaryota; kingdom Viridiplantae; phylum Streptophyta; class Magnoliopsida; order Asterales; family Asteraceae; genus Lactuca; species Lactuca serriola. The sequence continues at coordinate 238,362,684 of NC_136411.1, forward strand.
ATCCCCCACATGGTTTCCTTAAGGACATTTATTGCTGAGGAATCCCCTTAGCAGTAGTGTCCATCCCGATGATAATCCTTAAGATAGATCCCTTATGATAGATGCTTAGGGACGTAATGTGAGGATAACGGGAACGGGTAATCAGGTTATTGTTGGTTGAGGAAATTAATAAACTTATTTATTGTGGGTTGAAAACCCTATGTGCCCACCAGGCTCCCAAGCCTGACCCACTCAATTTCTTGTATTACAGGTAGTGGCGCATGAGCATAGATGTGATGTCTTGGGATGAGAGATTAATGGATTTTAGGCCTGTAAATACGGAATAATGTAGTAAGGCCTATGTTGTATTGTTTATGCTTATGATTTGTATTGAACATGACATCCCGAGTCTTTTTAATGAAATACATTTATACGCAAATGCTTTTGATAAATCTCTATCATATTTTGTTTTGGGACAAATTCCGCAACACTTTTATTTAAAATGTTACTCTGATTTTTAAACAAAGCATAAACAAAATCAGTCTTTTCTGGCCGTGATTTTGGGGATGTCACAGTTGGTATCAGAGCATTAGTTTAAGCGAACTATGAATTTGTAGGATTTCTAGACTTAAAATTAGAATGCTAAGCGATGATTGTGAGGTGTGAGCACTAGCTTATTTTAGGAACTATGCCTAAAATGCTTTTACGTGCTAAATGCTTTGTGCCTGATATTCTACTATTCGTTCGGATCTATGGTCTGTTGCCGACCGGATCTGGAAACCTTATGTGTTTAGGATTCTAAACGTACGACTACGATATTAGAACTAGCATATAAACATTTCAGAGAGATAAGGATGATTTGAACATCAGTCCTAAATAAAGATCTAAATTCACCTTATTCGGTGTATAAATCAAGATGGCAAGGACCCGTAGCGGAAACGTGAATGCAAATGGAAACAGAAACCAACCCCCAGTGATTGAGCAAATACCGGTAGTGGAAGCCGCTGCTGAGCCAATAACGATGGCCAGAGTGCAAGCGATGATCCGGGTGATGTTGGATCGTCAAATGGAGGAAACCAGACGTTTGCTCCAGCAAAATAGAGAGTAAGCGACTATACAGATCGAACGGCCTAAGTCGAACGAAGGGTAGACTGAGGAGGGGAACTACAGTGGAACCGTTGGTCAGGTCAACCCACCAATAGTTCGACAAAACAACCAAGATGACGAAGCCGAGAGGAATGGATGAAAGTACAAGGATTTTCTGACTTGCAAGCCATTGACTTTCACTGGAAAGGAAGATCCGATCGGGGTCATGGATTGGATCTCGGAGATGGAGTTAGCTTTCATGACGTGCGGTTGTAGAGGAAAACAACAGACCACATTTGCAGTGCATCAGTTTCGAGGAGGCGCTATACGTTGGTGGAATACCTTGGGGAAGACTATCAGCCCCAATGAGCCCCTGCAACTGACATGGGCAGAATTTTTGGTGCAATTCAAACGAAAGTACTGCTCAGCTCAAAACCTGCTCGAGCTAGAGAACCAGTTTCTAACCCTAAAGAAGGGAAGTATGTCAATCGATGAATACACGAACAACTCATAGAAAAGATGGAGTTTGCCTTGCGTCTTGTTCCGGATGAGCTAACAAAGATCGACAAGTACGCTAAGGGATTCCCATGGGAGTATGCAGTGCCAGTGCGTCAGGCACCTACTCTGGAGGCAGCTATCTGGGCTGCCAAGTCTGTGGAGGATATGATTAAGGGAAGAGCTGCCAGCAAAGTTGAGGTTGGTGAGAAGAGGAAATTTGAAGGGTCTGCTAAACCCAACAAAAAGAAGAGCAAGTTTGGTTCAAAGAATCTCGGGGGAGGAGGAAATGAATTTAAATGGTGCGAGAAGTGCAAGAAGAAGCACTCGGGAAAATGTAGCGAGGAAATAACCTGCTATAAGTGTGGGAAAACGGGGCACAATGCCAATGAGTGCACCATCAACAAGAGGGTGTGCTACGAGTGCCGTGAAGAAGGGCATATTGCTAAGGATTGCCCAAAGAAGAAAGATGAGGGAAGGCCGAACATACCATCAAAGCCGAAGGCGAGAGCCTTCCAGATGACGCTAAAGGCTGCGAAGGAGGCAGCAGACGTCGCTTCAGGTACCTTTCTTGTAAATGGTTTGCCTGCAAATATACTATTTGATTCCGGAGCCAACTATTCCTTTGTATCACATAAATTTGGTGGGAAATTATCATTGCCTGTAGAAAAACTAGATAATGCCCTGATTGTAGAAGTTGCCAGTGGTTTGTACCTGTTAGTGATCGTATTAGGAACATCGTCATCGACCTAAACGGAAACGAATTCCACGAAGAGCTATTACCCATAGAGTTAAACGGTTTCGACATTGTTTTGGGTATGGATTGGCTAAGAGCCAATGATGCCGAGACATTATGCCGAAAGAAGATAGTTAGGATTAATCCCCCTGGAAAGGAGTCATTTATGGTGTACGGGGACAAACATAGAGTGAATTCTGGAATCATCTCCCTGATGAAAGCCAGAAAATGTTTGTCCAAAGGATGTACATCATACTTGGCATCCGTAACCGATGCTAAGAAGGAAAAGAAAGTGGTGCAAAATATACCGATCGTATGTGATTATCCGGAAGTCTTTCCCGAAGATCTTCCCGGATTACCACCTGATAGACAAGTGGAGTTTCGTATAGACTTGTTACCAGGAACAACACCGATAGCAAAGGCACCTTACCGACTAGCACCAACGGAGATGAAGGAGCTTATGACGCAACTCCATGAGCTGTTGGACAACGGTTTCATTCGACCTAGTTCATCACCCTGGGGAGCTCCGGTGTTATTCGTGAAGAAGAAGGATGGAAGCATGAGGATGTGCATAGACTACCGAGAGCTGAATAAGGCAACAGTGAAGAACAAGTATCCATTGCCGAGGATTGATGACCTATTCGATCAGCTGCAAGGTTCGAGCTACTTCTCAAAGATCGATCTTAGGTCAGGATATCATCAGCTGAAGGTAAGAGAGCAGGATATTGAGAAGACTGCATTCAGAATTAGATATGGACACTACGAGTTCTTGGTGATGTCATTCGGACTAACCAATGCTCCCGCAACATTCATGGATTTGATGAACAAGGTTTCTAAACCATTCCTTGATAAATCCGTGATAGTGTTCATCGACGACATTCTGATCCACTCGAAAAGCTAGGAGGAGCATGGCAAGCATCTACGGGAAGTGTTGGAAGTGTTAAAGAAGGAGAAGCTTTATGCTAAGTTCTCCAAATGTGACTTTTGGATACGAGAAGTCTAGTTCTTGGGTCACGTGGTTAACCAAGGAGGGATAATGGTTGACCCCGCAAAGATCGAGGCTGTGATGAAGTGGGAACGTCCAAAAAGTCACAAGGAGGTTCGGAGCTTTCTAGGATTAGCCGGATATTACCGACGATTTATCCAAGGCTTTTCTTCGATAGCTACTCCATTAACAGCTTTGACCCATAAAGGAGCTACGTATACATGGAGTGAGAAACATGAAGAGGCATTCGAGAAACTAAAGAAGAAGTTATGCGAAGCACCAATACTTTGTCTACCCGATGGAGTTGAAGACTTCGCGGTATACAGTGACACATCTGGAGTCGGGTTGGGTTGTGTTCTGACCCAAAGAGAAAAGGTGATATCATACGCATCTCGACAATTGAAAGAACATGAAAAGAACTACCCCACTCATGATCTGGAGTTGGCAGCGGTAGTATTTGCCTTAAAAATATGGAGGCATTACCTCTACGGCACGAAGTGCAAGCTTTTCACTGATCATAAGAGTCTCCAGTATCTCTTTAATCAGAAAGAATTGAACATGAGGCAACGACGCTGGCTAGAGTTACTCAAGGACTACGACTGTGAGATACTTTACCACCCTGGTAAAGCAAATGTTGCTGCTGATGCTCTCAGTTGGAAAGTCAGCCTTGAAAGGAAGAGGCCAAGAGCGTTGAGAATCGAAGTCGTCTCGACAATTGCGGAAAGTATCAGGAAAGCCCAAGAAGAAGCTTTTGGGAAGAATGACCGAAAGAAAGAATGTTTGGGCAAAACATTAGTATTTGGTACAAACAGTCGAGGGCTGAAGGTATTCCAAGATCGGATTTGGGTACCTAAGACGGGAGGAATAAGAGATCTTCTGATGGAAGAAGCACACAAGACCATGTACTTGATTCATCCTGGTAGCACTAAAATGTATAGGGACCTAAAACCCTACTACTGGTGGTCAACGATGAAGCTCGATGTTGCGAAGTACGTGGCTGAGTGTGTAACATGTGCAAGAGTTAAGGCACAACATCAGAAACCGCATGGGAGTTTAGAACCTTTACTTGTACCCATGCGTAAATGGGAAGACATCACCATGGATTTTGTGACTAAACTACCCAGGACAAAGAACAGACACGACATGATTTGGGTGGTCGTGGATCGTTTCACCAAGAGTGCACACTTCATAGCAACCAATGAGAAGTGGTCTATGGATAAGCTCGCAAATGCTTACGTGAAGGAAATTGCAAGACTTCACGGTGTTCCTCTTACGATTGTATCAGATCATGATAGTCGTTTCACGTCGAGGTTTTGGAGGAGTCTACAAGATGAGTTGGGTACAAAGTTGTGTTTGAGTACTACTTACCATCCGCAAACTGATGGCCAGAGCGAAAGAACGATTCAAACACTAGAAGATATGCTGAGAGCATGTACCCTCGAGTTCCAAGGGAACTGGGACGAGCACTTACCTCTGGTAGAATTTTCGTACAACAGTTTCCACTCGAGCATCAAGATGGCACCTTATCAAGCCTTGTATGGATAGAAGTGTCGTACGTCGTCTTGTTGGCTTGAAGCTGGAGAAAAGCAGTTTATGGGCCCCGAGATAGTCCATGAGACTGTTGAGAAACTAAAGGTGATTAGGCAAAGGATGTTAGCAGCTTAGGATCGTCAGAAGAGCTATGCTGACAAGAAAAGACGACCGATGACCATCGAAGTTGGGGATTTGGTTTTGCTAAAAGTCTTACCGTGGAAGGGAATTATAAGATTCGGGAAATGAGGAAAGCTAAGTCCAAGGTTTATTGGACCGTTCAAAGTTCTTCAGAATATTGGGAACCAAGCTTACAAGCTGGAATTGCCCGAAGAACTCGATGGTATTCATAACACCTTCCATGTGTTTTATTTGAGGAAATTCACGGGAGATGTTGCCGATATAATTCCAATCTCAGAGTTAAGGATGGATGAGAATAAGAGGCTGATCGAAGAGCCTGAGGCATTTATTGACCGTAAGACTAAGAAGTTACGACGCAAGATGGTCGACTTAGTGCTAGTCTGATGGAAACATTCGAATGGGCCGAATCTCACTTGGGAAACAGAGGATGACATGATGAGTCGCTATCCACATCTGTTTGCTGATGCATGATTCCAGGGCGGAATCATCCTAAGGGGGACAAAATTGTAACACCCGGTTTTCAGGGCTAAGCGTTTTTGACGATGTAATAGTCTAGGTCAACTATTGTAACTTTTTTTAATAAAGATGAAATATTTGAGTATTATGTGAATTATGTGAATTTTTATGCTTATTATGTATTTATAAATATTTAATAAATAAAAGATAAAAATAAGCATCAAAATTAAAGTGTGAGATAAGTCCTATATCTTTACATAAAGTCTTAGTGGTCGAAACAAGGATTCCGAGGATATAAAGAACGCCGAAATCCGAGTTATAACGAGGAAGTTATGACCCGCCGAAGTTTTACGGCAAAACCAGCACGACACCAGGAGACGTAAATAGTGAATTTACGATGGAGGACTTTTTAGCCTTAGTGATCTAAACTAAAGTTGTAGTATATGTTAAATCGAGAACATCCATAAAAAGAACGCCCAAATCCGACTTTGTATGAGGAAAGTTATGATTTTTCTAAGATTCGTCTTAGCAGTGCACGACCCGAAACCCGAATTTTAGTTCGAGTGGTTTTTGACTTACACGACCTAAATGAGAGTTGAAGATCTCATTAATAGGAACTCGACGGTAAAAAGACAGAAGAAAACAGAGTCCGTATGTAGAAGTTATGAATTTTACGCGGACGTTTAACAGTATAATCTCCTTGTACTGTTAAATTTAAGATCGGTCGAGAATTAGCCGACGGAGTAAAAATGAAAGTTGTAGATATTATTTATACCTACGTGTGGATATAAAGAACGTCAAAAATGGAGGTCGTATGTGAAAGTTACGGTTTTTAGAAGTTGGAAGTATGTTGTGCGAAAATGGGTGATGCGGCACAATCTTTGCCATTGCTTTCTCCCCAAGTCTTGCCACTTGATGGTGACATGTGGCAAGAAGTTCAGCCAATTTTCACCCCATAAATAGAACCTCTCCCACCCTCATTTTTCACACCTTTCTCATTCTTTCTTCTCTTTACTCTCTCTCTAGAACCTCTCTCTAGCCCCGAAACCCCCCAAAAAGCCTAGGGATCCTCCCTAACACGAGGCGGAAGCCCCAGAGTGCTCAAAGGCTCCGAGAAGAAGAGCTTTTCGGCTCGGGAACACTGCTCCAAGCAAAGCCCGGTTTTCTATAAAACCCGCTGTAAGTGATCTACGCCTACGCTATTTTTAATATATCGTTTATTTAGTTATAGTAACGTTATTAGGAACTTATAATAAGTACTTGGGCTATTATTATGGGCTATATAAGTATTGTTTGATGCTTATATAATTGTAATAATAGCTAGACTATTAATTAGTCTCGGCAAATAATAGACTAAACTCTAGTGGTAATAATAGTAGGTTTCGTCGAAGGAAATTATTTTTAAGAAGCGAAGCGCTGTCTGAGTTCAGATTCACCACCTTTTCAAATGAGTGCATAGTTACTTTCAGCTTACACATAGATATGAAGTATTTTATATAAATTACGTGCTATGTGTGCATATTACCTGAATACTTGCTATCTATGCTGGATGAACATTTTTATAAATGTCTTCAATGATTTAAACTGTATATTTATTTTATATCTACGAAAATATTGGGGTAAAACATGGGTAGATGTATTAGTTGATGTGTGATAAAATGAAATAATGAGAGGCCTCGTTATAGATGTTATTGATGATCCAGTCATCTAGCGGAGTATAGATGACGACCACAGACTATTCTAGACAGTCCAGTGGAACACTAGCAGGCTCACAACCTGTAGGTGTTTATTTGAACTGTGTGCTCACCAGATGTACTCCATCCCCCACATGGTTGTCTTAAGGACATTTATTGCTTAGGAATCCCCTTAGCAGTAGTGTCCGTCCCGATGATAATCCTTAGGATAGGTCCCTTATGATAGATGCTTAGGGACGTAATGTCAGGATAACGGGAACGGGTAGTCGGGTTATTGTTGGTTGAGGAAATTAATAAACTTATTTATTGTGGGTTGAAAACCCTATGTGCTCACCAGGGTCCATAGCCTGACCCACTCAGATTCTTGTATTACAGGTAGTGGCGCATGAGCATTTATGTGATGTCTTGGGATGAGAGATTAATGGATTTTAGGCCTGTAAATACGGAATAATGTAGTAAGGCCTATGTTGTATTGTTTATGCTTATGATTTGTATCGAACATGACATCCCGAGTCTTTTTAATGACATACATTTCTACGAAAATGCTTTTGATAAATCTCTATCATATTTTGTTCTGGGACAAATTCCGCAACACTTTGATTTAAAATGTTACTCTGATTTTTAAACAAAGCATAAACAAAATCGGTCTTTTCTGGCCGTGATTTTGGGGATGTCACATTCTTGGTGAGAATGTTGAATACTTGAAGATCTACCCAAAAAGATGATTTTCATGGATGAAATCAAAGGGTGATACAAGATAAAAAAGGATAACGACTAATAAAATGGAAGGAATTCTTACATTTTGGAAGATCAAGGTGCAAGCTTGATGATAGTTGAGAGAGAGTTGACTTTTCTTGACTTGGAAGTGTAAGGAATGACTAGAAATGAAGGCATAACTCATATATGGGTATGAGTTTACGGCCAAGGAGGTTTTTATGGCCGTAAACTCCAATTCTTGGAGTTTCCGGCTTGTATGCTGCACACTGCACTCCAGAATACACTTCCTAACATTCCTTCTTGAAGATACTAGGCTTAGACATTCAAACAAACCCTTAACAAGGCTAAAAGATGTTGGTGATTTGTTATCATCAATGTTATTTAAGTGTAATGGGATTGCTTTGTTGACTAAAAATGATCTTGATAAATATTAAACAAGTAAGGAAGGTGTGGAGTACACACACTTGTTTAAGTTTGATCAAGTATCAAAGTATATTGTCATTTAAGGGCGAAACCTCTGAACGAATGGGGGTCCGGGGGCAGCGCCCCTGGGAGCAGGGTCCAAGGTGCAGCAGCCCCTGGCGGGGTCCAAGGGGCAGAGTCCCTGGCAAATTTTTTTATTTGGGTTATATTGCTGTATTAAAAATGCATCAGAAAATCTAAATTTTGAATATTTGACTCGGTTTTGACTTTGCATTAATCCTTATACCAAACCCGGATTTATAACAGTTTTGACTGTTGAGAAAAACTGTTATATGACAGTTTTGGCAGTTTTTCACACAATGAATGTTTATAACCAATTTTTAGTCAGTTTTCTGGTACTCACGAAATTACACTATCTCATTCTCTCTTTCTTTCTATTTGATTTTATCTGAGTCATATCCAATTGAGGTTTTGGGAGTACCACCAAAATACTTCGATTTGAAAGTGATTATCACGATTCTCAGATTTCCAAGTGCCACTAAACCATATTTCTAAGAAAAGATAGCAAAACCAAGTCTGACTTTGATTGAACTGAATGGTTGTACAAGATAGAATTTTCTAGTTGTCACAATAAATATTTTATTTTTCCCAAAACCACTTAATTAAATTAGTTTATTATTCTTTTAGATATTAAATAATGCCATTTTTATTTAATTCATTTCATTATATAACCTTAATACCAAAATCATTTGCATAAACACTTATTCGAGTAGCTGAAGCTAACGTTTTTAACGAAATGAAATTTTGGGTTGTTACAATAATCATTACCTTATTCAAAACATGTCTTATCTCTGTCAACGATGCAAAAAACCATCCCCACCATCTATCTACGAGCTTCTGGAATATTTTAATTAATTTTTAAGAATTAATTGAAGAACCAATCCTTTTTGTTAGGAAGAATGACGGTTCGCACAGGATGTGCATTGACTATAGGGAGTTGAACAAGTTAACGGTGAAGAACCATTATCCACTCCCGAGGATAGATGATCTTTTTGATCAGCTGCAGGGTGCATCTTGGTTTTCCAAGATCGACTTGAGGTCCGGATATCACCATGTCAGGGTGAGGGAGGAAGACATGGAGAAGACCGCGTTTCGGACTCACTATGGTCATTAGACTGGAGGGTGTGGGAGGGAAACTTCCCTCACTTTTTGTGGGACATACCCTCCTTTCTCTCACTTTTCTTTCCCTCACCTAAAAGCCAAGGAATGGGTGGGAAGCCCTTCCCTCACTTTTTTTTTAAATATATTTCATACATTTATTATACTCATTTTGTAGGGAATTAAAAACCATGAAATTTGATATACTTTTTTATATTTTTCTAGTAGGTATATAATTTTATAAATATTAAAAAAGATTAGAAAAAAGAAAAAAGAAAAAAAAAACCTGACCAATAGCATGAAGGGAGAGAGTGCAGCACCCCTCCCCCCATCTCTTTCCCTTACATGTTTTCCCTCACCTTTCCCTCACCCACGGAGTGGTGTGCAGGAGTGAGGGAAGCTTCCCTCACCCCTTTCACGCACCCACTCCGTCCGGCCTTATGAGTTCGTGGTGATGTTGTTTGGGCTCACCAACACGCCGACAGTGTTCATGGATTTTATGAACTGGGTATGCAGACCGATGCTTGAACGCTCGGTCATTGTGTTCATAGATGATATCTTGGTGTATTCCAAAACCCGAGAGTAGCATGAGGACCATCTCAGGGAGCCACTGGAGGTTCTGAGGCGAGAACGGCTATATGCCAAGTTCTCGAAATGCAAGTTTTGGTTATAAGAGATCCAGTTCCTCGGACATCTCGTTAACCAAGAGGGGATTTTGGTCGATCCTGCCAAGGTGGAGGCAGCTATGCAGTGGGAGACTCCGAAATCTCCCTCAGACATCAGAAGTTTCTTGGACTTAGCAGGGTACTACCGGAGATTTATTCATGATTTCTCCAAGATTATCGTACCACTCACTCGTCTAACGAGGAAGGGGTGGATTTCCGGTGGGGCCCTGAGCAGCAGAGGGAATTTGAGACCCTTCGGCGATGTTTATGCGAGGTGACGGTGATGACACTCCCCGAGAGAGTTGAGGATTTTGTGGTATTTTGTGATGCATCCATCATAGGCTTGGGGGCAGTCCTCATGCAGAGGGGACGAGTAATAGCATATGCGTCGAGACAGTTGAAGCCGCATGAGACGAGATACCCCACACACGATCTTGAGTTAGGAGCAGTGGTGTTCGCTCTCAAGATTTGGATGTACTATTTGTACGGGGTCCGTTGCACTATATACACGGATCACAAGAGTTTGAGACAAATCATGGATCAGACGAACCTGAACATGAGGCAGCGCAGGTGGCTGGATGTGGTCAAGGACTATGATTGTGAGATCCTTTACCATCCTGCTAAGGCGAATGTGGTTGCGGATGCTCTGGGCCACAAGTCAAATGGGTCCTCTACCCCAGCCAGGTGTTTGAGGATATCGGTGGATTCCCCGCTGGTGGATTTGGTCAGGGATGCTCGGATTGAGGGTATGAGACCAGAGAACTGGAAGTTAGAGAGGATTAAGGGCGAAAGCGCCCGGTTTGTTCAGGATAGCCGCAGATTGTTGTCCCGTTACGGTCGGGTTTGGGTTCCGATGTTCGGAGGGGTCCGACAGACAGTGATGGAGGAGGCTCATAAGTCTCGTTTTTCTATTCACTCGGGAGCCACCAAGATGTACCGTGATTTGAGTTCGAGTTATTGGTGGCCTGGTATGAAGCGAAATATCGCTTGGTTTGTTGAGAGGTGCTTGACATGTAGGATGGTCAAGTCCGAGCATCAGAGGCCGCATGGTAAGCTGCAGCCTCTGGAGATTCCCATGTGGAAATGGGAACGAATCGCGATGGATTTCATAACGAAGTTTCCGAAGACTGTAAAGGGGTTCAATGCTATATGGTTCATCGTGGATCGATTGACCAATAATTCCCATTTCCTAGCCATACGAGAGAGTTCGTTGGCAGAGAAGTTGGCCGACCTGTACGTCCGCGAGATTTTCTCTGGCCATGGGGTCACAGTTTCCATTGTTTCCGATCGGGATGTCAGATTTACTTCCCGTTTTTGGCAGAAGTTCCACGAGGAACTAGATACGAGACTGGATTTTAGTACGACGTTCCATCCGCAGACTGATGGGTAGAGTGAGCGGACCATTCAGACCGTCGAGGATATGTTGAGGGCGTGTGTCATTGATTTCGGTAGGAGTTGGGATTCCCACCTACTGCTTGTAGAGTTCTCTTACAACAGCAACTATCATTTTAGTATTGGCGCCCCTCCTTTCGAGCTGTTGTGTGGGCGAAAGTGTAGGACCCCAGTCTGCTGGTCGAGGTTGGGCACAGGGTGATGGGTCGGATAGAGGTAGTTCTACAAACTACCGAGATGATACAACAGATTAGACAGCGACTGCAGATCGCTCAGAGTCGGTAGAAAAATTATGCCGACTGACGCCGATCTGAGCTGAAATTTCAGGTGGGTGACATGGTTCTCCTGAAGGTCTCACCCTGGAAGGGTGTGATCCGCTTCAGGAAGAGCGGAAATTGGGTCCCCGTTACATTGGGTCGTTCAGGATTATTGCCAGGGTTGGCAGGGTGGCTTATAGGCTAGAGCTACCGGAGGAGCTTAGCCGGATCCACAACACATTTCATGTTTCGTAATTGCAAAAATGCATTATGGACTAGGAGGCAGTGGTATCGTTGGATGATATTCAGGTCGATGAGCACCTGAACTATGTGGAGAGGCCTGTGGATATTTTGGAAAGGAAGAAGAAGATTCTATGGAACAAGGAAAAACCTTTAGTAAAGGTACAATGGGAATATCGGAGGGGATCCGAGTGGACATGGGAGCCGGAGGCGGAGATGCGCGAGCATTACCCGACATTGTTTATTCCAGCAGACTTCGAGGGAGAAGTCTAGTTCAAGTGGGGGAGAGTTGTAACGCCCCGATTCTTAGGTATTGTTTTAGATAAGATTTCATGGGTTATGCCCTACTCGACGAGTTGGTTGCCCAACTCATCGAGTAGCAGCAGGGTGGGATCGTGTGTTAAGTGACCTACTCGACGAGTCCATATTGGGACTCGGTGAGTAGAAGCTGCTAGATGAAACCCTAAATCCCGGGGTTTTGCACCCTATTTAAAGGAACCTTAGCCTCCCTTGGGCCTCTTTACAATTCTAGAGAGTCCTTGAGAACCCTAATTCGTGATATTCTCTACCTTGGTGTGCTCTTTAGCTTGGAAGAAGGAGTTGAGTGAGGAAAAGTTGAGGGTCGAGGAGCTTTGAGCAAGGAAGCAGTCGAGGATCTGAAGTTTATCTCAGTTTATCGTCTTTTGGAGGTATTCATTCATCACCTTGAGTTTCTTCTAGTAAAACCCCTTTTCTATATTTGAGTTTGGGATCATTTCTGGGTTTTGGTGTTGCATTTTGAGTAAGGCGCCAAGATCTGAAGTTGTAACTTCAGATCTGGGCTCATCTTGGCCATCATTATCGCAAGAACCCAGCTTTTAGCATGTTGATGGAGTCCTTTTTGCCTAGAACCTTCTCTTTATCTCATTATGGGTCATTACCTCATTGCATGCACGTAAAGTTTGCAACTTTACGTGATAGACATGCCCTAGGTTGACTCGGCGAGTCGCAAGGTTGCTATAGACGAGTTGGATGAACAAATCGGCGACTAAATGGATGCGGCGAGTCGCAAGGTTGACTCGGCGAGTCACATGAATATGGCCGTGGACTCGACGAGTTGGATGAACAACTCGACGACTCCGATGAATATTGCCATAGACTCGACGAGTTGAAGAACAACTCGGCGAGTCGGATGAGTTTTCTCCAAGATATGTATGCGTGTGTATCCATCGAGTTGCAAGGAGGAAACTTAACGGGTGGCCTTAAAGATTGATCCAGAATCGAAGGAACTCGACGAGTCACCCCGATGACTCGGCGAGTTGGAATGTGCTTCAAGGAACTCGGCGAGTAGCCGAGGGTACTCGGCGAGATTATAACATCCATAAATGTTACGCCAAATTTAAACTTTTTCAATCATAAATAAATCAAACAGCATTTTTTTACAAAAATGTTTTCAAATCATTATCCATCAGAGTGTCCCAAAATCATATCATAAGGATGAGGAGCGGTACGGTCACGCCTTCGCCTTGCCATGATCTCCTGAATTACCTGAAACAATAAACTGAAAACTATAAGCTCGAGGGCTTAGTGAACTACCCCCAAAATACCAATACCACTCTGACAATACCATATCAGTAGAAATAATCCAATCAACATGCATACTGGGCCATCGGCCTGACTGGACCGCTTTGATGGGCCTACAGTCTATCTAGATCTATCCTGAGCCTTCAACATGACTGGTCCGCCACGTGGGCCTACAGTCTCCCCGGACCGTTCATAGGGTACGTTGGCCTTCAGCACAAAGCAGGACCGCCTCAACCTAACCAACAAGAAAATAACCATGTGCGCATAACTATCATACATTGGCATATATGAACATCAAACATATCTATCTCACTGATCATCAATCATAGAATTCTCTCGTAACTAGAGTACCGACCTAGCAGGTCATTAACATACCAATCCCTACAGATCATAAGAGCATAACTGTCACACCCAAATCCGAGAACGGCGGAAACGTTCTGGGGCGGAGGACGTCATGTAATGTATCACAACAATGCAAAGTAGTAAACAAGCAACAACATCATCCATTGCATTAATAGTATAATTTTAATTACAAGTGTGCTCTTTCAAATTATAAAACAACATAACGAATATTCAAAATAAAAGACGAGTCTTGACCGCTCTGTCTTCACAAAACCTGGCCGTCGTACCTGTCTATTTGTGACCTGAGAATACAAGTTATTTTGAAAGCGAGTATTAGCAATAAAGATGGTGAATTCATAAGTATTTCAGTGTCATTGATTTGTAAGGCTTGTAATGAAAGACTTGTAAAACTTGTAATGAAAGACTTGTAAAACTTGTAATGCAAGACTTGTAAAACTTGTAATTGTTTTGAAGAAAAGTTTGTATAAGTATGAAAATGTTTGTAAGTAATTGTAAACATTTGAAAACCCTAGAAAATCCCATATTTCCTACTAGTATAAAAAGTAGTCTTCTACCAAGACCCGACTGTTTTGAAAGTAGTCTTCTACCAAGACCTGACTGTTTTGAAAGTATGAACCTATAATTAAGTGAAGGTTTTTTCCTTGTACAACTATTTTTATTCAAACCTAATCTACCTCATCGATTATGTGAATGTGACACAAAGTAGATGTAATAAGGAAATTAATATAATAACTGAAATTGTATTCTTTTGTATTTGTCGTATGTAAAGTGTAAGTACTGTAGTATTTGTAATAAGTGACTACTATTGTACTAATTGCCTTAAAATGAGTATTAAGGTATAATGTGATGGCTAGTTCTCATACTAAAGGCTCTCCTTGTCAGAAGATTTTGGGAACCACACGCGACCTCAGCAATAATTTGCAAGCTATGAACATCCACATTATTATGATCATGTATACCCAATATAACTATCACCTTTTGTTTAGAACAATGCGTTAGTGATTCATTGTTATAGTTAGATCCTGTACTTGTTCCATGCTATAGCACCTTATTATGTTTGTTCTGTTATCGTGTATTGTATCTTCCTCCCTGTTTCTCTTTATTGTGTGCTCTCTTATGTTATCGTGTATTGTAATTGTATTTCTGTAATTGTATCTCTTCATATAGTATGTATTGTATTAGTATAGACTCATGAATTAACTGAATCTTGTGTGATTCCTTGTACTTGGAATAGTAAGTAGTATCTCCTAACTATACCTATTATAGTTACTAGTAATGTACATGTATAACCGAAAGTATGCCTTTGCTACCCAAAGGTATTGAACTGACTGATGCAACTTTTTATGTCTATATATGTATACATGATATATAACTAATATTTAGACGACATTCGGACAAATAACCGATACCCTAAGGCGACATCCAAGCGAGGAAAAGGAAATAAAGCGAGCTAGCCGTCCTAAGTCCTTTAAACATTACTTATATAACTATACATATATAGGCATGGATTTGACAATATAAATGTATAAAAGAAGTTTGGTAAAACCTTTGAAAAGTTTCATAACTAAGAAATGATGACTTGATGTCAATTTATAAAACGATTTGAAAGTAGTTTGTTTGATAAGACCGTTTTAAGTATAAGAAAACCTTTATTTGAAACACAATTGTAACAGAGTTTGAAATGAAACATACAGTATATAAGACAGTTTGATAAAGAGTTTTTAACATGTAAAAACGTTTGAAGTCATTTGAAGTAATATGTTTGGTAAAACAACTAAAAGTGTAGTAAATCCATTTGTATGCTAGTTATTAATCACATGTGATTAATATAATAACTAACATGATTCAACTTGTATTCTCCCCCCCCCATAAAAGCATTTATAAACATTTAAAAACATTTAAAAGGTTAATTAAGGGGGATGAACTCACCTTATGTGAGTGGATCGTATGGAAGTGTCGGGCAAGTGCTTGGTACAATGATCCTAATAACATATAAAGATAGATGTATATATATACAATTAGTGATTATAAGACTAATTAGACAAGTTAAAACATTCTAAGACATGCTAAACACTTGATTTAAGTGCTATAAGTCATAAGGATTGCATCTAAGGGTTGTCAGACTAGGGCTTTTAGTTTAGGGTCCAAGGGTAAACTCCTTATGAGTTTACGGCTTTAGGACCAACTCCCTTGGCGTTTATGGTTCTAAACTCATGAGTTTACAGGCGTAAACTCATGGTACTTCTACCATTTTGTTTCTTGAAGCCTATAAGTCATAAAGATGCATTCCTACTTCATGTCTAAGCCTTTGGAAGTGATTGTGGCATCATTTCACTCCTTTGTGGAGTTTACGGCCCATGGACCATTTCTCCATGTGATTACGGCCGTAAACTCTAATGATTCGTGGTCTTTTGATGTTTTAAGGTCCTAAGCACATCAAGGATATGATCTAGACTAGTATCCTAGGTTTGGTAAGAGACTAGGGTGCATTTAACCTCACTTAGAATGGTTTACGGCCCAAGAACATCCCTTGGCCGTAAACACCTTTGATCAAGTGTTTATTGGTGTTTTCTAAGGCCTAAACATGTTAAAACTAGTGTACAATAAGTTAGAACAAGAGCACTTACGATCTAGGAGCTTGAATGGTCGGTTTTGGCCAAGAACACTAGTGTGTTCTTGGTGAAACTTGAAGATCTACACAAATGGAATGATTTCACGGATGAAATCATGTAAGATCACTAGATCAAGTATAATATCAACTAATTAGGACAAGAAACTTACGAGTTTTGAAGATCGGGGACAAAGATTGGGATGATACTTGAGAGGATTTTAGCCAAGGGGAGGAAAAGAATGAACAAAATGGCCAAGACTTCATCATATAGGAGGAGTTTACGGCCCACTTGGAGTTTACGGCCGTAAACTCCCTTGTGGTGGCCGTGAACTCCTTGTCAAGGGGTTTCAGACTTGTTCTTTGAGCTATAACTTCAGCAGATAAACCCTGACATTTATCCCTTAAGTGTACAAGGCTCAGAATGCTCAAATAAACTCCAATTTGTGCTAAACGATAGCAGGAATGAGTTTGACTTTCAATGAAGTATTTGACTGTACAAGATAGAAAATTTCGAGTTGTCACCATAACATACTGTCTACCCTGATTCCGATCTAACAGATCGTAACCACATGTAGCATACCATAACAATAACAACTAAAGGGCCGGCCTTGGTGCCGTAGACCCTATCGATATAGTGATGATAACTCACCTTGCAGATGTCGACTCAGAAGGTAAATTCCAACTCTCGGATCACTTAACACAGGCTCCACCACCTACGATCATAGTACAATATACTCATAAGACCTTAAACTTAGAAGGTTCTCCATAATCCACCAGTCAACCCTTGGTCAAAGTCAAAGTCCTCAGTCAAGGTCAACAGTCCATGTTGACCTCAACTCACTGAGTACCCTCAGCTACTTGCCGAGTTCCTTGAAGCGCATTCCAACTCTTTGAGTGATCGGGGTGACTCGTCGAGTTCCTTCGATTCTCGATCAATCTTTAAGGCCACCCGTCGAGTTTCCTCCTTGCAACTCGACGGATACACACGCATACATATCCTGGAGAAAACTCATCCGACTCGCCGAGTTGTTCTTCAACTCGTCGAGTCCACGGCCATCTTCTTGCGACTCACCGATTCCATTTAGTCCTTCATCCATACAGAAGCTTATTAGGTCATGCAACGCCTCCAAACCACAGATCCAAGCTCCTAGGGCATGTCTATCACGTAAAGTTGCAAACTTTACGTGCATGCAACAATGTAATGACCCATAATGAGATACAGAGAAGGTTCTAGGCAAAAAAGGACTCCATCAACATGCTAAAAGCTGGGTTTTTGGGATAAGGATGGCCAAGATGAGCCCAGATCTGAAGTTACAACTTTAGATCTTGGCTCCTTACTCGAAATGCAACACCAAAACCCCGAAATGATCCCACACTCAAATATAGAAAAGGGGTTTCACTAGAAGAAGCTCAAGGTGATGAATGAATACCTCCAAAAGATGATAAACTGAGATAAACTTCAGATCCTCGACTGCTTCATTGCTCAAAGCTCTTAGACCCTCAAATTTTCCTCACTCAACTCCTTCTTCCAAGCTAAAGAGCACACCAAAGTAGAGAATATCACAAATTAGGGTTCTAAAGGACTCTCTAGAACTGTAAAGAGGCCCAAGGGAGGCTAAGGTTCCTTTAAATAGGGTGCAAAACCTCGGGATTTAGGGTTTCATCTGCCAGCTCCTACTCGCCAAGTCCCAATATGGACTCGTCGAGTAGGTCACTTAACACGCGATACCACCCCGCTGCTACTCGACGAGTAGGGTAACCAACTCGTCGAGTAGGGCTTAACCTAAGAAATCTTATCTAAAACAATACCTGAGAATCGGGACGTTACAATTGATGACAATGTAGTTCTTCTTAGCATATTTATTGACGAATGTAATGTTTGTATTATTCAATATATGTTGTTTAACGTTGATCCAACATTTACACCGCAACCCTAGCGTTATCGCCGCAATTTGGGGTATGACAGATTTTGACAGCAAAGATCAGCCAAGAATACATCAATTAGGGTTGGAAATTGGCTATCCATAGAGCCAAAGTAATTGAAGTGAAATTATATTATCTAAAAACACAAAAAGATAATCCATTTCTTCATAAATTTGATTCTCAGACTAGTAATTAGATAAATGATGATTGAAAGTAGGATGCTACAATCATACCAAACACATAACACTACACCCACCATTAAAGAGCTCATTAAGCTCCATGTCAAGAGACATATTGAGATGTATTTTGGGCTAACTCTAGGAAAGATTTGTGTGACTTTCAAGGAGGCTATTTCAACCCTTATGATACGGTTTGAGGGAACAAGAACACAAGACAAAACTACCAAAACATTTATGGCTTTTCAAACTAAATGTTGACATCTTTTAGCAATTAAACAACCACATATTAAAGCACAATGCAAGACTTCTAGGGGCAAATGATTACATAATTCTATTAAATTCTTTAACACCATTAATAACATATGAGGGAGTGATTTTGGAAAGATATTGATAGTAAAAATCAACCACGAACACATCAATTTGGGTTGTAAACCGGCCATCGATAAAGCTAAAGGAATTGAAGTGAAAGTATATTGTCAAAACACAATACTGTTGGATTAGTGTCTAAGTCCATAACTATTTTGGTATGTACTTGACCCGATGGTGCATGGTCCTTTTGGGTTGCCTTCACCAAAGCAACTTGATAGGATGAATTATGGAGAGAAAGGATTAAATATGATTTATTAATATATTATGAGGATAATATATTAAAGGAGAAATCATATAGTTTAATTAATATTAGTCAAGAATTAATTGGTAATTAGTTTTGTGACTAAAAGAGATTAATTAAACTTAAGGGACTAGAACTGTTAATTGTGTGATAGTTGAATATTGAGCTAATGGACTCCATATTAAAAGGGTGGACGAATTCTATGGGGAAACCCATTAGAATTTGTCCAGAGGCCTTTAAGGAGGGAGCCCATGGGTTGCTTAGGGCTTAAGCATCCAAATTTGGGTTTCTTTGTTAGATAACACTAATCGCCTCACTATTAAAAGAACCCTTATGCCCAAAAACGTGGACAAGACTTCTTCTACGGTTTCCACACGTTTTGGGCAGCCTCCTTCTCTTCTCCTCTTCATCCTCTTGCTCTTGGTGTTTGTGAACCATTAGAGGAGTGACATTTGTGACTCTAAGCTTTCTAAAGTCAATATAAGGAGGATTTGGGATTGTTATTACTACATAACAATCAAGGTAATAACTTAAACCCATTCTTATGTTAATATGATTACTTGTATGCTAGAACTAGGGCTTATATTCTTGGATGAATTGCATGTATAATATAGAAACCTAGATCCAAGCATTAGAGTTTGTATGAACACATAGGATGTTCTTATGGCTAAAACCCATCAAATACATGTCCTCATAAATTTTTTTATAAGACTAGAAATTGAAACTAATTACATTAGAGGAAAGACGTTAAGAATTTTACCAATCTAGATAATTGATTTCGCACAGACTCAAAGATCCAAAAAATCCCGTCGATTCTCTCACTTCACTATTTTCTCTTCTCGTATCCCTCCTTCACGTTAATATGTCGTTTTTTTTTTCTCCCTGGTCTTCGACGATGCAGGTACAACCCAAAAAAAGGATGTAATCGATTCCTTGATGAGTTCGTATAAGCCACAAACAAAATGAAAACGGACAAGTGCAATTTAAAACCACATCAAACCTCATTCATCTGGAGTTGTACATGATTTTTCCTATTAAGTCCCTCAACTCCTAGCCTTGTTACTCTTCTAACCTACCCCTAAACATCTTGACATATTAAGTTCCTTCTAATGACAGTTCAACCCTTATATTTCAATTAAACTTTTTAATGAATTATATAAATATCTTATTTTTCACAAAACCACTCATTAAATTATTTTCTCTTATTTATTTTATTATTCTTTTAGATATTAAATAATGCCATTTTTATTTAATTTATTTCATTATATAACCTTAAAACCAAAATCATTTGCATAAACACTAATTTGAGTAGCTAAAGCTAACGTCGTTAACGAAATGAAACTTTGGGCTATTACAATAATTATTACCTTATTCAAACATGTCTTATCTCTATCTAACAAAGCAAAAAAACCGTCCCCACAATCTATCTACGAGCTTCTGGAATATTTTAATTAATTTTGAAGAATTAGTTGATATTTAAGTTCTTTAATTAATTATAACTCTTTAATTAATTCCAAAATAATTTCCAATTAATTTTAATTACTTCATAAATTAATAACTTATTTTTCTCCATTTACATATAACCAATTATATTATATGGTCGACCCAAAAGAACCATGTTATTATTATAAATATTACAAAACTATTAATGATCATTGACACTATTTTCGATATAAAAAATACAGTATATAATTTTAAATTTTATATATATATATATATATATATATATATATATATATATATATATATATATATATATTACTTAAATGCACCATTTTCTTTTCTAAAAGTTACAAATATATGCTATAAATTTTTTATAATAAGCTTATATGTTATGATTTTATTCCTTTAACCGTTTGATTTTCCTATAATTTTTTATTTTTTCTTTTTATATTGTATTTTTAACAAAATACTTTCATATAATATTTTTAGATATTTCATAACTTTTGTATTAACAGTTTAACGATTTCAAACAAATTATATTTATAGTATGCAATATATTTATATATTATGATTTCATTTAATATTCATTCTTAAGTGTTTCATATAAATAATAATTATTTGTGCAACTTTGGTCATTTAATTTTTTTTATCATTTTCAACTTTTTTTCGTATTTATATCATATGAAAATTTTATTTTTTCAACTAGTCGCTTCTAATACTTTTGACATAATCTATAATTTTTGGTGTTCGTAGTTTAAAGATTACAAAAATAAAATTATATACCATGTACAAGATTAAAGTTAAAATAATAATATATAACATTTTCTTGGAAGTTTTTAAGACATGTTCAAAACAAATATTCACAATTTAATAATTCAATACTTCTTACTATTTTCTATGTTTGAGTACATAAGGCAGATTGTCCATTCTATTATTCACAGTTTAATTTTCAAGTAAAATCATCATATAATATTTACATAAAGTCAAAATTCATAGTTATCCAAATACAAAATTCATCCATACCCAAAACTTCATAATTAGCATAAAATAAAATCCCACAACAAAGCAAATTGTTAAGAAAATTATAGAAGAAATTTGTTTAGAAAATAAAAGCTAAATTAATAGGTATTGGCTTGTTTGTTCCTGTTCTTGCAATTTCTAAATATATTCAATAAGCTTAAATCCTTTTTTATGGTTCTTCATTCTATTCTACACCAATCTTTTTGACATATGCTAGTGTTTTCTAAAATTCTAATCCTTCATCCACTATTTTTTTACTTAGTAAGTTGATATCATTTACTAGTAGTTTCGTGACATACTTAGCTCTGAGTTGAGATAATGTTGTTTTTTATTGCTTTTGATCTTTCTCAAACTCACAACCATATGTGCTCTAAGGTTGTACTTTAAAACACTCCATTTTCTCATTAATGCAACTTCACTATCCTCATAATTGTTTGTTGACCACCATTTACTTTTAAACAAGGCACTTGTTTTGTATGCAAAGAGAATGCTTTGTGGTGTACTCTTTCAAACAAGAAATTTGACACCGTCAGAGCCTCTATTACAAAAAAAAATTAAATACTACATTCATTACGACAGTTTATTGAATTCATAGTTTAATGTTAAATTAATATAAAGTCTTAATTCTTACCAACCATTCTCGGAATAAGCTATATTCAACAACAATATATATATATATATATATATATATATATATATATATATATATATATATATATATATATATATATATATATATTTGTCCGAATGGTATGTATATTTTTTGGGCTTTGGTTCAAAAAATAACATTCTTGGACTGGTGGTCATTTTCAGCTTGTTTCGTTATAAAGTTGGTCCTTGTTAAACATGAAAAAACTAATCTTCCCTTTCAAAAAAAATTCTCCATTTTCTTAAACATTTTTTCTTTTATTTAAATATCAATGTTAAAATAAATAAAGAAAGGGGCCCTCCTCTCTCTCTTTCTCATGCACACACACACCCACAATCTCTCTCTCTCTCTCTCTCTCTCTCCAAATTCGATCATCACCACCGCTTCATTTCATTTCCTTACACAAATCACAATGAAATAGGAAGAAATAAAAATGGGAAATTAAGTAACAGAAGAATCCATTAACACCCAGTTCAGAAATCAAAAATCCTCAATCGTTTGATCAAGCAAGAAACAAAAAACAAACCCGAGAAAATCCAACCGAAAGATCAAGCACCTCTCTGTGAGTGTAAAGGATTGTGCGGACAAGGTTTGAAAACTCAAACCTTTAGATATAACACGACAATGGAAGCTGATAATATTTCCAGTCAAGTCTGGACGAACTAGTCAAGCCTTGAAGATGACAAATCAACAAAGAAACTCTAGTCTTGATCTCCAAAGACAAACAAATTTGTAGTTTGCAACCAATTTCTAACTTTAATTCACCAACGAAGTTGTTTGATTAATTGTTCCTTGACTTGTTCGGAAGCATCAGATTTGGCAGTTTTGGCAAGAATTTTCTGAAGCACACTGGTTTGAACCAAGTGCTTTTATCCATCCTTGAAGAATTCCTTCTTTTTCGAGTTCTTCTTCTTATAGATGTATCTGATCTATAGTTCTTAAACAGTACCTTCGTTTAACCGATCAACCACTTCCAGCTCTCTGTAAATTGGAGCAAAGAGCTTCTTAGTCTTTAACATGGGAGCAAGTTCAACATCTGAGTGACCGAATTAAGCAATATAATCTTTTAGGAAGTTTAGTGCTACAAGATAGGATCCAATGCTTATTTCACTATTTTATTTGTCTTTAAGATGAGCTTCAATCATAAGTACATCATATGGAATGATTATCGGGAAGTTAGAATCTGAGGTTGTCAGCTTCTTCTAGGAGTTCCGAATGATGTAGTAATTATGGAGAAGGCAATCTTGTCTGAACTTATTAAGTACATTCATTCCACAAACACTGATTTGTGCAATTCTTCTTTTTGACCACACTTTTTTTTTCTGGAAGAGCATTGGTGGTGTAGAAAGTATTTAAACTTTCTCTTTCTATTCAGATGAGAATCTCGTGATCGTCGTT
Source organism: Lactuca serriola (assembly GCF_051521515.1). NCBI lineage: Eukaryota > Viridiplantae > Streptophyta > Magnoliopsida > Asterales > Asteraceae > Lactuca > Lactuca serriola. The sequence goes on from NC_136411.1 coordinate 238,386,397, forward strand.
TGGATGCAACGAAGCGAACTTGACATAAAATTTTGCATAGGGAGATTTTTGGAAGGTCAAGTTGATCAAAATCCAAGACAGGAAGATCATAGCTCATACATGGAATCATGTGATGTTCGTGTAACATTCCTTCTGGATAGAGTGGTGAGATTCTGAGCAAATGATTTGGAGAACCTCTTTGAGCTTGAATTCATAGAGGTTCTTTAATAGCTTTATTGATTTGATCTTTTGGTCAGCCCTCATACTTTCTTGACGACTTCATTGGGATAATTGGCTCAAATGAGATTTCCTTGCCTTTTCTTTGAATGGAGCTCCAGGGGTGTTTTGAATGATTTGTTGGGCAAATGGAGTGATGAATACATAGGAAATAGAAATTGTTAGCTATGGAGTAGGTAAATCATCATCTTTTTTGACATGGGTGTCTTCTTCAATGGAATTGATGATTAGAGGATAAATTGGAGGTGCTCCCATTCGGAAATGTTGGAATTCGTTCACCCTCACGTGAGTCTTCAACTTAGCTGCTTGAATGCCTAGACGTGTTTCTTCAGCAAGGCGGGATGCACATGAAATCCATTTTGTTTTTATTCTTTCGAAATGGTTTTAGTGAAAGAGGATTGCTCCTTCTCAATTTGGAGTCCAAGAATTACTTTAGCGCTATTAACCATGTCATCATCATCTTCATCATCCTATTCAATTTTATCATCATCTTCATCTTTTGAAGTTTCATCTCGGAGTGTATAAACTTGTTTTTTTGAATGAAATTCAATAATACTAGCTCTTTCTCCCCCTTTTGCAACCAAAGTCTTGACATTGGATGCAAGCTCAACACCTTCTTCAAGAAGTTCGGGTTTATTAAACACCTTTAAAAGCTCAAGTTGAAAATCTTGGTGAGATTGTCAAAGGCATCAACATTCGGAGCGTTAGCTTCAAGAGTAGATAAAACATCTTTACAGATCTTCAATACATCATCAAATTTGTAATTCGGAATGTCCAGAAAGTGATGTGCAGACATAATTACTTTGATCAGGATTTGTTGCATGATTATATTCCTATTGTCCTTTTGCATGAACTTTCAGCATGGTTGTAATGGTCAATATGTGATGGTTGAGTTTTTCGTTGTATCTTTTCTCGGCTTCCTCTAAGGTGTACTTTAACTATAGAGAGATCAGTTTATCAAGTTGTTGTTCTCAGTCTTGTTGTGAAGTAGCAGCAGATTTGATTTCCGAAAGAGATTTGAGAACCAAATCAAATTTTGAATCAAGTATTATGACCTGAGCATTGGAATTTTCAACTTTGGGTTCAACTATATCAATCCGGTCATGCATCTCTAGCATAGCAAATGGGTCTCGTAAGTTCACGTTGGAAAATCCAGTCTCCAAACTGGGTACACTTTCCGAATTCTTCTCATCATCATCAGAATCACCAGGACCTTTGTTATCACCATCAACCTCATCTTCATGAGTAACATCATTTCCTCTAATATCCATCTCTTTAGATGAAGTTAGAAGATCAAAATCATTTGCTGGTCTGGAGAAAGAAGCTTGAAAGAATTGGAACTTGGATATTGAGGGGAGAACACTTGAAAGACGAACTTTTACATTTGCAAATGCAATCTAAATACCAGTATCATCATCATCATCATCATCATCATCATCACGTGGAGGAGAATTATCTGAACGAAGTTTGTTGTCGGAGGAACATCTCCTACAAGATCTTCATCGGTCCGAGGAGGTTCTTATAAAATAAGCTTTAGTTCGGGAACATCTTGACTTAGATTCTTCTCTGCATCATTAGTCGATGGATTATCCAAGTGAGCGGTAACATCGGCGATTTATTGTGTGTTGGATTTAGAAAGAAGAGTGTCAAGTTTAAAATATGTTGGACACATCATTGGAAGCTTGCTTCGGAGTGCTCTATGTCTCATGCCAAGAATGACATATTTAATTTTTTCTTTGGTTATGTTTGGATGTCTTAACTGAGTCCTATCAAGGAGAATATTTCAATCCTTATAAGTAACACCTGAACGTCCTTTACCCGTAGTGAGTATCGGTTTGGTTAAGGATCCAGAGCTTGGAGGAACTACTCCTTTCTTAGAAAGCTTGGGATAAAAATATCTCGAGTTCTCGAATCATAATACACCAAAAATTCTTCAAAGAATAACCTGCTAAAAATGTGAAGCATCCATAAAATGAAGTCCGGATAAAAATAATGTGAGTCCAAAGACATGGTCCAGCAATGCCAAAAATTTGATCAAAAGATAAAAAATAAGTGTCACGCCACTTCGGCAAATAATCTTCGTCTTCAAAATATCACAAATCCAAACTCGAGAAATCATAGGATCTGAACTGGATGCAAACACAAAATCATCATGTGGTAAAGTTCGAATAATAAATAATCTGAATCGGAAAACATCGACTAATGCCAAAATTTTGATCCGTGAAGACCAAAAATAAGTGCCACATCGCATCACTAAATACATAATCCTCTTCATAAGTCTTCAAAAATCCAAACTCAAACAATCATAATAACCAAATCCGGATGATATTCTCTCCCTATTTTTGATAACCAATGACTGGATATCAAAAATCAACAAATCATCGGATGGAGAGTATCGGATACCAAGAGCCAACAGAGCTCTCCCTAGATGTATGAAGGGTCTCGATAAGACACGAGAAATAGAGTAACAGAGATACTCTATGATCATGAGAAGGTGGGTGATATAGTTGCTGAAGCCTGCTCGAACAAATACCAAAGTACGAAGAATCACCACATGAAAAATATCTCTATTGTGCCAAAAACATACCAAAATACCCAAACTGCGGTACCGGAACTCTCAAAGTGGTATTCAATAGAGAATAAAGTCCACATGCTCAAGATACATGATTCGTCAACCAAAAATCAAGAGCGACAAGTCATAAAATCCCATAAAGTGAAAAATGTGAAACAACTTTGTTGATCAATCGTCGTTGCAGTGCAAACATCAAAAAAAATGATATGAAGTCCGACTGTGGTAGAAGTATTCTTCCAAAAATAACCGGAAAGAAATAAGCCAATGTTACAATCCAAGGTTCGGTTGTGGCAAAAATTGGTGTTAAAAAAATTGGTTTTAATAAAAAATGGCTAAATAAAAAAAAATTGGCTGAAAAAAAAATAATTCGCTAAAAAAAATTAATTGAAAGAAAAAAAAATAATACAAAAAAATGGCTGAATAATAAAAAAAATGAAGTTTAAAAAAAATAAGAGGGTTAAAAAAGAAAGGGGGAGGGCTGATGATAGGGGAGGAAAAAGGGAAGGAGGAAAGAAGGGGGAGGAGGAAGAAGAGAGGGGAGGAGGGGAGGCTGGAAGGAAGAAGGAGGGTCAGAGTCAAGGAGGAGACTGCTAATGGAGTGGCGTTGCAGATGGAGGTTGGCTTGGGTGCGGATGATATGGGATGGTTGCAGATCAGATGGGTGGTAACTTTGGATGAGGAGGGTAGGCAATTGCAGGGCGAGACAACAAGCCATTGCGGGTGAAGGGAGTCTTGGGTGCGGACGGGGCTAGGCTGACTGTGGTAGCTGTGATGTGGTGCAAGGAGGCCAGCTGCGGTGCGAGCTGCGGTCCGAGACTGCGGGTAGCAGCTGCGGTCCGACGTGGAGAAAGAAGCCTACGGTATGAACCGAAGTTGAGAGGCTGCGGTCCGAACCAAAGCAATGATCCGAAGTTGCGGTAGGGCTAAAGGACTTCGGTCAGTAGGCTAAGAGGGAAGGCTTCAGATCCTCGGTCAGGAAGAAGGGAAGACTGTGGGCTTCTTGGCTACACTAAGAGGTTGCGATACTTAGGCATGAGAGGGGCTACGGTACCAAGGCTAAGAAGGGCTGCAGGGAGGCTTCTTAGGAGGCTCCGGTAGGTAGTTTTTGGCTACGGTTCTGGGCTCCGAGAAGGGGTGAATATATGACGAAAAATGCAATTTTTTAAATAAAAAATGGTACCACAAAGGCTATTTGTTCATATTTTATCGAGGGGAATATTTTTTATAGCATTTTAAGTCAAAAAGGGTCTTCGGAAGGCAAAGATGAGAAGTATGGAGGTGGGTTTTGAGGACAAAAGGTGATGGGATTGGACAATGTCACATGGTTTTTGTCTTTTTGAGGGAGTAAATAGTGGAGTACTCTTTACCCAAAAGAGTAACAAGGACAATTGAATTTTTGCAAACAAATTATCACGTCCAAACAATTCAATTTGAAGATCTAAAGCAACTAAAATATGAGAATAAGGAGCTTTATACCTCATAATGATAAGAGTTGCTGGAAGATAAAATCTCCAAAAAAAACCTTTTCTCCACTTTCTTCAACAAAATAAGCCCATTATTTTGTGTCTTCTCATCCAAGAATAAAAGAACTCTCTGGAACAATTTCTTCAACAATATGGAGAGCACAAAAAAATAATTTCTACTCCCATTTTTCTTCATTTCTTCAACAGAGAAATACTAAGAACACCAAGAACAAAAAATTTTAGCAGTAAATTTTATTAAGTAGTAGCAACATAATTATTTTACTAAGAAGAAATCACCCAGAAAATAGAAAAATCATCAGAAATTTCCGGTTTGAAACCCGAAAATTCTTGCAAAAACACGAAAAACTTCAAGATAATCACCGAACGAGAGTCGTTCCCTTAAACTAGTCGATTAAACCTTCAAGGTACCAATTGATAGAACCCATTTTTCTTAACGAACGGTGGATGCGGAATAGAAATATCAATAAATTATCGTGTTTCAAAATTTAAAATATAAAGAACATGATGAGAATTCTTAGAAGATGAGAAAGAAAGAGAGATACAAATATTATTCATGAAGATCATGGTGGGAGAGAGAAACTCTCCCTTGGTGGGAGAGAACTCACCAATTCTCTCTCTCTAGGATTAAATTTTAGAAAAGTAAGAATTACATAAAAAGTGACCACCTCTCCCTTTATATATGAGGGAGAGTAAATACACCAACAATACAATAAAGGGAAAATTACAACCTAACTACCACCCATTATTTGTAGATCATTTCCATGCTCCAACACATTGGTCAAGTCTCTGTGACTTTTGGAACGTGAACTTTACAATAGAATCATTGCATGATAGTTTAGAATCTAACACATTCTAGAAGTGACAAGAATTTGGAATTCTTACGCTTGCAATAAGGATTTGGAATTTTGAAATAAGCATCATTGAAATGTTTTTCATTTGATATATTTCACAAATTAAGGACCATAGAAAAACATAGTGTGCATGCTTGGAGCACGACATAACTATTGTTTTAATTCAAGTATTAAGTTGATTATTCGAAACATTATACAATGAATGATGAGTAATTAATATGGCTCAAAAGTTTTAGGGCCATATAGGATTAGTATTATTCTTGTGTTTCACTTTGCATGTTTTGAATTCCCGAATAACTAGGTTATTCAAACCATCCACAGTCGATCATACTTTGGAAGTAGGTATTGAGGCAAGACTGTTATGAATGGGGTTGTAGTTTGTCTAAGACAAAGTGGCTGCAATGTTCATGAATACTCCTGGAATAAGATTCGAGTATTGGATTCAACCCATGCTCATTTGAATCACTTCATGGATTTTATCACGAGTGATCATGAGACGATAATATCTTATATTCTTGAAACGCGGACGTGTGAATTGTAGTTGCGAGTCAGTCGCACATTGACATATGTAAACGCACCAGTAACTTGGTTGTAATAAAACATATCGCTGTGTGTAATTTGATGAGTAAGTACAAGCGGCCATTTGGGTCGAAGTTTATCCGTTCCTTTTACTCCACGTGGATAAAAGCGATATATGTGGGCCCTTCGATGATTTAATGATGACACCCCTAAGGGCTTGGCAGCCTGGACTGATTTGATTTGTTCAATTAGTCGGTCGTTACAAATCGAAAATCGGGAAACAATAGATGGACAGAGAGAATGATTATAATCCATGTCTCGGTCCATATGATATCTAGAATGGAGGAATATATATGATCACTTATCTGATGGACACGTCATTGACTAGATCAGAGTTTGACAATGGATTTTAAGAGCTATAATTTCTAGTCGGATTGGAGTCATGCTTGAAATAATAGTTATTAGAATTATCCAAGTGGGAGACTGTTGGATTAGCTGTCTAAGCCTATAACTAGTATTGGTATGTACTTGACCCGAGAGTAGCATGGTACATTTGGGTTGCATGGCATCACAACAATTTGGATAGACTTTTTGTGAGAAGAGGATATTATGATTTATTAATATATTATAAGTTCTACTATATTAATATGAAATCATATTATTTAATTAGTATTGATCAAGAATTAGTTTGGAATTAATTTTGTGATAAAAAAGACTAAATAAATAAATGGGGGGTTGATTTGGTAAATCATTCATTCTTATATAGTGGGCTTATGATCCATAGTTCTTCATGTTAGGCTAAATCCATGTGGTGACCCATGGATAATCCATGGAGGTTAAAACCCATGGATCATGAGGAATATGGAAAGTCATGAGTTATGTGGTGTAACCCTAATGTGCACACTATATAAGAATGAATGATTTACCAAATCAATCCCCATTTATTGAATTAGTTTCTTTTGATCACAAAACTAATTCCAAACTAATTCTTGGTCAATACTAAGTAAATAATATGATTTCATATTAGTATATTAGAACTTATAATATATTAATAAATCATAAATACCCTCTTCTCACCAAAGTCTATCTAAATTGTTCTGATGCCATATAATCCAAATTGACCATGCTACTCTCGGGTCAACTACATACCAATAATAGTTATGGGCTTAGACACCTAATCCAACACTTTTTTTGGGCCAGGGACACCATAGTTAGCCAATGTTGGGTGGCGGATATAAAGAATGCCCAGAACACGATTTCTTGCCCTGATCCAGTTCACTTTGTGTATGCTGAGGGATCGAGCATGGGATTGGTGGGGAGAGGTGACTAGCCAAGTGGGAGCAGCCGGTGTGGCTGAGATGACATGGGAAATGAGGGAGTTTCATTAGCTCCAGCAGACCACCGATTCAGTGGCAGAAATCACCGCCAAGCTTCAAGAACCAACACTGTTGATCCTATAGTATGCTACATATGGGGATATGAGGAGGACGAGGTATCATTCCATGCTGAGGGATGATATTCGAGAGTTTATGAGCCTTACATGGTGCAAGACCCTGATTGAGATGGTGGAGAAGGCCCGTGAGTGGGAGATGGAGTTGGATTTCTGCACCAAGCAGAAGCTTGAGCAGGCACGGACAACAGTAGGTTAGGCTAAAAAAGCCTAAGACCTCAGATTTTTCTAGTAGGGGTCAGCCGGGTCGTGCCTGGTGTGTCAAGTGGGGTAAAATACATAGTGGGGCTTGTCGAGTGGTAGGATCGGGATGCTACGCATGTGGACAGTCAGGCAAGTGATCAGGGATTGCCCCAAGAAGGGCTTGCTTTGTTTCCACTATAACCAGACTAGCCACAAACGAGCCGATTGTCCGAGCTTTCTGGGTGGAGGAGCAGTGACGGTGCCTGCACCCGCCACACTAAGGATTACTAATGGACACCCTACTAAGGTGGATGCTCCAGTGGTAAAGAGTCGCACGCTTCAGTTGACTACCGAGGAGGCTCGGTTAGTGCCAGACGTTGTGGCTGGTATGTATTTACTTTCCATTCTATATTTATTTGTAATTCTTATGTGTGTATTCGTGATCATGTATAGTGACCTTTTTGGTTAATGGTATCTCTGCCCATGTTTTGTTTAATTCAGGAGCTACCCGATTGTTTGTATCTTTTGCTCTTAGCAAGAAGTTTCGGGATGCCCCAGGGACTTTGGATTCCACGATTGAGGTTGAGATTGTGGATAACCGCACCATGAGTGTTGCAAGGGTGTATTGGGACTGTGTTCGGAATGCGCTTGGGGATATATTTCGTGTTGATCTGGTCCTAATACCATTATGCGGTGAAGGGCTCAATTTAGTGGTTTGGTCTAGGCTTTACAATGTAATAGTAGGGAGTGTGTTGGTAGAATAATCTTGACGGTTTACGATTGTAATGAGTTTACGGCCGTAAACTCTTCTCGGTCGTGGTCTATATAATAGTGGGTTAGTCAGACATTTTGTGGTTGTTGTTGCTTTAGTGTTCACGGCTTCCATCAAGTTGTACCAGACGTTTATTGATATAAAACGTGTGCAAGCTTGGTTTCTTCTCCTTTTGCTTTTATTATTGCTTTGTGTGATTGTGTTTGCTATTGATCTCTGGTAAGATCCATTATTTGGACTCTTTACAATTGGTATCAGAGCAGAACCAGCATCAAAGGCATTTTACAATCGATTTTGGAGCGAGTTCTTATTAGCTTGAGACCAAGTTCATGTTTTTCTGCAAAAGGGTTTTTGGTTTCATCGAGAAACTGCAATAATCGTTGTTTACGGCTAGAGCTTACGGCCGTAATCCTTATTTACGGCCGCAATCTCATCATAGTTCTTCATAGTTCCTCAACCGTGAACTACTTTCTTGAACCGTAAACCCGGAATAGAAGACTAAGTATTCTTGCACCGTGAACCTTGAACCGTATTTTCTTTTCGACCGAAAAGAGTTTACGGCCAAAAACTTAGTGTTTACGGCCGCAAACCAATTTTGGGCAGTGAACCCCTTTTGACAGTAAATCGGATTTTAAATGTGACAAAAAAATCAATTTAATTATATTTTAATTTGAATTTTAATTAATTCTTAATAATGGAATCTCAAAGTCAAACTCATTTTCAAGAACTTGATGCTGTCATGGGCACCACTACATGAATTCCAAGGTTAATGTCTGCTGATGGGTTTCCCGAGTGGAAGTACAGAATAGAGAAGTACATAAAAATGAAAGATTTCAAGATATGGAAATGCATCATCAAGGATCCAGTCAGAATAACCACTACAGTTGCGGGGCAAGTGGTTGATAAGAAAATAGAAAATTACACTGATGAAGACTTTGAAAGTGTGGAAGAGCAGGAGAAGGCATTGGCCATCTTGACCATGGCCTTGTCACCAGATATTGCTCAAGGGTTCTGAGAGTATACGTCTGCTAAAGCTTTGTGGGAAGCCCTAATTGAGGTGTATGAAGGGAACGAAGACATGTGATAGAGTCGCCAAGACATGTTGCGACAACGATTCAATATGTTCAATTATGTACCTGGAGAGACTCTTGAAGCAAAACTGCAGCGGTTCACAACTCTTAGTACAGAAATGACAGTTGCTGGGATTTTCTATACAAAGTTAGAAATAAACAAGAAGCTACTAGATGCACTCCCAAAATCTTGGAACATGAATGTAGCGGTCATTAAGAAGACTAAGGATCTCAGCCGTCTCTCTCTCGCTGAAGTGATGGCAGTCATCAAAGCGTGTGATATTGATGACAAGCAGCGGGAAATCAATCATGTGAACTTATCTTCAGCTGTGAATCTTGGCATCTCGTCTAACAATGCTCTTTCCTCTTTCTCTTTTTCTTCTACATGTTTATCATTTAGTACTCCGCAAAATCAGATTCAGACTCTCTCCCACCCATCAGCTTCCTCTGCATCAGTCATGCCTTATTCACAGAACCAATTGTTCGTGGCTACTCAAGCTATTTCATCCTCAAATGTGGCTTCTTCTTCAAGAGGAAAGGAGGGTGATGAAAATCTCATTTTTGCATTAGGGCTTGTCAATTGTTACGATGCACTTGTAGCCGGGGAGCTTCCACCCCAACTGTCATTTGCTGATCTTGATCAGATTCACCCTGAAGACGTTGAAGAGATGGACATTACATGGCAAATCACCATGGCAGTGTTTAGGGAAAAACAGTTTGCCAAAAAGACTGGGAAGAACAACTGGGGGATGAGTGCTGATAAGAAGGTTGGGTTCAGCAAGGGAAAACTGCGATGTTTCAACTGCCACGAGCCAGGGCATTTTGCTCGTGATTGCCCACATCCAGACAGAAGATTAAATAACAACAGGACAATAGTTGCAGTTTGGAACAGTCGAAGTGGTGCTCAGAAAAACAATGAGAAGGCTATGGTTGCACAATAGTTCGATTGGGAGGATCATATACAGGCCCTGAACTTATCTGGACCTGAAAATGCCCACCTGGCACAGGTCAGTGATGATGTTCCAACAGAGATTGTAGCAGCTGAAGATAATGTAATGAAGCTGCAGTTTGCATTGATGGTATCCTCTTCTCGTGAACCTAATTCAACCGAGGTAAGTCTAACATCATGCTCTCAAGCATGTATTGATTATGTTAAAACTCTGCATGAGAAAATTGAGACATTAGGAAGTCAACTAGAAAGCCTTAAGATTCTTCGTGAACTTAATGACAAATTAAAAAGGGAAGTAGAAGACCTTAGATATGAAGGGTACCAACTTAGAAAAGGTCAAAAACCACTTAAAGCTCAATTGGAATAAAAAAATTAAGGACTTTAGGAGACTTCAGGAAGACTACAATAATAAATGTGAAAATTATGATTATGTAGTGAAACAGAACGCTGAACTAGTGGCTGAAATTGAATATTTAAAGGGAAAATTTGAAACTGCCAAGCTTGATGTTAGAAAATATGATTTTTCAAGTGAGTTAGTTGCAAATATAATAGACCACATCATGCAATTTAAGAAAAATCAATCAAAAGGTCTAGGGTATAATCATGTGCCCCCTCCCTTCAATCATTCATATCTACACAAGCCTTTGTCCAAAGAAGAGATTGCCAATGAAACATTCATGGTTTATGAAAAACCTTCTGGTTTTGTTTCGGGAGGATTTATTAATGTTGAAGATACTAATATTTTTACTTCTCCTGCAGATCAATCCTTGTATCATTCAAAGCACGAAGTTGAAGGATCTGTTTCTGAAAATATAACTGAGTCCAAACCTGAAGTTTTAGATTTAATTAAAGACAATATTTTTTCTAATGTTTTAAGTGGCGATGGTTTTTGTGATGTTTATGTTTCTTCTGATACTATTTTGAATGATTTTTGAATGTCTGATACTATTTTGAATAGTGTGGTTGGCAATTTTGATGTTTGTAATTAAAATGTTGAAACACCACTAGTGTCACAATCCTCTCCATCTAACATACCCTCACTTGCCTCACAACCTAATAATGTTTCTTGTTCCTATGAGAGAAACAAGGGTTTGAGTATGGAAAGCAAATCTGATCAATGTAGTAGAAGTTATAACAATAACAAACAGATTTGTTTTAATTGTGGTACTGGTGGTCATATCGCTAGAAATTGTCAAAATCGTATGTTTGTACATTTCAAACTTCCAAGAGGAGAGAACAAATTCAGAGGAAGGTCTTTAAATAGAAAGTCCTCTAGAAATCATTCTCGAAATGATGATTGGGCAAATGAACGAAGTAGAAAACGGGCTGTTTTTCAAAAACATAAAAATGTTTATCAACACCAAGTCCCAGGCAGTTTGCCAAAACCGAGCACGACCAAGCCAAGGTCAGATTCGAAGCTACAGTGGGTCTTCAATCAACTCTGGTAGAAAACTCACAGGCTTTAAGCAAAATGATAAACATTCAATTTCAAAATCAACCAGGACTTTTAGAAAATCAAATTATCAATGGCTGCCCAAACTGACTCCCAATTTATCATTTGTATCCTATGAGAAATCCAAATGTTATCAATCTAAAAAAGCATCGGGATCACCCAGGAAGGTAATGACCTGGGTTCCCAAATCTAATTAAACCCGTACATTTTGCAGGGACAGTTGCGGGGAAATGTTGTCAGACCCTGGTTCGTCGACAACGGTTGTTCCCGACATATGACGGGAGATATCGCCCAACTGCACAACATTTAGTCATTTAATGGGGGGTATATCTCCTTTGCGGGTGGAGAAGGTGGCAAAATCTCTCAAAGAGGAACTATTTCAAATGGGGTTTTAAGTTTCGAGAATGTTAATTTTGCTTCCGAATTGAAGCATAGTTTGTTAAGTGTTTCTCAGATCTGTGACAATGGCTATTCTACGCATTTCACTGACATGGAATGCATGATTCTCAAGCCAGGCTTTGTCATCCCAGAAGAGTGGATTCTTGTAAAATCTAAAAGGTATGGGAATGCCTATATCACTTATGTGAATAGCAATCTTCCAGAACAAGTTACGTGTCTTTTCTCGAAGATCTCCGAACAGACTGCAATGTTGTGGCACAGAAGACTAGGTCATGCTAACGCCAATGATATGGTCCGTGGATTGCATGTCAAAGACTTCATTATCTTTGAAAAATGTGTGTCATGTGCACAAGGAAAGCATCATAGAAAGCCACACCAGCCAAAACAAGTCAACTCAATTAGCCAAGTGCTTCAATTGCTACATATGGATTTGTTTGGTCCAGTAAACATCCTCAACATCAACAGAAGTTCTTATTGTCTTGTTGTGATTGATGATTTCTCTCTGTTTACATGGATTTTCTTTCTATCCAACAAAGTTGGAGTTGCTGATTTGATCAAGAAGTTCATTGTATTAGTTGAGAACCAAACTAACAATCGGGTGAAGGCGCTTCGTACCGACAACGGAACAGAGTTTAAGAATTCCGTTCTCAGTCATTTTTGCACAGAAAAGGGTATCCTGCGTCAATTCAGTTCTGCTCATACACCCCAACAAAATGGTGTTGCTGAAAGAAGGAACAGATCGTTAAAGGACGCCGCAAGAACGATGCTGTGTGATTCAAAACTACCAGTTTTCTTATGGGCTGAGGCGATAAACATTGCCTATTATGTTCAGAATCGAGTTTTAATCAACAAAGCTCAGATGAAAAACCCATATGAAATTCTCTATGGTCACAAGCCATCAGTCAGTCATTTCCGTGTATTTGCCTGTCCTTGCACCCTTCGGCACTTAGATACCAACCCGAAGTTTAATGCCAAGGCTGATGACTGTTACTTCGTAGGGTATGATGCTCGCACTGCCTATAGAGTCTACAATAAGAAAACCAAACAGATTGTGGAATCTTATGACATGCGTTGGTTGGAAGAAAATGAGACGGACGCTAGAATGGGTCCGTATTGGTTGTTTGATTACACATCGCTTTTCAAATCCTTAAATGTGTCTTCAAGTGGCTTATCTAGACCTGTTTCTTATTGGAAGAGTATTTCTGAAGATGAAGACGAAGAAGTTGTGTACAAACCTTTATCTACATCCTCTTCTTCATCGAAGGGGAAGTCCAAAGTTATACCTGAGGTGGAGTCCTCTATTTCACATAAGGGGGAGTCTTCTGCTACACCTAAGGGGGAGTCCTCTGCTACACCTGAGGGGGAGTCCGCTGCTACACCTGAAGGGGAGTCCTATGCTACACCTAAGGGGGAGTCCTCTGCTACACCTCAGGGGGATTCGTCTATGCAACATGATAGTCCTAAATCTTTAGTCCAAACTGATTCTCCAGATGCTGAAACTACACCTCATATTTCAATAGAGAAAGAGTTATTCCCTAATGATGCTTCCGCTGTCTCTTCAACTTTTATGGAACTACTCTTTCCTGAACTTATCTCAAATGAGTTTGTAGCAGAGCCGTCTGGAGCGACTCAATCAGCAAATGAAGGAGGTATCAATATTCACACTTTTTCTGTCTCTCTCAATGACATCAGCCAAGAAATGCCTTCAAGGATCCAACGCGATCATCCGATCGACAACGTCATTGGTCAGCTAGGTGATGGTGTTAAAACCAGGAGTCAGAGTGGAGACATTAATGCTTGTCTTTACTCTTGCTTCATTTCTCAAATCGAGCCCAAGAATGTTGAAATGGCTCTAAATGAACCTAGCTAGGTAGATGCAATGCATGAGGAACTGCACCAATTTGAAAAACTCGGTGTTTGGAAGTTAGTTGAGTTACCAAAGGGCAAGAAGTCTCTTGATACACGATAGGTTTATCACAATAAGCAGGACGATTCAAGGGTTATTGTGCGAAATAAAGCTCGATTGATGGTTTGTGGGTTTCGACAAGTCGAGGGTCTTGATTACACTGAAATTTATGCTCCAGTAGCTTGCCTGGAGGCTATTCGTATCTTCCTAGCATATGCTTCTTACATGAACTTTACCGTTTATCAAATGGACGTCAAGACCGCCTTCTTGTATGGCAAGGTGAAGGAAGAAATCTACGTTGATCAACCTCCTGGGTTCGTTGACTCGAAGTTTCCAAATCATGTCTACAAGTTGGATAAGGCGTTGTATGGGTTACATCAAGCTCCTAGAGCGTGGTATGCAAATCTAACAAAGCACTTGCTCGAACATGGTTACTCTCGTGGCACTATCGATCAGACCCTGTTTATCAAGCATGTCAACAATGACCAGATGCTTGTACAGATCTATGTTGACGACATTATCTTTGGGTCAACCAGTCCGCAGCTCTGCAAAGAATTTGAAGGTGTAATGAAGAAACGGTTCGAAATGAGTTCGTTGGGAGAAATGACCATGTTTTTTGGGGCTTCAGGTTAAACAGAATTGAACCGGAATCATGCTATATCAAGCCAAGTATGTGGAAGATATTCTTGAGAAGTTCGAGTTTCACGATGCTAAATCTGCTTCAACACCAATGGCTGAATGACCTCTTCTGACTCCAGATCCTGAAGGCGAATCCGTAGATCAGTCTCATTATCGATCGATGATCGGATCACTGATGTATCTTACTGCAAGCCGACCTGACATCATGTTTGCAGTTTGTCAATGCGCACATTATCAGGCTAATCCTAAACTTTCACATCTTATTGCTGTCAAAAGAATTTTTCGGTATATCAAAGGGAGCCCAAAATTGGGTCTTTGGTATCCGAAGAATTCTGAATTTGATCTTTATGCTTTTACTGACAGTAATTATGGAGGCTATGAGCTTGACAGGAAATCAACCTGAGGAGGATGTCAGTACTTAGGTGACATACTAGTTTCGTGGCAATGCAAGAAGCAACACACTGTCTCAACTTCCACAGCAGAGGCGGAATACGTTGCTACATCGGCTTGCTGCTCTCAAGTTATCTCGATCCAACATCAGCTGTTGGACTATGGTTTGAATTATTTCGAAACCCCCATTTATTGTGATAATGAAGCTGCCATTCAAATTGCCAAAAACTCAGTCCAACACTCTAAAACCAAGCACATCGACATTAAAATTCATTTCATCAGAGACTGTTATGAACGTTCGCTAATCCGGCTGGAACAGATCCACACTGATAATAATGTGGCGGACTTATTCACAAAGCCATTTAACAAAGCTCGCTTCGATGTGCTTGTAGGATTTCTGAAAATGATTCGTTTTCATTTTGAGGATTAAGTTTTTTTTATTTTTTTATTTTTTCTTCAACTCAATTTTCAATTTTATTTTTTTATTTTTATTTTTATTTTTAATTTCTTTTTGCTTCTTGTTTCCTTAGGATAGATTAAATTTGCGCATTTTGTTTTCTTTTATTTTTATTCTCACCCATGCACAAATTTAGGGGGAGAAATAATCAAAAATCCAAAAACAATAAAAAAAATCAAAAATCCAAAAACAATAAAAAGCCCAGAAAATTAAAAATTTTGCTGACATTTTCGTTTGTAGGTGTTGTGACGGGAAATGAAATTAGCAAGTGATAACGGGCAATCTGAATCAGCGTAACATACCTAAGTTGAATCATCTATGCTCTGTGTTCGATGCGCTGGTAGGCGCAAAAGATTCTAAATGGATTTGACTAGGGAAAGTTGAACCTAATGAATTTAAGGACTTGACAAACTTTGACCTAGTTAGATCCGTTTAACCTGATTTCACGACGCTCGGATAGGTTGAGCAGGGAGATATACATGGGAATCTACCGGTCACATTAAATAACCCGTATCTAGAACTGTGGATTCACTTTTCCTCGATGTGCGGATTCTGTCCTTAATTCAGGTTGGATGAGGCGACTGGTAAATTCCGATAAATTAGGTCTGTAGAAAATTGTTTTCTTTCTTTCTGTCTGGTAGTCATATGTTGCCTCCTCTACTTGATCGGGAGATCCGACCTGGACTGTAACATATGCAACTCTATTTCTCTGCATGTTATATATATGAAATTCCTCTTATCTGTTAGCCATATGTTTTCTCCTTTGCGTGACTTCCAATCCGACCTAGTACACAACATATGCAACCTTCTACTTCTCAATCCCTCTAAAGCAATAAGTTATAGAATTCTGAATCTATCTTCTCTCTGAATGATTGTCTGCTCACCCGGTGTTAGGAGTACTCTGGAAGTTCTTGATGGCTGGGGCATATCAGGAAGCGGGAAACACGTTCTAGTACACTTAAAAATTAAACACATACAGATTGTTTGTAGATATCGTTGCTCGATTTAGGTGGACAACAATATCCCTGGTTGTAGTCAGTTAAATGGTCATAAGAAAAGTTTATTTAAGAATTAGGGCCAATCATGATAATAATGTTACAATTAGATATATGCATGTATCATGACATTGGTAAATTGTCCAAAACTGTCACAAATTTTTCGTGTTTAAGTAGACCACAATACTGGCGATCGATCAGACGAAGATGTGAAGATAAGGGTACCGACAAGTAGAATAAGACTGTCCAACAACTTTGATCCCAACGTCACAAACTTAGTCACAGTAGTTAAATTTTTGAGATTATATTTTAGTTGAAGTTAAATTATTTTATTTCTTATTTTATTTTTAATTTTTAATTTAATTTTTAGCAATTAAAATTTTTTAAGTTTTTTAAAATTTTAGTTTTATTTTTACTTTTATTTTCTTGTACAAAATTAAGTTTCTTTTATTTATTTTTATTTTTAATTTTTCCTTAGTAAAAATCCTCAGAAAGTATTATTTTTAATTTAACTGTGTTGGAATCTGCTTAATACTGTGTAGTTATCAGGTAAATGGTAAAAAAGGTAAATAAAGGAGTTTACAGCCGGAATCTCCTCATTCTCAAGATTTCGGCCGCAAACTACTCTCCCACCCTCTCTCTCCTCAAAAAAAAAAAATTCGTCAAATCTCGCAAATCTAATCCGACAATCTTGAAGGTAATGAGTTCTAGATCATAAATATGTATTTTATTGCGTGATTCACCGTGTCCTTTGAGCAGAAATCGAAGAAAGAGATTCGACGGAGTTTACGGCCCAAGCTTGGGCCGCAAACTCTGTTCTTGGGCAGTAAACGTATTTTGACCGTGAATGGATTGCGACCGCAAACTTTGATTGTTTATTGTGTTGTTTTGTGACCGTATTCTCTTGATTAAATGCATTTTTCATGTTTTGATCGAAGTTCATGTTCATCGGCCGTAAACACAGTTTCACGGCCGCAAACTCTGTTCTTGGGCCGTGAACTGTTGTTGACCGTGAACTGTTGTGTCTTACTTAGTATGGTTGAGTGCAGGAAAATGGCGAACCTGAAATTTACGGATATGTACAATCTTGCTATTGTTCTTGCGGATCCTCCAGCTGTTCATTCGGATTTTTGATCAGTGATTCACAGACTTCGGGAGTGTTGTCTGGCATCTGCTATTACAGTAAACCTAGTTGTTTACCAGAATTTAATCAGAGAATTCTAGGCATCTGCCAACATGAATATGGTTAATGAAGGTCATTTTACTGTTAAAGCTATGGTTCAAGGACGTGAAATTGTGATCAATGAAAGCTTTATCAGAGACACGCTGCTAATTGACGATCAACCTAATTTCCCTACGGAGATTGGGATTGAAGATACTCAAAGATTTCTCAGGAGAATGAGTTACGAAGGCACTTCACCTCCAACCTTAAAGAAGCTTTTGCATCCATATTGGAGATTTTTAGCCCATGTGTTCGTCAGCTGTGTTTCAGGGAGAAGATCGGGAGCAGATGAAATTTTCAAAGAACTACTGGTGCACTCGTTTCTCTTGTTGCAGGAGTGAAATTCAATTTTTCAAGATTCATCTTGGATGTGTTTGTTATAAACATCAGAGCTTCAACTCGAGATACTTTCTTGTTATATCCCAGATTTATTCAGTTCTTTATCAACACTCAATTTCCAAAAGTGAGAAAAGATGGTGAAACTCTGGATATGAAGTCTTTGGGTCCTCACACTGTAGGACTCATCAAGCAAAATCGAAAAGGAAAAGTTGTTTTTCGAGGATTGTACCCTCTTGAAAAGTTTAGGAAGTTTACTGAACTGGATGAACCTATAGAATCTTATGGCTCATCTGACTAAGCTTCTTTTGAGCCAGCATCTACTGAGAAGTCTTCTCCAAACAACATTGTTATTGATGTATCTGAGGATGAAAGCACTGAAAATGAAGATACTCCCACTTCTAATGCTTATGTGGCTGTGGAGCAAGGAAAAGTGTCTAATCGTGCTCAAGATGATGATTTAGAAATGAATGTTGAGTTTGAGGAGAACGTTGAGAGAGATAAAAATGATTGCCTTAGTGATCTTGATCTTACTGGTTTTGATCACGATGATATTGCAGCTTATTTAGCCAGTAGTGCTAACTTGGTGTCAAATGAGAATCTTGACACTATCTTTAACAATGTCGATGATGTTGTTCTTTCGACAACTGAGACAAGGGAGACAGATGATGTTTTTGAGACTGCAACCCCTACTTTAGGTCAAATGGAAAGTGTTTCCATTCCAATGGAGATAGTTATGGGATGTTCCCCTCCTGTTTCTGTTTCTCCTACCTATGAGCCATTTGTGAGTTTTTTTACAACGAAACAATCTGACCAACCCCCGTTGAAAAACTAAGAAGGGATTCGAGGCAAACTGAGCTAATTGCAAGTCTTGTTAGCGGCCTCCCAGTACCACCTACTACTACTACTACTACTACTACCGGTCTCACCACAACCAAACTGTTTGCTACGGGTTCATGTACTGCTTTTGATGTTGGTGGCCCCTTTGTTCCACTAGGTTTTACTCCTCCTCGATCTGATCGTGATGATGCTTCTGAGAGATTATCTTTACATATAGCTGAGGAGAAATTTTTGATGCCTTCCCCTCGTGGTAAAGGTGTTTCTATAGGAGGTGGTGGTTCTAGAGGAGACAACCTAACTATTTCTGGACTCCAAAAGGAGATATCAGTACTGAGTCATAAAAATATTGAGCTTGATATCCAAGTGTCATAACTTCGAGCTGAAAATGCAAGGCTTAGTGTTTAAGTGTTTGAACTTCAGTCTGATAAGTCAAACCTTGGTGTGCAAGTAGCTGATCTTTCTAAGGATAAAGAGCTGAAATCCAAAGAGATTTCCGATCTCCAAGATCACTTCAATCTAATGACTTCAAGTTACATTGAATTGAAAAGGAAGCTTGAGGAAGACTTTGGAGATAAGTACTAGACGTTTGCAGAAGAGTACAAGATTAATCTTCATGTCCAAGCCTTTCCAGTTACTTTGCCTACTGGTCAATCATCCGGAGTTGTTAATCGTGTTGATGACGAGCCTCCTCAAGCCCCCCATGTTTCAGCAACCATTCGTGATGCTCAGGAGGAAGCGGTTAAGAAAGGGCAATTATTGTTTAAAAGGAACCCTAATCAAAATGCCTCTTGGGATGAACCCTCAGTTACAATGATTGATCTGTAAGTCGTTCGTTTCAGAGATACTTTTGGTGATAGGTCAGGAATTGTTTCTTGGGGATTTCATGATCCTCTCAAGATGTGGATCGTGCTGCAGAAAAGTGGAAACTCTGAACTTTACAGAGACAGTCACGATTTCAGTTCATGGACTAGGGTTGACTTGACTGAATTGTCACGAGCTCCCTTTTCAAATCTTACAAACAATCCGCAAGTGACCCAGTTCAAGCACTTTCTTGAAAATCAAGTTAAAAGAGGGTTCCCTACAATGCAAACTGCTGAATCCGTGATATTTGAGCATCCTGATATTGTCGATCCCAAAACTGATAAGCCTTTGTAAGTGGTGATGTGGCCTGCAACTAAACAGGTCAAGCAATTCCCAGTGCTTCAGAATTATCAAGACGGATCTCTCGGTTCCATGGAGTGTTGTGTTTTTGATGAGATTACTTCTGGTGTGGTCATCATGCTCAAGAATGGGTGCATTCACGTCTACAATCGAAGAGATTTGTTACAGTTTCGAAAATGGGATATTCATCATCTTAGCAACTTTCAGATTTTGGTTGCAGAAGATGTTTTTGAAGATGCTGCGAAGGTTTACATAACTATGGTTGCAGAGATTCTCAACAAACGGATGTGGAATGGGGCGATGGGGCAAGCGGACGTCATGGTGGTTACCAAAGGTTAACTTCGAGCTAGTCCAAACCAAGGGGGAGATTGAAGGGCTCAATTTAGTGGTTTGGTCTAGGCTTTACGATGTAATAGTAGGGAGTGTATTGGTAGTATAATCTTGACGGTTTATAGTTGTAATGAGTTAACGACCGTAAACTCTTCCCGGTCATGGTCTATATAAATAGTGGGTTACTCAGACGTTTTGTGGTTGTTGTTGCTTTAGTGTTCACGGCTTCCATCAAGTTGTACCAGACGTTTATTGATATAAAACGTGTGCAAGCTTGGTTTCTTCTCCTTCTGCTTTTATTATTGCTTTGTGTGATTGTGTTTGCTATTGATCTCTGGTAAGATCTGTTATTTGGACTTTACACGCGGGCTGAAGGTGGTTGTCGGGACGGACTGGTTGGGGGCTAATGAGATATGGACTTGAGTGTTGTCACAAGTGGAAACTTCTACAACAACATTACAAGAATATTTTTTGTCTCCTAAAATGTCCATTTAGGTATGGACTTGATATTTTTTGTGTTCATTCATAAAAAATGTTATTAGTTGGTTATGTTTATGCATATATTTTTATGCATGTTTGTGTTATGTATTTTATTTAATTATTATGTGTGGTTGATAAATTAGTTTTTTACATGCTAAACTAATTTTTGAACAAAACAAACATCACATGGAGTTTGGTTTTCAAAATTTATACAAGTTAATGTTTTAAAATAAAATTCGGTTTTATAAAAATGTTAATAACATTAAATTTTGAAATACTCAAATATAAGTTTTAAAATGTTTATTTTTGTAACTTATACAAACTCCAATATATATATATATATATATATATATATATATATATATATATATATATATATAATAAACGGAAGTTTTATTATAGATAGAAAAGGTTCAAATGCACTAAAACTTAATATTGTTTATTAAAATTGTATCACATTAAATTATATAAAAACTAGCTTTTTATATATAACCTTTAAAAGTGATTTCCTTTTGAAAATTGGTAGCATGGTTTATTATATGCATGTAATAACCATGATACCTTATTTTTTTAAAACTAGAATAATAAAACATATAAAAGACCTTTTCAAACCTCAAATATATGCAATCCATCTTGAAGAACACTCGCACATCTTTTTTATTCACTAGTGTGATAAAGCTCACCTAACCGCTTAGTGTTATCTTTTGATGGTCGGGGTGTCCTCGCAATTTCTATAACCAAGTTATAGGTTGATTACACATGGTTTTCAAATTGGATGATTTGATCAAAAATCTTTTATGATAAAGCTCACCTAAGCAAGAGAGTTCTGAGGCATAGATGGGATCAAACATGTCTAACTAAATTTATTATTAGCGATAAAGCTCACCTAACCATTTATTGGTTTTTTGCAACTTGGATCCTAGACTTTAATAATTAATCTTTTTAGAAACTAAAGCAATATTAATTATTAAAGAGTTTAAATATTGAAAATACTAAATTAATTTTGTTAAAATTTTGTAGTTAAATAATCCATTCTCATTACCATGAAATTATAATTTTCTTTAATGACTTAATGAAACAATAACATTCACTAGATACAACTTCAATGAACGTGTTGATGTCTTTAGAGAAAATCCCGTGATAGATATGAAATTGTATACTCTTAACCATCCTAGTCCTAAATTATTTGCTTTGAGCAATTAACCTAAACATGACACTAGAAGAGGAACTGCTCCTCTTATCTGGAAAGAAAGTATGGAAAAGACTACTAGTTCAGGTATCTACTAGATAGAACTTATAATTTTCATATAACACTTAGGTACTTGGTACTTAAATGTTAATTTAGTATTTTTAATTGGCTTGTAAATATTACAAAAGAGTAACCAGTTGAACACAATCAAGTTGGAGCTACACTCTCGGAGTTTAGTTTATTAATTATGCTAGGAACATAATGTACTTGTAAAATAAAACAATGTTTGTTTTGGAACAATGCATGTTTTGATTTTGCTTGTCTAAGATATGTCTCAGTTATTGTAATTTTATAATGATTGACTATTTACTTAAATCGTTTTTCATGACAATCACCTTCATATTCAGAAATGATTAAAATTTTTATTATGAGACTAGATCTATGAATAATAATTATAAAGTAAATATCAATATTTTATAAACAACAAGTTATATATGCAAAGTACTTTTGACTTAAGCTTGCTTTAAATCAAACTCGTCTTTGTCATTGTTATATTTCTTATATAAATAAAATTCACATATTATAACTTCAAGAAATGGATTTTATAAAGTAAATAACGGCACTTATTTGACATATGGAAATCTTATTTATATATAAAGGATTCATAATAATATTTTCACTAAGTAGAAGAGAAAAATAATTATTAAGGAACCATATACTATGGTGTATGACTTCCTTTCTAATGAATGCCTAGCATTTAGCACAAGATACCAAATCAACTTTATTAACAACTTTAGTAGTTTTAATTATATTTTACATGCTAAAGCGTAATTATGAGACCTTTGTTTAAGTTTTCCAATATAAATTTGGGATACAAACTAGTAAGAACTATCTAAAAGCTTAATAATAATAAAGGATGAATTAAATCTTGCTTGGTATGATTTACTTTCTAAATCGGTAGAAATATCTTGATTTTATTTCCTTGGGATAACGCCTATAATACTATCAATTGTACCTTGAGTATAAATACCAACTAATAAGTAGAAATACTATTTTTCTTTATAAGATTTTGTATGGAAAGGCTCCATCCTTATCGTATTAAATTTTTTGTAGATTTAAACCCTATGTTGGACTAAAGCTTTTAAACCTAAAATCTACTATATACATATTTGTATCATACTCTAAATCTAGTTTAGATTATTATATACAAACCCACCATGAATAATTTTTCTTATTCCTCTGATAGTTGTGTTAGCAGAGATCAAGCTTCTAATGACAAAGCGAGAGGGAGGTACATGACACTTGAAGCAGCTTAAGAACCATAACCTGATGTAGTTACAGTTGGCACTAGTTTTAACAGGGGATTGTTAAACTTGAATAATAGTTATTTACAAACACAAAATTGCTTGCATTAGTGGTAGAAATCATTTATGACTTGAGAAATGTGGAATCTCTCATTGATGAGATTTTATTGATGGTTTCTGGCAAATCCATGAAATACCAAGATGCCATGTCAGATCTCGAATCTGATTAATGACTTATATTTATGAACTTGAGACGTAATACATGTATCGTAATATAGTATCGTCTTGATTGAACTTTATCTCTATAGCAAGGCTAGAAGGACAAGGTGATTCTTCTAGAAAGGATACAGTACATGGATAACCATACACATTTAAAGAAAGACTTATTATAAATGGATTTTTTCATAGGAATGTCATTGACTATGGCCCTTATTATACTCATGACATTGACTATGATCAAACCTTTTTCACAAGTAGATATGATTATATCAACAAGGATATTATTTATTATAAATCATATTCTTAATATGATATATAGCAAATAAATTTCAAAACAGACCGCTTTTTAATAGACATTAACTAGAAGATGTCTATACATATTAGCTTGGAGGTTTTCTTAATCCATGTTTTCCTAGAAAAATGTGTAGAACTTGAGATCCACATGTGGATATAAAGCAAATATTTCTAGGTGACACTCATTTTTTTAATATAAAATCACATGGTATGCTTTTATATCGAAATTAATAGAAAATATGTGTTTACTAAGAACTAGTGGGAACATAGTGACATTCCAAATCTTGTATGAGTGAGATATACTGAATCATGAGAAATTACATTCTGACCATGGCAAGATTTTAAGCTTGACTCAGAATATTTTTCTAAAATGAAATACTGAGGAAGAACAAGATACATTTTTGGAATGTAAAATCTATAGAGATAGATAAAATGAATGTTAACAACTTTATATCTTTATGAAAATATATACAGTATCTTGAAAGGGATCAAGACACAAAATTCCATTGGAAGAATCTTGGTATTGTTACATGGAAATAACTTTGAGTCAGCCTCCAAAGGACCTAGCTCGTAGGTTTAAAATAGATTAAATGATTTATATTTGATTTTCTTGGCAAATTAATCCATCATTTATGCCATATTATGATTAAGACTTGGTATTTGATCATGATATGAGCATATCATAATATACCAGTCAAATACAGGGTTAAATCATAGGATGGTTGTAGGAACATTTTAAGAGTACTTTAAAAGAACTAAGAGAATGTATATGAGATAATTAGTTTAGAATAAAATATTCATGAGAAGAGCTACATAAGATTCTGATTTCTAAGAAAATATAAATAATTATGAGTTGTAATTGATTTATGAATTCATTATGGGATGAAGAGTACGTTTAGTTAGGATGAGGTCCAAGAAAAACAAAATAACACAATCTAATATAAAATAAGAATACACTACTTTAGAAGTTGAAATCTAATATGATTGGATGAATGAGTTCATGGAAAAACTATGTTGATTTATGTCATTCAAGGATCACATAGAAATCGTTGTGCCTTTGAGTGTATACTTAATCGAGATAAGAGACTCTATGTCATGAAAGAACACCAATCATATACTCCAAGATATTTAACTATACCTAAAGTAAATTCAAAAAAGGAGATGATAGTATTTGCAAAATTCACACAAATTAAGTTTAGTCGAACCCATTAATAAAGTTTGTCTTTTGAGGTAAGTACGAATGGTCACACTTCAGCTGTAAGACTTTATTATTCTAGAAATGGGAATTTGATTTGGATTTAGTATTTGTATATTGGAACATTATGACAACAACTATTATATAATGTTTTGATATACTGGGAAATGATCATAACATCGATATTTATTGTGTTCTATATTAACATGTTTAATCCATGAATAATATTATTATTATAAAAGTTCATAGTCAGTTATAATTGTCGGAGCAATTATGAAGTAAGACAAATATGAATTTGATTGGTTGACTTTAACCAGATAAAGGTAGGCAATTGGTTGAAACCAAGTTTCATAGGTACGTTTCAGAGAACTAGTATTGAACTTATCTGCATCAAGATCATCTCATGGATCGCTATCATGAGTGATACTTGACTAAAAGGTACTATCTTTGTATCCTTAATGCCTGAGATACATAGTGAGACTTAAGTTGAGTGAGTACTGTGATAAGATAGGGTTAAACGCTGGTCCATAACCGGGCAGCTATAAAAGCCATTTTTAGGTAAGGTGTGAACTATGCGAGAAGCTTATGTAGGCAAGATATGATTTTTTTCCTCCTATCTATTGACAATTAGAAATCTAAGGCGCCTTACCAAAAGTTGAACACCAAATAAGATTGATCACGATCTGTATCTCATGTACGATGTGATCTCAATGACAAAGGGATAGCTGATAAACTTATCTAAAACACCAATTGTAGTTTTTAGCTTTTTGGGAATTGGGCGCTAATAGAATGACACAAAGTCATATTTTAATAGGGGTAGCGAAATGTTGCTAGACGTTTACTACTGTCCATATCAGTCTAATACAAGTCTTGCGCAAGTAGGAAATTAAAGGATCTTGTATGTTCAAGAATCATATTTAGTGGTATTTCTAATTAATATATGATACCAATGGGTCACACTAACAACAACTTGATACAATTGGTTGTTTATTAGAAATTGTTTTTAATAAATATTCAATAAATTCTTATAATTAAATGAAAATTATTTATTTTATGGAAATAATGATTTTCATTAGCAAGTAACATTACATAATTTATATGGTATGAATTATTAAGTCATGCACAACTTTCTGGACTAGATAAATTCTTTTGTCTTTTACCAAAAAGTTAGAGTTTATATTTTATAAAATTAAAAACCCATGCTTCCTTTTTTATAATAAAATCTTAAAATAGAGATGGGATAAGGGAGTATGGCATTTTTGATTGTTTAATCGAAAGGATTAAGCGTGGCTTGCATGCATGGGGAACATCCTTTTCTAGTATCATAAGGGCATAATGGTTAAAGACCCTTAGGTTAACTTTCTAATTTAACAAGACATAAATAGGCTTTCACTTGCTGAGTCTTTTAGACATGAAAACCATAATATTCTTAGAACACGTTACACTCTCCATTTGGTTCATCTTTTCTTGAAGAACACTTGTATTTCTTTTACTCTCTTGAAGTTCATAGTTGTTATGAACTTCAAGCTTAAAAGTAAAGAGTTTTGGACTAGCATCTACATCAAGTTGAACCATTATTTATGTCTCTAAAGATCATCATTGTTCATCAACTTCCAAGCTTCCCAGCAAGACCCAAAGAACTACAAATGTTGTTATTTCTTCATCTCTTATTTGGTTGGTGTTTAATCTTGCTACAACTTTCAAGATGATCGTAAGTGGGTGTTAACTTTTTTTATATTATTCAAATTATCAAGTCTTCAATTGCCTAAATTCATGTTGTTGAAACTAATTTTGAATAAAAAAACCCAACAAAATCCTCAGAATAAGAAATACTTGCTTATCACAAGCATGACAATGAATCTGCTAAAGTTTCTTGCTTAATATTTTCAACCATGTCTCCCGAACTCCAAAATAATTTTGAGAGCCTTGGGGCATTTGAAATTATTGATATTCTCAAGTAAATGTTCCAAGATCAGGATCCAAAAGAAAGGTTCAAGATCATTTAAATCCTTGATGTCTTGTAAACATCACGGTGGGAATTATGTGTGTGCACACGTTCAGAAAATGATGTCGTACATTGACAGGTTAGGGAACTTGTTTAACGAACCATATTTTCGTAAAACATTTAACATAATATTTGTGGAAAATATAAAAGTATTTAACTTTGTTTACAAAACTAGAGTTTCAAAAATATTCAAAAGTATTTGCAAAAAGCATGTACGGGCATGCCAATCATACCCTTACCATAATTAAAGCAACAAGAATAAAAACATGAAAAGAAAATCCAAGCCATGTTCTTAATGCTTCCAAGTCCACTCTTACTAGGACTTGCTACCAACACCTCTATGAAGTGAAAGGCAGCCTACTTCCAACCTTCTTCAACACCTCATTTGGAGAACTCCAACTCCTCCTTGGCCACAACCTTTAAAATTTTATTGATATCCATCCTTGATTTTTTTCCCTTTTAATCGTCAGCTGTGACATCCCCATTTTCACGGCCAGAAAAGACTGATTTGTTTATGCTTTATTTTGAAAATCAGAGTATCTTTTAAAGAAATATGTTGTGGAATTTGTTCCCAGAAAAACATGATAAATACGTTATCAAAACATTTCCGGAGAAATGTATTTTTATTCATTTTCAAAACATTGGGATGTCATCTTCAATATAGAAACATAAGCATAAATAGAACTTACATTCATTTACACTAGTGATCTAAATCTCTTTTAAATCTCTTAGTGTAAAGTAGCTTCATATCGACACCCGTGATACAAATAAACTTGAGTGGGTCAGGATGGAAAACCTGATGAGTACAAAGGGTTTTCAACCCACAGTAATATAGTTATTATGTTTAAACATCAAATAGTCAACCCAATTACCCATTCCCATTATCTTCTTTACTCCTAAGGATCTACCCTAAGAATCATCTATTCTTCATTCATTCATTCCTAAGGATTGTCCTAAGGAATAAGCACGTAGTCCATTGTTGCCCATGACACAGCTGTCAATATTATCTATTAAGCATTGTAAGGGTCGAAATTATATTGTAATGAGTCGAAGTTTGTAGCCTTCATATTTGCTGTAATTTATTTACTAAGGTTCATTTTGTCCGAAGCTTAATACAATGCCTTAGTATTTTTTGTCTACTTTCTTATTTCCTATAAATAGGGTCATTACTTAGAGTTAGATAAGAGTCTTTACAGAACTTGTCTTTTTACTCTCTGTTAAACATTGAAACTATAATTGAGCTGAAACAAGATTATATTTACATCGCATGTTCATTTCATATCGTTTTTACTCTAATTTGATTATTTTTACTCGATTAACACTTCATCAATCATAGCTGCCAATATTACCATTTATGCACAGCTGCCAGACTTGTGACATTCTCTATGAGGCACAGCTGTCGATATTATCCTTTAAGCGTAGCTTCTAGGGTTGTGATATTCTCTATTAGGCACAACTGCCAATAGCGCAACTGCTAGGACGTTTAGAGTACATTGTAGATCAAAAACATCTACATGTTGTGGCGTAACTGCCAATGCTCATCTATAGGGTTCTAATTCTATTGCTACTAATGTTCACCTATAGGTCGCAATGTCCATACTGCTAATGTTCCTCTATATCAGTTTTCATCCCTTATCATTTATCTACCCATGTTTTACGCAACATATTTTGTAGATATAAAATACATATATGCTTTAAATAATTTAAAACATGTATAAAATCGTTCATCCAACATAGATAGCAAGTATACAGATAATATGCACACATAGCACACAATTTATATAAAATACTTCATATCTATGTGTAAGAAGAAAGTAACTATGCACTCACAACACGTAATTTATATTAAATACTTCATATCTATGCGTAAGATGAAAGTAACTATGCACTTACTTGTTAAAGTGACGACTCGAAATGCGAGCAGCGCTTCGCTTCTTAACAATATGATTTCCTTCAAAAAAAACCTAGTATTATTACCACTATATTTTAGTCTAATGTTTATTGCCACTAATTAGTCTAGATTCATCATTAACTCAAAGTCTACTTTCATGATCTATCAAGTAAGGAACAACCAGGTAGGATCATATTGGAGGCAGGGTCCATTTGGTATACAAAGTATACTGTTTGTAAATCCCACTTTAACCACCTCACTAAATCACAGCCTGGACATCATCCCCGTAAGTAGATCAATCAATATAACGACTTGGAATCATTGATAAATCTTTTTTATAGGTTCATTATAACGATAATGAACTTAAACATAAGTTATACTTAAAGTAGGGTAAGAATAACTCACTTACTAGGGGTTTGGTTAGGAGTCGGGCTTTGCGAGGGCAGAACTTCTTAGTCAAAAGCTTTTCTTCTCAAAGACTTCTGGCGCTCTGAGACTTACCTCTAGCTCTTAGAAGTTGTTAGGGAAGGGGGTAATGGGAGAGAAAGAGTTTGAAAGGTGTGAGTCATGGGGGTTGATTTACGCCTCTATTTATAGACTGTCTGGGCAGATTCAAGTCATGAAAAAGGGTGCTCACGTCGTTAGTCTTGCGTTGGCTCCAAGGCGAAGTTTGGTGCTGACACGTGGTGTCGGACGCAGATAAACAACCAATCTTTAAAAATCCATAACTTTTGCATACGATCTCTGTTTTTGACGTTCTTTATATCCACGCATAGATATTGACAAGATCTATAACTTTCCTTTTGACTCTATTGGCTAATTCTCAACCAATTTTAAATTTAACAGTATGAGAAAATTACATTGTTAAATGATCGTGTAAAATTCATAACTTCTACATATGGACTCCGTTTTCAACTGTCTTTTTATCGTTGATCTCCTATTAATGAGATCTTCAATTCACATTTAGGTTGTGTTGGCCAAAAATAGATCGATCTAAAATTTGAATTACAGGTTGTACACTACTATGCCAAATCTTAGAAAAATCATAACTTCCTCATATAAAGTCAGATTTGGGCGTTGTTTTTTGAACGCTCTCGGTTTGATGTATACTACAACTTTCATTTAGATCTCTAAGGCTAAAAAGTAGTTTATCAAAACTTCACTTTTTATGTTACGCGGTGTCGTGCTGGTTTTGTCGTAAAACTTTGACAGGTCTTAACTTATCCGTTATAAGTCGGACTTTGGCGTTTTTATATGTATGGAACCCTTATGACATATACTATAACTTTTTAAATATTATTTATTTTAAATAATCTTCTATCAAAAAATCATTTTTGACACTTAATGTCTCTAAATTGACTAGCCCGAATCTGCAGGCATTACACTAGCTAACCTTACTTCTTCTTCAAAAATTGTCGAAGCTTCTTCTCTTTAACTTTTGGAGTGTTTTTGTATGAGAATGAGACTTAAAATATCTTTAATCTTCTCTCTAAACCGCCCCATGGCCTAACCCTTACTATGTCGCAAAACTTTCAAGTGAATCCATGGTCTCTCTAAATAGCTTCATGGTGCCAATTCTCAATAGCATCTCACTTTGGCCATCATACCGTGGGTCCCCATAGACCACACCACGGTGAAAATTATATTACCCTCACTTACAGAAGATATTCACCAAATAACCGCTTTAACCACCACGCTGCAACACCTTAGCCATCGCGCTACAGTAGAGATGAAATTAGCTTTTGAGTTATTTTTTAATACATTTCAATACCCATACCTTATACCAATCAACTCCAAATCCTTTCTCCATACATAACAATATACATCATTACTTCGAATATCTAACAACATATAAAAGGCACTTAATACCATTCTCCAAAATATGTTTTGCCAAATGACCACAATGCCCTTAAACTCAAAATAACA
Organism: Lactuca serriola; assembly: GCF_051521515.1. NCBI lineage: Eukaryota > Viridiplantae > Streptophyta > Magnoliopsida > Asterales > Asteraceae > Lactuca > Lactuca serriola. The sequence goes on from NC_136411.1 coordinate 238,417,094, forward strand.
GTATAGAATACTTATACAAAAATTTTGATTTCGTACAATCTCCCTCCCTTGAGAAAATTATATCCTTGGAATCTTATCTATATCTAAATGAGGGTATCATTTCTTTATTTCTTCTTTCGTCTCCCAAGTTTGGTCGGGTCCTGAAGAACGCTTCCATTTAACCAAAACAAGTTCAATTTTTTCATTTCTTAACTCTCTTGTTTGGGATCCAATTATTGATTCCGACTCTTCAATCAACCGATTCGAAGCCTCTACACGCAAATCATTTAGATGAATGATCTCTTTTTCCCTCCCAAAGTAATTCTTCAAATAACATACATCAAATATATCATGTATTCCAGAGCTAAATCTAACTTAAAAGCTAGGGTTTCAATCTTCTTCGAAATCATGAATGGTCAGATATAATTTAGACTTAAATTACCCTTCTTTCTAAAATGCATCACTCCTTTCCATGGTGATATTTTCAATATTACCAAGTACCCCAGATTCATTTCAAAAAGGTCTTTTCTTTAAATTAGCATAACTTCTTTGCTGATCTTGGTCCGCTTTCATGTGATATTGGATAACCTTTATCTTCTCATTGGTAATTCTCACTAACTCCGGCCCCGTAAGCCTCTTCTCATCTGTTTCAAGCCAACACAAAGGTGTTTTACACTTCCTTCCATACAATGCCTTACATGGAGGCATTCTAATGCTCAAGTGGTAACTATTATTATAGGAAAACTTTACAAGTGGCAAATGCTCGTCCCATCTACCAGTAAAATTAATAACACATGCCCATAACATATCTTCAACCGTTTGGATTGTTCATTTACTTTGGCGATGGGTTTGTGGATGATAAGTTGTACTCATAAGGATTCTTGTCCCCAAATCTTATTGCAATGCATGCTGAAACATAGAAGTGAACATTGGATCACAATATAACATTATTTTTAAAGGAAATCAAAGAGGTCTTACCACTTCTTCTACATACAACTTTTCCAACTGCTCTAAAGGAGTTGCTTCTCTAATTTCCAAAGACAACACACTCTTTTTCAATTGGTTAATAATTATCCAAATGGCATCATGACCTCAGTTGGATCTCGCCAGCCCCATAATAACATCCATAGTGATCTCATCCTACTTTTCGGTTGGAATCTGAAGGGATTATGTCTAACCATACGAAGCTTAATTCTCAAATTTGATTTAAGCACAAGTCAAACATTCTAATATAAATTTGGTTATTGCTGACTTTATCTAGGGCCACCAATACATCCCTCTAAGATCTCTATACGTCTTTGTAATCCCATGGTAAATGGAATACTAAGACTTATGCCCTTCTTCTAATATCATTCTTTGAGTATCTCCAAATACGGGTACCCAAACTCGATTTATATGTTTTCAAACCCCAATCATTATCTTTGAACTCTATATTTTTCTACAAGTTATCTTCCTTGACATTCTTGGCCTTCAATGTCTCCACTTGGTCTACTTTAATCTGATCCAATACGAAGGATACGGACTCTATTCTCAAGAACCTTCCTCTAATGCAGACGTTTGGCGTCTTCCGGCTAATAGAATTCGCTACTACATTCGTCTTGCTAGCATGTTAGATTATCTCACAATCATAATCACTAATTAACTCAATCCACCTTCTCTGCCGCATATTCAAATCTCTATGTATGAACACGTGTTGAAGACTCTTTTGATCTGTATACAACTTGCATTGCATACCATACAAGTAATGTCTCCATATATCCAAAGAAAAAACTATCGCTGCCAACTCTAGATTGTGATTCGTGTATTTCATTTCGACTTCTTTTAGTTTCTAAGAATAATAGGAAATAACCTTTCCATGCTGCATCAAAACGCATCTAAGACCTTTTATCGAAACCTCACTATAGATGACAAAATCTTCCGTCCCATCAGGAAAATCTAGAGTTTGCACTTCATATAATTCTTCTTCAAAACCATAAACTCGTCTTCTTATTGTTGACCCCACACAAACTTCAATTCTTTTCTCACTAAATTGGTAAGGGAACTAGAAATACAAGAAAAATATTTGATAAAACGATTGTAATATCCTTATAGACCAAGTAAACTACACATTTATGCAAATGTGTTCGAAGGTTCCCACTTCATAATCACTTCAATCCTAACAGGGTCTACCATAATTCCAACATGGGATACGATAAACCCAATAAATTAAACTTTTTGCAACCAAAATTCACACTTCGAAAACTTAGCATACAACTTCTCAGCTCTCAATCCTTGCAATACTTCACGAATATACTTTCCGTGCTCTTTCTCTATATGTGAATAAATTAGAATATCATCAATGAAAATGGTAATCAATCTATCAAGGAAAAGTCTAAAAAATCTATTCATGATATCCATAAATATTGTAGGGGTATTTGAAAGACCAAAAGGCATCACTAAGAGTTCATAAGGACCAAATCAGGTTCTAAATGTTGTATTTGTGACATCACTTTCTGTCACCCGAACTTGATGATATCCTGAGTAGATATCAAACTTTGAAAAATAATCAGCTCCTTGCAACCGATCCAACAAATCATCTATTCTCGGTAGTGGATAATGATTCTTTATATTAACCTTATTAAGCTCCCAACAATCAATAGACATTTGCATTGAAACGTATTTCTTCTTCACAAACAACATCGTAGAACCCCATGGTGAAGAAGTAGGAAAGATAAATCGTTTATCTAGAAACTCTTGCATTTGAGACATTAACTCTTACCTTTTCTAAGGGGCAAATCTATATGGATATTTGGAAATCGGGCTAGCATCAGGAACTAAATCAAGACTAAAATCAACTTATCTTTCTAGTGGCAAGTTAGGCAACTCATTCGGAAACACTTCCATAAAATCTCTAACTATCTTTTCATATTCTAACCTCTTCTTTCTTTTCTCAAATCAAGAATATATTCTGAGAGTGACTCATAACCTTTACTTACACACTTCATGGATTTAATTGTTATGATAATACTTTGCATTCTGTGATTCATTTATCCATAAACCATTATCTTCTTTCCTTCCAAAGTTCTAACAAAAACAAGCTTATTATCAAAGGAAATATTTACATGATATATTGACAGTCAATCCATTCCAAGCACTCAAAACCACTCACCCCTATCGACAATATCCTTATTATAACTTTTCCCCCTCTATTGCAACTCTATAATTCGGGTAACCTTGACATATCATAACATGCTCTCTGGTTGGTACCTATACTATATAAATCTCACCAAGGGGGACTAAAGTCATATCAAATTTCTTTCAGAAGTTATGATACATAAAAGAAGCATCTGCACTCGAGTCAAATAAAACACTTCCAATTAGGGAGTTTACAAGTATCGTGTCTGACACAACATCATGTACCTCTTTAGTTTCATTTATAGTCAACTAAAATACACGAGCTCTAACCTTCATTGGTTCTAATTTCTTACTAGCACTCCGAGCTGCTCTCTTATTCTTCTTCTTCGGGTAATTAGTGTTGATATGTCCCTTCTCATTTAAGAATAGAATTCCACATCCTTTATATTTTTCTTACACTCAAATGACTTACAATTGAGGTCTCCATACTTGTAACATGCTTTACTCCCAAACTTGCACTCACCAGAATGAAGCTTTCCATAATTCCTGTAACTCAGAATCTCCCCCTTCTTAGAGATACCACTTGAAAAACGAGTCTTCTTTATAGAAACACCTTGCTATGACTGAGATCTTTTCCCTCCCCTCTTATGTTGCTCTCTAGTCTTCCTTAAAATCAAGTCTTATATGTTTTGAGCAGCCACTATTTCATCATCCAGAGAATCAGCTTTCTTCACTTGCACTTCATAATCAACAAGTAAACCCTTCATAAAACAGATGGTGTGACCCCTTTTTATTGGAGGCGTATCCCCTATAAATATCATCCTATCAGAGAACTCCTTCGCATATTGCTCCACAGTCAACTCTCCTTTCTCTAAGTCAAAGAAATCATCTACCAAATTCTTAATGTCACGATGAGAACAATACTTCACCGTGATGTGTTTTACAAACTCTTCCTAAGACATATTAGCTTCTCCATCATCTCCTAAAGTCAAACATATTCTTTCTAACCAAATAAAGGCTTGACCCCTAAGCGCCTAAGAAGCATAGATCACTTTCTGGTCATCATGATAACCACTATCTCTAAGAATTGATTATTTTTGCTGAGCCAATTCATAGTCACCTTTGGATGACGAATCCCTTTATACTCACTAGGTTTTCACGTTATAAACAACTTGAAGGAACATCACTTCTTTGGATCCCCTTGGGGACGAACAACAAGAGAGGATTTTTGATTTTTGGATACATGTACAACATGTTGTGCACCACTAACAGATAGCATACCCTCAAAAGATGGTGTACCTGCAACAGATGGTGTAACCTCAGGGATCTCTGTAGGTTATTGAATAGATGCACCCAGATGGGTACCAAGTAACCAATTCATCTATTGACAATTCTCCTCTTTCATATCCTCTAGAAACCTCTTTATAACTTCCATAGTAAATGGATGGGGATCCCTTCTCGGCATAAAATTCCATTCACTCTCTAATTTTGTATCAACAACACTTTTGGTACGAACAATTAATGAAATCATAAACCATTAGCATGAATATACTAATTCATGCAACTATAGCATATAAAATTACATTAATATTAATGGTAATAAACCAAAAAACTCTGGTTCATTTTTTGTCACTCACAGTTTAAGCCTAGTTTGGGTACAGTCCAACCTAATTCGCACAAAATATGGCTTGGATACCAATTAACTCCCGTATTTTCATAAAACATTTAAAATAAGATTTCTGGAAAATATTAGAGTATTTGACATTGTTTAAAAAACGAGTATTTCAAAAATCTTCAAAAGTATTTCTAGAAAACATGTACGGGTGTACCAATTATATCCTAGCCATCATTAAAACAATAAGAATAAAGACATCAAATGAAAATCTAGTCCATTTTCTGTCTGTTTCCCAAGTCCGCTTCTCACTAGGGCTTGCTACCTGAACCTCTTTGAATAGAAAGGCAGCCTACTTCCAGCCTATTTCGATGCCTCTTTTAGAGGAATCCAACTCTTCATTGGCCACAACCTTCATAAGTTAAGAGACATCAATCCTTCTTATCTTCTCTTTTGAGTGCCACCTAACCTTCGTTATGTTGGGTTTTGAGTATTCTAACACTCCTAAGTGTATATGCAACCCTAAATACCTTGGATCTATGTTTTCTCTATTATACATGCAAATATGAATATTCCAAGGTATTACACTATCTAGCATACAATTTATGATACTTGGGTAATAAAACAAGTTAGAAAACATACCTTGTTGTTGTAACTTGCCTTCATGAAGCTTGAGTGCCTAGTACCCGAAGTGTGACACCTCAAATGGTTCACATAACACCAAAATGCACATGGAAATGACTTGAGAGAAATTTACCACTCCTTGAAATCGTCTAGCCCTCATATTCACACACTATTGCCTGATTTCTTGAGCCATGGGATTCTTTTATATGGTGGCTATTAGGGTTACACCATGTAACTCATAACTTTACCCATTCCTTATGCTCCATGGAATTTAACCTCCATGAAGTATCCATGGGTCACCCCATGGACTTAGTCCAACATAAGGAATCTTGGATCACAAGCCCACATATATAAGAATGAATGATTTACACAATCAATCTATATATTTAATTAGTCTTCTTTTGATCACTTAATTAATTCCAAATTAATTCTTGATCAATACTAATTAAATAATCTTATTAATATATTAGAACTTATAATATATTAATAAACCTTAAGTGTTATTTCTCTCATTTTAATCTATCCAAATGCATGATGCCATGCAACCCAAATGGACCATGCCAAGTCGTGTAAAGTACATACCAATTATACTTATGGACTTAGAAATTAATCCAATAGTCTCCCACTTGGATAACTCTAAAACTATTATTGAGTATGACTTGAAAACCTAATTGGAAATCGTAGCTCTCAAAAGCTTCTGTCGAACTCTGACATTGCCGATAATCTCTGAACTTTGTCATTGACTTGTCCATTAGATAAGGGATCATATATTCCTATAATCTAGATATCATATGGACAAAGACATGGATTATAAATCATTATCTATGTCCATCTGTTGTTTCCCGATTTCCAATTTATGACGACTGACTGATTGAACAAATCAAATCAGTCCTGGCTTGGCCAAGCACTCACATGTGTCATCACAAAACCATCGAGAGGCCCACAGATATCGCTTTTATCCCGAACGTAAAAGGAATGGATAAACTTTGACTCATATGCCTTGTTCTACTACTTGTTGAATCATAAACAAAGGCACGTTTTATAACATCGAGTTACCGAATGTGTTTTCGTGCAATCAATGTACAACCAACTTATAGTAACAACTCCTATCTCTAGGTTTGAAGAATATAAGATATTATCTTCTCATGATCACTTGTGATAAAATCCATGAAGTGATTCAAATGAGCGTGGGTTGAATCCAATACTCAGAACTTATGAGCACTCATGAGTGTTGTAGCACCACCTTGTCCAACATCTTAGACCTCTACAAGCCCAACCCATGACAGTCTTGATTCATATCTACTTCCAACATATGACCGACTGTGGATGGTTTGAATATCTTAGTCATTTAGGAAGAACGACCTAGTTATTCTGGAAGTCAAAACATGCAAAATGAAACACAAGAATAATTGAATCCAATATTGTATCAAAACTTATGATATAAATAAAACACCTTTTATTTATCACCATATTGATTACCTATTATTCATTACATAATGTTTCAAACTATCAACTTTATACTTGAATTAAAACAATAGTTTTCCCATGCTCCAAGCATGTACACTATGTTTTTCTAAACACTAGTCATGCCATACACCAAGTATGCATACTATGTTTGTCTATGATCCTTACTTTGTGAAATAAACCAATTGAATATAATTTCAATGATTCTAATTTCACAGTCCCAAATCCTTACGACAAATGCAAGAATTCCAAATTCATGACTTTTACCGGAATCTGTTAGATTCTAAACGTATATGCATTGGTCTTCTTGTAACGATTATGCACAAAGTCACAAAGACTTGTCAACAGACATTACAGAGTATTCCAATGAAGATCAAATCCATGGAAACATCCTACTTGCAATAAGTTTTTCTAATCTTACACAAATTTAATGAATAACTTCCACCTATGGAAGCATTTCCATATTCCCATTTTGACTATCACTTCTGAACAAGAGTTTCCTCTTCTCAGAATATGTCAATATGGTCCTTCCAAAATTAACACTATACTTCCAACTCTCCCTGAGCAACCAATCTTTGGTAAACCTTAGATTGTCCTTGACAATTGCTCAATCACTTTAGTCATATCCAATTCTAGACCTTTTTCCCTTCTTAATGCCCTTGGGCATTTGGAAAATTTAGAATGAATAAATATTATAGCACATGCAATCGATCCTCTACCCAAAGCAAACGAGACACGTTTCATGATGTTTCACATAAAGACATGATTCTAGACTAGTCTTTTGCTACAATATTTTTTATTTGCCATGTTCTCAAGATTTGACTATGAAGAGGGATGTGGTAATCATAATCGAATTTTGAGAACGCAATATATAGAATTTCCTTAAGTTGAACCAATCCAACATGAAATTCATATATATATATATATATATATATATATATATATATATATATATATATTCTTGACTAAAGATGATTAAAATCTCAATATAAGCTTAACATCTCACTCTAAGCCTTTTAGAATTGACATGAAGTATAATCTCCTCTCCCTTAATTATAGCAAAACAACTTTTTCAACCCCTCCAACCTCACAAATTGAAACTTTTGTTTTCTGTAATTAAAATTGCTAACTTGCAATACTTATCATAATTATCATGCTCCCACTAACATGATGATTATTAGCATAACACTTATGCTCCCAATAGCTTTGACATGTATCCAGAAACAACTGGACTTCTAGAAGTCAATACTTTATTGACTTTCTTACAAAAGTTCAGATTTCTGATATGAGATTGCTTTGATAATACATTATCAAAATCATACACCTTATCTTAGATAGCTCACATGTGTGTCTAAACAGTTTCAGAACTATGAAAAGGGATGCCGTAATCATAGTCTCAATTGTTTAGACCTTTGCTATTTCTCATAAGTCCATGTTAGTGTGCTCTACTAACGACTTTGAGAATGCAAAGATTGCTATCTACTTAAAATCTGCTTGGTGGAAGTGTTTTCTCACCATCATTTTCATGAATCGAGGAGAAACGTTATGACCCTTAGATTTTATGGTGTATGTGTTCTTATCCTCGTGAATTTGTCAAAACCATAATCACAAGACTAGGTTAGTGACAAATCCAAACTCATATGGACTAAACTTATGCAATCTTAACTCCTTGCCACCTGGCAATACAGGGGCCTACCATTGCTTCCAAGTTGTTATACAACCAATTGAGAACAATCAGAACTCATATTCAAAGCCAACTTTAACTGGAATGGGCATAGAATATGTCAACACAATAGGTTATAAACCTCAAGTTGTGTGTTAGTGAAGAACTTCAGGTTTTATTCTTGATTAGTTCTTGAGACTTTCAAGATCTTTAAGACTCCCACTGTCCTCTTGACATATAAGACTCTCTTGTCAAATATTCAAGAGATAGTTTGGATTCTTTATCAAGACAAACACTTCACTCAATTGGCCTTCGTTTGTCTTTGTTTTGTCCAAAACATCTCAACTTACCAAATTCAAATGTACAAGAGTAGAAAAACTTTTACTCTTACATTTGACTAGTGTTAATAAACCTTCTTTAAGATGTGTCACTCAAGTTACAATCTTGGAGTATGACTCTGAGAATTGTTTTTGGAACGAAGTATGAATCATCTTCTTGATTTAACCACTTCAACAATTCATAACTCCTCTTCTTAGCTCTCGGAATGCACTAAGATGACCTTAGAGGACTAATTGTGATATGATTTCTAAATCAATAAGATGATCACAAACATGATACTAAAGTACTCTCCCATCTTTTTAGATTTGAGAAACTTTTATCCTTCTGCCTAATTTGATTCTTCTTATTTATTCTGCCATACATTGAATCTTTTCCAATGTTTCAGAATTATACTTCAACTTGTAAGTATAACCATATTTACTAAACTTTAGTAAATCATGTCGAATAGACTTATCGATCTTTGTGGTTGACTTGACCAGTGAACAAGAGTGTGTACTCGATCCCTTATTCCTTTCACTTGACTCACACATCCATGTGAACAAGGAATTAGTCTTAATTTTCCAATGATGATAGTTCTCATCCATCATACTATATAACTTGCATGATTCCAAGTTTCGGTCCAATTGAAACTTGGGTGATGAGAAACTTTCTTTATTTGGTAAATTTAGACACTAACACAAATGAAAGAATCAAATTCATATTTCCACTCTTGCTATTAATGGAATCATATAAGCAATAATTTTTTTCCACAAATGTCATTGTAAGGATATTTTAAAATAAATAATTTTTTTTCTCTTTTTATTCTAAAATCTTTGCGTAAAAAACTATCCTTATAGTGCAAAAGCACATGAAAACTTTGTTGTTATCTATTCCAGCAATATATAATAACTCATAAGAAGTAGCTCAAGAATCCGATCTTCAAACTATGCGATAGAAATCCATCTACACGATCAGATTCATCATACTCTTTCTTTAAGTTTCTTCACTTTTCTTTGATTCTTAAAACATCAACATGTGACCTAGTCACATCATGTAACAGGAATCTCAGAATAGAAACTTAACAGAGTTAGATAGTGGACTTTACCTGAAGTAGAGTCGAACATCCTTAGGTAAATTTGGCAGCTTCTTAATTAATGCCCCTTCCTTTGGCAAATTAACATATGGACTCTGTGGTAATGGGACTATCACAGACTTAGCATTTCTCTTTACCATTTGGTCAACCTAGTCGACTATGGCCAACCCCTTTCCATTGGGAAGCGAATGATTTTTCTAGATTTCCAATGTCATCATTGTCAATGTCCACAAAATTTTAGGAAGTTGATCTTAGCAAATACATAAGATCATTAAGGGTCTTGTCATAGTCTATTTCATAGGAGTCCCAAAGGAAATCACTATGTGACTTAGAAAGTGATTGGACATCCAACTTTCTCAAGACTTTGACACCCAACTCTAACGGCTTGTTAATATGTGACTTTATCTCCAAGATGCGATCACACATAGACCTTGCTTGCAAATAGGGCTTGAGTGACTTTGAACTTGTGGGTTAGGGAGAATAATTGGAGGAGGTGGAGGAAGTGAAGTTCCAAGATATTTGGGAGGATCATAGATGTCTAAACCAGACAACTTTTGGGAGATATTCAAGATAGTTGATCTAAAGTCCTTAATATAACACCCAATATGAAATATTAAGGCTAGGACCTAACAAACTATTTTATAACTTGGAAGAGGGATGTCGTAATCCAAGCTATAAAATATTTGAAGGTATGTGAATGACGATTCACCAATTTCCACCAAGATAAACGAAATGTATTATTAGGTTTTAACAACTTTTCAAAGACATGTTTCAATCTCGAGTGTGCCCTTCAAGTTTTGTGACTGGGATGCCAAGGATCACAAAACAACGTGTGAATAACCATGCAAATATACTTGGTGCCCTTAATATTTACCCCTCGGTCGATGTGTCGGTTAACCACACACGCTCCACCGATGCTATGATAAGAATTAAGTTACCCTTTGCCTACTTTGTTAAATCAAGCTAGTGTGCCGGTTAACCACACACGCTCGACTAACCGACTTAAGCAAAGTGCAAAGTGTAATTTCATGGATTAGCACCTTATTCACATTTTCCTAAGTAACTAAGATTGGGAATTTATAAATGTTTAGTTACTTAGTACTTATCATTAATACTTTTAATGAAGGGAGAATTATAGTCCTTGTCCTACCCGTTCGGCTAACGACCCTCCACCAGTCAAGGAAGCGGTGGGTGAGAATGGACACCCATTAAGTTGCCATTTTATAGGCAACAACCTCATACCCCCTTATAGACCGGCTTCGTGAATGAGGCCTACTAACGGTATGATTGACTTGCTCATATACATATATTTATTATCAACTTATAATACTATAAAGTATAAGGGTTGAATTTTAACTTTTAAAATTCTAAGGGCTAACTTGGAATTAAAGTATTCATAAGTGAACTTTTCAAATTCCAAAACTTGAGGGCAAGTTTTGAAACTATTCAGAACTAATTAATTCCACAACTTATGAGTTTAAAGTAGTTTTAATTAAAACTCTTCAAGTTCCATAACTTGAGGACAAGTTATGGAAGACTTTAAACTATTAAAGAATGTAACTCTTCTTCTTTTGTAACTTATGGAAATAATTAAGGCTACACAACTCGTCGAGTGCATGAATCAACTCGGCGAGTTGGATGCTTTTTGCCTTGTACTCGTCGAGTCCCTTCATGGACTCGGCGAGTCTGCTGTGCAGACAGCAACAAAATTCAATTTTTCAGCTAAATTTGCAAGTATAACAAGAAAATAAACCTAGTCTCTGATACCACTGTTGGGTTTTGAGCATTCTAACACTCCTAAGTGTACATGAAACCCTAAATAGACCATGCCAAGTCGGGTCAAGTACATACCAAATATAGTTATGGTCTTAGACATTAATCCAACACCTTCTTCAAAAATTGTTGGAGCCTCTTCTCTCTAAGGTTGGGGGTGTTTTTGTGTGAGAATGAGCCTTAATAGATCTAAGTCTGTACTTCCTAGTATTGTATGTTGATGACATACTCTTTATAGGAAACGATATACCAACCTTGAAGTGGGTAAAGACATTCCTTGAAAAAATTTTCTCTAAGAAGAACGTAGGAGAAACAGCTTATATGTTAGGCATAAGGATCTATAGAGAAAGATCTAATGCTTAATTGGACTAAACCAAAGTACATACTTAGATAATGTTTTGAAAAAAATTCAAAATGAAAGATTCTAAGAAAGGGTATCTACCCATGCAACATGGTATAAGAATGCGTAAGGATCAATCACCTACAACTTAAGAATAAATGGAAGGAATGAGTCGAGTCCCATATACTTCTACTATTGGATCGATCATGTATGCCTTGATATGTAATAGACCAGATATCTCATATGCTTTGAGCATTATGAATGGATATCAAGACAATCCTAGAGATAGTCATTGGATGGTTGTAAAGAATATCCTCAAGTATCTAAAAATAACTAAGGATATGTTCTTAGTATATTGTGATAGAAAAGAGTAGCGAGTTACAGGTTATATAGATGGAAACATGGATAGCTTGTGTTCCCAATAAAGTTGGGTGTTTTTGTTGAATTGGGGAATGATTACAGAGAAAGGTTCCAAATGGAAGATAGTAGCATAGTCGACGTGCAACGTAGAGGATATTGCAGCTAGTGAAGTAGAAAAGGAAACTACATGGTTGAAGAACTTCGCCGGTGATCTTGGAGTTGTACCAAGCATCAAAGATCCTTTGGAAATAATTTTATGATAATGAAGGTGCAGTCACTTTGACTAAGGAACACAAGGACCATGGTAACTTAAGACGTATACTAAAAAAAATACCACTACATTCGAAATAGAGTGGAAGACAGAGACATCATCATGAATAGGGTATCATCTGAGGAGAATCCCACTGATCCATTCACGAATCCATTGTCAAGCGAGAAAAATTATTTGTAACGACGTAAATTTTTCAAACCAATTTTTTTAATTTAAAAATAAAACACAATTATCATAGTAACAAAATCCCAAGACGTCACAATGTCAAAACATCAAAACCCATAGTCAGAAACCGTATATATATATACAACTCCAGGATCTACTCAATCATAACTCAAACTCTGATCTGTGGGTAAAATCATGTCGGCGCCTTCCCATGATCCTGAGAGGTACCTGAAACACATAACACATAACATGGTAAGCACGAAGCTTAGTGAGTTCCTTAAAATACAACAAACAACACATTAGCCACTCGAGGCTGAAACTCTGTAAGACCCTCCGGTCTATGTGTCTTAGTGGGACCCTCCAGTCCCACGGCTCGTTAGACCTTCTGGTCCGGTCTTAGTGAGGACCCTCTGGTCTCACAGCACGTTGGACCCTCCGGTCCGGTCTTAGTAACACATAATATAGCATACATATCACACAGACAAACGCATATCTCAAGTAAGCACATAAGTCCTTCAGGTCACACATAAATATCCTTCTAGGTAAAGTATAGTGAGAAGACTCACCTAGTAAGATAGCAAGTAAAAGTCTCGTACTCAGAACCCTCGATTTAGCCTCCACCTACCACATAGGACAATTATCTCTAATTAATACTCTACTCATACTCAAAATACTCCAAACGTTGTTCTCGCTTTCACTCTAGCTCTAGGAATGGGTAAAAGACCATTTTACCCCTCCCTCTTTTTGACCAACCTTTAAAGTCAACATAAGTCAATGTCGAGTAAATAGTCCAAATTGACCTGACTCGTCGAGTGCACTCGTGCAACTCGTCGAGTCCCAACATTTCTTAGTAGTCTCATGAAAGTCCAGCTCGTCGAGTTAACCACTAACTCGCCGAGCCATCGCATCGTCCAGCTCATCGGGATAACCCTAACCGACTCGTTGAGTCGGCTCATCAACTCGATGAGTCCATTCAGACCCAAATGGAATTCAGAAGAATTTAAGGCAGAAAACGCTCTCACACTCTATATCGAAGCTCTCAAGGCTTGAATATCACGTAAAGCCACGAGCTTTACGTTCATGTGTGGCACTTTAGGGCTAGAAGTGCCAAGAACATGCTGGAGAAGAAGTTTCTCATTCAAGGAACTAACATGGTTGAATAAAGCAGGGGACTTTCGACTCTAGGGACCTCACAAGGTCCAGATCTGATGTCGATTTCTAAAAAGGTGCTCAAAACCTTCAAGGTCCCAAAATACGAAGGAAAAGAAGCCCTAAACTCTAACTTCATGAGATCTACCCATACTAATGAAAAGATACGAACTTTATACCTTAAACAAAAGCTCCTGGATGTTTAGCAATAGATATAATAGCCTCTTCACGATCCTTTCTTGAAAAACTCTTCTTCTCTACCAAAAATGCACCAAAGATCTCAAATAATGGCTCAATACTCTCTCAAAAGTACTTGGGGACGATAGGGTTTCTCTTAGGGAAGGGAAGCACATGGGGAGTTGTAAATGAGATTATAAGTGTCCTTATATAGGCCCCAAACCCGGGGATATAGGGTTTCCTCACACAGCGCCTACTCGGCGAGTTGACTCTCGGACTCGTCAAGTAGATCATTAATCCCACGTGGCCACACCCGACTCTACTCAGCAAGTTGTAGCACCAACTCTTCGAGTTGCTCAATAAACATCAAAAATAAATAAGTAAAATAATATATACCTGGAAATCCGGATGTTATAATTCTCACCCACTAGAATCAGACTTCCCCCTCGAAGTCATGCTCGGCAAATAATTCTGGATGTTGCTCCCGCATCTCTAACTCTGACTCCTAAGTCAAATCAGACCCTTTTCGATGTATCCACTGGACCTGAACCAGGGGAACTTCCTTTTTCCTCAGAAACTTTTCCTTTTGATCCAAAATTGCGATCTGCCCCTCAATATAATTCAGGCTCGCATCTACCTGAATGTCCTCCAGTGGTACCAATGTCGTCTCATCGGCTACACACTTCCTCAACTGGGACACGTGGAAGGTGTTATGGATCTGACTCAACTCCGCAGGTAGCTCCAACTGGTATGCTACTCTACCCACTCTGGCGGTCACTTTGAAAGGACTGATTTAACGGGGTACCAGCTTACCCCTCTTCAGGAATCGGATCACCCCTTTCCATTGGGATACCTTCAGGAGCACAAAATCTCAGACCTAAAATTCTAGCTTGGACCGTCACCGGTCCGCATAAATCTTCAGGCAACTCTGTTCCGTCAGCAACCTCTGCCTGACCTGCTAAATCTGCTCAGTCGTTTTCAGCACTATCTCCATGCCACTCATCACTCTCTGTCCCACTTCTCCCCAGCAAATGGGAGTCCGATACGTCCCCCCATACAGAAGCTCAAAAGGAGGCATACCAATACTCGAATGATACTTGTTTTTGTAAGAAAACTCAGCCATGGTATCTAGGTGTCCCGACTTCCTCCGAAGTCCATGACACATGTACGTAGCATGTCCTCAAGCGTCGGAATTGTCTGATCACTCTGCATGTCCGTGAGCAGGTGATACGCAGTGCTGAAATGCAAGCGCGTGCCCAACTTTTCATGAAATTTCTTCCAAAACCTAGAAGTGAAACGCACGTCTCGATCCAACAGTATTGAGATCGACACTCCATGCCAAGATACCACCTCTCTCACATAGATCCCGACCAATCTCTCTACAGAAGAGCTCTCACTAATAGCAAGGAATTGAGCACTCTTCGTCAGTCAATCCACAATCACCCAAATCACGTCAACTCCACGCGTAGTCCTAGGTAACTTGGTGATAGTCCATCGATATTTGTCCCCACTTCCACTGGGGA
The DNA here is from genome assembly GCF_051521515.1 of Lactuca serriola. Taxonomy (NCBI): domain Eukaryota; kingdom Viridiplantae; phylum Streptophyta; class Magnoliopsida; order Asterales; family Asteraceae; genus Lactuca; species Lactuca serriola. Next base: position 238,432,719 of record NC_136411.1, read on the forward strand.
ATCTCCAGAGGCTGCAATGGACCATGTGGACGCTAGTGCTCTGCCTAGACTCGATGGCAGGTCAAGCACCTCTTAACAACCCAAATAACATCCCTCTTCATACAGGGCCACCAGTAATCTCTCTACAGGTCCAAATACATCTTAGTGGCCCCCGGATGGATCGAGAATCTTGATCTATGTGCCTCCTCCATCAGTATATGTCGAGCTCCACCTGTATAGGGCACACAAATCCGCCATTGGAAAGTCATAAGCCCTCGGCTATCCCTTACAAACTCGGACATCTGCCCAATCACCTGCTCCCTCTTGCAGTTCTCCGGTCTCATGGCCTCCGACTGGGCCTCTCGAATGGTATCCAAGACTGGAGTCATCATCGTCATCCTAATACATACATCTCGAATCGGGGCACTCTCTGCTCTGCGGCTTAGGGTGTCGGCTACCATATTAGCCTTTCCTGGATGATACAAAATCTCACAGGAATAGTCTTTCACCACATCTAACCATCTCATATGTCGTATATTTAGGTTGGGCTAGTCCATGAGATACTTTAGGCTCTTGTGGTCCGTATATATGGTACACCGAACCCCGTACAAATAATGGAGCTAGATCTTAAGGGCGAACACCACCACCCTAGATCTAGATCATGGGTGGGATATCTCGTCTCATAAGGCTTCCACTGCCTTGATGCGTATGTTATCACATGCCCTTTCTGCATCAGCACCGCACCCAACCCTGATATAGATGCATCACAGTAAACCATAAAGTCATCCACTCCCTTAGGAAGAGTTAACATCGGGGCTTCGCACAACCTCTGGCGAAGAGTCTCAAAAGAGGTCTGCTGCTCGGGACCCCAAATAAAAATAATACCCTTCCGGGTCAACCTGGTGAGGGGGAAAGCGATCTTGGAGAAATCTCTGGTAAATCTCCGATAGTAGCTGGTCAATCCCAGAAAACTCCTGATCTCGGCACCTCCCATCTCATAACGGCCTCAATCTCGGCTGGATCGACCAAAATCCCATTCTGATTAACGAGGTTTCCTAGGAACTGGACCTCTCGTAACCAGAAATCAAACTTGGAGAATTTGGCATAAAGCCTCTTCGATATCAATACTCCAAGAATCTCTCTCAAATGCTCCTCGTGCTACTCTCTGGATCTCGAATATGCCAAGATATCATCGATGAACACGATCACCGATCAGTCCAACATAGGCCTGCACACCTGGTTCATGAGATCCATGAACGCTGCCGATGCGTTGGTGAGTCCAAAAGGCATCACCACGAAATCGTAATGCCCATAACGAGTCCTAAAGGTCGTCTTCTGGATATGCTCCACATGGACACTCATTTAATGATATCCAGACCTCAAATCGATCTTGGAAAACCAATACGCACCCTGCAACTGATCAAACAGATCATCGAACCTTGGAAGTGGATAACGGTTCTTGACTGTTAGCTTGTTCAACTCCTTGTAATCAATGCACATCCGGTGTGAACTATCTTTTTCTTGACAAAAAGGATCGGCACTCCTCACGACGAGCTACTCAGTCGGATAAAGCCCTTCCCCAACAGCTCCTGGAGTTGTGAGGATAACTCTTGCATCCCAGGCGATGCAAGGCGATAAGGTGCCTTGGCGATAGGCGCCGCTCCCGGAACCAAATCAATCCGGAACTCCATCTGCCTCTCGGGAGGCACACCCAGTAACTCCTCGGGAAAAAATCCGGGAACTCACTCACTATTGGAACCTCAGCGATAGACCTCGGTCTCTCGGTAACAATCCTCGTATCCATCACATATGCTACAAAACCCCTACAACTCTGCTGTAGACTCTGCCTCGCCCTGGCAGCAGAGCAGAATGCTGAACCATATCGGTTACCCTCGCCATATACTGTAAGCACTCCCCCACTAGGGTATCGAACAGTCACAAGCTGACGCTAGCAGTCGATCATAGCTCCGAATTGACTCAGCCAGTCCATGCCTACAATGACACAGACCTCACCCATCGCGATAGGTACCAGATCTATCGGAAACTCAACACCAAAAATCTCGAGCACACATCCTCGGATCACATTAGTAGCAAACACCGCATGCTCATCGACTATAGAAACTCTCATAGGTTGACACAACGCCTCTCATCGGATACTAATGTGGCGACTAAACGCTAAATATACGAAGGATCGACTCGCACCCGAGTCGAATAACATCAAGGCAGGTACAAAACTCACAAGAAAAGTACCTAAACATATCACAATATAAGCACAAATAACTCAAAATAAAATGTGTAAAGGAATACATACCTGCCACGACATCAGGTGTTGTGCAGACCTCCTCCGCTGTTAAGCTGAAAGGCTCTCCCGCGAACCCTCGGTACCTCGGCCTTCACTGGTCAACACTCTGTAGCTCGTATAGCGGCAGGGTCAAATCCCTGTGCTGATCCCTATAGCAGCTGTTGGCACTTGGCCTTCCGATAGCTGGTCTAGTTATAGTGAAAATAGACTGCAAACCTCTTCGGGCAATCCCTCACGATATGTCCCTCTTTGCCACAATTGTAGCAAACACCCGCTCGACACACCCCCTCATGAATCTTGCCACACTTCCCACAAGTGCGACCCTTCTAGCCTCCACGTCTCGAATCAGCGTGCTTTGCCCGCTTGGCAACTGGATGAGATTGTACCGGTCGCCGATCCCTCCCTTGAGACTCCACCTCCTCCCTGGCTTGAGTCTCCAACTCAATCTCCCTCTTTCGTGCATTTTCCTGAAGCTCGGAAAATGTCCTATAAGTCGAATTCATCACAAACTCGTGAATATCCCTCCTCAGAATGTTCAAATACCGACCCATATGTGCCTGCTTGGTAGACACGTGCTCAGGGCAGATGTAACGCCCGCAGATCCGAGCTAGTCAATTTAGAGACAATAAGCGTCAAAAATGACTTTATAATAGAAGATTATTTAGAATAAATAATCTTAACCAAGTTATAGTATATGTAACAAAGGTTCTGTACATATAAAGAACGCCGAAATTCGAGTTATAACGAAGAAGTTATGACCCGTCGAAGTTTTACGACAAAATCGGCACGACACCGGGAATCGTAAAAAGTGAATTTATGATAAAAATACTTTCTAGCCTTAGCAATCTAAATGAAATTTGTACTATATGTTAAACCAAGAGTGTGCATAAAAATAACGTCCAAATTTGACTTCGTACGAGGAAGTTATGATTTTTCTAAGATTTAGCAATGTAGTGCATAGCTCGAAATTCAAATTTTAGATCGGTCAATTTTTAACCAAAATAGTCTAAACGATAATTGAATATCTCATTATAGGAGCTCAACGATAAAAATACAGTTGAAAACGGAGCTCGTATGCGAAAGATACGAACGAAACTTGGTCCCTACTCTTCGAGCGCGGCGAATTCGATACACTTTTATAAATCTGAGATAGAATGAGAATTAGCTGACGGGATCTAAACGAAACTTGTAGTACTCATAAATAAAATTGCGTGGATATAAATAAGGAAGAAAACGAAGCTCTTACGAGGAAGATACGGAATAAACTTAAGGCCTACTCTACGATAAAACCCCTATAAATAAGAGATGAACTCTTTATATTTTTTTCACACCATAAGCCTTTCTTTCTCTCTCTAACTTCTGTCTAGACTCCCCAAACCCCCTAAAGCCTAAGAAACTTCCCTAGCGCTAGAAGAAAGCCCCGAAGCGCACGAAGGCTCCGAGAAAAAGAACTTTTCGGCTCAGAAGCTCTGCTCCAGCGGAGCCCGGTTTTTAATATAACCTGTCGTTTCGTCGAAGGAAAATAGAATCTTTAAAAGTGAAGTGTTGCCCGAGTTTGGAATCATCATTTTAACAAGTGAGTGCATAGTTACTTTCATCTTACACATAGATATGAAGTATTTTATATAAATTACGTGTTGTGTGTGTATACTGTCTAAGTACTTGTTGTCTATGTTGGATGAAACGTTTTATACATGTTTTAAATGATCTAAACTGTACTGATATTTTATATCTACAAAATGTGTTGGGTAAAACATGAGTATATTAGAGGTGAGATAAATGATGAGCGATGAAAGATGAGATAAATGATGAGCGATGAAAGATGAGATAAGTGATGAGCGATGAAAGATGAGGTGAATGTTGATCGATGATATATGAGTGATAAAAATGGTGTGAGGCAATGACCTAAGAGATGAGCCAAAACGACGAGCCAATGCGATGAGCCAAAATGATGAGCCAAAACGATGTGCCAAACGATGAGCCAAATGATGACCCAAGCGATGGCGTTGTCATCTAGCAGAGTATGGATGACAACCACAGACTATTCTAGACAGTCTAGTGGAACACTAGCAGGCTCGCAACCTGGAGGTGTTGTGAACAATGTGTTCACCCAATGTACTCTAAAAACCCATTGACAGGTATTGCGACTAGACTCTCGAAAATGATACTGTCAATAAACGAGATAAACCCTAGCGACTATGCAGACTTAGTGTCGATTCCTTAGGATACTCCTTAGGAATGAATTACGAGGAATAGCTGAATCTTAGGGTAGATCCTTAAGAGCAAAGAAGATAATGGGGATGGGTAATTGGGTTGATTGTTTGACATTTAACATAATAATTATATAATTATGGGTTGAAAACCCTATGTACTCACCAGTTTTCCCAACCTAACCACTCAAGCTTATTTATATCACAGGTGTCGATATGAAGCTACTTTACACTGAGGGATATAAAAGAGATGTAGATCACTAGTGTAAATGAATATAAGTTCTGTTTATGCTTATGTTTTTATATTGACGATGACATCCCAAATGTTTTAAAATGGATAAAAATACAATTCTCCAGAAATTCTTTGATAACATATTTATCGTGTTTTTCTAGCAACAAATTCTGCAAAAATTTTATTAAAAGAGGTACTCTGATTTTTATAAAGCATAAACAAAATCGGTCTTTTCTGGCTATGAAAATGGGGATGTCACAGCAGAACATCGCCCTCTCATGGAACATCGTTGTAATCACTGTCACTAACTTTGTCCTCTACTTGAGGGACACAAACTCTTGGGCCAACCGTTCCCTCTCCATGTGAGGAACATACTCATCTTGAAACATTACAGTAAACCTCTCTCAGGTCACTGTAGTGAGCTCTGCAAAAGTGTATCTGGCTATCACAAACTTCCACCAGTCCTTCGCCCCCAAGCGAAGCTGGTTCAGCGCAAACCATACCCTCAAATGCTCTGGATATGAACAAGTGTAGAAACACCCCTCGATATTAGAGATCCATCTCATCACGGCAATTGGATCTTGAGTCTCATCAAACTCTGGTGGCTTCGTGTTGCTGAACTCCCGGTACAACAACGAGTCACGCCCCTGTGGTCTCATAGCAACGACAGCTACGGTGGCTGCAGCACCAGCCACCTCGGTAACAACAACATATCGCTAATCAAACGTCTCGATCAAGGTGGTCTTGATAGACCCAAACATCTTCGGAATATCCTCTCGGATGGTTGCGGCCACCTTGTCGTGAATCATCCTGTGAATCTCATCATCGCTAACTCCACTGCTCTCAGGGTTATGGCGCGTACCCACCATGATGTCTCTGAAACACAACACAAAATAATCAGAGACACACTTGAGTATACATACGCTCGATCACTCGCCCCTACTTGTTCCTTAGCATCCTAAGCATTCTTACTTGGATTGCTCACCGATCCGGTGTTTCCATTAGTACGAGCCCAATACGACCTTCCACACATCATCTGTATTCACCCCAAGTCCTCCTCCTAGGATCCCAGATCGCAAGTACTCTATATCTCACCCAACACATACTACTCTCTTAGTAGGCCTCTCATAAGCTCATCTCTGCTACATACTCGTACTCAAAGCAAATCACTGTTAGCAGTAACTCCTAGGCTAAGGCATCACAAATCAGGGCACTCTAGTCATAAAGTATGAAAACCTAACCTTCTCTCTAGCATGCATAATATATCTCATAATATCTCATAACACAGAAAGCAAGGGTATTTTGGAAAATCACCGTTCGGGCTCTGGCTGATTGTACACACTGTGCTTTCTCGTTTTTCTCCTAGAAACTCTTACTCGTTTTAGAAAAATTGTTTCTCTTGAAATTTTTTCTCAAATCCTCAGTTTGAGTCCAAACATACTCGAAGGTCCATCCGAATCCCTCAAACCAAGGCTCTGATACCAACTTCTAACGACATAAAATTTTCAAACCAAAATTTTTCAGTTTAAAAATAAAACACAATTATCATAGTAACAAACTCCCAAGACGTCACAATGTCAAAACATCAAAACTTATAGTCAGAAACTGTATATATATAAAACTCCAGGCTCTACTCAATCATAACTCAAACTTTGATGTGTGTGTATAATCATGTCGGCGCCTTCCCATGATCCTGAGAGGTACCTAAAACACATAACACATAACACGGTAAGCACGAAGGTTAGTGAGTTACCCAAAATACCACATACAACGCATTATCCAATCGAGGCTGAAACTCTCTAAAACCCTCCGGTCTATGTGTCTTAGTGGGACCCTCCAGTCCCATGGTTTGTTGTACGCTCTGGTCTGGTCTTAGTGAGGAACCTCTGGTCTCACAGCTCGTTGGACCCTCCAGTCCGGTCTTAGTGAGGACCCTCTGGTCTCACAACTCGTTGGACCCTCCGGTCCGGTCTCAGTAACACATAATATAGCATACAATATCATAGAAAAATGCATAACTCAAGTAAGCACATAAGACCTTCTGGTCACACATAAATACCACTCTAGGTAAAGTATAGTGAAAAGACTCACCTCGTAAGCTAGCAAGTAAAAGTCTCGTACTCAGAACCCTCAATCTAGCCTCCGCCTACCACATAGGATAAGTATCTCTAATCAATACTCTACTCATACTCAAATACACCAAAACTTCTTCTCTCTTTTAATCTAGCCATAGGAATGCGTAAAAGACCATTTTACCCCTCCCTGATCTCCATTGTTTATTTTAACCAACTTTTAAAGTCAACGAAAGTCAAAGTCGAGTCAACTGTCCAAATTGAACTGACTTGCCGAGTGCACTTATGCGACTCATTGAGTCCCAACATTTCTCAGTAGTCTCATGAAAGTCTAGCTCGTCGAGTTAACCCCTAACCTCTCGAGCCATCGCATCGTCCAACTCATCGGGACAAACCTAACCGACTCGTCGAGTCGGCTCATCAACTCGGCAAGTCCATTCAGACCCAAATGGAATTCATACGATTTTATGGCAGAAAACCCTATCACAATCTAGATATAAGCTCTCAAGGCTTGAATATCACGTAAAGCCACGAGCTTTACATTCATGCATAACACTTTAGGGCTAGAAGTGCAAAGAACATGCTTGAGAAGAAGTTTCCCATTCAAGGAGCTAACATGGTTGAATAAAGTAGGGGACTTTCGACTCTAGGGACCTTACAAGGTTCAGATCTGATGACCATTTCTAAAAAGGTGCTCAAAACCTTCAAGGTCCCAAAATAAGATGGAAAAGAAGCCCTGAACTCTAACATCATGAGATCTACCCATACTAATGAAAAGATCCGAACTTTATACCTTAAACAGAAGCTCCTAGATGTTCAGCAACAGATCTAACAGCCTCTTCATGATCCTTGCTTGAAATCCTCTTCTTCTCTACCAAAAAGGCACCAAAGATCTTAAATAATGGCTAAATATTCTCTCAAAAGCACTAGAGGCGATTAGGGTTTCTCTCAGGTAAGGGAAGCAGATGGGGAGCCGCAAATGAGGCTATAAGTGTTCTTATATAGGCCCCAGATCTATGGAATTAGGGTTTCCTCACACAACGCCTACTCGACAAGTCGAATCTCAAACTCGTCGAGTAGATCATTAATCCCACGTGGCCACACCCGACACTACTCGGCGAGTTGTAGCACCAACTCGTTGAGTTGCTCAATAAACCTCAAAAATAAATAAGTAAAATAATATACCTGGGAATCCAGATGTTACATGATTGTCATGCCAGAACAATTGACATGAGTCTAGATAGTAATATGATGTAATATATTAGTTATTTTAGTTTGAATTATTCTAGAATATATAAGAGTATGAATTGTAACCATTTTGATGTTTATTTCATAGTGACTTAAAAAAGAGTTTTACGTTGCTATCAAAGTTGTGTTAATTCAAAGACTATACTTCAATTTTGCATGTTTTGAACATACTTCCCAAATGTTTAATTATTTTCAAACCTCCATGGTCGGACACACTCTAAGAGGTGAGTGAGTGAATTAAGACTGTTATGAGTATAGTTTGATTGGCCAAGTTGATAGTTGCATTAGATTACTAATCTCTGTTAATTTGTTAGTGAAACATTTTGATCCTAAAAGTTAATGACTTGTCCAAGTGGGAGGCTGTTGGAAATAGTGTCCAAGGTCGTTAACTGAATTAATAATATTTATAATAATAGCAAGGTCCTTTTGGGTTCGCCTGGTGACCCAAATAGCAATACGGAAATGGAGATAAATAAGTTATTAAGGACTTAAGGAATTAATAAACTAATTTGAAATTGTTTAGTAATTAATTAAGTTATTTTAATTAATTATATAGCTTGAATATTAATTAATCCAAGAGATTAATTGGAATATTCCAGAAGCTCCTGGAGAGCTTATGGTTGACGGTTTTGTAGACGTCCTAGATAGGGATAAGGAAATTTTCAAATAAGGTAAAGGCAAACCCTAAGAATTTGTATTATTTAGGGATTTATCAGTTGCTTATAAATAAACTGCTTGGGGTCAAACCCTACCTACTATTTCCTATCATATAATTAATCCAATTACTCCCCCTCTCTCTCCATATACAAAATTCTAACCCCTCTCCTAGAGTTAGGGAATTTTGAATAAACCCTTGACAAGGGTTCTTCCTTTTTTTCTTTTGGTGTTTGTGGGTCTGCCTACATTAGAGGGGTTCTACCTTAGATCCTTCATACATTGAAAGCACTAGCAAGTAAGAGATCCTAATCGAGCAATTAAAAGGTTAGTATGTTTGTGTTTGGTTGATTTTTAAAGTTCATTGTTGTAACTACTAAAACCTATATCTAGGGTAAATGTATACTTAAGTAAATCTTTGATTTTTTCTGCTACCTTTGGACAGTGTATTGATGCTAATAAAACCTAGCATATATTTGATTAATAAAATCTCTAGGCTAAACTATATAAAAATCTTCTATTAGGTGTCTATTAATGAAATCAATTTTTTTGAAATCTATTTTCCATACCTCATAATCATAATATGTAGTTATGGTAAATAATATCTCAGTTGATCTAATTATATGTGTATAGATTTCCATCCATATTTTTTCTTTCTGAAAAAAAAATCACTAATCCATTTATCCTAGCTATAGAGTAAGATTTATCAAGCCCATACTTATTTATTATACATGGATTGCATCCCAGTGTTCATGGCTCCAAGTCATTAGTTAGATTCAAAATCTAAAATAGCCTTTTGTTAGTTGACATATTTTCCAAAAACCATCAATAAAATTCATCAATGAGAAATTCCATATTTCTCAGGTTGTAGATGATTTCTACCATATATGTGAACAATTTGTCGTTATGAATAACTATTATTATTGTGCAACAACTTCTTATTTAAAACTATCACCAATAGGATGTGGTTCTTGATCCACTTCAAGTTCCATGTGCCTCTTATATGCTTTGTGCTAGATGCTTGCTTTCTAATAACTCAACTTTCAGAAGAATAAGAGATATTATCCTTAATGAGTTTGTATAAACAATAACCTAGATGACCTTTAGGATATTCTTTAAAAATGTATTTAGTAGATATTAGGTTGACGTTTTATAGAAGCTTCTTCTCTTACAGAATATCCTTATCAATACATCATTAAGTAAGCTAAGGATGGAACCATTTCATGCTAAATCTTGCAATGTTTTATATACTTCTTAGTCGGTATTGTTTTCAAAACGATAGAGATTAAGTTATAATCCCAAAATGATAAAGGAAGATCATTTATACTTATTAGAAAGTAAACCATATATGATAAGGTTTGGTTCATCCTTAATTATTTCTAAGGCCTTTGATGGTTCAATTGATTTGTTTCTCAACTTCATATTTGAAAACTTCAAAATGTTTCACATTTATCATTTATCATATAAAATATAACCATAAAAACTATAGTTATTCATTAAGTTGATGAAGTATCTTGTATTAAAACTAGACATTCATTAGAAGAGAAGAAATATATCACTATGTATAGTTCCTAATAACTATTTTTTCTACTATTAGAGGAAATAAAATAACTCATCTTTTATAAATAAGATTCACATATGTCAAATAAACTATGTTTAATTGCTTTCAAAAATCCATCTTTTGAAGTTGGAATATGTATATATTATTTATGTGATATACATGATAATGTCATAGATAAGTTTATTCAAATCATATTTGAGTCAAAAGGTGCTTGCTTATACAACTATCGTTTAGACAAACATCGATATTTACTTTATTGTTCTAATAAATAGATCTAACTCTCAAAATAAGAATAATCATTTTAGAATATGAATGTGATCATTATGAAAAATGATTAAGAAAATAATTAATAATATAAAGAATTAACTAATACATATAATTAGTAAAACTAAATTCAACATACAATGTTCCAAACAAACATTTTTTACAATACAAGTCTTTTATGATCAAAACATTAATAATAAACTTCAAAAGTGAAGTTCCAACATGCTTGTTATCAGTTTCTTACTCTTCTAAAATATATGTAACATGTTTGCAAATATTAGATTACACTTACTATCAAGTACTAAAGTGTTAAATGAAAACTATAAGTTCTATCATATATATAACTAAAGTGTTGTTCTCACCAGACTTACTTAAATTAGTAAGATAAAATGATCTATTCCTCTTCTAATGAAATGTTTCTCCATAATAGAAACATGATCCATCTTTAAGAGCCTTTATTGATTTCTTGGGATTGGTCCTTTTACATATGTCCCTTTTCTAAACTATGGGCATGTTAGAGCAAACATTGTGACTCTTTTTGACCTTTCTGGAATCCAACGTATGAATAGGTTTGTACCATACATCACTATACAGATGGAATATATGCTTAACTCGAAAAAACGTATAATATGCTTCTAAATTTTCCAAGTCCTTCCGAAGGTGGAGGATTATTGTTCCCAACATGGTGTGAGATACATCATCAGCATCACAGTGAAGCTTCTAACAAGCATCATGATCGGATTTGTTGGTTAGTGCAAGTTGTTTAAGAATGGCATCTCTAAGAATATATACAATTTCTTATCATTCTTTAGAACAATTTTTAAAGCACGAAACCATTCGTTAAAATTATAACCATCGAATGTTACGGTCTCGTGTAGATCAACAAGAGAAGGATGATACATGGTCGTAAGAGTGAACTTTTTTTAATCTACAAGATGATTTATTATTTTCAATAGTTAATACACTTTAAGTTTTTAAAATATTAATTATCAAATTCTAGGATACAAGTTGCAAAATAAATAAATGGTCAGGTATCCCTTTCCCTATTTAAGTAATTCAACAAGGTAGAAGTCGATTATCAATTATATTCTAGAATATAATTCCTAGCGGAATGGGGTCGCTAACAGATTTTGTTAATAGACATGTTTGATATCATCTACACTTCGAGTCTCTTAAACTTATGTATCCTTTATCATAAAAGATTATTAATTAAGTCATCCACTTTGAGGAACTAGTGTAATCAGCCAATAGATAATTATAGGAATTGCAAATACACCTCATCCTCAAAAGATAAGTACAAGTGGTTAGGTACCCTTTATCCTACAAGTATTATACAAGAGGGGGGCAAATGTTTTCAAAATGGACGACATAGACTTCTATTTTAAAAGGGGTATTTATATGTTTTATAGTTCTAGTTTTTAAAACATATGATATCATGGTTATTGCAGCATCCAATAATCCATGGCACTACTTTTTTAAAATCACATTTTATTGCACTGTTATTTATAAATTTCAATTTTATATTTTCGATGCGATTAAATTATAGGGAAATCTCCAATAAAGTCCCAAAGTTTTGGCCCGGTTTATGTTTTAGTCCTAAACTAATTTTTGTTTACGAAAAAGTCCCAAAAACCGGCAAAAGTTTGCATTTTGACCATTTTTGACTGGTTGGAACCGGAAACAAATTAATTTGGGACTATTTCATAAATTGACACAAAATATTGGGATTTTTCTGCTAAAACAAAAAATATTAGGGTTTTTCTGCAAACAAAAACCTTATTATTATTATTATTATTATTATTATCATTATTATTATTATTATTATTATTATTATTATATTAAAAATATAAATAAGTATACTATTTTTTAAATTTGTTATTATTAATATTGTTAATAATACATATAAATACATTTAAATAAAAAAAATATTAAAAACATTTTATAAAGGTGAAGGTTGAGCGGATAATAATGTTTTAAGCTTTGAAATCATGAATGTCTCTTTGTATATTCTAACTTTATATATGGTCATTTCACATTTGTTACTATTGTTTTTAATTCAGAATATTAACATTTAACAATTTAAAAGAAGCTACTGATTTTTCAAATTGTTTACAAATAGTGAGTGTGTGATATGCGTGTATGTCTTGTGTGTAAGTATTTGAATTACCAACATGTGTGTTGCTCTTTTTCATTGCTTCATCCTTGTGGTTTTTTTGGAAACATAGCAGTTATAGTGTGATAAAGTCAAACAAGTCATATTACTTTCTATTAAACAATATATTTTAATTAATATTTTCGAATTTTGATGTGGGCCACCAATGTAAATAGTTATTGTGGATCCGTTGGATTTGAAAAGAAATCATTCTACCTTAAGAAATTTTATATACAAAGTGAGAAATTCTATTATCTTAAACTATTGTGGATCTGTTGGTTTTGAAAACAAATTATTCTACCTTAAGAAATTTTATATACAAAGTGATAAATTCTTTTATCTTAAACTATTTATACACAATTTTACAAATAGGCAACTTCTTTTAAATTGTTAAGTGTTAATATTTTGAATTGAAAACAATAATAAGAAATGTGAAATTATCATATACAAAGTGATGACATACAAACAGATATTCATGATTTCAATGCTTAAAGCATTACCATCACCACCACCTTACCTTCAAATAATTTCTTTAGTATATTTTTTATTTAAGTGTATTTATATGTATTATTAAAAATATTAATAATAATGAATTTAAAATTAGTATACTTGTTTGTATTTTTAATATAATAATAATAATAACAATAATAATAATAATAATAATAATAATAATAATAATAATAATAATAATAATAATAATAATAAGGTTTTTGTTTGTAGAAAAGTCCTAATATTTTTTTGCAAAAAAGTCGCAATATTTTGGGTCATTTTGTGATATAGTCACAATATTTTGGGTCAGTTTATGAAATAGTCCCAAATTAATTTGTTTCCGGTTCCAACCAGTCAAAAAGGGTCAAAATGCATATTTTTCCCGGTTTTTAGGATTTTTTCGTAAGCAAAAATTAGTTTAGAACTAAAACGTAAACCATGCCAAAATTTTAGGACTTTATTGGAGATTTCCCTAAATTATAAAATTAATATCTTATATTAAGGTTTAACATTTAAACACTAAAAAAACATTTATAAACCTTTTAATAAAATTTTCCTTTTATTGTATAAGGTTTAGGGTTTGATAAGTCACTAAAATCCCAATTATAAACTTAAAAATTTTAATCATCAAAATTTGTTGTATTAGAGCTTTCAACAAAAAAACATATTTTATTTTAAAATCCTTTTATATTATCTTATGTTTAAAGACAAATTTTAATAAAACCAAACTCCATGCAATCATTTTTATGTTTAAAATATTATGTAGTATTTAAAATCTTATTTTACAAATATGCATACTATTAACATAAAACAAGTTACATAAGCATAAAATATATGTGCATAAACCAAACATAAGCTAGTGACTTTGTGAGTCATCACACAAATACCAAGTCCTTTCCTAAGGGACATAGGGGACCAAAAACATCTATGATGTTCTTCATGCTCCCATTTGCTTCAACATCTTATAACAAGTTCATTAAATGATTTATAAAGTTTATCAAACTTTACCAAAATCAAGTGTATGAATATTTGATCTTCAAAATGGCCACCATTTTCAGTATTGCTACATTTTTTTATAAAAAAAAACTTTTCTAAAACTGATCTACTACTTAAAAATATAAAATAATAAGAAAATTATCTATTTAATTGTTATATACCATATGAATAAATAAATATTACAACCATTTTAACAAATCAACACAAACAACATCACAAATAGATGATGCATAATTATGCACTAAACATACATATTTAAATATAAATCAACACTTTAGTTTGGTTTTCTAAAACAACTTTTATGACCACAAAATGCATGTTAAAATTTTGGTCACTAAAATTTTAAAGTTGTCATAGAGAAAATATGTATCATATTTTCTTAAAAAATAGAATCATCCATTTTTTCCAAAAGCAAAGATTATCCAAATAAACCTATAATCTAACCATGCATGCCAAAATGGTTCTGATACTAATTGTTGAGTTTTAGTAAAAAATCATTTTCCAAAAATGCTAAATATGGAAACAGAATGATTAAAATTTGAATAAATTCAAAACCATTTTAACCCACCAAGGATCCTTTTACATTCATAGAAAAATTAAACCAACCATATAATTAAAAGAATAAAAACCTTTGTAGAGCTCCAACGTAGAACTCCTCTATATGTATCCACCCAAGTACATATTACTTGCCAAAGATGTTATTCTTCTTTTGTATTAATTAATTCTTAATCCTTTAAGAACTAAACACCATATATTTTCAAAAGATAAGCACTTAAGGACTTAAAGTCTACACTACAAATTTCAAGAGAGAAGAGGAAATGAGAGCTTCATGCTCTTGGCTTTCTACAAAGAAAAGAAAAAGAAAGAAGCAATCAAACAACTAGACATTCACTCATTTATATACTAACACATACATACATAATATCATGCTTGAATTAAATGAAAGTGTGGTACAAATGAAAAGTATGGGAGTTTAAGATCATGGAAGACACTGAACCTTCCTTCCAAGAAGGAAGTCCATGACGTTGACTAGCAACATGTGGACTATGAGTGTGTTTTACTCTTCGTCTTATTCTATTATGTGTAATTTTTATGTAGCATTATATAAATGAACTCTAACTATTACAAAATAATGTACACAATATATAAAACATACCATATCATATAATAACAAGTTATACCCTCTAAATATAATATTTTCATAAAATAATAATTTCTCAATTAAATACAAGAGTTGATAGTATTTATTAATAATAAAATTATAATATTTAATCAATAAGTGACTACTTGATATAAGGTGTCATCCTATAATATCATACTTAGTTAGAAAATATCATTCTATAATGATTCTTAAGCATATAGATCTTTCGAATTTATTGACACGTAATAAAATAAAAATTGACCATATCATAATTATAGACACATAATTAATTATATGTGTGGTTAGTCATTACATTTTAATCACATTCGTTTATGTTAGACCATAACATTTTCTATTATTTAGATCCACATGAAACAACTAATGAAATCAAAGTGGACATTGTTTGCTAGTAAATATATATAGATGTTTAAACAATCTCCAATTTATAGTTATAGAATCATATTTTATTATATTGTGATTTTTGTTTATACTCTCACCCCTAGGGTTACATCATTTCATCAACCTCCACCCCTGAGAACCTCTCTCATGAAAAACCCTAGCCTCATTTTGTGATTTTAATTATTTTCTCCCTTAGTTTAGCTTGAAGGAGTCTTTTAATTGCAAGAAGTTGTTGTTCCGGTCATTTCCAATAGCTAGCAACCTTTTTTCTATGTGTTGGATCTTTGTGTGTATTCAAGTACATTGCTTTATGTTTATGGCTAGTTAGATCTAGGTTTATGGCTTAGTTTTTGGTCCCTTCGTGTGGACCGGGTGCAGTTTGGGAAACTCCAAAACCAAAGGTTGTTTATGATGGTATTGTGAACCCTTTTGGTTTGAAAATATGGAGAGTTGTCTTGCATTTGAAGCCATGCAAGACCATGAGCTCACTTTGGTCCCCATTATGACATAGGTTGAAGATCAAATCTTTTGGGACTACCAAATGGATAAAGTTTGGTACATTACCCATTAAAACCATGTTTTGATAAGCCATGGAAGGTTTGAATGTATGTATTGAATCATTAAGACATAAGGAAAAAGGTGGATATTAAGTCAGAAGTAGTGGCACGAACACCTTAAGATTCATGGCGAAAATCTAAGATTGTCGCAACTATTTTTTTGGCTAGCGACTCACAACCTGACTTGTAGAATGTCACGACATGAATGACATGGACCGTTGACTTTTGTTGATCATTCACTTTTACTTGATCATTAACTTTTTGGACCAGCTGACTTTTTTTCAACTTAGGGATTTAGATTGTAGACTTAGATTTGACCACTAGTTAGGTTTGGTGGTGCATGTAGCTATGTCTGTGACTTCTTGGGATTTATCTGTGATCAAGTGAGTCTTCTCACATTACTATGTAGGACACTAGGTTTCATTGTATGATTGTTTATCTTTATGACTTGCATGAAAGACTATAGTTGGATCATAGCAGGAAAAACTGCAGTTGGGCTGTAGCAACATAAGTGACTGTAAGAGTATGGTTGGATCACATCATTCACGAGGGTTGGGCCCATTGGGTTGAAATATACCCCAAGGTTTGTGCCCATTATTGTATGTTGTGTGCAGTATCCTAGGGAATTCACTAACCTTTGTACTTACAGATTTTATTTTAAAATGTTTCATGTAATTTTGATAACAAAGGGAAGTACACAATTTGATTATTTCACATCCATTAGAGATTCCGCATTTTATGACTTCATTTTACTAGTTTTGGAGCTTGAACTCGTATGATAACTATCATTTATTTGGTATGAAACTTGGGTTGGTTTTATAATTAAAAATGAAAACTTAATCTATATTTTAGGATGTTACATAAATAATAGTTATGTGGTCCTATCTTTTATGTTGTGACTATTGTTTATCCTTTACTGACATTAATTTATTTTATACCATAACAGATGATATCATCAAGACACAAAAAGAAAAAAAAATGTGACCATTGTTTCGTTTTAGACATATATAATGGGGAAATCTTCAATAAAGCCTTAAAATTTTGGGCCAGTTTACGTTTTAGACATAAACTAATTTTTGTTTACGAAAAACTCCTACAAACAGACAAAAATTTACAGTTTGACCATTTTTGACCAGTTAGAACCGGTAACAAATTAATTTGGGACTATTTCGTAAACCGACCCAAAATATTGTGACTTTTCTACAACAAAAATATTAAAACATTTCTACAAACAAAAACCTTATTATTATTATTATTATTATTATTATTATTATTATTATTATTATTATTATTATTATTTTATTAAAAATATAAATAAGTATACTATTTTTTAAATTTTTTATTATTAATATTTTTAATAATACATATAAATATGTTTAAATAAAAAAATATACTAAAAAGAATTTTAAAGGTGAAGGTGGATGTGATGGTGATGCTTTAAACATTAACTGAAAACGTAAATGTGTGCTTGTATATTCTTACTTTATGTATGGTCATTTCACATTTATTATTATTGTTTTCAGTTCAAAATATTAACACTTAACAATTTAAAAAAAGTTGTTTATTTGTAAAATTGTTTATAAATATTTTAATATAAAATGATTTCTCACTTTGTATATAAAATTGTTTAAAGTAGAACGATTTCTTTTCAAATCCAATAGATCCACTATAAACATCTACATAGGTAGCACATATCAAAATTCAACAGTATTAATTACAATATTTTGTTTAATAAAATGTAATATGACATGTTTTGCTTTATCACACTATATCTGCAATGATTCCAAAAAACCGCATGAATAAAGTAATGGAAAATTACAACACACATGTTGGTAATTCAAATACTTACACACAAAACATACACCAATAGCACACACTATTTATAAAAAAATTTAAAAATCGATAACTTCTTTTAAATTGCTAAATGTTAATATTCTAAATTAAAAACAATAATAACAAATGTGAAATGACCATATGCAAAGTGAGAATATACAAGTAAACAGTCATGATTTTAATGTTAAAAGCATTACCATCCGCTCTACCTTCACCTTTAAAAAATGTCTTTACTATTTTTTTTCATTTAAATGTATTTATATGTATTATTAACAATATTTATAATAACAAATTTTAAAAATAGTATACTTATTTATACTTTTAATAAAATAATAATAATAAGAATAATAAAAACCACATGAATAAAGTAATGGAAGATTACCATTCTTAGACTTTTGAAGATTAACATTTTGAGTTTAAGTTGTATCTAATAGATGTGTAGCAACACAATTTGTAGGTATCATCAAACATTGGAACAAATTTGAAAACATAAAAAATTAAAAAGATGTAATAGAATAAACAAATATTTCCAAGAAATTTGAAAATGTATCTTGGCCAAGCCACAAACGTATTAGTTGTCACCCCCAACTATTTGGTGTTCGAGGGTTTCATATGGTAAAAATGCAAACTTAATTTCCACTTTATCAATAGACACCTTGTAGGAGTCATCTCGTTGTGGAACTTTATGAACACATTGATTTTATTGTGATAAGTAAACGGTACCATCTCATCGTGGAACTTTATGAACAGATTGATTTTATGGTGATAAGTAAACGGTACCATGGGAAACAACATTTTTAGGTTCTAATATAGATAGATCACATTTTATCTCCTCCAATTATTTATGCCATAGTAAACTAAAATGTCTCTGTATAATAGTGTAAAACAACAATAAAGAAATGGTCCATGTCACCATGTGTTTCATTAAAGATATTAGTTAAAATAACATGTCATGTTAAAGATATTGGTTAAAATAACATGTCATGGTCACAAACCCAAATAAGGGTTAGCATGGGCAAAATAGTAAAAAAAAAAAAAAGAAAGAAAGAAAGAAAAAAAGAAATGGAACGGTGAAACTTGGAAAGTTGTAAGTAAGAAAAAAGTAGAAAGTTCTATTAAACTTACAGGCTTATCTACAATGACTTTGACATTAGCATCTAAAATTTTATATGTTTTGTTTTGATATGCTTTAAACCACATTGATGATCTGTGGGGGCTATTTACGTAACCAACATTGATCATCTTCCTCCATTACTTCAGTTTGAACCATGTACGAAAAGATAAACTCAACAATTTCCCAACATCAATATTTCATTCACTATGAAACAGTTGGTTTACATCAAACAAATACAAAAGAAAACTCACTACATCAAACTCTCTTACACTCAAACAAGAAACCTGATAACAAGTTATTACAGATCTAAAGCTCTGGAACGAAACCCTAACAGAAACCCTAATCTAGAGAGAAAGAGAGAACACTAAAATATCTAGACAACTTCGCAACTAAACATGATTAACACGTTAAATACTCTCGGAGCAAGCAGCTCCATGGAGCACCCACACCCGAATAGAGTCCGCGTGTAAACCCGAAGATCACACCTGCACATTACATTTCACAATACACCCTATAGAATAGTAAAAAATACAAACCTTACATTTTCTTAATTAATGTTAAGTTTGAATAAGAGAATATATATTTTAACACCCCCCCCCCCCACAAACTAAACGTTAATTATATTAAATTAATCACTTATTTTTTTAAAAACATTAATAAGACCAAGTCTATTAGAGAAAAACTCATGTTGACTAACACCCAAAGCTTTAGTCAAAATGTCTGCAGTTTGATTTGATGACTCAATCTTATTTATTTTGAAAATACTTTTTTCAATTTTCTCACAAATAAAATGAAGATCAACTTCAAAATCTTTAGTTTTTTCATGAAACACAGGATTCAAAGCCAACTTAATAGCAGATTCATTGTCACAAAAAACATTTATAGGAGTTAAACCTGTTATTCCAAAATCAAATAGTAATTTCAAGATCCACAAAACTTCACAAGCCACAGATCCTAGAGCCCTATATTCAGATTCAGTTGAAGAACGAGAAACAGTACTTTGTTTCTTGCTTTTCTAGGATACAATAGATCCTCCAAATTATATTAGAAAACCAGTAACTGATCTACGACTAAACAAGCATTTTGCCCAATCTACATCTACAAAAGCTTTAAGATCTAGACAATCAGTTTTTGTTATATGAATGCCCTTTCCTGGACAATCTTTTAGATACCTTAAGAGTCTAAAAGCAATATTGAGATGAGATTTATAAGGTTTATGCATGTACTGACTCAAAATTTGAACAACATAAGAGATGTCTGGTCTAGTCATAGTTAGATAGATTAATTTGCCAGTTAACTTTTAAAACTCAGTTATATTAAAAATATAATCAGAACTATCCAAATCAGACTCTCTTTTCATAACTAAATTTGCTTCAAGTGGAGTTTTAACTGGTTTACAAGCAAGCATCCCAAAATCATTTAACAATTCCAAACAATATTTTATTTGATTTAGAACAATCCTTTTTCAGTTTTAATAACTTCAATTCCCAAAAAATATTTTAACTCTCCTAAATCTTTTATAAAAAATTGTGACTTCAAAAAAACTTTGACCTTTTCCAACTCTGAAACACAATTTCCAGTAATGACAATATCATCCACATAAACCAGCAAAATTACAACTGTGTTTTCATAATTTCTAATAAACAAGGAATAATCATTTATGCTTTGTTTAAAACCAAAAGTTGAAAGAGATTGACACAATTTTTCATTCCACTTTCTGGGAGCTTGTTTAAGACCATAAAGAGACTTTATAAGTCTACAAACTCTAATATCATTCTTAGAATGATATCCTTCAGGAAGTTGCATATAAACATTTTCAGAAAAATCACCATATAAAAAAGCATTATGTATGTCAAGCTGATATAATGGCCATGAATGATGAACAGCTAGAGACAAAACTATTCTTATAGAGACCTTTTTAGCTACTAGAGAGAAAGTCTCCTCATAATCAATACCTTCCCTTTGACTGTAACCTTTTCCTACAAGTCTAGCTTTATACCTATATATTTCACCATTAGACTTATATTTAATTTTATATATCCAACGACAACCAATAGCTTTTCTTCCTTTAGGATGATCAGTTATTTCCCAGGTATTATTTCTATATAGGGCCTCCATTTCCTCATTCATTGCCTTTACCCAATTTGGGTCTAAAGCATCCTCATTATAAGTTTTTGGTTCTAATGTTTTATTAAGATTTGAAACAAAACAATAAGTTTCATTATTAAGATAAGAATAGTTAATTGATCTTTCAATCCCGTACTTATGCTTCCCTTCAACAACATAATCACTAAACCTAGCTGGTAAATGTATAGCACGTCCAGACCTAGTAGTCCTAGAAGACTGATCATCAGAAGGATTTGTATTATTTCGACCACTTTCCTCAGTCAATGTAGAAGAACTAGGAATCATCTCACCAGATGAAGGCATATGTGTCTCACCAAACTGGTTGCTGACATCAAAGGAATTAGTCTCATCCAAGTATTGGTCTGCACTAGCACCATCCAACTGATGGACATTTCTAAAGTTATCATTACCAGGATTATCAAGTAAAGAACTAGAATACAAAGACTCATCATAGGAAAAAGGATCACTAGAGCACACAGGAACATTCAATTTATCATTCACAGATGAAAACTTCAATTTGAAAGGAAACACTGGTTCATAAAACTTTACATCCCTGGAAACAAAAATAAGATTTCTATCAAGACTAAGTACTCTATATCCCTTTTTATTAGAAGAATAACCAAGAAAAACACATTTATCAGCTCTTTCAGAAAATTTATCTGAATTATTCAATTTTGCTGCAAAACATAAACATCCAAAAACTCTAAGTTTATCAAATATAGGAGAAGATTTATAGACCAATTCATACGGAGAAGCACCATTTAAAACTGATGTAGGTGTTCTATTGATTAAAAAAACAGATGTTAAAACAGCTTCTCCCCAGTATTTCAAAGGTAAACCAGATTGAAAAATTAAAGACCTTGCAACATTTAAAATGTGTCTGTGTTTCCTTTCTACAATACCATTTTGTTGTGGAGTATGAACACATGATGTTGGATGTAAAACTCCTTTAGACTCAAACAATTGTTTCATCTTATGATTCAAAAACTCAGTTCCATTATCTGACCTAACAGTTTTGACTTTAACTTCAAATTGATTGAGCAAAATATTAAGAAACACAGAAACACATCCTAAAACTTCTTCCTTAGTCTTTACAAATAAACCCACGTAGCTCTAGTGTAATCATCCACAATGGTAAAGAAATATCTAAACCCTTCTGATGTGATCACTCTATAAGGACCCCACACATCTAGATGAATTAATTCACCAAGACTAGATGTGACATGTTGACTAACAGGGAAAGACTCTCGAGTTTGTTTAGCCCTATGACACACATCACAAGGAGGAAGGACACCATTTTCAAAATTAAGTTTATGTTTCAGAGATACTAAAGCTTGGTCAGAGGGGTGTCCAAGCCTATTATACCATGTAAACTTAGACACGCAACAAATAGATAAGGAATCATTAGCATTAAGAAAATTACCTGAAGGCACACTATTCACATAATAGAGACCTCCAGATTTTTTACCATTCCCCACCATCTCCTTTGATTGTAAACCCTGAATTTTACAACTATGCTCATTAAAAATGACCTCACAATTACTATCTTTACAAACTTTATGGACAGACAACAAGTTCACATTAAAATCTGGTACAGCAAAAACATCAAACAAAGTTAAAGAATTAGATATGTTCATATTACCAATCTTTTCAATCTTAGCAGAAGTACCATTAGGGTGACTTACAAGAAGATTCAATTTAGACACATCCAAAGTGTCATGAAGAAATGATTCAGAAGCAATCATATGTTGATTGGCTCCAGAATCAACAATCCATTTTTGACAATCAAAAGAAGAATTAAAAGCTTGAAACAAGCAAGTACCTGCCATGTTAGCACTTGCAGGTGCTTCCTCACAGATTTGTTTATCATTTATTAATTGCAAAAACTTGATGTATTGTTCCTTAGTAAGCTGATGAAACTCAGAATTTCCAACAGGATTAGCTAAGACAGGAGTATTAGAACCCACAGAAGTGGTGGTCACAGAATTAGCAGAAAAACCCTTTTGACTGTTTGACTCAATTTTTTGTTTAAAATCTTTTGGATACCCAATTATCTTATAGCATTTCTCAATTGAATGACCTTTAATACTACAATTTTTACATTGAAAAACTTGATTTTTACTCTTATTAGAGTTGTTTGAGTTAAATCTATTATTAAACCTACTATTGAAAGCAGTAGGCTGAGACTTAGAGGTCTGAAGAGAAGACAAAGAACCATTTCTTTGAAGTGACTCTTCTCTAGACAATATGTAAAAAGCAGTTTTGACATTAGGTAAAGGTTCCATGAGAAGAATATGACTCTTGACTTGACTATAGGAATCATCTAGACCACTAAGAAACTGCATAAGTTTCATAAGATTAGAATGATCCTTACGTTTAACAGATGCTTCACATGTACACTCAGTAAGACTAGTAAGACCATCAAATTCCTTCCAAAGAGAGTCAAGTTTATTAAAGTAGTCTGAAAGTGAAATTCCGTTTTGTTTTAAAGTATTGATCTGTTGATGAATATTAAAAACAACAGATCCATCTAACTTATTATAGGTTTCAAAAAGACTGTTCCAAATATCCTCAGCTACATCAAAATAAGCTTGACTCTGATAGATGGAATCGGATATAGATGACAGAAGCCAAGAACAAACTACAACATTGGCTCTATCCCATTTAGAACTTTTATACTCATCTACCTTAGTTTTCTGAAAAGTACCATCTACAAAACCAAGTTTATTTCTAGCCTTAAGTGCTCTAGACATAGAAGTTTTCCATAGTCTAAAATTCTCATTACCAGTTAATTTTATTGTAACAGTAGTAGCAACAGAATTATCAGAAGGATGAACAAAAAGAGGATCATTAAAATTAACTTGATCATCCTTTCCACTACTACCAGGAGACTTAGTAGGACCATCCATAAGAACAACACAAAGAACAAACAAACAGACAATATGATCTTTCAAGCAACCAAGACTGACTCAATAGAAAATAGCCAGTTAATTAGGAAAACAAGAAATACAAAACCAGACAGAAATCAGACGCATGCATTGACTTAGAGTCCAGATGGTCACCACGTTTCTCGGGGCCCAAGACAATCAATACAGAGTCAAAGGAAAAGCAAAAAACAACTAGTGTATACAAAACAACCAGGATCTCCCAATCACAAGATATAAAAGAGAAAATAGGGAACAAGAAAACCCTCATAGTGCTTTGAAGGACGAGACGAAGACGAATCGACTATGTTTGTCCGTTCTCAATGTAGGGTTTATCGGTGATGAAATCCGACCCCTAGTGAGTTATTTCAGACTAAACAGATTAATCGTTTGAAGAAGAGTCATAGAAAAGTGATCGATGTTCAATTATCAAGCGACCAGAACAAGTATCAGCCACGAACACCTGCAATGAACCACAAAAAACTCTCACAGTACCAGGATCATAAAGATCATAAAGAAAAGAGATAAAAACCTAAATCGATCGATCAACCAGAAATAACCAAAGAAAAGAAAAGGAGTTAGAAACAACCTTTTAAAATGTTGTTCTGAGTCGTAATCCTTCGAAAAACACCGATGAACAGGATGAAGGAGCCTTAAGCTCTGATACCATGTACGAAAAGATAAACTCAACAATTTCCCAACATCAACATTTCATTCACTATGAAACAGTTGGTTTACATCAAACAAATACAAAAGAAAACTCACTACATCAAACTCTCTTACAATCAAACAAGAAACCTGATAACAAGTTATTACAGATCTAAAGCTCTGGAACGAAACCCTTACAGAAACCCTAATCTAGAGAGAAAGAGAGAACACTAAAATATCTAGACAACTTCGCAACTGAACATGATTAAGACGTTAAATACTCTTGGAGCAAGCAGCTCCATGGAGCACCCACACCCGAATAGACTCTGCGAGTAAACCCGAAGATCACACCTGCACACTATATTTCACAATACACCCTATAGAATAGTAAAAAATACAAACCTTACCTTTTCTTAATTAATGTTAAGTTTGAATAAGAGAATATATATTTCAACAAACCATGTGGTCATTTACGAAAAAAAAAAACAACAATTACTAAAAAAAATAAGCATATTATAATTTTTAAAAGCTCAAAAACTGCAATGTTAATCACTTTATTCATTAAAAAAACACACATAAACGTCCAATCCGATGTTGATAACCTAAATTGCCGCGGACTAATTCATTCTTTTTCGACACAACCTTTTATAGTAATAAATATCTAAGATATCATAAGCTTATTTTCAATTAAAAAAAAATAATAAAACCAAAGATAAAGAAGAAATTTGCGAATTAGACCTTAAATTTGTCTGATTGTGTATGTTTTACGTAATTGTCCCAACGCTCTTGCTTAAGAATGAAAGTACAATATCGTTTAGGGTTTTTTTGCTAGTTTTGTGGGGTTGGTTAATAAGTGGGGCGCTATACGTCCTTTTCTTATACTTTTCTTTTAAAGTTCCTTATAACGATACCTAGCCAAGTCATTACACATCTTTTCTTCGACTTTCATCAAATTTATAGTAACGTGGCAACAATATGAAATATTATGTTAGCCATCTAACGAAATTGCAATGGAGAATAAGAAAAAAAATGATTAACAAAAATAGTTGTTACCGTTATCTCTATCCATGGTTTAGGGCTTTTTGATGCTTACTGCTTTCTTTGTTTGAGTTTTAACAATATAATTTAAATGGAAATCTTATTAAGATTCTTGTGGTTGTTTTGCTGCAGTTCACCTGTCCCTTGTTCCTTACTATGACGTTGACATGATGTTAAGCCTTTCTTTTTGCATGATAATAGACATAACTTTAATCTTATTGGAACTCAATATTTATGCAGGTATTTTTCTGGTATGTATACTCAATTGACCAGGCTTTTCATCCAAGTCCCTGTCTTTTTCAGCTTTTACCTGCTTGATGTAAGTCAAATTTATTATATCCCTAACGCCAGCTTCAGTCTGTTAGTAATCTTAATTGTTAATCTGCTATGTTCAGATTCAGAGCATGGTGGAAAAGGTTCCATCTTTTCAAACTGGTGGGGCATCTTGATAGAGAGGGAAATGGAAAGGGAGAGAGAGAAAGAGAAGAGAAAGAGATAAGGATAAACACAAAGAGAAGGAAAATGAGGATCTTGAGGATAAAATACGAGTCCAACCTGAAGAAAATGTGGTTGCAAAAGGTAATATGTATTCTTTGTGTTAGACAAATATGATTTACCATGTCTATAAATCTAGCTATATATTCTTTTTCCTCATCAATACATTCCTTGCACTATGAAATAGGAACAGACCAATAGATATTGACACAAGACACCAAAACACTTGGTCAATATGTGATTGTTACCTCATTGGACAAAGCCTTTATCTTCTCTAAAGAATCAAACTCCACTTTTACCACTGCACTTGGTTTTTGCTTACTCCCTGAAGCAAAAATTCAACATTAGCTTTGGTTTTGTATTGGTTTTGCAAATGCCGCATCAGCACTCATGACTTGGTAGTGATGGGAATGTTGAAATAATTCAGAGATGAGGGGTCTTTTCTGCACAAGTTTAATAAGTATTAGTTAGTTTTTCCTTGTTGAATAAATCAAGACCATGTGGCAGATAATTCCTGGTCTTTAGCAAGTAGGCAGTTAGTTTCCTATTTTTTCTTCGTCTTTAGCAAGTAGGCAGTTAGTTTCCTATTTTTTCTGCAAAGTCTTAGTTTAAATTGATGGCAAGTGTAACGTTGGATTGTATCCTAGTTTATTGTTTTCCCTGTTTAGTGAATAAAGAGTACTTTGCCTCATATTATCCCTTGTGCCTTCACCTATTTTCTGTGCTTCTTCTTGTTCACCGTGTAGAGATAAAAGGCTGCATTTTTCTAGTTTTACCCTTCTTGTCACTAAGCTGTTTTTGTCCCCTGTGCAGTCTCACTTTCTTGTGACCTGTTCCTTCTAGTAAAAGGTCCTTGTTACCCCTGTAAAGATCAACATCTGGTATCAGATCTTCCAGGTGTATGCCCAAATACCAGTCACGAGAAGAGATGTCTGGAAATAATGGAAATGGTGAAAAGGAAGGTCAGATCACTCTTCATTACCCAATGCTTTCCAGAAGTAATTATGGTGCATGGGCTATAAAAATGAAAGTCTTCATGCAAGCTCAAGGAGTTTGGGAAGCAGTGGAGCCCAGGACTCAGAACACAGTGGTGGAAGTTAAGAAAGATAAGATGGCTCTGGCAGCCATCTATCAAGGTATTCCTGAAGATTTGTTACTCTCTTTGGCAGAGAAGAAGACAGCCAAAGAGACATGGGATGCCTTGAAAACCATGTTTATGGGAGCAGATAGGGTGAAGACAGCCAGAATACAGACATTGAAGACAGAGTTTGAGACCATGACAATGAAGGAGACAGAAGGGATAGATGACTTTGCTGCAAAAGTATGCAACATTGTGAGCACCATGCGCACCCTTGGGGACACTATAGAGGAGTCTTACATTGTGAAGAAACTGTTGAGGGCAGTACCATCCAAGTTTCTCCAAATTGCTTCAACAATTGAGCAATTTGGAGATATCAACTCCATATCCGTTGAAGAAGTAATAGGAAGGCTTAAAACCTATGAAGAACGGATGAAATGTCATGCTGAGCCAGAAGATAGAAAGCTCCTCATGACTTATCAACAATGGTCAGAGAAGAACAAGAAGAAAAGTGATAGTGACTCAAAGGCAAAGACAAACCGGGGTGGCTTTAATGGTTCACGTGGCAGAGGAAGAGGTCTCGGTGGTCGTGGCAGAGGTGGTCACCATAATCAGGGAGGCCAAGGAACTTCTAGCAGTCAAGATAAAAGTGGTGTGCAGTGCTACAATTGCCAGGAGTTCGGGCACTATGCAGCAGAGTGCAAGAACCCAAAGAAAGAAAGGAATCAAGAGGTTAACCTGGTCCATGATGATAATGAACCAGCCTTACTGTTGGCAGCCTTTGAAGAGTCAGGGGAAGTGTTTTTAAATGAAGAAAGAGTGAAGCCTGAAGTAAAGCCAAATGGGGGAGCCTTGAATCAGTCAAAGGTATGGTATCTTGACACTGGGGCAAGTAACCACATGACTGGGGACAAAGAAAAGTTTCAGACACTGGACAAGAAAGTTCATGGGGTTGTGAAATTTGGGAATGAGTCCAAAGTAAGAATCAAAGGGAAAGGATCGATTCTACTCCAGTGTAAGAATGGAAAGAAAGAAAATTGAGAGATGTGTACTACATACCTGACCTTTGTAGCAACATAATCAGCCTTGGGCAGCTCTCTGAAGGAGGTGATGAGATCAGAATCAAGGAGCCTTTCCTATGGGTACATGATGACACTGGTAGGCTGCTAATGAAGGTGAAGAAGTCTCCAAATAGGCTCTACAAACTCCAACTAGAAGAGGTTGCACCAAGGTGTTTACTGGCCAACCTAAGTGATCCAACATGGTTGTGGCACACAAGGCTAGGCCATGTAAATTTTACCTCCTTGAAGTTTATGTCTAAAAAGGGATTAATTGATGGGATCCCCAAGATGGTAATACCATCAGAACCTTGTGAAGGATGTTTGAAAGGGAAGCAATCAAGAAATCTGTTCCCAGCAAGCACAAGTTTTAGGGCTAAGAAGAAATTGGAACTAGTCCATGGGGATCTTTGTGGACCAGTCTCACCTCCAACACCTGCAGGCAACAGATATTTCATGCTTTTAGTTGATGACTACAGCAGGGTCATGTGGGTATATCTAATGAAACCTAAAGATGAAGCCTTTCATACCTTCAAGAACTTCAGGAGCAAAGTTGAGAATGAAACCGGTGAGAAGCTAAAAGTACTTAGAACAGATCGTGGAGGTGAGTTTTTGTCAAAGCAATTTGAAGATTACTGTGAAGAAATCGGATTGGAACACCACTACACTGCACCCTACTCTCCACAGCAAAATGGGGTGGTGGAGAGGCGGAATCGGACGGTGCTTGAGATGGCTCGGAGCTGTCTGAAGTCAATGATGGTACCCGATGTACTATGGGGCGAGGCAGTGAGTCACGCAGTCTATATGCTAAACCGATTAAGCACAAAAGCTCTAAATGGAGCTACTCCATATGAACTATGGACCGGAAGAATGCCACATGTCGGTCACCTGAGAATTTTTGGCTGTGTTGCTCACATGAAAATAGCAAAGGGGCACCTCAAGAAGTTGGATGATCGAAGCAAGAAACTGATGTATCTTGGAACAGAGAAAGGCACAAAGGCTCACAGGCTTCTGGACCCTAATTCAGGCGTGATATATGTAAGCAGGGATGTAATCTTTGAAGAAAATCGGAGATGGGTATGGGAGGTTACGTCTAAGATCAAACCGACACCTAAGATGACGTTCAATGTTGAAGGCTTTGACTTCGGGGACGAGGTAAATAGCGATCAACAAGAACGGGTGTCGGATACACCTGACCATGAAAGTGGGTCAAATATACCCGAGGATGAGATTGGGCCATCGCATACTAATAACACTTGGGCTGAATCGCCACAGCCCACAAACTCACCAGGCCGCTCAAGTTATTACGATACATCCATTGGTACGCCACCTGATTCACTCGGTTCATCAATTAACCCTGATCGACAAATTCTGGTATTAACACCAGATAGCGCTTCGAGCTCCACAGGTGGTGGAGCACCAAAACGTTACAGATTGCTCATGGATTTATATGAGAATACCGAAGAAATTGAATTGCCACCAGAACAATTAATGACGGTAAGCAGTGAAGATGAACCTTCAACCTACACTAAGGCCAGTCGCCAGAAAGAGTGGGTACAGGCGATGGAGGCTGAAATAGCCTCGATTGAAAGAAACAAAACCTGGTCTTTAGTCGAACTCCCAAGAAATCGGAAGCCAATTGGATTGAAGTGGGTCTTCAAAACAAAAAGAGACCCGATTGGAAGGATAATGAAGCACAAAGCCAGGATCGTGGCAAAAGGCTATGTGCAGAAATATGGAATCGACTATGATGAGGTATTTGCCCCTGTTGCTAGAATTCAAACTGTCCGTGTTATCCTTGCTCTTGCTGGTTCGAATGGCTGGGGTGTTCATCACCTTGACGTGAAGTCAGCTTTCTTGAATGGAAGGCTAGAAGAAGAAGTATATGTTACGCAACCAGAAGGGTTTGTGAAAAAAGGTGAAGCAAATAAGGTTTACAAGCTGTCAAAAGCACTCTATGGTCTAAAGCAGGCGCCTAGGGCATGGAACTCGTGTTTGGATGCTTACTTGAAAAGTATTGGATTTAAAAGGTTCCCCCAGGAATACTCCGTGTACACCAGAATGAAGAAGGGAAACACTCTAGTCATTGGAGTTTACGTAGATGATCTGTTGGTAACAGGAAGCTCCATTGATGATGTGAAAGAATTCAAGAAGGAGATGAAGGCAAAATTCGAAATGATTGATCTTGGTCTATTAACTTATTACCTGGGAATTGAAGTAAGTCAACACAAGAACTCTATTTCTTTGAAGCAAGAGGCATATGCTAGAAACCTACTAGCAAAGACTCGTATGCTAGAGTGTAATCCCACCAAAAGTCCCATGGAACACAAGATTCAGCTGACTAAAAAAAGGAGAAGGAGAGCTGGTCAACCCCACTGAGTACAGGAGTATAGTGGGTGGACTAACGTACTTGACCCATACCCGTCCAGACTTGGCATTTGCAGTTGGAGTAGTGAGCCGCTTTATGGAGAAACCTACCATGGTTCATCTACAAGCTGTGAAAGGGATTCTCAGGTACATAAAGGGTACTTTAGACCATGGCCTGATCTATACAAGAGGTGAAAAGAAAATCAATATTGCAGGGTATTCGGATAGTGATCATTCAAAAGATGTGGACGATAGAAGAAGTACAGGAGGGATGGTGTTATATGTGAATGGAAACCTAGTTTCTTGGTCATCACAAAAACAAAGATGTGTGGCTCTATCTTCATGTGAGGCTGAATTTATGGCAGCCACTATGACTGCATGTCAAGGCATTTGGCTGCGAAGGCTCTTGTCATCAATAACAGGTCAAAACATCCCACCAGTGACAATGTATGTGGATAACAAATCAGCACTTGAACTCATGAAGAACCCTGTTTTTCATGGAAGAAGCAAGTACATAGATATAAGATTTCATTTTATCAGGGAGTGTGTGGAGAATGGTGACATCACAGTTGCACATATAGATGGAAAGGAACAGAAGGCAGATTTACTCACAAAAGCTTTGACTAGAGTAAAACATGAGGAAATGTGCAAGCTGATTGGTATTAAGAAGATTGAGAACTCTGAATTAGGAGGGAAAATGTTGAAATAATTCAGAGATGAGGGGTCTTTTCTGCACAAGTTTAATAAGTATTAGTTAGTTTTTCCTTGTTGAATAAATCAAGACCATGTGGCAGATAATTCCTGGTCTTTAGCAAGTAGGCAGTTAGTTTCCTATTTTTTCTGCAAAGTCTTAGTTTAAATTGATGGCAAGTGTAACGTTGGATTATATCCCAGTTTATTGTTTTCCCTGTTCAGTGAATAAAGAGTACTTTGCCTCATATTATCCCCTGTGCCTTCACCTGTTTTTTGTGCTTCTTCTTGTTCACCGTGCAGAGATAAAAGGCTGCATTTTTCTAGTTTTACCCTTCTTGTCACTAAGCTGTTTTTGTCCCCTGTGCAGTCTCACTTTCGTGTGACCTGTTCCTTCTAGTAAAAGGTCCTTGTTACCCCTATAAAGATCAACAAGGAAAGGAGTATCCATAGATGGAGTACGTAAGTTATCATCTTATATATCTTCACTGTAGTGTACAATTTTAGGATAAAAAAATGTCTTTTTGACTTCTTTTTTCATCACCAGGGGCATTCTTGGTGCTGTTTTGACGTTTTCTCTAACAATGCATTAGTGGGGGTTGGTGCTTAATATTACATATTAATGTAGAATCATTGTTGATAAATTGTTAGCAATAATAATAACAACAATCCATCCGGTTTTGCTTGGAAGTGATTCCTAGCAAAATAATCCAATTAGCTGCACAACATAAGACCATTTTCTATAAAAACTAGGCTTGGTAGAGCACAAGCTGCACAACGTAAGACCATTTTCTTGGGAAGTCTAAGATTGAAAAAAAAAATTTAAAAGTGAATACCTTCATGGAATATTCAACTAGTTAAAGTTGGTTGTGTGCATCTTACACTTGCACATTTAAGATTCCTGAACGGTTCTAAGTTTTTTCTGAGCATTTTTACTTGAAGTTGTTCCAAACAGGGTTATACACATATAAACGAGAGCAACATTTTTACTTGAAGTTGTTCCTTTTTGGATATATTCTCTATGAGATGAACATCTGATTCAATTCTTTAACTATATGACTACATGTACTTAAGTGTCAATAACTTCAAAGGGGGAATACTGAACAATTTCACAAAAGTAATTTTCCAACATGAACAATCTATTTATTAATGAGAGATCAGTTCGTTTCAACTACTTTTACATATAAAACATCACTACACTCACCTAAATCTACTCTCTCAAGAATTATTAAGAACAAATGAATATCAATATTACAGATGAAAACATTGAACACTGAAACCCTAATTGAGAGAGAACTTCGATAGATGATAACTTATGTGTGTGGTTCACTCTTTTAGACAAAGGCCACATGCACAATATATATATATATATATATATATATATATATATATATATATATATATATATATATATATAAGCCAATCAATGACCAACAGGATTATCGAAAACTCGGTCTCTACCCGCGAGTATATATTCAACATACCTGTATGACCTTCAACTAATAACAACCAACACATATAGCCCAAAAAACAAATATATATATATATATATATATATATATATATATATATATATATATATATATATAATTCTCTCATGAAATACAGGATTATGAGCTAATTTTATTGCAGAGTCATTATCATAAAAAAATATCATAAGGATTTGAAATTTTGATTCCAAGATCAAACAAGAGTTTAGTAAGCCAGATGATTTCACAAGTTATAGAGCCTTAAGCTCTATATTCAGATTCAGTGGAGGATCTACAAACAGTATTTGCTTCTTACTCCTCCAAGAGATAAGAGTATTACCAAGAAAAATACAATAACCAGTTACATATCTTCTGGAATACAAGCATTTTGCCCGGTCAGAATCAACATAACCAGTAAGAGAATAAAAATATGATTTAATAATGCTAATGGTGGGTTTTGGGTAAAACAAATAAACTAGAAAACAATTTCTAAGTTCACATGCAACATACTTTGGATCTATGTTTTAAGTATTGAACATATAACTTTGAATTGCAAAACAAGAACCCTAATAGAGGAGGCTATTTTCGAAAATAAATAATTAGGGTTTTAGAATCACATACCTTTCAATTGTTATAGTAAACAATTGGTAATACTTGATCTTGATCTTCTTGGAAACTGGAAGCACACCCAAGAGCTAGCAAGAAGGAAACTTATGAGGAGGGAGGCTAGGGTATCTAATTTTTTGGCCTAAGGTTTCTTCAAGAGAAGTGGTGGATGAATTCGGGAGCCAAAGGGCTCTTTATATAGCTGAGGAAGCTAGGGTTTAAGGGAAAACCCTAATGTTCATTTACTTAAGGCCCAAGCTAATCTAGAGGCCTTATCCAAGGCCCTTGGATGAAATCATTAGGGTTTCCCCTAAGAATTTCGCACACCCCCCTCCAAGGAGGTTCTGGAATGTTCCTTCCAACTATTAATAATTGCAAACTAGTCCCTTGTCACACCCCCAAACCAGAACGGCGGAAACGTTCGGGGGCGGAGGACGTCATATTCAGTATCATAACAGTTCATAGAAAGGAAAGTACACACCACCATATATATTAAAGTTTCCAAAACGTTTACATAATTGTATCCGTTACATGTTCAAAAGTTAAATACATAAACATCTTTCAAAAGAAGTAATTGACGTCAGCACGTTGATCTCCAAAAGTTGATTTCCAAATCTGCTTAGCGGTTCCCTGAGAATACAAGTTATTTCAAAGAAAAAGTGTCAACATTTAAATTGGTGAGTTCATGAGTAGTGTTTTGAGAAAATGTACGCCATTCGAAAGTTCGTGTATGTTTTCCAGAAAACGCAGTGTTTCAAATGTAAAGAGTTATGATTTGTTGTGTTGAAAATGAATGTATTAGATCCAGAAAAATCCCATATTTTCCCTAATGGTTGAGATATGAATTGTTGTGTTTTCCAAGAAAAACCCTTATTTTCTTATAAAAGTATGAAATGCATATGAATGTTCGTGTTATAAGTTGTAAATGGTTGCACCAAGAAAATCCCTTATTTTCCTATTAGTTGTTTGGTTTGTATACAGGAAAAACCCTTATTTTCCTGACATAACTGGCAGTCTCCAAGACCGAAAATCGCAAGCAACCGACGTGCTTGTAAGTTGTGTCATAGTTTTACATAGTAAAGCTATACGAAGATCGCACTTGTTAGATGAAGAATAGTTTTAATAGCTACTCGTTCATAAAAGCATAATACCATAATAATTGTATATCCGGTGAGTTTTATAACCATACTAAACATAATATGCCTATTGTGACGTTCTTCAGGCGTCGTAGCGTTATGACAACTGTCACCCCAAAAGACGGACTGTAGCTAACAGTCAGGGCGCGGGATCATGACTTCCCGTATAGATCTATACACATTTGACACGTTCTCCGAACGGGAGACTCTGGTTATAGACAGGACTTGTAGCGATACCTTTTCTCAAAAAGGCAGTGTTTGAAGATGTACACGTCTCATGGATTCTCAACTAAGTTTGTATTAAAGTAGTAGTTTGTATACAAAGTTTATCCTTTTTCACAATGTTTGACAAAGCATAAATCATAAGTTCTTTGGATGCATAAAATGATTTAGTAAAGAATGTTACCCTTGATATGATGTATTTTTATGTAAACGTATAAATAAAACATATTTCTATTTATAAACATATTGTATCCCAAGAGGGTAAAGCTGTGTTGTGAGGTGTTTTGCATCATAATAACTTCATAAGATAGTTAAAACAACAGTATGAAAAGTATATCAAAAGATCGATGTTTCACATGATTTTAGTCGTGTGTTTACTTGTATTCCCCCCCCCCCCTAAAAGAGTATAAAAAGCATTTAAAAACGTATTTAAAGGGTGTTTGCAGGGGTATGAACTCACTTGAAGGTTTGAAGAAAGCGAGCAGAAAACCGGGCAGAGTTTCGTCTCGGGAAACGGATTTTTCTCGGGATTCTCGGGAATCTCGGGAATGTAAAACTTTCTCCCCACCTTGGATATGAAAACCGGGCCTTTGCGATGACTCCGAGGGTTGAAACGCAGAGCTTCGGCGCGAGAAAGGAAAGAAATTAGCAATTTTGGCCGGCACCCTCGCACCCCTTTTATAGGGCCTGGAAGCCTCGCGTACGCGGGCCGTACGCTCGTACGCAGGGCGTACGAGACGTCACTGCTTACCACATCCTCGAAAGAAACATCGGAGCGACGTGGACAGTTCGAAGCCCTTGATTTGAGTGTGCGGGGCGTACGAGGGTACGCAGGGCGTACTCCGGTCCTATCCGCTGACTCCTCTTCGGATATTATCAAGAGTTTTTATTTATTTTTATTTTTATTTTTAAATAAACTTCTAAAATTCATATCTCCTTCATACGAACTCCGTTTTCGACGTTCTTTATATCCACGCGTAGGTGAGACTAAGATCTACAACTTTCGTTTAGATTCCGTTGGCAAATTATGAAATTATTTTTATTATTTATTTATAAAAATGACGTGATTAAGGAATTTCTTCAAAAATTCATAACTTCTTTATCTGACGTCGGTTTTTGCCAGACTTTTTACCGCTGAAATACCATTGATGAGACCTTCGATTCTCGTTTAGGTCATTCTGGCCAAAAGTCGCTCGATCTCCGATTCGAGTTTTTACATAACTTCGTATTGCTAGTTTTTGTCGGAAAAACTTAGAATGGTCATAACTTCTTCGTTATAACTCGGATTTTAGTGTTCTTTATATGCTTGGAAACCTTAAGACGATATCTATTACATAGCGTACTCCAAACAGAGCCTTTGAATACTTCATTTTTCGATGATATTCTAATTACCTTTTCAAAGAGGTTACAAGACTCGAATTTCAAGGACCTGAAATGATGGGTTGTTACATCCCTGTACTTTATAATTAATATAATTAAAATCAATCCCAATTAATTTCTAGATAACTATTAATTAAATATTATGATTTCTAATTAATATATTATTTTCATATCATATTAATAAATAATGTATATTAATTTATTAACCTTATATTAAATAAATCTCTCTCTTTTCATAATTTCCTTGTCCAGTTGCTAGGTTTGAGGGCAACCCAAAAGGATTGTGTTGAAGTACATACCAATTATAGTTATGGGCGTAGACACCTAATCAAACCGTCTCCCACTTGGATAAGTCCATAACTATAATTTTTAGTATGACCTCTAAATCGACCAGCAAATTGTAGCTTCCAAAAGTTGTTGTCGAACTCTGACCCAGTCAGTTACATGTCCTAAGATAAGTGATCATATAATCCTTCATTCTGCTAGATATCCCTGGACATAAGACATGGAATGCAATCAATCACTTTTTCCAAAATCTATGTTTCCCGATTTCTGATTTGTGATGATGTAGGACTTCTAATTGAACACATCAATTCAGTCCTAGATGGCCCAACACATAAGTCAACACTAAATCATCGAGGGGCCCACAGATATCGCTTTTCCCATTAAGCAAAAGGAACGAATAAACTTTGACTCATATGCTTGTATCTTTTAATCATCAAACTATACATGACAATATGTTTTATAACACCAAGTTACTGATGCGTTTTTGTATCACCAATGTATAACCAACTTGTAAATTACAACTCATATTTCTCAGTTTTAATATTATAAGATATTATCGTCTCAGTATTACTCGTGATGAATTCCATGAAGTAATACTCTGAGCGAGGGTTTATCCAATACCCAAATCTCCATTTCTAAGTACTAATGAACATTGCAGCAATTATATTGCTATGTCTAACTCCCTTAGACAATCTGCAATCCAATTCATGACAGTCTTAGTTCTATACTTACTTCTAAAAGTACGAGCGACTGTGGAATTTGAATAATCTTATTATTCAGGAAGTAAAACATGCAAAATAAGTAACACAATAATAAACAATTGACAAGAGGCAGTAAACAAACTCATAAATAATACTTTATTATTTAATCACCAAAAGTCAACTACATTTACTTTGTTACAAGTTTCGGAACAAACTAATCTAACTGCTAAAACTAATATCATCTCTCAGTCTAATGCTTCGAGCATGCTGAATATGCTTAACCCTACTCAGAGCTTTGTGAGGGGGTTTGTTGGGTTATCCTCAGATGATAGCTTCTTTACAAAAAGATAGCCATCTTCTACTCTATGTCTGATGAAATGATACTTTTTGTCGATTTATTTGGTTTTACCATGATCTTTAGGTTTCTTTGTTAAGGCAACTGCTCCTTCATTATCATAGAACAGTTTTATAGGCTCCTGGATGGTTGGAACAGTTCCAAGATCTCCGATGAAGTTCCTCAACCAAGCTGCTTCTTTCGATGCTTCACTCGCTGCTATGTAATCTGATTCACAAGTAGAATCAGCCACCATATCTTGCTTCGAACTTTTCCAAGTAACTGCTCCTTTGTTCAGTAGAAATACTCAGCCAGATTGAGAGCGGAAGTTGTCTCTATCTATTTGAAAGTTGGCATCACTCTAACTATCTACTCTCAAAGTATCATTGCCACCAAGTACAAGGACCCACTCCTTTGTCTTTCGCAAATACTTAAGTATATTCTTAACCGTTATCCAATGAGCTCTACCTGGATTGCCCTGATAACGGCTTACCATGCTCAAAGCAAAAGCCATGTCAGGATGAGTACATGTCATAGCGTACATGATCACTCCGACAACGGAAGCATAAGGTACACAACTCATGTCATCTATTTCCTCATATGTACTCGGGAATTGAGTCTTACTCAATTTGGTATTGCTCTAGATAGGTAGCTCTCTCTTCTTGGAATTTTCCATACTAAACCTCTTTAGTACCTTGTCCAAGTATGTGCTCTGACTAAGTCCAATTAGTCTCTTCTTTCTATCTCTAAATTTTCTAATACTAAAGATATAGGCAGCTTCTCCAAGGTCTTTCATGGAAAAACACTTACCAAGCCAAGACTTAACATCTTTCAAGGTTGGAATGTCATTATCAATGAGTAATATGTCATCGGCATATAATACCAGAAAAGTTACTATACTCCCACTAGCCTTAATATACACGCAGGACTCATCTTCACTCCTAGAGAAACCAAATTCTTTGACTTTCTCATGGAAGTAAAGATTCTAGTTGCGAGATGCTTGTTTCAATCCATAAATGGATTTCTCAAGCTTGCAAACTCTATTAGGAAACTTTACATCAACAAAACCCTCTGGCTGATTCATGTAAACATCCTCAGCCAACTTCCCGTTAAGGAAAGCAGTCTTGACATCCATCTGCCAGATTTCATAGTCATGAAAGGAAGCTATGGCAAGTAATATCCTAATAGATTTAATCTTGGATATTGATGAGAAG
Source organism: Lactuca serriola (assembly GCF_051521515.1). Lineage (NCBI taxonomy): Eukaryota > Viridiplantae > Streptophyta > Magnoliopsida > Asterales > Asteraceae > Lactuca > Lactuca serriola. The sequence continues at coordinate 238,471,694 of NC_136411.1, forward strand.
GTCTCATCATAGTCAACCCTTAGGGTTTGAGTGAAACCTTTTGCAACCAGTCGAGCCTTGAATATGTGCACATTTCCATCCATGTCAATCTTCTTTTTGAATATCTATTTGCACCCAACTGTCCTCCGACTTGGTACATTATCAACCAAATTACAAACTTGGTAGTCATACATCGACTTTATCTCGCTGTCCATTGCCTCTTTCCACTTGGAAGCTTTTGGTTCTACCATTGCTTCCTTGTAGTTAACTGGTTCATCCAGATTCACCCGTGTCATATCACTGATGACTGTGTCACCGTCTGAAGTAATATGGAAACTATATAAGTCAAGTACCACACTAACCCAAGTGGATCTCCGAAGAGGTAATGAATTATCAACTGGTTCAACAGGAACTGTTTCCTCTGGTTGGGTGCTAGTGTCATCTAAGGTTCCTTCATCGGCTAACTCTTGAATTTCTTCAAGGTCAATGGTACTCCCACTATCCTCTTTGAATATGAGCTCTCTTTTTAGAAAGACTTCTCTTCGTGCTACAAAGACCACATTTTCACTAGGTCTATAGAACAAATATCCAAAAAAGATTGTCTTGGGTAACCAATGAAAACACATTGCTCACTTCTAGCAGCTAGCTTGTCGTGAGTCTCACATCTTACAAAAGCCTCACAACCCCAGACTTTAATGTGTGCTAACGAGGGAACTTTCCCCATCCACATCTCGTGAGGTGTTTTGGAAACCTTCTTTGTAAGGACAAGAATGAGTATGTGGGAGACTATCTCTAAGGCATACCCCCAAAAATGAATAGGAAGTGAAGCACAACTCATCATAGAATGAATCATGTCCAACAAGGTTCGATTACGCCTCTCAACCACACCATTTAATTATGGTGTCCTGGGAGGAGTTAATTGTCAAACTATTCCACATTCCTTTAAATAGTCGTTGAACTTGATACTAAGATACTCCTTGCCTCTATCAGATCTAAGTATCTTTATCTTCCTGCCCAATTGATTCTCGACTTCGTGTTTAAACTCCTTGAACTTTTCAAAGGTTTTTGACTTATGCTTGATTAAGTAGATATATCCATATCTGCTATAATAATCAGTGAAACTTACATAGAATCGGTTAGCATCCCTTGTGGTTGATCTGAATGGTCCACACACGTCAGTATGTATGAGATCCAACAAACCTTCACCTCTTTCAAATGATCCTGTGAAAGGTGATTTTTTCATATTTCCCAAAAGACAAGAGTCATACATATCATCTGATTGTAGGTCAAATGATTCCAACACTCCATCCTTTTGGATTTGGGCTATTCATTTCTTGTTAATGTGTCCAAGACGACAATGCCACAAGCATGCCTTGTCTACACTATTAGATAAGTCAATATTAAACACACTATTTTCTAAGCTATCACTACAAGTCATTGTTTCATACACACCATCACAAGGTAAAGCTTCAAACACAAAAATGCCATTCTTATAAACATAAATTGAACCATTCAAATCATTAAAAGAATACTTGAAACCTTGTTTGAACAATGCATGAAATGATGTAACGTACTACATCATTTCTGACGAATAGCAACAATTAAATAAATCTAATCTAACATCATTATTAAGAAAAAGTTGATAAACTTTGATCTTGGTTACTGGTGAAGACTTTATGTTTCCCATGATCAAGTTTATCCTACCTCGCTCCACCTCTTCACTTTCTTTTAGCCCCTAAAAACCAGAACATATGTGAAAACCACATCTTGTATCAAGGACCCAAGAACGGGAAGACAATGAGTTATTTGAAGAAATAATGTAAATGTCTGATGAAGATGGCTTCACTTTTCCATCCTTGATGTCCTACAAATATTTTGGGCGGCTTCGTTTCTAGTGCCCCTTGTCATTGCAATAAAAGCAATCGAAATCTTTTGGGTCGGAAACATAAGGAATGACAGTATTGGGCTTGGCCTTTGGGAAACTACCAGATGACCCAGCTTGGGCCTTTCCCTTCTAGTTTTTCTTAGGAGGACATTTCCTCTTTTTCCCCTTTCCCTATCTAATAGCTGAGACGAGGGCACTAACAGGAGTGGAGGCTATACTTTTATCCTTCATCCCTGCCTCAACTGTCTGCAACAAGTTGTGCAATTGGGCCAATGTCTGCTCGGTGTTGTTCAAATGGTAAGTTAGGATGAACTAACCATAACAATCAGGCAACGAGTTCAAGACCATGTCAATGACCAATTCCTCATCAAAATGCACGGTATAAGAAATGTTTGCACAGTATAAGATACCTTAAAAGTCTAATGGCAGTTTCCAGATAAAACTTCCTAGGATTATGCATAAATTGACTCAAAGTATGCACAGTATAAGAAATGTTTGGTCTAGTAATAGTCAAATATATTAATTTTCCTCTTAATTTTTGAAGCTCAGTAATATTAGTTAAAAAAATATTAGAACTATCAATACCATCTTTAAAAATTTTAGAACAAGGATAGAGAGGAATTTTAACAGGTTTACAACCAAGAAGACCAAACTCATGAAGTACTCAAGTTAGTACTTTTTATGTGTAAGACAGACACCAGAATTTGTGTTAATAACCTTACTCCCAAGTAAATATTATAATTTTCCCAAATCCTTTATCAAAAAATCCACTTTAAAAAAGACTTAACACTTTCAATCTCATTTATTTTGTCTCATATAGCTATTATATCATCAACATAAACCAAAAGAATGACAGTGGATCCATTTTTAATATGAAAAATTAAAGAAAATCATTGATACTTTGAGAAAAACCAAAATCAGCTAAAGAATTGCACAATTTTTAATTCCACTTACAAGGAGCTTGTTTTAAATCATATAAAGATCTTTTAAGTTTACAAACACGATTGTCCCGCTTTGTATGATAGTCTTGGAGTAATGTCATATAAACATCGTAATCCAAGCTACCATACAAAAAAGCATTATTTATGTCCAGTTGAAATAAATCCTAATTATTATTAATAGCCAAAGAAATCACAATTCTAACAGTAACCAATTTTGCAACAGGTGAAAAAATCTCAAAGTAGTCAAGACCTTCTCTCTGATTATAGCCCTTAGCTACAAGTCTAACCTTGTACCTATCAATTTCTCCATTTGATTTATATTTAATCTTATAAATCCACCTACAACCAATAGGTTTTCTATTTTTGGGTCATTTAGTTACATCCCAGGTGTTATTTCTATATAAGTCCTCCATTTCCTGATTCATGGCTTTGATCCAGTTTGGATCATTATAGGCTTCATTATAAGTTTGAGGTTCAAGAGTTTTATTCAAGTTAGAGATAAAACATTTGTTTCGGTAGCAAGATTGGAATAGTTAACAGATTTCTCAACTCCATATTTGTACTTCCCTTCTATAATATAACCATTAAATCCAGATGGCATTTTGGGAGTTCTTAAAGGTCTAGAAGAAGAAGAAACATGAATATTTTCATCAGTCTGATCAGATGTACTGGGAACATCGTCACCAAACTAAGGCATAGATGAATCATCTACTATAGTATACGAACTATCATCAGTAGTACACTAAGGATCATCTACATCGTCATTTTGATGGGTCACTCCCAAGTCATCTGAATTTGAGCTATTAATCACAGACTCATCATAGGAAAAGGGATCCAAACAAAGTGAATGAATGACGACCATTGTGAACAAAGGTTTTAAGAGAAGCAGGGGAAGTATTCATCTTAAAACGAAACACATTTTCATAAAATTTCACATCCCTGGAAAAGAAAATAAGACTAGTATCAAGACTCAAAAGTTTATAACCCTTTTTCTCATTATAATAACCAATTAAAACACATTTCTCAAACATAGGAGAAAATTTATCAATAATGTTCAACTTTATTGCAAAACATAGACACCAAAACTCTCTCACGTTGTCAAATTTTGGAGATTGGTTGTATATCTTCTCAAAAGGAGATAAACCATTTAAAATAGAAGTAGGAATACGATTTATCAACAAAAAAATTGCAGTCATAACGACATCTCCCCAAAATTTAACAGGTAATCCATATTCAAAAAGCAAGGACCTAGATATGTTTAATATATGTCTGTGTTTTCTCTCCACAATATCATTATGTTGTGGAGTGTAAACACAAGATTCTGATTCATAATCCCTTTTGAATCAAACAAATCTTTAATTTTATGTTTTATAAATTCTGTTCCATTGTCTGATCTAACAAATTTTATTTTAATAGAAAACTGATTTTCAACAAGATTTAAAAAACTTAAAACTCGGGAAAAAAAACTTATTCTTTAGACTTTAAGAAATAAACCCATGTGCCTCTAGTAAAATCATCAACAGTAGTCAAGAATGATCTAAAGTTCCCAACATAATGAGTTTTATAAGGCCCCCAAACATCAAAATGAACCAGATCACCAAGTTTTCTTTAGGAATGAATATTTTTAGGAAAAGGTTCTCTTGTTTAGCTTTATGACAAACTTCACAAGGGGGCAAAGTATTGTTATTAAAATTTAATTTTCCTTTTAAAGCATTAAGAGCTTAAACAAATGGATGACCAAGTCTGCTATGCCAAGTTAGTTTGGACACAAAACACTTAACAACACTAGAATTGCAGGAAGACTTGCCTGAATGAGTACTATTGAGATAATAAAGTCCCCCTCCCTCATTACCAGTCTCCATGGACTGTGAATCTGACACCATGCATTTATATTCATCAAAGAGAACCTTACATTTACTATCCTTACATAACTTCTGAATAGACAACAAATTAACATTGAATTCAGTGACCACAAATACTTCAAATAAAGTGACTTCATTCGATAAGTTCAAATTTCCAATTTTGTGGATTTTTGCAGTAGATCCATTGGGATGATTTACTCTGAGATTAAGATTAGACACATTAACAAGATCATTTAAATTGTACCCTGAGGAAGTCATATGTTGATTAGTTGTAGAATCCACAATCCACTTAGCAGATATAAGAGAATTTGTAAAAAAAATTGCATGAAGTGCCTGCCATATTTGCACCGACAGTTGTTTCATCCATAGATTGTTTCTCACTAATAAGCTGAAGTAGCTTGTTGAATTGTTCTTGAGTGAGAGATCTAAAATCAGAAATATTAACACTAAAAGAACAAGTATCAGTGTTAAGAGAAACAACATTGTTCCCAGAAAAGGATCTCTCATAACTATTTTTAATAGAAAAATTATTGTTGTTATGGTTATTAGAATACTTATTACCACCATTTCTAGGTTTAAAATCCTTGGCATATCCAACAAGATTGTAACACTTTTCTATAGTATGCCCTTTGATGCCACAATGTTTACACTGAAGTCCTTGATTAGAACCTTTGTTCCTTTTATTATCATTGAATTTACTATTTAAAACAACAGTAGTTTGAGATTTACTGTTATTAGAAGCATTAGACATGGAACCATTTTTCTGAAAAGATTATTCTCTTGATATAATAACAAAAGCATATCTAACATTAGGAAGGGGATCAGTTAAAAGAATATGACTTTTGACTTGATTGTAACAGTTATCAAGACCACTTATAAACTGCATAAGTTTCATAAGCTTAGAATGATTATAAAGTTGAGCAAAAGCAGGACAAGCATGTCCAGTTAAGTTTGTTAACCCATCAAATTCCTTCCATAAGGAATAAATTTTGTTATAGTAGTCTGAACAAAAAATTCATTTTGAGTTAGTGAGTTAATTTTTTGATGAATATTGAAGATAACAAACCCATCACATTTAAAATACGTTTCATTCAAGTCATTCCAAATTTCAACAGCCTTTCCTGAGCCAGCATGTCCTGCATAAATGGTCTCTGAGATGGACCCAAGTAACCAAGAACACACGACGTCATTGGTTCTTCCCACTTAAGAGACTTAATGGGATCATTTTCAACTTTAATAACAGTTCCATCAACAAAGCCAAGTTTATTTTTGGCTTTCACAACCCTAGTAATAGCACTTTTCCAAACTCTAAAGTTTTCAATTCCAAGCAATTTGAAAGAGATAATGGTTCCAGTAAGTGTATCGGTTGGATAGATATACAAAGGATCATCAACATCTGGTGTTTTAGTGGACTTTGTCCCTGATCCACCAGGAGTCTCTCCAGCAGCCATGGATAATAATCAAGGAGACAATAAAAGAGAACATACAAAGGACACAGAGGAATGGAGATACAAAATCAGAGTATTCAGCCAATAAGATGGTGAACTAAGAGTCGTAACACATGCAGTCTCAAGATAAAACTGTAGATAATAGAGAGAGCATAAGCAATAACGCAAATAATGAACTAGAACATAGACTACCATGACCAATCGTGAACAGAAAGAAAAAGGAAGAAGACTTACAGTGGCAGATTCAATATTCGAAAAATAACAATGAAGAATCCACAAAATTTAAAGACACATATCCGCAAATTACAGATCTCTTAGAGTAATATCAGAACTTCTAGGTTCTACTCTTTAATAGAGTTTATCATATGAGAATGAATCCGTTATCTTCAGAGTTATTTCAGAACTTCTAGCTTCCGTTCTCTAAAGAGTTAATCGGACTTTACAGGTTTTTGTTGACCATAGATAGATCGACGAAACACCAAAGCAACCTATCTGCAAATGAAACACGAGTTCGCAGTAGCCGAGATCTTAAGGAAAAAATAAAGGAACACAAAAAAAAAAACCTAGATAAACACCAAAGGTGGAAGGGATACAAAGCTCTAATCAGAATCTTAGATCAACACTACATAAGTTGATAATAGGATAAGATTCAAAAAACAGACGGTGAAAAACCAAAAACACAAAGAAAGGGAAAGAATAACCCTAACCTTTAGAACACCATCAATCAAAGAGAAAAACATGAACGAGCGATTGAACAGTTCAGACGAAATCACCTTGCTCTGATACCATGAACAATTTAACAAAAGTAATTTCCCAACATGAACAACCTATTTATTAATGATACATCAGTTCGTTTGAACTACTTTTACATAGACAACCTCACTACACATTCCTTCACTACACTCACCTAAATCTACTCTCTTAAGAATTATCAAGAACAAATGAATATCATGATTACAGATGAAAACATTGAACACTGAAACCCTAATTGAGAGAGAACTTCAATAATGATAACTTGTGTGTGTTGTTCACTCTTTTAGACAAAGTCCAGATGCACAATATATATGATCCAATCAATGACCCATGGCTATCCAAAACCCCTTCTCTACCCACGAGTATATATTCAACATACATGTATGACCTTCAACTAATAACAACCAACACATTTAAAAAAACAAATATACATAAATAATAAATTAAATTAAAACAACAATAAAGTCAATTTTAGTTTGAAATAACATAGTCTATTTAACAAATACCTAGGGAGCTAGCTAATCTTCAAGAATTTTTTCACTACCACTATATCTACTCATCTTACAAATGTAATTTCATCTTGCTATTTCAGGTGAAGAATCTTCAAAGATATTTACCTATTGCTATTGGGTTATTTGATAAGCCTTGAACACCGAATACAAACAGCTTCAAGAACAAATGTATTCAAATAAATAAAGAAGTCAATAACTTCAATTTCGTGACATAAAACCATACATTCAAGAGGTATGGGCTCTCCAAAAAAAAAGTATTCACCGAAAATTAGCCTCCTTCTAGAACAGAAAACAAAGGATATATACCTAGTAATATGGGGCACAAGGACAACAAACCACAAAAGATTGTCCCCTATTGTCGTGCCCCTCTTTCATACAAATGATGGTCTAGACATAATAAACATATAATTAAAAAATACAAATGACAAAACTCCCCTTTATGGATCACCATGAAGGTGGTTGTTTGGGTCATGAGTTGCTTTAATCATTTGAGCTTTCCTTTGATGGACCATAAAGACTTGGATATCATTGTTTATATGTTGTGTTCTGCATATGCATGTATTTGTTGTTGTGATTGGATTACGGCCATGTTCTCAATTAGACCCTAATACAGGTGTTGTCTTTGATTTTTCTAGTTATGTAATGAATGGAGCAGTGTAAGCATCACATTTTTCTAGGTTAAAATTTTGATATATATATATATATATATATAACAATGGTTTTTTCTGTAATTTGCTTTTATTTAATAAAATTTCATTACATATTACTTTAATTACATTTTGCACCATCATCATGATTTTAGATATGGCATAACAATTGTATGTGTTACTGATCTTTGTGTTGCTTTAATCGATGGAATCCTTCCTCGCGTATATGCATCACTTTTTAACAATTCATTTTGAATTTTTTTATATTTAATCATTATTTTGTTGCCATTTCTAGTCAAGGATCCTAAAGGCAATAGAAAAAGATGGTTTACTCCCATCTTTCTATGTAGATGTTAACAAACAAAATCATGTTCTAGTCAAAAGTACAATTGCAACCAGAATCTTTATTGCTTCCCTTGCATTTTTCATGAACGTTGACCAATTAGTAGATATGGTCGTGTTTTCCATGAAGCACTCTATGAACATTGGGAATATTCTTCCCCAAAATCAATACCTCTGAAGGAGCTTAGTCCCTTATTGTGCGACTACTAACATCTAATTACTCGTCATCACTTGTAACAAAATAATACATATTCATTGATTTGTTTATTATAGCATCCTAGTTTCATAGCTGGATTACAACTTATTATAAGTAAAACACCTAATAAGATTTTCTTTTGAAGTACAATGCTATGATCTAGCCTTTTTCAAAGTACAATAAGGTTAGTTTCTTTCTTGGCTTAATAGTAAGTTCATTACTTGTTTTATATTAGTTAACATTAATTGATTAATAAGGTACACTAAATAGCATAACAACTAGCTAATCCTCCGAGTGCTTACTTGTCATCCATACCACCTGGTGGAGAGCCACCTATGACACCAAGTTCAACATTTTTACCTAGTACACCTGGTGGCAAACCAATGACACCGATGATTTTTTTGACATGATATGTAAAACATGCAATGTATTACACTTATTTATCATTTGAGTGATTATTTCTATTTGAAATACTATATAATGTAAAATGGATTGTCTTTTTTTGTATGATATGTTTTTTTATAACACCCTAAAACAGATATGTCTTGAAACCCTAAAAGAATTATTTTTTTAGCATAAATGATCCTTTAAGTATGTTGGGCGTACTTAAGTGTACGCTTAGCGTACTATGCAAGCCGACTATCGGAATCGAACCGATGACCAGTAAGCGGAAGTCATATATTTTTTTTGATGAGGTCTTGCGGAAAAATAGCTTGACGCCAGGAGGATAAAAAACTTCAGACCTCCCGTTCTATGGTTGGTCGCGGAGAAGTTTGAGGTACGTTGGGCGTACCAAGCCGTACATTGGGTGTACGTGCCAGGGGTCCAAAACCCTAATTTTGGGCATGAGGCCTATTTAAACGACCTTAAGTCCGTTAGACTTAACCCTAGAGAGCCTACATGGCCTTAGAATGCCCTTACACTCCAGAGAACCTTGTGAGACCATTTTGAGCTTTAAAAAGTGCATTTGTGGCCTTTTAGTGTTTATTTCAAGAGGAAGAGGTGGTTAAGCAAGCTTGGAACGAGGTGGTGCTTCAAGATCCTACATCATAGTCATCTTGCAAAGCTTCTGGAGGTAAAAAGCTTGGATCTTTCATCTTAAATCTCTAGATCTAGCTAGGGTTTCTAGTTTTGTCCCTTTATTTGATCTTGGACCCTTTTCTTGTGAGTTGAGCAACTCCAGAAGATGGAAATGACAGATCTAAGGTCCCTTAGTCCTTTACCAACATAAAAATGGAGTCTTGGTGGGTTTTTTGACCTCATGCATGGCTTAAAGGCCTTTGAAAGGTCTTAATGGGTATGTTGGGTGTTTAGGAAGCATGCAAAGGTGTAAAGTTGCCAACTTTATGCCCTAGGACGTAAGGTGGAGGTTGTAATGCAGTGGAGAGTGCCAAGGAATGCATCAGAGATTCGTAGCTTCTTGGGTTTAGCGGGCTATTAACAGAGATTTATTCAGGATTTCTCCAAGATTGCGGCGCCTTTGACCCGTTTGACCAAGAAGAATTTGACTTTTCGGTGGGGTGCAGATCAGCAGATGGCTTTTGAGACCCTGATACGGAGATTATGTGAGTCTCCGATTCTAGTACTACCCGAGGGGTTGGATGATTTGGTGGTGTACTGTGACGCATCAATTTCAGGGTTAGGTGCAGTACTGATGCAGATGGGGCACATGATTGTTTACGCTTTAAGGCAGTTAAAGCCTCATGAGGCGAATTACCCCACACATGACCTGGAGTTGGGGGCAGTGGTGTTTTCCCTCAAGATTTGGAGGCACTATTTATATGGAGTTTAGTTCATTATCTATACCGATCACAAGAGTCTAAAATATCTGATGGATCAGCAGAACCTCAACATGCGACAGAGGAGGTGGCTGGATGTGTTGAAAGATTATGATTGCGAGATTCTATACCACCCAGGGAAGGCCAACATGGTGGCTGATGCATTGAGCCGCAAGACGGCGGGGTCCCGGATTAGGGACATTTTTATGAGGATGACTGTGATTTCGCCTTTGTTGGATATGATCTGGGAGTCTCAGGTCGAGGGGGCGAAGAAAGAGAATTGGAAGATAGAGAAAATATGGGGACAATGTCCTTTGTTTGTACAGGATAGTTGCGGCCTTTTGATGCAGTGTGGTCAGGTATGGGTACCAGTGACGGGGGGAATGAGGCAGAGGATATTAGAGGAGGCGCACAAGTCTAAGTTCTCTATACACCTAGGAGCTACGAAAATGTATCGAGACTTGAGACTGAGTTATTGGTGGCCCTGCATGAAGCGGGAGATCGCATGGTTTGTGGAACGGTGCTTAACCTGCAGGAAGGTCAAGGCTGAGCATCAGCGGCCTCATGGAAAGGTTCATCAGTTGCTCATCCCTACGTGGAAATGGGAAGAGATCACTATAAATTTCATTACAAAGTTTCTGAGGACAGCGAGGGGTATGGATGTCATATGGTTTATCGTGGACAGGTTGACGAAGAGTGTCCACTTTATTCCGATTTCCAAGAGTATATCCGCAGAAAAGTTGGCAGATATTTATGTTCGAGAGGTGGTGGCTAGGCATGGATTTCCAGTGTCGGTGGTTTCTGATAGGGATGTTCGGTTTACATCTAGGTTTTGGAAGAAGTTCCACGAGGAACTGGGTACTCAGCTACATTTCAGCACGACATATCACCCGCAGACTGACGGTCAGAGTGAGAGGACAATCTAGACGCTGGAGGACATGCTTCGAGCATGCGTGCTGGATTTTGGAGGGAGTTGGGATACGTACCTCCCACTGACAGAGTTTTCATACAATAACAGTTATCATGCCAGTACGGACCAAACTCCATTCGAAATGTTATATGGTCGGAGGTGTAGGACCCCAGTGTGTTGGGACGAGATTTGGCATCGGGTAATAGGGAGCATAGAGGTAGTGCTCAAGACTACCGGGTTGATTCAGTAGGTGCGCGACCGGTTGTGAGTCACGCAAAGTCTCCAGAAGAGTTATGTGGATCGACGACGATTAGATCTTGAGTTCCAGGTAGGATACTTTGTACTGCTGAAGGTGTCGCCCTGGAAGGGGATTATCAAGTTTCGAAAGAGGGGCAAGTTGGGGCCTCGGTTCATAGACCCATTCAGGATCACGGCTCGAGTGAGCAAGGTGGTTTATCGTCTAGAGCTGTCAGAGGAGCTTAGTCAGATTCACAACACATTCCATGTGTCTCAGCATCGGAAGTGTATTACTGCCGAGTCCGTAGTTATTTCCTTGGATGACATTTAGGTGGATAGGAGCATGAATTATGTCGAGAAGTCGGTCGCCGTCTTCGATAGGAAGACGAAGGGTCTTCGGAACAAAGAAGAGAAGTTGGTAAAGGTCCAATGGCAACACCCGAAAGGCTCCGAATGGACTTGGGAGCCAGAAGAGGAGATGTGGGAGCATTACCCCGAACTGTTTACAGCTACGGACTCCGAGGACGAAGTCTAGTTCAAGTGGGGGAGAGTTGTAACACCCTAAAACTGGTATGTCTTGAAACCCTAAAAGAATTATTTTTTATAGCGTAAATGGTCCTTTAAGTACGCTGGTCGTACTTAAGTGTACACTTAGCATACTATGCATGGCTTGTCGCGGAGAAGTTTGACGTACACTGGGCGTACGTGCTAGGTGTCCAAAACCCTAATTTTCAGGCATGAGGCCTATTTAAACGACCTTAAGTCCGTTGGACTTAACCCTAGAGAGCCTCCACAGCCTTAAAATGTCCTTACACTCCAGAGAACCTTGTGAGACCATTTTGAGCTTTAAAAAGTGCATTTATGGCCTTTTAGTGTTCATTTCAAGCGGAAGAGGTGGTTAAGAAAGCTTGGAACGAGGTGGTGCTTCAAGATCATGCATCATAGTCATCTTGCAAAGCTTCTGGAGGTAAAAAGCTTGCATCTTTCATCTTAAACCTCTAGATCTAGCTAGGGTTTCTAGTTTTGTCCCTTTAGTTGATCTTGGACCCTTTTCTTGTGAATTGAGCAACTCCAGAAGATGGAAATGACAGATCTAAGGTCCCTTAGTCCTTTACCAACATAAAAATGGAGTCTTGGTGGGAGTTTTGACCTCATGCATGGGTTAAAGGTCTTTGAAAGGTATTAATGGGGATGTTGGGTGTTTAGGAAGCATGCAAAGGCAAAAAGTTGCCAACTTTATGCCTTAGGACGTATTAAACAACCCAGATCTGGCTTTTGGACGTATAGGAATCGGGTATTAAGAACTTAATGGAGAAAGTGCTTAATCTGGAAGAATGCTTGGCGTACTCAATGTACGCTGCGTGTAGTCCTTAAGACCCCAGTACGCTGAGCATACCAGAATGGTACGCCGAGCGTATGCGTTACAGATTGGGTCGAATCTGTTTTGGACTTTTAGCTTTTGGGCCTCATTTTGGTTATTAGATTGGTTGTATTCTGTGAATTATGGGCTGTTTCATATGTTGTGGTCCATGGATATATTGGTTGGTCCTAATTAGGCCAAGAGGCCCATTAGTAATTTTTGGACTTGGATTTTGGGCCCATTAGCAAGGGAAGGATAATTGGGGCTCGTGGATGGGTTTCGAGTTTGGGTTTTTCCTTTGACTAATCTAAGGTCCTAACATTGATTAATATTATTATTCAGCACGGGAGATTCCGGACTGTTAGGAGAGCATCTTTTGTATTCAGCAGGCAGAGGTGAGTCTCCTCACCATACTAATGGGTCGATGGCACCAAGGCTGGCCCATTATGTGATTATGATATATGTGTTAGTCATTCTGTGATTTGATATACTATGTGATTGTGTGTTTGTATGGAAGACCTTGGGGGTTCCCGAGGCACTTAGGTGTAAGACCTTGGAGGGTTTCCTTGGCATCCTAGGTTAAAGACCTCTGGTGGGTTCCCGAGGCACTTAGGTGTAAGACCTTGGAGGGTTTCCTTGGCATCCTAGGTCAAAGACCCTGGGGGATTCCTGGAGCATTGGGCTAAGACCATGTGGGGGTTCCCATGGCACCCAGAGTAAGATCCTGGAGGGTTTCCAGGTCTTCCTTATGTGTTGGTATGCAAGGCTTATGTGTTCTGTATAGCTGATTAGCTAGTATGATATGTTGTACGTGTTTGTGTGTGGGTGTGCTCCGGGGAACTCACTAAGCTTTCAAACTTACCGTTTGTAGATTTGTTTCAGGTACATCTGAGCCCAATGACAAGGGCAAGGCGTGATGGTGCGGTGTGCAATCTATCTCTTTTTCACTAATACGTTTTGGGACGCTCTGAATTTAAACAAGTTGTAATGAATGTGGATTTGAAAACAATTATGTTGGAATTTCATGGTTTAAGAAAGTGTGTTTATTAACTAAAAATGAAAACTTTCTTTGTAAAATTGGATCGTTACATGTATTATGGAGCATTAATTGTAATTTTATTTGAAAAATTAGTAAATCTATAAAAATATATATTTTTTGAAACATTTAAAAGTACGACTCACAAAAATGTTTGTCGTCTTCCTTTATAACATGGATTTCATGACACGCAATGCATGTCGTAAAAGCGCATTGTAAGGTTATGACACGCAAATGTGTGTCGTCTTCCTTATGACGGGGACTTCAATGATACACATTGTGTGTCATCTATATGCCTTTATGATACACATTTTGTGTCGTAAATGTGTGTCATAAATGCGCATCGTAAGGTTATGACATGCAAATATGCATTGTAAGGCCACGACACGGAAATACGTGTCCTCTTCCTTTATGACAGAGGCTTTAATGACATGTATTTGTGTGTCATATGTACCCTTTATAACACGCAATGCATGTCATTAAAGGTCATTTTTCTTGCAGTGTTCTTTAGTTTACATGTTCATAAATTTCTTTTTTGATCTTTTGAGTGTTCGAAGATAAACATGGTTTGAATGGTTATTTAGATAATGATGATAATGGTGGTTAGATGATCACGGTTACCAAGAATACTAAATTATGTTTAAAATTACATAAATGCTCCATACAATTTTGAGAAGTAACAATAAAATGTGAAAATATGAAAATATGAAGAAAAAAGGATAAAATATATCATTTTATAGAATTTAGCGGCATTTTTTTTACGTCATTGGAAGTACCATTTCTGCAATATTGACAAAGCAGAAGGATCGAGTTTGTCTATTTTATTGAAGGTGGACTATATGTGCCTATTTTGCCACACTATAGGGACCATTTATGTAATTTTTCTAATGTTTACGTAACTTTTTTATAACTTTGTTTTTGATTTTTTTTTAATTCATTTTATTATGCTTTTAAATTGGATATCTTCTTTCAAATCTTATTTTACAAGTTTGTTTTTAAAAGTATTACATTTTCGTTTTTGCATGATTCTTTCCATTTTAGAAACGAACACCTCACTTCTTTCATAAAATTTTACATAGAAAAAAGTTTCTGATCAACATACGGAGGAATTACCCCTAGTTGAGTATAATATTACAAATTCGAGATATTAAATATTTTTCTACAATTTCTTTCTATTTATCTTTCTATTCATGTTAAATGGTGACAACTAGATTAAAATATTATATATATATATATATATATATATATATATATATATATATATATATATATATATATATATCAATCAATCATTTGACATGAGTAGGAAGATGGTAGAAATAAATTGTAGGATGATATTTAATTTCTTATTTCAAAATGTTTTACGTTGATAATAAACAAATTTTGTTTGATATAAATATTAATGTAATAAAAAATATTCGATAAACAAACGACGCATGAGCAAATTTAACAAAGAAATAAATGAGAATATATGTAAACAACAATGAATTAATGAAAAAGAAATTTTTGTTACCTATTTTATCAAATTATTATTTCTATCAAGAATTTTTTGTTACCTATTTTTTAAATTATTATTTCTATATTAAGTAAAAATAAATATATTTGTATATAATTTATAAGATTAAATCTTGTTCTATAAACAGAAATTACACCAATGTACACATGGGCATAATTGTTCCATATAAAATGTTGAAAAGTAGACCCAAGAAATTAGAGCTAGGGTTTTATCTCCGCATGTAAGTAAAAGTATGTCCAAGATTTCTCAATCCTTTTCCACACTAGATGAAACATGAATACAAAATGGATACCAAATAGCTGGCGATATCCGAAGGGGCACCAAAAAGATATGTAGGGCATCAATGCTTCGTCATATATGTCATTCTCATTGCCTTGGCCCTTGGGAACAAGTGAAAATTGCACATTTATAAAAAATAAAAATAAAAACTAGACTTTGTATCTCAATAACATTAAAAGTCGCATTCCCCATTCAAACAACAAAATCAAACTTTTTTTACTTTATTGTACATATTCATAATTTTATGTCGACAATAAACAAATATATTTCATACATGATATTTTATTCAATACCATTAAATCAAGCGTTGATACTTTCACACAAATAGCAATATATCTTAATAATGCTGAGGAAATGTGAGCAAGATAAATGTCGATCCAACAAATGACGCCAAATGATGCAACATAGAATCTTGATGGGGTCATGGAAATGGACTTTGATCACATGTTTTGGCTCTATGAGCTATTATCTAGTTTTCGACTTGGTTACTAGTTGTCAGCATAGAAGAAGATCGTTAGGACTTAGGACTGCCCTCATACATGTGTTTTGGGAGTAGCCTCTGATGATCAAGTTAGATCGGTATATAAGTGGAGATTGTTTCTTCTGAATGGAGTGAACCATCATGGTGTAACAAGGAATATGTGTATGTGTGGAGAATATAAGGTGTCAAGATCAGGGAATCGTTCAAATAGTGGATATAGTGCTTTATTTATAGGTCCATAGAGAGGGCACAACAAGGACAAATGGGGAAAACCATGTACACACTCTTCATCTTATGGGGACAAAAAAATTCAGATTTTGCTAGTGGTCCCAGAATGTGGTCGCAATGACAGGTCTTGCCACTTTAGCCAGTTTAGTGTACCTTGGATAGTTTTACCTAGCTCGGCCAATTCACTCAAGGTTAGTCGATGCTCCCACCTTGGCCAGTTCAGACCAACTCGGTCGGTCCTTCTATCTTAGCCACTTCCTCACCTTGATTGTGGGTCCTGCTAATGGTGTTGGGTTTTGAGCATTCTAACACTCCAAAGGTGTGCATGCAACCCTAAATACCTTGGAGCTATGTTTTCTCTATTATACATGCAAACTTGAACTTTCCAAGGTATTACCCTAACTAGCTACAAAAGTTTATACATGGGTAATAAAACAAGTTAGATAACATACCTTTTCTTATAGTTAGAAGCCTTGGACCTTTAAGAACTTAGTGCCCCAAATGTTGCACCTCAAATGGAATCACACAACACCACCAACAATTGGAATAACTTGAGAGAAGAACACTCACTTCACAAATCGGCTAGCCCTCACTTCTTGTCACTTAACGGTGATCACTTAAGTGCCAATTTCATGAACTGTGAGGCTTCTTATGTAGTTTGAACATTAGGGTTACACCATGTAACTCATGACTTTCCACATTCCTCATGATCCATGGGTTTTAACCTCCATGGAGTATCCATGGGTCACCACATGTGTTTAGCCCAACATGAAGAACTATGGATCATAAGCCCACTTTATAAGAATGAATGATTTACCAAATCAATCCAAATTTATTTAATTAGTCTCTTTTAATCACAAAATTCATTCCAAACTAATTCTTGATCAATACTAATTAAATAATATGATTTCATATTAATATATTAGAACTTATAATATATTAATAAATCATAAATATCTTCTTCTCACAAAAGTCTATCCAAATTGTTCCAATGCCATACAACCCAAATGGACCATGCTACCTTCGGGTCAAGTACATATCAATAATAGTTATGGACTTAAACACCTAATCCAACAGTCTCCCATTTGGATAAGTCTAATAACTATTATCGCAAGCATGACTCTAACCCAACTAGCAATCGTAGCTCTTAAAAGTCGCTGTCGAACTCTGACCTAGTCAATGATGTGTCCATTAGATAAGGGATCATATATTCCTCCATTCTAGATATCATATGGACTGAGACATGGATTATAATCATTCTCTCTATCTATCTGTTGTTTCCCAATTTCCGATTTATGACGACCGACTAATTGAACAAATCAAATCCGTCCAGGTCTGGTGTCATCACTAAATCATCGAGGGGCCCATATATATCGCTTTTATTCACATGGGATAAAAGGAACGGATAAATTTCGACCCAAATGCTCGCTTGTACTTACTCATCAAATTACACACAATGATATGTTTTATAACATCCAAGTTATTGGTGCGTTTACATATGTCAATGTTCAATCGACTCGCAACTACAACTCACACGTCTCAGCTTGAAGAATATAAGATATTATCGTCTCATGATCACTCGTGATAAAATCCATGAAGTGATTCAAATGAGCGTGGGTTGAATCCAATACTAGAATTTTATTCTAGGAGGACTCATGAACACTGCAACCACTTTGTCCCAAACAAACTACAGACCAATTCATGACAGTCTTGCCTCAATACCTACTTCCAAAGTATGATCGACTATGGATAGTTTGAATAACCTAGTTAGTCGGGAAGTCAAAACATGCAAAGTGAAACACAAGAATAATAATAATCTTATATGGCCCAAAAACTTTTGAGTCATATTGATTACTTATTATTCATTGTATAATGTTTCGAATAATCAAGTTAATACTTGAATTAAAACAATAGTTGTCCCATGCTCCAAGCATACACACTATGTTTTCTAAATGATAATTATGCCATGCACCAAGCATGCACACTACATTTGTCTATGGTCATTAATTCGTGAAATAGATCAATTGAAAAACATTTCAATGATGCTCATTTCAAAATTCAAAATCCTTATTGCAAGAGTAAGAATTCCAAATTCTTGTCACTGCTAGAAAATGTTAGATTCTAAACTACCATGCAATGATTCTTTAGTAATGTCTAGGTACCAAAAGTCACAGAGACTTGACCAATGATATAACAAAATATTCCTTTGGAGATTGTTACAGGACAATTCCATGGAAATGAAGTCTCAAATTCAAAATACATTCCTTTGAACATCCTTCTTGCATAAAAGTTTCTAACTTTCTCGTCTCCCAATATGGAAACATTCCATATTTTCCATACAACAATTCATTATTAATAGACTCCTGTCTATTCATAATAATGTCAATATGGTCCATCCATTACTATACTTCCGACTATACTTAAGCGACCAATCCTTGGCGAACCTTAGATTGTCCTTAAAAGTTGCTCAACCATTTTAGTCATAACCGGTTCTAGTCCTTTTTCCCTCTTAATGCCCTAGGCATTTGGAAAAATTTAGAACATGAGAATATTATATCATATGCAATCGATCCTATACCCGAAGCATATGGGGCACGATTCATAATGTCTAACATAAAGACATGATACTTGATCAGTCTTTTGCTATAATATTTCTATTTGCCATGTTCTAAAAAATTTGATTATGAAGAGGGATGCCGTAATCATAACCAAATTTTGAGAACGCAACTATCATTTCCATATATAGAATTTCCTTATGTTGAATCATTCCTTCATAACATTCATATATATTTGACTAAATGTGATTAAAATCTCAATCTAAGCTTTTAGAATTGAAATGAAGTATAATTTCCTCTCCCTTAATTATAACAAAACAACTTTTCAAACACTGCAACTTGGAAATTGAAACCTTTTGTTTTCCATAATAAACATTGCTAACTTGCAACATTTACCATAATTGATTATGTTCCCATTAGCATAATAATTACATCCTTATTAGCATAATACTTATGATCCAACTATCTTTGACATGTACTCAGAAATCAGCTGGACTTCTAGAAATCAACACTTTGTTGACTTTATTACCAAAGTTTAGATCTCTGATATGAGATCCTTTGATAAGATTTTATCTAAGTGCCTCAAACTCATACACCTTTCTTTAAATAGCTCACATGTGTGTCTAAACATTTTAAGAACTTACACCAATAAGTCTCAATTGTTTAGACCTTTTTCCATTTCTTACAATTCGAGTTATGAAAAGCGATGACATAATCATAATCGAATTTGAGAATGCAAATATCACAACTGTTGTCTCCTTAAAATCTACTTTAGTGAAAGCGTTTCCTCACAATCATTTTCATGAATTGGGGAGAAACCATATGACACTTAGATTTTATAGTGTATGTGTTCCTATCCATGTGAATTTCTCATAACCATAATCATGAGAAAATGTTAGTAACAAATCCAAACTCATATGGACTGAACTTGTTCAATCTTAATTTATTGCCACCTGGCAGCACAAGGGCCTACCAAGTCTTCCAAGTTGTTATGTATAAAATTGAGAACTCATAGAACTCACATGCATAGTCAACTTTTAACTGGAATGGGAACAAAAATAATAATATGTCAACACGATAGGTGTCACACCCCCGAACCAAGGATGGCGGAAACGTCTGGGGATGGAGGAATTCATGTATAGTATCACAACAACGAGTATAATAGTGCTCAAAGTAAATAAAACCATTATAAATATAATCGAGAAAGTTACATGATTTCACAAGTTACATGTTTCAAAATCGATTACAATATAATGACAAAATGTTTGATTTATTCCAAAGCGTTCCATCCTTAAAAGCTAGTAGTCACCAATTTCTATTGATTACCTGAGAATACAAGTAAATTTGAAAGAGAGTCAACAATTAAGTTGGTGAGTGCATAAGCTTTTGGATGTAGAGTTTGTAAAACCTTTGTTTGTAAAAGCAGTGTATACTCAAGAAAAACCCAATATTTTCCTTATAAAATGATATGTAGTCTTAAATCCCAAGACCGAGTGTATGTGTGTTACTTCGTACTTGTAATAGCGTATGCAGATTTAAATAAATAAAAATCCCTTTTAAAGTAGAAATTCCCATAAACTATATGTGTCGTTATCTCCATATGTGAGTCGCTATAACCATACTATGACAAATAAGACCTGTTGCGACGTTCTTCAGGTGTCGAAATAGATATGACATCTGTCACCCCCGACCGGCCGGTCGGGCTGTTGCAAACAGATAGGGTGTGGGTTGTCAATCCCAATATAGATCTATATACAATTATCACACTTTTCCTACAAGAGACTCTGGCTATAACTTATAGGAATTTTAACTCGTACTCTAATAGTACAAAGAAGAATGTCTCACAATTTATGTTAACAAGTTTACGTGTAGTGTGTGTGTAAAACCTTTTCTGTGGTGGAATTGAATCCCCTTTCATGTAGTAAGTTTATAATGTAAAATCCATAAACTATACTTATTATAGTTTATCATGTGGTAAATGAAAACCCATTTGTATTGAGAGTAAAACCTTTTCATAGTGAGTAGTAGTTTAGTAAAACATAACTATACTTATTATGTTTCATCTTATATGTTTGTAATGACTAAGGACTCTTACAATCCGTGAGTAATTTTTGTTATTTAAATGTAACTTAACAGCAAACACATGTAAAATTTGAAGTCATCAAAGATATACACTTCTCTCAACATGTTACAAAGTGTTATAATAAAAATTGTAAGTTGCTTAGCTAGTTTTTAACCTTTCTGCACGGTTTTAGAAAAATCATACGAAGTCGAAAACTGAATCCGCAAACTCTGAGAGTTTAGAAAATCTATCTAGTTTGTTCATAATTTTTATTATGATTTTTAGTGGTCTCTAATTTGTGTCAAAATGACCATTTTCATTGACTGGTCTGAAATCATAGCTACAGTGGTAGTCAGTTTTGTAAAAATCACCATAAATTGTAAAAAAATCTTATGAACATGTGCAAGTATTCATTTTAAAGGTATAAACCTGAAATATTTGCGTATTGAATAGTTTTGAAAGTTATGGAGTTTAAGACTGTCAAAATAGTCCGTGAAGAGAACTCAACTTTTCTGTGAAAATCTAAAGTATGAGTTTGAGTTATGTTAAGGTGATTTAACTTGTATTCCCCCCCCCCCCTAAAACTTGAAGAAAACATGAAAATGTGGGGTTATGAACTCACATTGAGTGATTCCTTGAGATGGATGTTGAAGAGAAGAGGTTTCCAAGTCAAGAACACTTGAAGAAAGCTTGAGGATTTGAAGATCCTAAGGACAAATATGTCGATATTTATGTAAGCAATCCATGATTCGAGTGAAGTTGTGTGGAATGTTCAAGTGTAGGATGAAGACACTTACCAAAATTGGATGAAAAGCTTGAGATCAGCCCTTGAAATCTCGAGTTTTGAGAGAGAGGAAATGAGAGAGAGATGAGTGTGCTTTTTTTTATGAAAGAATGAAGTCTTAGAGGGGAAGGGTTAAGGTTTGTCTAAGATTTGGTTAGAAAATCATATAGAGTGTTGGAGGGTGCAAAAAGGACATTGATTTGATATGGTAAGGTGTGAATAGTGACTGGAGGTTGTCCTTGAGTGGGTATGGGGATGACTTGTTGTCCTAGCTTTATGGGGAAGGTCAAAAGTACCTTCTTGTACTTGCACTTTATTCTAATCAATATGATGGATTTTATCTTAGAAAGCTCCAAAATATGGATAAAACCTGATGTTAGAGGGTTGAAAATTATAAAATATGGGTTTGGGTGAAAATCCCACGTTAAAATCATGAAAAACGGGCCTAAAACGTTAAACTACTCGAAAACCGGGAAGACGGAAGCGAACCTGCGAGGGTTCGGTTTATGCTGCTGAGGACCAAAGGGAGGTTCGGTCCGAGAAGCTCGTAGGTGAAAGTGTAAGGGAAGCGAAGGCGAAATGAACCGAGAACAGACGGAGCTTCGGTCCGAAGGGACTGGATCTGAACCGAAGTGAACGATCCGAACCGAAGGTGAGTTCGGCTCTTAGGCGGGTTCGGTTCCTAAGAGGTTTTGGATCTAGGAGGCTTCGGTTCTTTAAGGGAGGTTCGGTTCTATTAGGGCTTCAGTCCATCAATTTAGTTTTAGTTCTTTAAGAGTAGCTTCGGTCCTAAGAGGCTTCGCCCCCTTTAAGTTGTTTTTCCATAAATCTTCCCGTTTCGAGTGATTTTTGAATAAGTTAAGGGTTGGGATGCCCCAAGTGATTATAAAAAGTTTGGGAGAGGTTGTGAGATAGATTTGGGAGACATTTGAGAGAGATTTAGGAGAGAGATGGAGAGAGAGAGAGAGAGAGCGAGAGAGATTAAGAGAGACTTTGTTTGTGACCTTTGCGAGTGTTTAGCTTCGAAATGCAAGGTTTTTAAACCCCATTAAGCCTCGTTATGAGTGTTATACGCCCCTGGAAGATATGTAATAATGTTTTATCGAGTAGTTCCATCGCTTACCCTGATCAGGGTTAGATTTTTCTAAACACATGAAAACTCAAAGTGATACTTTGCATTAAGATAGTTTGTTGTACAATAGTAAACATAATGTAAAACTTAATATACAGGGGTTAATTGAGTTGACCGGTTTGACTTGTTGACTTTATTTGACTTCAACTTGACTAGAAATTGACGTTGTCACAATAGGTTACAAACCTCAAGTCATGTGCTAGTGATAAACAATAAGTTTTATTCTTGATTAGTTTTTAAAACTTGTCAAGATATTTAAGACTCCCACTCACCTCTTGACATATAAAATTCTATTGTCAAGAATCATTCCATGATAAAACAAATATTCAAGAGTTAGTGTGGATTCTTATCAAGATAAACATTTCACATAATTAGTCTTAGTTGGTCTTTCTCCTTACCAAGACATCACAACTTACCAATTTCAAATGTACAAGAGTAGAAATCATTTTACTCTACATTTGATAAGTGTTATAAACATTTCTTAAGATTATGTCACTCAAGGATCAATCTTGGAGTATGACTCTAAGACATGATTTGGAATAAAGTATGACTCATCTTCTTAATTTAACCATTTCAACAGTTTATGATTCCTCTTTTTAGTCAAAGAATGCACTAAGATGTCCTTAAAGGATCAATTGTGATATGGTTTTCCATAACCATTAAGATGATCATAAAACATGATACTAAAGTACTCTCCCATTTTTCCATATTGGAGAAACCTTTATCTTTCTGCCTAATTTGATTCTTCTCATTCGTTCTGTCATACATTGAAACTTTTCCAATGTTTTAGAATTATATTTAAACTTGTAAGCATAACCATGTTTTCTAAACTTTAGTAAATCATGACGAGTAGTCTTATCGATCTTTGTGGTAGACCTGACCAGCACACACCCAATGTACCGGATCCCCTAGTCCTTCACTTGACTCACATATACATGTGAACAAGGAATCAGTCCTAATTTACCAAAGATGAAATTTCTTACTCGTCACACAATACAAGTTGCATGATTCCAAGTTTCTGTCCAACTGAAACTTGGGTGATGAGAATCTTTCCTTATTTGGTAAATTTAGACACTACTACAAACGAAAGAATCAAACTCATATTGCTAACATAGAAAGATACAAACATCGATTTTTCATAAATGCCATTGTAAGGAGAAATAATATAAAATAAAACAAAGTTTTATTTATTTATAAAATGTAGAAAAAACCTTTTCCTTACAATGCAATTACAAATAAAAACTATGTTATTACATATTTCCTAGCAATCTATCATAACTCCTAAGCAGCAGCTCAAAAATACGACCTTCGAACCATGCGATTGAAATCCATCTTCGCGATCAGATTCAGCATACTCTTCCTTTAAGCTTCCTTTGATCCTACAAAATATCAAAATGCAACCATGTCACATCATGTATTAAGAATCAACAATTAAGAACTTAATAGAGTTAGATAGTAGACTTACCTAAAGCAGAGTCAAACTTTTCGATTCGACCTTTTCTCAGATCTTTCAGGTAGTCAGGGCAGCTTCGCAACCAATGCCTCTTTTCTTGGCAACAGAAACATATAGACTCTTTGAGAATGGTACACGGGACAATCTCAGACTTAGCATTTCTCTTTCCCTTGGAACGAAAAATCTTTTCTGGACTTCCAATGTTTCCATTGTCAACATCCATGGAAGTTTGGGGAGCATATCTGCCAATCAAATTTGCTTTTCCTGTGTGCCAAATCATTGTTGATTTAGCAGCAACAAGCAAATAGGTAAGATCAATAAGGCTCCTGTCGTGCTCTGTCACATAGTAGTCCTTAATGAACTCACCATATGACTCGGGAAGTTATTGAAGAACCCAGTCAATAGCCAACTTCCTCGAGACTTCGACACCGAATACCCTCAGCCTGTCATTATGTGACTTCATCTCCAAGACATGAGTGCACACAGGCCTTCCATCTTGATGTTTCATTGCAAGTAGGGCTTGAGTGACCTTGAATTTTTCAAGACTTTGAACTTGTGGGTTAGGAAGAATAGTTGGAGGAGGTGGAGGAAGTGAAGTATCACTTCCACGATCCAACCGCGGAACACCATCTTCAAGATGAAAACTTGTTCCAAGAGATTTGGGAAGACCATAGTTGTCTGAACTAGACATCTACAATGGGAGAAATTCAAGTTAGTTGATTTAAGTCCTTAATATAACACCCAAATGAAATATTAAGGCTAGGACCCAAAACAAAAGTTTACAATTTGGAAGAGGGATGTCGTAATCCAAACTGCAAAATATTTGAAGGTAGGTAAATGATGATTTACCAATTTCCACCACGAAAAACGAAAAAAGAATTTTAGGTTTTAAATGAATTGAAACTCCTATATCCTTTAGGATTCATTGAAAACTTTCAATGGCATGTTTATATCTCGATTTTTCCCTTCAAGTTTGTAACTGGGATGTTGAGGATCACAAACAAGGTGTGAATAACCATGCAAATTAGATTGGTACACCCAATGTTACAACCACCTAATCAATGTGTTGGTTAACCACACACGCTCCATTGATCTATGATTAGCATCAATCTACCCTTTGCCATGCACTGTCAGTCCATATTAGTGTGCCGGTTAACCACACACGATCCACTAACGGCTTAACAAGGTGCAAAGTGCAATTTCATGGGTTAGCACCATATTCACATTTTCCTAAAGTAACTAAGATTGGGAATTTATAAGTGTTTAATTAGTTACTTTATATTTATCATTATACTTTTAATGAAGGGAGAATTAGAGTCCTATCCTACCCGTTCGGCTAACGACCCTCCACCAGTCAAGGAAGCAGTGGGTGAGAGTGGACACCCATTAAACTGCCATTTTATAGAAACCAGCCTTATACCCCCCTTATAGACCGGCTTCGTGAATGAGGCCTACTAACGGTAATACTGACTTTACCATTAAACTGCCATTTTAAGAACTTAGTGCCCCAAGTTTTGAATTTTAAACTCTTAAAATTCTAGGGTTTGGAACTAAATGTTTCAAAGTAAGACTTCGCATTTACAAATTCCAAAACTTGAGGGCAAGTTTTGTAACTTTCAAAACTTTTGGAATCCATAACTTATGAGTTTAATAAAGATTTTATGAAAAAGATTCTTGACATTCCATAACTTGACGACAAGTTATGGAGTTCATAAAAATATTTATGTATGACCATTTAAGTTCCATAACTTGAGGACAAGTTATGGAAGACATAAAACTATTTTATGATTGCATTTAAAAGAGACTTTTCACTTTCCATAACATGAGGACAAGTTATGGAATTCATCTAAAAACATTTGGATCAAAATTGTAACTTACAAAACAATCAAATTATCTAAATTAAACTCATATGCACTTAAACAATTCATATCAAACAAACTTCATGTATTTAGCCAAATCATATAAACTAATACAAGACATGAAACTTTGACAATTATCTTCTAAATTGGATAAACATGATCAGTACCACATCAAAAACAGGTTTATAACTCCAAAAATAGTTTAGGGTAATGATCCTAGTCCAATTATAGCCAAAAACCTCAAAAATCTACATTTTGGAGCACCAACGCGTCGAGTGTATGAACAAACTCGGTGAGTTGGTCAGTTTTGGCCTTGGACTCAGTGAGTCCATCAGTGGACTCGTCCAGAACAACAGAAAATCGATTTTTAAGGCATTTCCAAGCAAGTAGCATCAAGTATAATTCAAAACAAGCCTAGTCTCTGATACCACTGTTGGGTTTTGACCATTCTAATACTCCTAAGGTGTGCATGCAACCCTAAATACCTTGGATCTATGTTTTCTCTATTATACATGCAAACTTGAACTTTCCAAGGTATTACCCTAACTAGCATACAAAATTTTATACATGGGTAATAAAACAAGTTAGATAACATACCTTTTCTTGTAATTGGAAGCCTTGGACCTTTAAGAACTTAGTGCCCCAAGTGTTGCACCTCAAATGGAATCACACAACACCACCAACAATTGGAATAACTTGGGAGAAGAACACTTGCTTCACAAATCGGCTAGCCCTCACTTCTTGTCACTTAAAGGTGATCACTTAAGTGCCAATTTCATGAACTATGAGGCGTCTTATATAGTGTGCACATTAAGGTTACACCATGTAACTCATGACTTTCCACATTCCTCATGATCCATGGGTTTTAACCTCCATGGAGTATCCATGGGTCACCACATGGGTTTAGCCCAACGTGAAGCACTATGGATCATAAGCCCACTTTATAAGAATGATTGATTTACCAAATCAATCCCCATTTATTTAATTAGCCTCTTTTGATCACAAAATTAATTCCAAACTAATTCTTAATCAATACTAATTAAATATATGATTTGATAATAATATATTAGAACTTATAATATATTAACAAATCATAAATATCTTCTTCTCACAAAAGTATATCCAAATTGTTCCGATGT
The DNA here is from genome assembly GCF_051521515.1 of Lactuca serriola. Lineage (NCBI taxonomy): Eukaryota > Viridiplantae > Streptophyta > Magnoliopsida > Asterales > Asteraceae > Lactuca > Lactuca serriola. The sequence goes on from NC_136411.1 coordinate 238,499,068, forward strand.
CATGCAACCCAAATGGACCATGCTACTCTCGGATCAAGTGCATACCAATAATAGTTATGGGCTTAAACACCTAATTCAACAAATGGACCCAAGAGAATTATGTCCTCTAATATGATGTAATTGGGATACTTCTAATCACATTGGAGTAGACATTGTCCAGTAGTGCATTAAATTTGTAAGATGGACAAAGATCCCAATTGAACTATATTAATCCTCTAATAGGTCAACCATTTATCATCACATAACAAGTTTTCAACTTCATATAGTACATAACATCATATACTATCAATATTCATCGCTATAATAATATATTACATATTATTCCTCGTTTGATTCACCATTGTAATTACTTATCCTCATTCCTTATTGTAATATTACTATTATCTTTCATCGTTTACCATTTTTATATGTGTTCTTTCATCACTAACCACATGGAATAGCCTCATTCACTACTAGCTTGGTCGGCTCAACAAATGCTCCAACTGAGGCACAACTCTCACCTATGGCATTGTCGCCCGATTCATTGCATTCGCTACTCTGACTTTGTGAAACATAAGTATTCCATGATGTCATTACGGATTGATATGAATGGTTTTGATACATCCATAACACCTCCGAATCCAAATGTGATGCTTATGTTGGCTCCATCAAATAGCCAACATCACTCCAATACGCCACATGTGATCTATACACCGAAATGATTCCTAGAGTACCACTCTGACTTTGTTATTTGCTTAAGCTCTTTCCTACATGTCCTCTTTCAACCTATAGGTTATTTTACAATCTAGATAGGGTACTCACCTAGTTTAGTTTTCTACCATTGCCCCTTTAAGTATGATCCCCATATTATTAATTATAATTCATCGTTAGTTACATACCAAGGGAATCCATTTTCACATATTTCATTCACAACTATTATGCATAGTATTTCATAACTTTAACAATTCAGATTCCATCACTAGCATGTATTTTTCCTCATCATCATAGATAAAGTAATTCTAGCAACTAGTATGCAAACATTCTCAATAATATATTAATCCATCATCTACCAGCTAGCATGAATTCAAGAACACAAAAGATACTGCATCATCATAATATCATCTAGCATACTATGACATCTGAAAACTCATACCACATCAATATAATACAATACTAGCACACATATGTCACATTTATCAGCATGTGAATTCACATATAAGATACACTAATTTGAATCAATCTATTCGTTTTCAAGAATTGTAAGTTCGAGACAATGTATTAAATTTGGAAGAGACCAACTCACCTAAAATCCAATACTAGTGAGCAATAAACAAAAAAACCTTCCAACACTTCTACTAAACACCTTAAACAATTGCACAAAAGCACTATAAAAAACGAGCAATCAAAATTGAAAACAAAATCTAACTTTCATATTTTTAAATTATCACAATCTGAACCTTGTCTAGTATTTTGAGGATAAATCAAGATTTAAGCTCCAAACAAACTGATATTAGAGTCCCTAGAAACTAGACTTGATTCCTACAACTCTTTGTCTCTTGTGATTTGTCCATTTCCGTTCAGATTAGCCTCTATAATAACCAATTCCTATGGAATAAAAAAGAATTGGATGGATTATGGGCGAAGTACCAATCTTTAGAAGCTCTAGAAAACTTCAAAGAATCAGATGATGAGGAAGGATGTCACCACAAGACCTCCAAAATCCACCAAAAATGCTTCCAAATTCACCACACTTCACTTTAATCATGTCGAAACTCCAAGGATGAAAACTCCCTCACAAACTCTCTCTATGGAATTGTAACACCCGATATAATAGGTAAATGTTTGTTAATTGATTTCTTTTCTTTTGGAAACTAGGACCTGAGTATGTTAGGCATACATAAGGTACGCCAGACATACTCTAAAGCATGCATGAGACGGTGTATCCCCCTGGTACGTTGGGCATAATGTAACGCCCGTAGATCCGGGCTAGTCAATTTAGAGACAATGAGCATCAAAAATTAGTTTTTGATGGAATATTATTTAGAAGGATTAATCTTAACCAAGTTTTAGAATATGTCACAAGGGTTCCGTACATATAAAGAATGTCAAAATCCGAGTTATAACGAAGAAGTTATGGCATGTTGAAGTTTCGCGACAAAACTGGCACGACACTACGCGACGTAAATAGTGAATTTACGATAGAGAAAATTTTGGCCTTAGTGATCTAAACAAAAGTTATAGTATACGTTAAACCGAGAGTGTGCATAAAAAGAACGCCCAAATCTGACTTTATATGAGGAAGTTATGATTTTTCTAAGATTTGGTCTAGCAGTGCACGACTCGAAACTCGAATTCTAGATCAAGCGGTTTTTGGCCAACGCGACCTAAATGAGAATTGAAGATCTCATTAATAGGAACTCAACGACAAAAAGACAGACAAAATCGAAGTCTGTATGTAGAAGTTATGAATTTTACGCGGACATTTAACAGTGTAGTCACATTTTACTGTTAAATTTAAGATAGGTCGAGAACTAGCCGACGAAGCCAAAAGGAAAGTTATAGATCTTATTTTTACCTATGCGTGGATATAAAGAACGTCGAAAACGGATCTCGTATGCGAAAGTTACGGATTTTAGAAGTCAGAAGTGTGTTGTGCGAAAATGGGTGACGTGGCACAATCTTGGCCATTGCTTTCTCCTCAAGTCTTGCCACCAGATGGTGACATGTGGCACCAAGTTTAGCCATATTTCACCCTATAAATAGAACCTCTCCCACCCTCATTTTCTTCACACCTTTCCCATTCTTTCTTCACACATACCCATGCGTACGCAGTGCGTACGTCAGTCAGGGGCAAACCCTAATTTTTAGGGTTTAGACCCTATTTAAGCACATTAAGTCCCCAAAGTTTTCACCTAATAAGCCTCCATTGCCTCTTGTGAGCTATACCTCGAAACCCTAGCCATATTTAGTGTGTTTGTTGAGTTTATTAAGAGTTTTTTTGTTCTTTCTTGCTTTTGAAGAAGAAGAGACTTGGTGGTGGTGCATTGTTGGAGTTGGAGCTTCAAGATCAAGAACTATCTTCTTCATTGCAATCTTCTGGAGGTAGAAAGTTCTTACCTTGATAGTTCCTTGATTAGATCTCATTAATGAGTAGATTTAGGAGCTTTTGGTCCCATGGCTTTGGTCTTATGGAGTATGGACTACTCCAGACCATTTGAGCTGTCCTTTTGAGCACTTAGGAGTGCATGGAATCATAAAAATCGGATCTTGGAAGTTTAAGATCAATCATGCATGAATTAGTGACCACTTAATGGAAGTAGAATGCCAAATCTATGACATGAGTCCCATGATGGCATGCAAAGGGATAAAGTTGCCAACTTTATGGTAAAGGACATCCCTAGGAGGCTAGATCTGAATTTGGATATTACGTCTTAACGGATTAAGACCTAACAATGATAGTTTGGCCAACTAGAGCGTATGCAAGTATACGTTGCGCGTATACGCCTAGGGTCCCAATCATGTGAAGCACTCGAGAACTACCGATGGTATGCTTAGCGTACTCACCAGAGGAGTTTTTGGGCTTTCAGTTTTGAGTCACCTTGGGCTTAGGGATTTGGGCCCTTGTTAGGCCACAAGACTTTCTGTGTTGGGCCTTTATAGACTTCGGCCCATATTGGGCATGTAATGTCTTTTGGACTTTGGGCTAGTTTGGATTTGGGCCTCGGTATGTAGGCCCAATAAGGGAAGGGCTAAGCAGCCTGTTAACCTTGAAGTTGCGGTTTAGGATTCAGACTATCTGGTAGGGTTAATGACCTAATTGCTAATTAGGGTTCTATTATTTGTTATTTAGTGAGATGACTTCACAATTCGCCGGCCCGAGTGTGATTTGTTATCTTCAGACTAAGGTGAGTTTTTCCTCATTATACTCGTGGGTCGAAGGCATCAATGCCGACCCAATGGATTATGTTTGTAGAATGATAGCTCTCTTTGTGACACTTATTATTATGTCTTCATGTGCTTGATGTCTTTGTGACTCTTGCTGATTTGATTGCATACTTAGTTGTAGGGGTGAAGTATACCTGATAGCTAGTGGTTAAAATATACTGAAAGGGTTGAAATAGAACTAGTACCGGTTGAAAGATACCGAATGGATGAAATAGACCCAATATTGGTTGAAATATACCAAAGATGGTGAAATAAACCCAATACTGGTTGAAAGATATCGAAGTGGGTGAAATCTTTAATACCCATTTTCATTTTATATAAAATCTTTAACATTATAAATAACTATATTGTCATATGATATATATTTGTTTTCTTCTATTATAAAATAATAATAATAAATGTATAAGATGTAGGGTGAAAATATATGATCTATTTTTTTAATATCATAATAATGAAATTAAATTCAATCTTCATTCATACTTGATATTTTAAAAGTAACAAATGTGAAAAAAAATTATAAAAAACTTAACTTAAAACAAATAAATATATAAATATATTGTTTAAAAGAAAGAGAGGAAATATATAAGTATACAGTTTCTTTCGTAATTATAATCACTCCATTTTTCTATACACATGTATTTCTCGAGAAAAACTCTTTATATTATTGGGTTTAATTTGGCTTCATAAGTTTTTTTTAACCGATCTTCTAAGTTAGGTCATCTGTTATATCCACCATTAATCATTATAGTGGTGGGTGCCACATCATTATCACACTCCTTATCATTAACCATGAGATACCTACCACTAACCATAAGATACCACCACTAAACACACCACTCCAACTTATTTTTTTAATTAAATTTAAATCAAAAATACATAAAAATCATATAATTTTTTTTAAATACTAGTTTTCATTAATTTAAAATACCAAATTACATTAATTAAAATAAAAAAAATAAAAATAACATTAGAAATAAAAACTACATTGATTAAAATAAAAAAAATAAAAATAACATTAATTAAAATAAAAAAAATAATAAATAACATTAAAAACAAAAAATCTAAAATTATCAAGCTTAACTAAAAAAACTACCTAAAATTACCAAGCTTAACTAAAAAACTATCACCTATTCCTACATCGGACTCGAATGGACTCCTTCATCGTGAAAAATAGCTCCAAATGTTTGCCTTCGAGGTCATCCGCTTTCATTTTCAAGATTTTCCATATTGGTTTTTGTTTGAATCACTGATTGTGTTTCTATCATTTTTTGTTCTACTCGACTCAACATCTTCGTCTTCGTTTCTTGAACGTACACATAACGATCAAATTTCTCTCCAAATTGATCCATAAGACTAGATCTCGAAGCCATTAAAGTCGCTGTTTTTGCTTTATTTCTTCCAACGGGCCGACGAAGAGGTTGCTCGTCTTCAAGATCGAGCGGTTCTTCGTTGATGTCGAAATGTATTAGCCCGTCCGATTGTTGAGACGTTGCATCGGGGTTTCTTGAACGCTTTGCACTAGAAGATTGTGAACTTCCTTCTGTTTGCTCTTTCCATTTCAGAGCATATTTCAACTTTAGCCAAGGTAGTTCACATACAGAAAAGCTTTGCGAGTTGTCGTCGTTTTTTCAAATTGGTCCAAAGTCGCCTTGAAAACATCAAAATCATTTCACCCACTTTTTTGTATGTTTAGGAGGTTGTTGTAAATTCCTCCAAATTGGGTGCATTTGAGTTGAATACCGTGCCACTTGGAGCAAATTTGATTTGGATTTCGATTTTCACTTCCCGTTAACTCATAAAACACTGTGCGAACTTTCTCCCAAAAACAACCGAACGTTTGACTATCGCCTTCAATCGGGTTTTGGGAAGCCGAAATCCATTCTTTGGCTAGATTTTCTTCTTTGTCTTTTGTCCATGGGACCCTTTCTTGGGTGGCGTTGTGTCAGACCGATTTTTTTCCTTTTTTCTTTTTAGGTTGAAGTGGTGGTGAAGGTTGAGTTTCCGAAACAAAATCCGACGAATGAGGGGGTTGTGATGGTTGTGGTTGGAATTGTTGGAAAGCTTGATGTTGTTGAAGTTGTTGTTGTTGGAAGGCAGGGAAAGGTTGATATTGTTGTTGAAAAAGTGTTATTTGTTCGATAGGGGAACCAGTTTGAAGCAAACTGACAAAACCACCTTAAGGTGATTCTATGATCGTGAATTAGTGAGGGATTGTGTCTAACGCAAACGCGTTATCGGGTTTGCGATTTCTAAAGTTTGTGGGGGGGGGGGGTTTGGTTGGGATCCATTTTTGATTTATATGAAATGTATAGAGAAAGAAAAGAATGATGTAAAAATTGAGTGTAAAAATGTGGTACTTATAGGTAAAAATAGAAGTTGTTAAAAAAATTGTTTAAAAAATGTAGCCGTTCCACGGCTAATTGTGTTCCTCTTCTCCTGCTCATCGTTTTCGTCAGTTATTCGGAGCACGAGGCTTAACGGGCACGACCGACCACGAGATACAGGGTTGGTGTGCATGGATCACTATCGTGGCCACGTAGACCACTGTCACACCCCAAAACCGGTAACGGCGGAATACGTTTCGGGGTGGAGGACGTCATGTACAGTATCATCACAATTTTATAATAGTAAAAAGAAGAAACATGCAACCATTTCATTTACATAGTGATTTTAATTACAAGTGTGTTCTGTAATGTTCATCAAACACCAAAAGTAATACAAAAATAAGAGATGGATCTTGTATGCTCCACCTTCTACAAAATGTTGCACCTGTACCTGTCTATCTTTGACCTGAGGATACAAGTTATTTTGAAAACGAGTATCAGCATAAGGCTGGTGAGTTCATAAGAGTTCAGTGTAAATTTTAGTATAAAATGTATTAGTACAGATAGTGTGAAAAGCTGCAGTTTACATTCGTAAGTAGTAGAAAACCCTAGAAAATCCTATATTTTCCCGAAAATACCTTGTAAGTGAAAGCCTTTAAGTTGCATGTACTTATCTTCATTTAAAACCATTTGTTGTAAAGGTATATCAGTGAGTCTCCAATAGGTAGTGTAATAAGAAAAGTTATGCCTGATATCGGTAATAGTGGGGCAAACTCCCATAAGAAATAGATACTTATTTACTTTGGGATTTTAACTTATTATTTAGTGTTAGTATTTTAGTGTGAATGTAGTGTATTCCTTGTATGCTACTGATAGTGTGAGTAATAGAGTACCCCATGACCTTCCCGGTCATGCATAGTGTAGAGAAGTAGCGGCATCCCTGGGCCTGCACGGCTCGGACTGAGGTTAACAGTCGGGATGTAATAGTGTCTGCCCCGTATAGATCTATACATGTAGCGTCGTCTTCCTGTTGGAAAACTCTGGGCATAGTATGTAGCGAATAGCGTATCTTGTAGTGAGTTAGTGTGTTATCCACTGATTAGTGCTTTCTCTTGTATTATAGTGTAGTAGTCTTTTGTATAGCTCGTAGTGAGTCCTCTTATTAGTGTGTCGTCTCGTAATAGTGTGTATTATAGTATATAAAGTAGTGGCAGTAACGAGTAGTAGTGACCTTAACTATACCTATTATAGTTAACTTAGTGTGTATGGTTCTTGGCATTTTAGTAGTATAGGCATCGAATGTAATTAAAATACTCGTATCCAACACCAATATACATGATATATAATTAAGAAATCAACGACAGTCGGACGGATAACAACTACCCTAAGCCCACAATCAAACAAGAACAGGAAATAAGGCGAGCTATCGGTCCTAAGTCCTTCAAGTCTTACTTATATAAATATATTAGTGTGGTTACATTTTATAAGAAAATATATTTAATAAAAATCTTGTCAAAAGGGAACATTTAGAAAATAGTTTATTTATCCAAAATAGTTTTGAAAACGCAAAGTTCTTTTATAAGGAATAGTGATAAATCACATATGATTTGAACTACGGATAGTGAATCACATGTAATTAATTTTCATAAACATGTATATTTGACTTGTATCCCCCCTAAAACATTAAAAACATTTGAAAGGTTCATTAAAGGGGTATAAACTCACAGTTTATCGTAGGGTTCGCGTGTCAACGGATGCCCTGAATGCCAATGGTCCCTATAAATCATGTGATGACACATAATTGGGTTAGAACTAGGGTGTTTCATGCTTAAACATGATGGAAAAACATCCTTAGGGCTCGGCATTACTGAGTACAAGTGTCTCATGATCCATACTTAATGATTCATGCAAGTTTAGGGCCAAAAGTGAGCATTTGAGTGAGTGCATGGCCTTGAAATTGAGTGTGCGGCTGAGGTGTGCGGCCAGAAGGGTGTATGAGGCTGCACACAAGTGTGTGCGGCTGTTCAGGGTGTGTGTGCGGCCGTACACTCCTCTTGTGAGTCCAAATGAAGTGTTTGCTCTTCACACTAAGGAGATTTGAATGTGTGTTGCCCCCTCATGAAGGTGTGCGGCCGTACACCTTCAAGGAACCATGAATATGATGAACATGATGAGTTTTAAAGCTTGGGATTCAAGTGTTTACCACTAATAAGCTTGAAGATGAACTAGATCACAAATATGAGGCCTTCAAGGTGTTCTTGGTTGAAGATTTTAGAGAGAGAAAGTAGAGAGAGAGTAAGGAGCATCCAAATGAATGAATGAAGTGGGTATCCATCTATATATATGTTTGGGTGTGAGGCTGGAGGGTGTGCGGTTGGGTGTGCGGCCGCACACATGGGTGTTTGGCCGTACACACCTCTTTTGATGTGTTTGATCCAATTTCATGATGCAAAACACTTTCCAACGCCTCCTAAGACCCATAACTAGACTATATTATGTCCAAAACACGCATTTGGTACCACAAGATTTACAAAGGATGATGAATTCAAGATTTAAAGACAATACGCGGACCAATTACATAGGATGAAAGTTTCGGGTTGTCACATTATCCCCCCGTTAGAGGGAATTTCGTCCCGAAATTTAGAATTCCTACAGAGGGTAATTACAGAACTACTATGCAAAAAGTTGGGGATATTTGAGTTTCGTTTGATCCTCGCGCTCCCAAGTGAATTCCGGTCCTCGCTTGGCGTTCCACCGAACCTTCACAATTGGGATGCGGCTTGTTTTCGTTCGTTTCACTTCTCGGTCCATAATCTCTGCAGGCTCCTCCATGAAGCTGAGGCTCTCATTGACCTCGATCTCGTCGAGGGGAATCACGAGAGTCTCGTCGGACAGGCATTTCTTCAAGTTTGAGACGTGGAAGGTAGGATGTATGTTACTTAGCTCGTGGGGTAATTTGAGTTTGTATGCTACAGGACCGATTCTAGCAAGAATCTCGAAAGGCCTTATGTACCTTGGGTTCAGCTTTCCACGCTTTCCGAAGCGTATCGTGCCCTTCCAGGGCGAGACCTTCAAAAGGACTCGGTCTCCTACCTAAAACTCCAAGGGTTTTCTTCGTTTGTCCGCGTAGCTTTTCTGTCGATCCCTAGCGGGTTTTAATCGTTCACGAATCTGTACAATCTTCTCAGTCGTTTCTCAAATGATCTCCGGACCAGTGAGAACGCTGTCAGGAACTCGTCCTTTAGCCAACTGAGTGTCACCCACCTCACCCAGCATAGAGGGGATCTACACTTTCGGCCATAAAGGGCTTCGAATGGAGCTGCCTTGATGCTCGTATGGTAACTATTATTGTAGGAAAATTCCACAAGAGGTAAGTGTGTATCCCACGATTTACCAAAGTTGATCACACAAACTCGCAGCATGTCTTCTAAAGTTTGGATCGTCCTCTCACTTTGTCCATCTGTCTGCGGATGGTAAGCTGTACTCATGTCCAGCCTCGTCCCTAGAGCCTTTTGTAGTGATTGCCAAAATCTCGAGGTAAATCTACTATCTCTGTCTGAGATAATAGATATAGGGACGCCATGTAGCTGTACTATTTCCTTAAGGTATGTTCTCGTGAGCTTCTCCATCTTGTCCGTTTCCTTGATGGGTAGGAAGTGTGCAGACTTGGTCAATCTGTCGACGATGACCCAAATGGTATCCAACCCACCCGTTGTCTTGGGAAGTTTGGTTATAAAGTCCATTGTAATCCGCTCCCACTTCCATTCCGGTATCTCTGGTTGTTGGAGGAGTCCAGATGGCTTTAGATATTCGACCTTGACCTTCACGCATGTAAGGCACTTACTCACGAAGGTAGCGATCTCTACTTTCATGTTAGGCCACCAGTATAGCTTCTTGAGATCCAGATACATCTTATCCGAACCTGGGTGGATGGAGTATCGAGTGTTGTGAGCTTCCTTCATGACTACCTCTCTGAAACCTCCGTGGCGTGGAGTCCAGATTCGGTCCATAAGGTAGTAAACTTCATCACCCTTAACCTCCAAACTCTTATCCATTCCGCGCAGGGATTCTCCCATCACATTCTCAGGCTTTAAGGCTTCAAGCTGAGCCTCCTTGATCTGTGCGGATAGATGCGAATGGATAGTCATTGTTAATGACTTGGTTCTTCGACCAGAATACTCTTTCCTACTCAGGGCGTCTGCTACCACGTTGGCTTTCCCCGGGTGATATCGAATTTCGCAGTCGTAATCGTTAAGTAGTTCGACCCATCGGCGTTGTCTCATGTTGAGCTCTTTCTGGTTCAGTAAGTATTTGAGGCTTTTATGATCAGTGTACACTACGCTCTTCGTTCCATACAAGTAGTGTCTCCAAATTTTTAGTGCGAAGACGACCGCTCCTAGCTCAAGGTCGTGAGTAGTGTAGTTCACCTCATGCGTCTTTAGTTGTCTTGAGGCATAAGCGATGACTTTACCTCGTTGCATCAAGACACAGCCGAGTCCCTGATTCGATGCATCACAGTATACCACGAAGCCTTCTGTTCCTTCGGGAAGGGATAATATTGGTGCGGTGCATAGGGCTCGCTTCAGGGTCTGGAATGTCTTCTCCTGTTTCTCTTCCCAGTCGAATGATACGCCCTTCTGGGTCAACATGGTGAGAGGCTTCGCAATCCTAGAGAAGTTTTGAATCAATCTGCGGTAGTAGCCAGCGAGGCCTAGAAATTGACGAATCTCCGTAGGCGTCTTCGGTGCTGACCAGTTCTCAATAGCTTTAATTTTAGAGGGGTCCACGTGGATTCCTTCTTCACTAACCACGTGTCCTAAGAATTCAACTCTTCGGATCCAAAACTCGCATTTAGAGAACTTCGCATATAACTTCTCTGATCGCAGTGTTTCCAGGACTCGTCGCAGGTGATCCTTATGTTCTTCCTCGCTCCGAGAGTAGACGAGTATATCATCAATAAAGACGATGACGAATTGATCTAGATACGGACGACATACCCTATTCATTAAGTCCATGAATACTGTGGGAGCGTTAGTCAGTCCAAAGGGCATTACTACGAAATCGAAGTGCCCGTAACGGGTTCGGAAAGCTGTCTTCGGAACATCTTCCTCAAGCACCCGTAACTGGTGATACCCGGACCTAAGATCAATCTTGGAGAAGTAACTCGCTCCTTGCAGTTGGTCGAATAGGTCGTCGATACAAGGGAGAGGGTAGCGATTTTTGACAGTGAGTTTGTTGAGCTCCCTATAATCGATGCACATACGGAACGACCCGTCTTTCTTCTTTACGAACAAGACCGGAGCTCCCCAGGGTGAGAAGCTTGGTCTTATAAAGCCCTTGCTGAGCAGTTCGTTAAGTTGACCGGATAGTTCTTGCATCTCTGCAGGCGCTAAACGATAAGGCAACTTAGCTACGGGAGTAGCTCCTGGGACTAGGTCGATCCTAAACTCAACCTGACGTTTGGGAGGTAGACCTGGAAGATCCTCTGGGAAAACATCAGGGAATTCGCATACAACAGGAATGTCTTTTGGATTTTTCGATTTCTGGCTTGTGTCGACTACGTGAGCAAGAAAGGCGCGGTATTCCTTACGCAAGTATTTCTGAGCCTGAATACTAGAGATGATACGAAGGCTCATACCGGTTTTATCTCCATAGATCAATAGAGTTTCGTGGTTTGGAAGATTCAGGCGAATGGCTTTGTTGAAGCATTGGATATCGGCACGGTGGAGACTCAACCAGTCCATACCGACAATGACATCGAAACTTTTGATAGAGACTGGTATGAGATCGATTGGAAATGAGTGATCGTCTAACGTGAGGGTACAACCTATGTATATCGTTAGAGCTTTCAGTTTTCCCGTTAGCCATTTCTACGACGAATATTTCTTTTAGTGGTTGAGGGGATTGTTTGAGTAAGTGTTTAAAGTTTTGATCTATGAAGCTTCTTTCTGCACCACTATCGAATAAGACACAGGCATAAGAGTTATTGAGAAGAAACGTACCCGTGACTACTGTGGGATCCGCTACCGCCTCGTTGTGACCAATAGCGAGTAGCCTACCAGTTCCCCCAGCATTCGCAGTCTTCGGACAGTTCTTCTTGAAATGACCAGCTTCACCACAGCCATAACACGTCGGGGTCACTCCCGAAACGGAAACTTGTGAGATAGGTTTGGGAGGGGCCTTGTAGAATCGCACAGTATGGCCCTTCCGACCGCAGTTGGAACACTACAATTCACGGCAGGTGCCGTTGTGGTGGAAAGGGCACTTGGGACACTTGGGCAGATTCCCACTATAAGCCTTTGGCGGTGCAGGAGTGGCTGGAGTAATAGCAGCATGGACCGCCACGATTTGTTGGTCCTTGGAGGAGGTTTCAGTTTTCTTGCCTTTCTTCTTATCCCATCACTTCCTCTTTCTGTCAGATGAATCAAGTGGTGCAATGGTAGTTGTGGTTGCTGTTGCTGGAGTGGAAGAGACTTCATGGTTGATCAGACTCTGGGCCAATTCCTTGGCACTGTCAAATGTGGTAGGGTGTGAGGCTAGAACATTTCCTCGATATGGGGGCACTAGACCCCAGATGTATCGTTCAATCTTCTTGCTTTCAGATGGGATCATGTTGGGACACATAGCCGCCAAGTCGCAGAACCTGGCCGTGTAAGCTATTATGTCAGTCCCTACCATCTTGAGGTTCTAGAGTTCCTCCTCAAGTTTCTGAATTTCGCCCCTTGGGCAGTACTCCTTTGTCATGAGATCCTTTAAAGTGTCCCAGCCCATGGCATTGGTTGTGACCAAGGAGAGTGCACTGACATGGCCGTTCCACCATGTCAAAGCCCTGTTAGTGAGGGTGACAGTAGCGAACTTGATTTTGCTCTCTTCGGGGCAAGAGCACATATCGAATACAGCTTCGGTTCTTTCGAACCATTGGGATAATGCCAGAATTCCTCCAGTACCATCGAAGAAGGTAGGTTTACAGTTCATGAAGTCCTTATAAGTGCATCCCTGTACTCTTTGATGGACTTCACCAAATCTAGAGTTACCACCGCTCGCGTCCCTGGAGTTCATTTGAGCCATGGCTGCTATCACAGCCGCGGTCACAGCCGTTTGGAACAGCACTGGATCGAACTACGGAGGAGGAGGTGGTGGAGGAGGGGTTTGAGTTGTTGGTCTTCCTCTGCTTGAACGCTTTCATGGAGGCAACTTTTACTGGAAGATCATAGGAATGATAGCAATAGTAAGAGTCTATTGCGAAATAAGAATAGAGTGTTTCACGGATTAATTCAACATAATCCAAGGATCAGAATGAGAGTCATAGTAATAGAGTAGTTAGCTGCCAATATACTGGTATTGATGATGTAATACAAGTTCATGAAAATTGACCTAACAGTAGGTCTTACATCAAACCATAAGGGAAAATGTTGGCAGTTTAGAGGTCTAGTTAGAGTACTTTTAAGGCTAGGAAAGTTTAGAGACAAAAGATCTACAGAACATTGAGAGAAAAGGCTAGTCCTTTAGACAAAAGAGTGAGGTAACTAGATGTCTTCTACTAGTGACGGTTACTTGTTGGGCGAACCCTCAGATCCGCTAGTCGACGCATAGCTTCCTGAAGGTGTCGATCATGAATCCTTTGACGTGCTCGGAGTTCCCTAACTTCAGCTCGGGATGCAGCTAGTTGTTGCTGCAGAGCCTCGTTGGTCCTCCTTGTCCTGTCCATGGCTTCTTCAAGTTGGCGGATGCGAACAGTGTTGAGATTCGAGTTGGCATCCACTTCTACAACTCGACCAATGGCTGCTTGACCCTGCTCGACATTCCTGGCAATCCTTCGGATCATGATGGGCAGAACTCGGTCCGCGGATCCTCCTTCGCTTATGTTGTAGTAGCTTCGGTCTCCATTGTAAGGTAAAGGCTGGCCCTGCTCCTTGCTCCATCGGTGCAAGGATATGGCCCACATAGGAGTGGGTCCCTGAAATGCCGGACGAGGGTTGGGGTTCGGAGCTTCAGGAGGTAGGTTGTTAACTTCTGGTTCGGAGCTGGAGCTATCCGAGAAGCCTTCATCATGATGATCATCCAAAGGGATCGGGTGATCATCATCTGACTCCTCATCGAGCCGTCCTCCATTGCCCTGGTTTGGATAGTACGGATCACCGGGATGATGGAAGCCAGCCATGCTATCTATGCGAGAAAGGGGAAAAGAAGATTAATAGACGTACTAACCTAAATTACTTATAAGATGATCGTCACGAGTTAGACCAATATTTGCATAATGCATACTAATTACATGCGATCGGGGCAGGATAGTCCGTCGAATAAGTGACCCTAACTCTAAATCCACAACCAAACAAGGAACAGGAAGTAAAGCAAATATCACAAATTCTAAGTCTATAACGCCCTAATCACAGGTAACCGGAAAGTATCCATTTAGCAACCATTGCTCCACTAGTAACGACCCTTTTTAGTTCTCACATATGTATGTTTTAGATATACAGAATACTCCTATAGTATTCTTATACTGACGTTATTGTGGTAGTGTTGGTAAGTTTTAGACTTGTTGCAACACCACAACCAAGCTTAGGCACATGCTATTCACTCCTAGGGAAACGTAGTTGATCAGGCTACATCCCCCTAACTGTGACTATATGTCTCTAAGCCCAATTGTGCTGTCCAACAATCTTAATACTTTTGTTTTGTTCTAGTGTGATACTGACTTCTGTGTTTTATAGAGATGTGTGCATATATATATATATATATATACACTTAGTTAAATCTTTTAGATGCTTAACAGTATATATTCTTGGTCAGAGTGTTTTAGTCCCGAAGTGTTTATAGTTCGTATATCTTTTATAGGTTGATATACTTGATTCACTATAAACAATGCTCTGATACCAATCTGTCACACCCCAAAACCGGTAACGGCGGAATACGTTTCGGGGTGGAGGACGTCATGTACAGTATCATCACAATTGTATAATAGTAAAAAGAAGAAACATGCAACCATTTCATTTACATAGTGAGTTTAATTACAAGTATGTTCTGTAATGTTCATCAAACACCAAAAGTAATACAAAAATAAGAGATGGATCTTGTATGCTCCACCTTCTACAAAATGTTGCACCTGTACCTGTCTATCTTTGACCTGAGGATACAAGTTATTTTGAAAACGAGTATCAACATAAGGCTGGTGAGTTCATAAGAGTTCAATGTAAATTTTAGTATAAAATGTATTAGTGTAGATAGTGTGAAAAGCTGCAGTTTACATTCGTAAGTAGTAGAAAACCCTAGAAAATCCTATATTTTCCCGAAAATACCTTGTAAGTGAAAGCCTTTAAGTTGCATGTACTTATCTTCATTTAAAACCATTTGTTGTAAAGGTATATTAGTGAGTCTCCAATAGGTAGTGTAATAAGAAAAGTTATGCCTGATATCGGTAATAGTGGGGCAAACTCCCATAAGAAATAGATACTTATTTACTTTGGGATTTTAACTTATTATTTAGTGTTAGTATTTTAGTGTGAATGTAGTGTATTCCTTGTATGCTACTGATAGTGTGAGTAATAGAGTACCCCATGACCTTCCCGGTCATGCATAGTGTAGAGAAGTAGTGGCATCCCTGGGCCTGCACGGCTCGGACTGAGGTTAACAGTCGGGATGTAATAGTGTATGCCCCGTATAGATCTATACATGTAGCGTCGTCTTCCTGTTGGAAAGCTCTGGGCATAGTGTGTAGCGAATAGCGTATCTCGTAGTGAGTTAGTGTGTTATCCCCTTATTAGTGCTTTCTCTTGTATTATAGTGTAGTAGTCTTTTGTATAGCTCGTAGTGAGTCCTCTTACCAGTGTGTCGTCTCGTAATAGTGTGTATTATAGTATATAAAGTAGTGGCAGTAACGAGTAGTAGTGACCTTAATTATACCTATTATAGTTAACTTAGTGTGTATGGTTCTTAGCATTTTAGTAGTATAGGCATCGAATGAAATGAAAATACTCGTATCCAACACCAATATACATGATATATAATTAAGAAATCAACGACAGTCGGACGGATAACAACTACCCTAAGCCCACAATCAAACAAGAACAGGAAATAAGGCGAGCTATCGGTCTTAAGTCCTTCAAGTCTTACTTATATAAATATATTGGTATGGTTACATTTTATAAGAAAATATATTTAATGAAAATCTTGTCAAAAGGGAACATTTAGAAAATAGTTTATTTATCCAAAATAGTTTTGAAAACGCAAAGTTCTTTTATAAGGCATAGTGATAAATCACATATGATTTGAACTACGGATAGTGAATCACATGTAATTAATTTTCATAAACATGTATATTTGACTTGTATCCCCCCTAAAACATTAAAAACATTTGAAAGGTTCATTAAAGGGGTATAAACTCACAGTTTATCGTAGGGTTCGCGTGTCAACGGATGCCCTGAATGCCAATGGTCCCTATAAATCATGTGATGACTCATAATTGGGTTAGAACTAGGGTGTTTCATGCTTAAACATGATGGAAAAACATCCTTAGGGCTCGGCATTACTGAGTACAAGTGTCTCATGATCCATACTTAATGATTCATGCAAGTTTAGGGCCAAAAGTGGGCATTTGAGTGAGTGCATGGCCTTGAAATTGAGTGTGCGGCTGAGGTGTGCGGCCAGAAGGGTGTATGAGGCTGCACACAAGTGTGTGCGGCCGTTCAGGGTGTGTGTGCGGCCGTACACATGAGTGCGCGGCCGTACACTCCTCTTGTGAGTCCAAATGAAGTGTTTTCTCTTCACACTAAGGAGATTTGAATGTGTGCTGCCCCCTCATGAAGGTGTGCGGCCGTACACCTTCAAGGAACCATGAATATGATGAACATGATGAGTTTTAAAGCTTGGGATTCAAGTGTTTACCACTAATAAGCTTGAAGATGAACTAGATCACAAATATGATGCCTTCAAGGTGTTCTTGGTTGAAGATTTTAGAGAGAGAAAGTAGAGAGAGAGTAAGGAGCATCCAAATGAATGAATGAAGTGGGTATCCATCTATATATATGTTTGGGTGTGAGGCTGGAGGGTGTGCGGTTGGGTGTGCGGCCGCACACATGGGTGTTTGGCCGTACACACAAAAGTGTGGCCGCACACACCTCTTTTGGTGTGTTTGATCCAATTTCATGATGCAAAACACTTTCCAACACCTCCTAAGACCCATAACTAGACTATATTATGTCCAAAACACGTATTTGGTACCACAAGATTTACAAAGGATGATGAATTCAAGATTTAAAGACAATACGCGGACCAATTACATAGGATGAAAGTTTCGGGTTGTCACAACCACAAACCGGCTCATGGCCAATATAACAGAAGGTCTTATTTTATTATTTATTTTTTTATGCTTTGAGACAACTCTTAATAATAATAAAATAATATAAAAAATTTACAAAACAAAGCATACTACAAATCACCTCTTCTACTTTATGTCAACTTTTGCATAATTATCATTTTCGAAACAATATGACAATACTTATATTTTAGACAAAACAATACGCAAACAACCATCTACTTTCTGCATAGATTATAATTCAATACTAGGCGAATACCCGCGCGTTGCGCAGAAACACCTATATAGTTGAAATCCTTACAAATATATGTTTTCTTAAATATAACAATAATGTTGTTGCTAAATTTGACATAATAATTCGTATACGAAATTGCTATAATATATTGATTATTTGAATTATATTATAATATATACATCTATTAAAACTACATAATCTTAATCGTTTAAATGACCTCTACCCACGGGTTACTCATTAATGAGAATAAAAAATAAAATATGGTTTAATGTTATTTGTTATTGTTAATTAATTTTTTAAAATTTATTTGTTTAACATTTTAATTTCTATCATTGTAATTATTTAAAACATAAAAAAAAAAACGTTTTTTTGTTTTTAAAGGTAATAGTATAATCATTTATATAAAGTTAGTTTTAACTATTGTTATTGTAAGTTATTTTAAGCTACTTATTTGAAAATTTAAATGATTATGAAAATATATTTAGGAAATATTTTAGTTAAATTGATATTACAATTTAGTTTTTGCATTTAGCACTACAATTTATCACTTTTCACTATTCACAAAATATTATTTGAGTTTTTTAAGTGAAACTGAAATTTATATTTAAGTTGATTATGTAATGTTATATTTAAATTAACAATTTAAATATTTTATCAAAACTATTCAAAAATTGTAGCTTTAAACTGATAATGGTTTATATATAACAACATATTAACTCTAATAAATAAGTATAATATGTTAAAAATTAAAGACATAACTTTATAAGTAGAAGTAAAGATATTATTTTAATATTAAAATTTATTTTGTTTATGATGACACTTTAGGATTGATATTTATTTAACTTTATTAATAAACTTATAATCATTATTAGAAAGACACTACAATTTGTCACTTATAACTATTTACAAAATATTCTTTGCGTTGTTTAAGTTGAACTAAAATTTATATTTAAGTTGACCATATAATATTATATTTAAATTAACAATTTAAGTATTTTATCCAAACTGTTAAAAAGTTGTAGCTTTAAAACGATAATGGTTTACGTACCATAACATTTTACAATTAATAAATAAAGTATAATATGTTAAAAGTTAAAGACATAACTTTATAAATAAAAGTAAATATATTATTTTAATATTGAAAATTGGTTTATATATGATTATACTTTAGGTTTGATATTTATTTAACATTATTAAACAACTTATAATCATTATTAGAAAGAAATTGAAAAATCATAGGAGTTTCAAATGAATGTGGTGTCTTGGGAGTTTCAAATGCATGAGGTTCAAGGAAAAATGCTAGCTTTATAAGATATATATATATATATATATATATATATATATATATATATATATATATATATATATTTGTCATTTCAAAATACTGAATTGGTTTATTTTATTGTGATTAAAGATGGATTAGTTTATTTTTGTATTTGGTTATGTAATATATAAATATTTAATTGGTTTATTGCATAATATATTTACTAGAATATTTAAATATTATTTTACTTACTTTTTTATGTAATGATATGTGTAGATATGAAATCAAATTAAGATAAATGTGTTTAGGTATCTTAGGTGGTGTTTGTTTTTTGTCTGTAGATTTGCGTGACATCTACTGTCTTGTAGTGACAAAGAACATGGTTTGACATGCGGAATTAAAGCTTGCACAATTGAACATGGTGATTTGGGTGTTTAAGAGATATATTGAATGTATATGGTGTTACAAAAAAGGACTAGATCTAGACTACATAATTAACACACACTTACACACTCACTTTTACATCTCTCAAGCACACCTCTACAAGTGGACAAACCCACTATTTATAGAGGTGTTTACATGTCTCTCTCTCACTCTCTATCTCTCATGTGTCACAAGGCTAATACTCCACATGCAAGTGGGTTTTACAAAAGTCAAACATTTACAAAGTCATGAATGAATAACTTTGCAACCCCAACATTCTCTCCCTCAAAGTTAGGAATGAATGACCCACTTCAAATCTTCCAAAATCAAGCACTACGCGGTTCGAGCCTCAAAGGTGACACATGTCGAAACGAACTTCAATCTTCAATTCTTCCATGACTCTTCAATTTGGACTCTAGGATGTGAGACCATACAAACCAAGCAGCAACGAATGATTAATTCCAAATAATCACCCAAAAGTTGCGCATAAAAACACACCCCAAAAATCTTCAATAATTCCAAACCCATTTCGAATACATCACTTCCGAACTTCCAATTGCATCATCTCGTGAGCTTTAAAACTTCAAGATCACTTCGGTCTTCAAATCCGCGTAATATGAAAAATTCAAGTTCGAATTTCCATATAAAACTTCTCCCCCTTTTTATAATCGAAATTTGATTATAAAACTCCAAGGAAAAAGAACGTGCTCTATTCGGAATTTTTCATGCCAAAACTCCCCCTTAACATGTGGCATAAACATTTTGCTTCAATCCGAAAAATCCAAAAAATATTGAATTTTTAGCTTCATTCACGAATCACCTTTGACAAAATTTCTCAAAAATGGGTAGAAATTGTCAATTTCAAAATTCTGCAGTGACCCGTTGCGCCAAAAACAGCCAAATATGCGAACACACTCCCATTTGCGAAACTGGGTAAAATGTGTAAATTCGCACAAACTGCAGGGACCAGATTTCAAAATTCTGCAATTTCAGCATTTTATGACCCCATTTGCGAAGTTGGATATATTTTGCCATTTTGCGAAGACTGCAGGGATACGAAATAAAAATTCTGCACTTTTGTCTTTTTATTACCCAATTTGCGAAGTTGGACCATTTGAATTTTTTTTTCTTAAAAAGAGCAGGGGCCAAATGCGAAACTTTTTAGCTTTCTTCCCCAATTCGCATTCTACTGTAAAATTCGCATTTTTATTTGCACAATTTTCGCATTTATCTCACCAAATGCGAACAAAACAAGATCAAATGCAAATCCAATGAAGATCCAGATGCGAACTCAAGATTTCAAATGCGAACATTTTTCTTGAGATCAGATGCGAACTTGATACAGATCTTGGACTCCAAACGTGCAAAACCAAACCATCAACATCATTCCGTTTATTCATCCAAATTCATTCAAAATCCAGACTCAACAACCAAACACAAATGCGAATCCAGACTCAAAATCTATCGATTTCATCAGACTTTGCATCTACTTGCGAAAATCAACAAACCAAAATCCAAAAACTTTCGCACATCGACCCAAAACAAAAATCTTCAAAATCAAATTCCAAGTCTTCGTTAAAATCAAATGCGAATTGCTTCAACTGTTCGCATCGTTTTCTGATTCACCAACCGATTCCAAAATCAAATATCTTCGAATTCAAACACATCATCAACCCAAGCTATCGATTCCAATAAACAAAATCGATTCACAACATTATATTCCAACCATCGATCATCAACTCTTCGTCATCACGTCGTACAACTATCAATATCCAAAATATTGATTGCAACAGCAGCAACAAAATAAACTTGTCCCTTTATCATCTGTTACAGATTTCATATGCGAACCCATCACACAATCGATAAAAAAAATCGATTTCGACTTTTTAGTTGACTCCGACGAACACCAAATCCAACGTAATATTTTCCAACTGTTCTTCATTATGTTCTTGATTGTTCAAGATTATCCATAAAGATTAATCTCGATATTGAGATCCAAAGAATTTGCGGTTTAGAGATTCCAACTCAAGAACAACAATCGACAAAAAAAAATTCCGATCTAACTCAAGAACACAAAATTAAAGAATAATCGATGAAAGTACTGGAAGAATTTTGGATCACAAATACAACATAAAATCGATTCAGATAGCTATTTTATTGATCAAAACAAATACCAATTGATTATTCCGAATTGTCGATGAAAGTGAAACACAAGAAACAAGAACAAATGATCGATGAACACTAGAAGAGTCCTGAATGTACAACTCTTTTAAGCGTATGATGAAGATATTTCAACAGATTTAAGAATTGGAATAAAAACATATATGGATCATAATTGATGAACAGTAAGCATTCTTTGATTTGGGCTCAATGAAATAATAATCAAATTATGGATTATTTGGGCTGGATCTTTTGAATATACGAAGTGGAGTAATATTTGAATATGTCTTTGGGCTTAAAAATCTGATCACACGAACAGTAACCAATTCAAACGAATTTTGAAGATATTAGATCCTAAAATGAATTTTGAGCTTAAATCTCAATTCAGACGATCAATTTCAATTTGAAAATTGAATCGAACAAACAAATATGATTGGATCGGGCTTTGATCAACAAAAAAAATATTGGATCACAACAAATGAGTTTTTCAAAGAAGATTTGATCCAACGAGTCAAACGATCATGAATCAAAAAACGCAACGCACGATTCAAATGAAATTAAGAGAGATCATTGAGAGAGACTCACCAAAATTGATCAAATTGCGACAAAATTGCCAAACCGAGAATCGTTCTTCAAAAGTCACGTTGATCGTGAAAACCAAGCTCTGATACCAATTGTAGTGACAAAGAACATGGTTTGACATGCGGAATTAAAGTTTGCACAATTGAACATGGTGATTTGGGTGTTTAAGAGATATATTGAATGTATATGGTGTTACAAAAAAGGACTAGATCTAGACTACATAATTAACACACACTTACACACTCACTTTTACATCTCTCAAGCACACCTCTACAAGTGGATAAACCCACTATTTATAGAGGTGTTTACATGTCTCTCTTTCACTCTCTATCTCTCATGTGTCACAAGGCTAATACTCCACATGCAAGTGGGTTTTACAAAAGTCAAACATTTACAAAGTCATGAATGAATAACTTTGCAACCTCAACATGTCTGCGCCGCGCAGACCACGCACAGACATTAGCCTTCGCAGACTGTTTGTTTTTTTGAAGACTGCAGACCTAAAAATGTCTGCGCACCCTCTTCTTGGCGTAGATGTGGACATGAGTCTTCTAACATCTTTAGACATCTTCTAGCCTAAAAAAACACATATATCTTTATTTTTTTTAAGTTTTTTTTTAATTTATATTTTTTCCAACTTTATTAATAATAAACAATTTGAAAAAAAAAATACAAAACTTAAAATAAAAAAAAAATGTTTGACGATACAAACATGATATTTTTGACAAATTTATAAATAAATATTTATTACAATAATAATCATTGAAGTTGTTTACATAAATATGAAAAAAAAAATCAAAATATATAATCTTATATTTTTTTGCCAAATTTTATAAAACATTGTTTAATACACTATCATTAATTTCTCGAGAAAATATTTATGATACGTTTTTAATGGATTTAATTGAAAAAATCGAAGTTTATTTACATCCATTTATGTATCAAATTCTTTGATCCCTAATTATAATGTTTAGTTATAACTTTTCAATCAAAGTTGTTGGTTTTTTGTCAAATATATACGTTAATTCATAACAGTTTTATTTTTATTTTTTATACAAAAATACATAAAAATTGATCTAGATTTATTAATTATTTATAACAAAGTCATAAAAATATTAAAAAATCACTTTGAAGTTTAAAAAAATCAGTTTATTTAGATTTCAGTTTATTTTAGTAGTCTGCAGATGTTAAAAAAACAAACAGTCTTTTTTTTTCAGACTGCAGACGTTTGGTCCACCTCTTCTACTGCAGATGTCTACAGATGTGGGCCGCAGACTGCAGACATATTCCCTCAGAAAAAACAAACAACACCTTACTTGTTTATATGTGTTTAAATATTAAAATATAACGCATTATGTAATGAAATTATAATAAGCCGTTTTCAGAAATTTATAAACACCGAATGTTTAGTTTTGAAACATAAAATGTGATTTTTTTCAATGCTCACTCTTTCTAAGATTTAGTACGATTAAACATATTTAAATATCTACTTAGCATAACAAATTGCAATATTAAACGACAATGCCTCAAAAGGAGTGTGTTTAGTCCCATAACAAATCTTTTGAAATTTACTTGAATTAATTTAAATATCTAAGGACGGACGTGTTCGCCCATAACAAATCTTTTGAAATTTACTTGAATTAATTTAAATATCTAAGGACGTGTTCGGCAAAAGTAGCTGTTAACTAAAAACGAATAGCGGTTAGTTGGTAGCGGGTAACAGGTAGCTGGTAGCGGGAAGCTGTAGCTTTTATTTGTTATATGAATGTTTGGCAAAAGTAGCTGGAAGCTTTTGAAATATACTCCCTCCGTCCCATAATTATTGTCCACTTTTGACTTTTGAAATCTTTATTCGTCAATTTTGACCTTAAATATTTTTATTTGTGTTATATATTATTTTATGAAACTTATAACAATGAAAATACATTTAAAATGCAATCCATTTATATATTTTGCATCAAATATTATGTATAAAAAACAGAAATATTTAAGGTCAAAGTTAAAGAATAATGACTTCAAAAGTCAAAAGTGGACAATAAATATGGGACGGAGGTAGTATAAAATTATATAAAAGGACAATTAATTAAAAATAAATAAATATATAAATATATTTTTAAGGGTAATTTTAGAAATTGATTTCAAAAGCTCATGAGCGTTTTGTTAAACGCTACATGAAGTAGCTTTTAGAATCGGAGCGTTTTGTTAAAACTAAAACTAAACGCTCGTATTACCAAACGAAGTTTTTTGTTTAAACTAGAGCGTTTTATCAAAAACTAAAAGCTAGAAGCTCCCAAATGCTTCCAAAAGCTCTGTGCCAAATATGCCCTTAGACGAAAGGCTAGTTTTATAGTACAACTTCTATCCAAATTAAATCAAAATCAAAAGCATGTAACCTTCAAACCTACAAACAACTTTCAAAATATTGACCGGAAAAAATAGCTAACAACCATGTTCTTTTTTAACACAACAATTAAACCAAATTCAACCACTAGGTAAGCAAGTTGATCAACTATTTATAAAAATGATAGCCCATTTTCAGTAAATTATCAACGTATATACACTCTATAGTTCTTAATAGTCCATTTTTTAATATTAAACTAAAATGTGATCTTCACTACCGTCAAGTTCTACACTTGAATATTACAAATGTATCAACAAAGAAAATCTATGCGTGTCTCAAAATTAAATTGATGGAGTGTGTTTTAGCCCAAAAAGGTGTTGAAAATTGAAGTGATGGAGTCCTATGGTTCCCGTCTTCCCTCTGTCAGTCATATCCATTTCTAACGGTCTTAATTATTTCATTTGGAAGAGTCCTACATAAACAATAATGGCTTCCTTCTGCCTTCGTCTCCTAACCTTATCTCTGCCCCATTCTCGAAGGCAAAGATTTATAGACACCAGTGTCTTCAATGTCTGTTTCTCTCCACCATGATTTCTTTATTTTTTTAAGTATACATGTGTGTCTATTCAGTTGTGTAGCTTCAAGAATCAACAACTCAATGTTCCTTTACTGTCGGATCTCTATTTTAAATTTGATTAATGGTTGGTTTGATGGTATTTGTTTGAAGGTATTTTGTAGCTTTTTTAAAATTGTATTATATTTTTATGTTCAACATATTCTCTCACTATGAATTATGTAGATAACCTCTTTTAAGGATCTTTTTTTCTATAATTTTTTTTGCTGTCTCGGATTGTTGGAGAACATCAAGCCCACAAGTAAAAGTAAATGAGAATGAGAAAAACATCGAGTTTAAAAGAATGCTCAGATCCATGTAGTGGCAACATGATTCAGTTTGTCGTTTAATTGTAAAATTAAAAATAAAGAACTTGACAATGTCAAGACAATATTGGAACCTTTAGGAAGGCAAGCACTAATTAGGTAAAGATAAGCATTAGTTTCTTTGAAGATTTTTAGAATTAACATCAATTTGTATCGATCTTTAAATGTGGCGTGAAATTGATAGTGGCTTGTTTGGTTTAAGACTTTAGAGAAAAAGTGGCATGTAAACCAAGTTACTTTCTAGGATTAGTTCATAAAAAGAATCAGAATTAGTCGTATATATCTATCCAAATAAATTTTTGTCACTATTAAGTCCATGAACTCTTGCAACTGAGAATTGACATTTGGTAAACATTGTTTTACAAGGACATGGATCAACACCCAATGTTTGTTTGCGTTAATGTTGGCTCATTCACTTATGGTTCATTCTACATTAGTGCCCAATTTTTGTAACGCTTGGTTCCGGTGTAAGTTTATTTCTCTAACTGTTTACAAATTCCTTTGGGACTCGACAAGTTTGAAGCTTCAACTGGTTGTGTCGGGAGAGTTTTGGTTGTGGATATTAATGAACCAAGTCAGCGAGTCGGAGTGTCCCATTCCTTGGCTTTTAGGTGAGGGAAAGAAAAGTGACGAAAATGAAGGTATGACCCACAAAAAATGAGGGAAGTTTCCCTCCCACACCCTCCGGTCTAAATATAACATCAAAATCGATCTTCATGTTGAAGGAGTCTCCATTCATAATTATAATATATTAAAACAGTTGGTTTTATGCTACTATTAAAAAACAGTCACAAATTTATAATTTATAATAAGAGTATTTACCTAATACAATATTATGAAAAAAAATTGTAAAAAAGCCTTTTCTTTAATTAAAAAATATAAAAAAAGAAAATAGAGAGGGGTCGTTTGATAATATAAATAAAAACACCAGGGTCAAACGCGACTTTTCCAATCAACGTCACCGTTTACAGTTTCGTCTGCTTTTGAAAATTCAGTGGAACATCTCTTCTTCCCCCTCTGCATCTATACATACAGAAAGTATATATGTATATATATAGGACCAAGTATGCACTATGTAGTGCACACGAGCATTGACTTTGGACTTTGTTTCTTGGCGTTTACACAGAGTGGAAGCGATAACGAGTATGATGATGATGTTGGTGATGACGATATGTATATATATAATCGTGTGCCTTACTTCAATCATAACATGGAGGAAACAAACGTCTCAATTGCCGATTCAAATGTTGACAAAATGGTAGTAAACGCGACGACTCCTCAACCTCATAACCCTCAATTTCTACTAGCTTCTGGATCACCGTTTTCGTAAGGCATTTGGCTATTTTGGTTGCGAATTTGGTTGCTCATGGGTAAATTCTTCAATAAAAGGAGGTTTCATCTTTCTTCCCCTGCTAATCTGATGCATTTCTCTACTTCTACTTCTAATAATTCTTCGAAGAATGCGAATTTTGCATCGACGTCTCCGTGTTCGTCTTCTTCTTCGCCGTGTGGGTCGTCGATGAATGGAGGGCTTTTTTCTCCGCAGTTGAAGAAGAGGCTCACCAGGCAGCGTAAACTCCGCCATCTGACAATGGAGGACTTTTGTGCGCCGGAGGAAGATGATGCTACTAGTACTAGGTCAAAATCGTTACCAGTTTCCCCAACTTCCAAGTCAAAGTCGCCATATAAGTTGCAGCAACACTGGTCCTTGTCCGCCGTTCCCCAACCATTGCCGCTTCCTAACGATGAATTGCGGTTTCCGGCGGAAGCTAATAGCAGAGGAGATGGACGGTAAGCTTCTGAGACTTTTGAATCATAAAGGGAGGATATGATTGATATGATTATGCTTCCATCTTATTGTGAAACTGAATCTGGAAACTATATAGTTGCAGATCTGATAGAATTCCGACGAACAATAACAGTCGTGGTATCTCAATATCGTCTAAAACTTCTACTTACCATCGCCGGAAATGTTATCCTGAAGGCATAAACGGCGAAAAGGATGGCGGTGATATCAGGTTAGATGTTCCGGCTAGGAGTGCCCCTACCACCGCCTCCACAAGCCCTACACTCAGCCCCAAAAGGTTCAGCACCGTCGATATATTTGATTCTGCGTTCGCTTTTCCTCGAGAATTTCATTTTTCTCCGCCATCAACAAGACGATCGCAACTCCACAGTCCGCCATTACAGAGTCCTTACCGGAATCCGTCAGTCCCTTTACTTAACATCAAATCTCCGCCGGAAACTTCCATGGCAAGGACAGAAAGCAACAACGCTAATGTTTATCCACTTCCCCGGCCTCCCGCACCTCCGAGACATGTGTCTAGTCGTCAATCAGATGGGCAATCGATAAAAGGACAATGGCAGAAAGGGAAACTCCTCGGTCGTGGAACTTATGGTAGCGTATATGAAGCAATGAATCGGTATGTCATCATCTACCATAACAATAACCATAATCATAACTCAAAACTACCTTCTTCTCATCTTCTCCTCTCTGTTCTATAAATTCCAATTTTTTCTTCTAGTGAAACTGGAAGTTTATGCGCAATGAAAGAAGTCGACATCATTCCAGACGACACAAAATCATCTGAATGTATACGTCAATTAGAGCAGGAAATAAGAGTTCTACGAACCTTAGAACATCCAAACATCGTACAGTATCTGGGTTCTGAAATCGTAAGTTTCTTTACTCTATACATTTCATTGATTTTGTTGATCAACAAATTACTCTGCTCTATGCAGATTGAGGATCGATTTTGCATATATTTGGAGTATGTTCACCCTGGCGCCATTAATAAATATGTGAAAGAACACTGTGGAGCTTTAACAGAATCTGTAGTTAGAAATTTCACACGTCATATTCTCTCAGGATTGGCTTACTTACACAGCAAGAAAACAGTTCACAGGTGATTATTATTATTGATATTAATTTATGATTTATTTCTCTTCACATACATATTGATAATTGCAACTATAAGTAGATGATATATCTCTATTATATTTATAGGGATATTAAAGGAGCAAATTTGCTCGTTGATGCATCCGGGGTAGTGAAGCTAGCAGACTTTGGATTGGCAAAACATGTGAGTTGAAAAATAATCTTATATATTTCTCAATTATCAATTATCAATATTATATTAATAAAAAAGGAAAGGAAAAAAGTGTCCTAATAGTTATCTGTTATCCCTTTTGTGGCTTTACAGCTTTCTGCACATTCAAATGATCTTTCCTTAAAGGGTAGTCCACACTGGATGGCTCCAGAGGTATTTCTTTGAAATTACAAATTTACCCTTCCTATGTACGATGATAAAGACTGCCATCATCTTCACAGGTTTTGCAAGCTGTTCTTAGAAAAGATGCAAATATGGAAGACACGTGTACCATGGACATTTGGAGCTTGGGGTGTACCCTAATTGAAATGGTCACTGGAAAACCTCCTTGGAATGAGTTCAATGCAGTAAGTTGGTATTTTTTATAATATTTTGAGGTAATATTCAATTAATTCCCTACATTTTGACCTCATATTCAATTAAGTCCCTACACTTGACACGACATATGTTGTTAACCTGCAAATTGTCCACAATTGAATAATTTAACCGGTATTCGGGATTTAATCAGAAAAAAAAAAAAAGGAAATATTCGATAAAGTCTCAATATTTTAGCCAGTTTACGGTTTAATCGCAACTTTTATTTTTTGAACAGAAAAGTCCCGATTATTTTATATTTTCCCAAATTAACGAAATAGTCTTTATTTTTTTCAACATAAAACGACAAATTATCGTGTAAAATTAGATAATCAGGACTTTTCTGTTCAAAAAATAAATGTTAGGATTAAACGTAAACTGACTTAAAATATTGGGAATTTATCGGAGATTTCCCCTCAAAAAAATATAAGGACTTAATTGGATATGAGGTCAAAATGTAAGGACTTTATATGTTTATACAATTTTTTTTTATTGTTAGGGGCAAGCGATGTTCAACATGTTAAGAAGATCACCACCAATACCTGAATCTTTATCATCAGAAGGAAAAGATTTTTTGAGACGATGTTTGCAAAGGAATCCTGAAAATCGTTCATCGGCTGCTTTGTTGCTTGAACATCCTTTTGTGTGTAACTCATTTGATCCAAATTTTGCACTCTGCAAACAAGCGTTTTCTCGTTTGAGATTGAATGTAAGTTCCAATTTTGTGAATTTTGATTTATTTATATACATTTTCATTAACTTTTTTTTTAAATGTTTAATCACTCGACTTTTAGTTTTGTTTCGTTGTTATGAAAGTTTGTACTTTTTGTGGACATGACATTGATATGGACATATGACATGTGACAGGTTTGTTGAAACAGTTTTATTAAATAGTAGTCAAGTTTCAATTTCGGCATTAACATGTTTAATGTTTCAATAAATCTGTCACATTATATGTCCATATCAGCACCACAAACTAGAAAATTTCATAATAATAGAACAAAAAGTTTTAAAAAATGACCAAAATTAGAAAGTTGAGTGTTGAATCTTTTTAAAAAAATGTTTTGAGGAAGTGGTGGAACAAATGTGAAACTTGGTTTACTATCTAGTGGCATTTTGTCATTTGTAAAGAGAAAATCACTAATAAAATTTGTAAAGAAGTTAAAAAAAAAGGTAAAATAGTCATTTTATTTGAAACAATGACCAAAATTGTTATGAAACATAAATAAATAAATAAAACTTACGAAACCTCAAATTAGGAAAAAAATTGCAAGAAAGAACTTATTGGTACCAAAATTGTAAAAAACAATGATACTTAGTGACCATTTCTGTCATTTAGTCATTTATTTATTTGAAAAATATATAAAAGCCATTTTTGGCCAATTTTTTTTTGTTTAACCACTATATTTTAGTTTAATGAATGAAAGCCACCAAAGTTTGGCAATTTTATCTATCTTAACCACTTTGACTTTTTATATAAAGTGGGCCACAACAAAAAAAAAAATTGTCAAAATTTAGTGTCTTTTAAAGTCACTAAACTTTGACAAAAGTTTTCTATTGTGACCACAGAACACTTATTTTTGTCAAACTTAGACGGTTTTTATTGACGAAACTGAAATACAATGGTTAATAAACCACAAAATGGTCGAATAAATCATAGTGGCTTTTATATATATATATATATATATATATATATATATATATATATATATATATATATATATTGCATTTTACATATTTGTTATTCTTAGTTTTCACATGCTTATTTTTTAAATTATATTCTAGGAAATATCATTTAATCCAAAAGAATCACATGCACGTCACAAAGATATAATGCAACCCTCGCATAGAAGAGCCCGGAAACATCCACAAGAGAATTCACCAGCCACCCGCCAGTCTCCAAGGTCGACCCTTGAAGTTCTTCCAACTGTATCTTTTCATGACCATTGGGGCACTTCACAAATCCCCAATGGTGGTCACAGGACATATTCTCTTCCAACCACTCCTGATAGGGGGTCATCATAGTCTAGTTGTATCTGGTGTTTTTTTATTGGTTGATTAACAAATTAGAAATTAGATTCATTGTTATATCTTCACATGCTTTTATTTGAATAGCAATGTTGTTACAATGTATATTGTATATATATGATTCTATAAATTTATTTTTATGTAAAATTGTTGTACCACATAGTATGACTTTCGTTGCATTGTGATGTTGTATTGTGATGTGATTTGTACTAATAGATAACTATTCAATAACATTTTTTTGTGGTGTAATGTCTTTTGGTCGTTATATAATGTTAGTTGACTATTACTTTTTGAGAAATAGATAAATATATCTATTTTCCTTAATAATTTGGCATATATTAACCAAAAAAATGATTCCTTCCTAATACTAATAGTCAAGCATTTTGCAAGGGCTACTGTGAAATATGAAATGTGAAATGGTCAAAAAGTGGTCTCCCTGTATTTAAGCAAAAAAAAAAAGTTTAGATTTTTTTTTTCACATTTTCACCCTTATATTTTCAAACTCTCTCATCTCCACTTCACATTGAGAAATTTGAGAAAATAGGCAGAATCAAGTAAGTGGACTTTCTTTTAAAGGTGATTTTATACATATAAAACTTACGTAAAAGTTTGTTTTGGCCTACTTGTGCTTGAAAGGAAGGAAACACATTACACATGTTTCACATTTTTGTCTGTTTCACATTATGCTCACTGAGAAACACTCTTATTTCACATTTTACGCTTTAGATTTATACTATTTGCTTCTAAATGTGATGTTGTGATGTTTATTTATGTATCTTGTTGTGTGTGTGTGTGTTTTGGTCATATTTTCTTTAGATATATTGCATACGCTGTTGTAAATTTGAACCCTATGAACAGATATCGGAGTATTAAAGTTTCAAATTATTTCGACGGGTTCATTCATTAATATTACAACATTATATTACAAATCCAAATATAGCAGTGTTATCCAAAAGCAGAACACTCTACACTCTATGGTTGAAGAAAATTTTCAAAGTATATTTTCCTAATAAGAAAAACAAATATGAAAAAAGAATAATATAATTTCTCCTTTGTTTTTACATATGATTTTATTGTATTTGTATGATTAATGTTGTATATAGGATTAAAACGAGTAGATAATAATTTGAAAACAATTTATTGGCGAATAGGGATCCTCGGTAGACATTTCATATTTGCATTTTTTGCAATGTTTTATGAGATTTTTATAAATGTTACCAAACGTTTGATGAATGATTTTGGCTATTTCTTTGTTTAACCACACTATATTTCAAAAGGCCAACACCAAGTTTAACAATTTTATCTATGGTGGCCATTTTGATCTTCTACATGTTAAAAATGTCACAACAACATTTTTGTCAAAATTTGGTGGATTTAGTGAAATATGGTGCGTCAAAATATTCATTAGAGTCACTAAACTTTAACAAAAATTTCTATTATTACCATTTTAATCAAAACAATACGAGTTCATATAAAAATGTTATGATTGTTTAAAATTGAAGAAAATATTGTAAACAATGACAAAAATCATTATGAAACATTTAAAAAAGACACCTTATGAAAACCTAAAAAATATCTATTAATTAATAATTTATTTGAAATATTAATTGACTAATAATTTTAAGTTTTTACTCTGAAAGTTTAATTAATTTTATAACCGTGATTCTCACAGGTTATAAATTACTTTTAAGATAAATGATACTTAATATGTTTTATATTGGACAAATATAGTAAAAATCGAAAGTGAGAAGAAAAATGAAAAGATTAGGATAAGAATTGAGATGATTAGGACCATACTCGAAAACCTGCCAAAATTCAAGTTATGTGCCTCGTCCAAGAGTTCAAATTGACACGAATATGGAGACATGGTTTTCATGACGCTAGACTCCTATTGTCGTGACACTGAGTTGCCGAGTCTATAAATACATGATTTTCTCACCATAATTTGGTAAGGTATTAGAAGTCGTCCAGAACCCTTTTAGGGGTTATTTCAAAGCTGGAGAAATAGTAGGAGCAAAGATTTGAAGAATCGCAAGCTATAAATATTAGGATTTCACTTTGATTCGCTTGATAATCGTGTCTAGCAATCCTTCAGTGATGCTTTTCTATTTTTGTCTATTAATTATGGGGTAAAACCCTTATGTTTTCACTAGATAAGATGTAACCTTATGACTTGGTGTGATTCCATTGTTTGAATATTTAATTTTATTTAATATGTTATGTTTGTTTGATCAAGTATCTTACGTGTTAAAGTTTTGATTTCTATTATCTATTGTTAAGTTAGTAGAATTTAGACAACCAATCTGGTTGTATTAACTTGAATCTTGATTAGTTTATGAGCAATAAGTTGTTAGGTCTAGTGATTGATTAAATCCTAAGGTCAGGTAGTATAATCGTAAACTTAAATGTGTAAGACAACATTTGTTAATCACTTATATAATCGACTTTCATGATCATTGAAGTTAATTCATAAATCAAATCTCTCGTAATAAAAACTTAATTATAATTGTTTAGATAGTTAATTCCATGAAATTATGTTGTGCATCTTTATAATTATACAAATTAGTTAATCAGACCAAGATAAATAATTACATTAGAAATCGGTAAAAAAAATAACAAAACCCACCATATCTGAAGGCGAAATTGAATCTATGCAAAAACATCTTTATTTATTTTGTCTCTAAATTTATTCTTTAGTTTTCTTAATTTTAGTTAAGTTTGGTTAAATTTAAACAATACCCTTTTTACTTTATTGTTTACAAGTTTAATTGATATTTGAACTATTTGATTTAAACCATTTTCGTTCTCTTTGTGTTCGACACCTTTTTTTTACCAAAATTGTATCAATACACGATTAGGTACACTACCTGTAATGTGTATTATTTTCAAGGTTCTAAATAACGTAAGACATGACTTGACGGCAATGTCAAACCTCAAATTTTTTCAAGTTGTGGGAAGTCATGTCGTTTGTAAGGTGTGACTTAAAACGACAATTTTGTATATATATATATATATATATATATATATATATATATATATATATATATATATTCTACTATTATTCATTTTTATATAAATAAATGACTTAACGCGACATTTTATCAAAGCTTGACGGTAAGAACAAGCGTTGAAGTCATGACGTGCCATGTCCCGCTTTTTAGAACCTTGATTATTTCACATACGAAAGATTAGGATTAATAAGTTTAAAACTAGTACATAAAAAATACACATAGATCATCATCTATGTTGACCATTTTAACTATCTTTATAGCAGATTAAAATAGTCACAACAAATTTTTTGTCAAAAAAATTATCAAAATTTTGTGTATTTAATGAAATATTGTGTGTCGGTATTTTTGCTAATGTAACTAAACACTAAAAAGGTTATATTATGACCACTTTAATCAACTATAATTATATAAAGTTGATAGTGGTCAGCATAGAAAAAATATGAGACTTGGGGCGAATTTTATTGACAAAACTGAAATGCAATGGTTAAACCATAAAATGTCCAAAATATAGTGATTTTTATATAATTTTCCCTTTACGAATGTGTTATTCTTAGTTTTCATATGCATATTTTTAAATTGTATCCTAGAAAATATCATTTAGGGGGTGTTTGGGATATCTTTTGAGAGGGCAAAAAAAACTTTTGGGAAAAGATAACAAACAAAAGATGCAAGGCCGGTCCAGACGGTGGGCAACCCGGGCGACCGCCCAGGGCCCACGACTCAACGGGCCCAAAATTTCTGGATTATATATATATATATATATATATATATATATATATATATATATATATATATATATATATATATATATAAACCAATTATTACCAAAATGATTTTTAGGGCCTAAATTTGGTTCAAACTCAAATTAGCTCAAAAGATAAACAATTTGACTTGCTTGTTATTGCTAATTGAACGTGATTATAGAGAAGAATAAATGATTTTTTTTAATCTTTATTATATTTTTCTTTAAGGGGCCCTTTTTTTCTTTTCGCCCCGGACCCCATATACGTTTGGACCGGCCCTGAAAAGATGTTTGGGGAAAGCTCCTTTTGGATTTTTTAAAGAAGGAAAACTGACTTTTTGGAAAAGTCAGGGAAACCTAGCTTTTTGGAACTTTTGCCAAAAGATCTTTTGCCCTCTGAAAAGATACCCCAAACACCCCCGTAAGAATCGCATGCACACCACAAAGATATCATGCAACACTTACCAAACACCAACACCATAACAATCACATAGGCTAACAAACATGAAAGAGCACTCAAACGTCCACATGAGAATCACCAGCCACCCACCCCTCACCGAGGTGTACCCTTGAAGTTCTACCAACTGTATCTTGTATCTTTTGATGACAATTTTCATTAATCCCACTGATGGCAAGACATTCTCTTTCAAACCACCCCTAACATGGATCTGTCCTAATTTTATTGGGGTTGTGTTTTAGTGTTTTACCGGCTGATTAAGTAATTAGAAATTAATAAATAACGAGAAAGATTCAGTATTATATCTTCACATGCTTTTATTGGAATAACTTAGTTACAATGTATATACAAAAAAATTCAACTACATTTGTAATCGTAATTATATATATATATATATATATATATATATATATATATATATATATATATATATATACTAGTTTATAACCCGTAAGAACTACGGTTATAAAATTAATTAAACTTTCATATAAAAAGTCAAAATTATTAATTAATTATTCTAAATAAAGTATTATTTAAGAGAAATTTTTTTAGTTATATCAAATTATAATCGTTGATTTAAATAAATAATTGAAGTTATATCATCTTATAATATGTATTAAATTTATTTTTTTTTCAATCTAATGTTATTAATTTAATATAATTAGAGTGGGAAAATTTAAAATTTGAAATTTAAATAAAAGAATCAATTATTAGTTTAATGTAATTAGAGTGAAAAAATTTAAAATTTGAAATTTAAAATGAATAATTAATAGGTTGACAAGTGGCATGATAATGAATATATAACATTAATGAGGTGTTCTAATTGTATGACACTTGTCAATAGGATATATATATATACACATATAAATGGGGTACCCACACGATGCAGCGTCGGCGAACAGTTCTGATGAATTGTTTCCTTTGGGTGATTAGTTTCCTTTGTGTTTTAAGTTTTGAGATTTAGGTTTAGGCACTGTCGTTACCATTAAAATAAATTTATAATATGTGTCCACAAAACTAAAACTTTTAAATGAAATTTGGCCAAAACATGGGCAAATGATGTCTCATCCATTTTTTTACAATTTTTTTTGCTGAACGACTCCTAATATTATAATAAACTACACCAATAATGAATAACTTTTTTTACAAGTTGTTTTTGTTGAATGGCTTCCAATATCTTTTTACGTCAACCAACCAAAAATATTTTTGAAAATCTAATTTTATATAGTAGGATAATAAGCACGAAAGTTTAAAAAAATAAAAGGGTAAAAATAATATTTTATAAAGTTCAAAGGGGTTAAGGTGACATTTTAACAATCAGTGCTGGAAAAGCCACAAACTAAAATATAAAAAATTTAAATAAATGGTCTTTTCTATTGCAATTCTTACAATTTTTGGAAATGAGAGGGACTATGTTTGTTAAAAGGTTTATAAGGAATGGATTTGTGGACTCAGGGACCATTTGTGTAATTTTGTCATGATTAAATTAAAGACTTAACTAAATATGAGAATCATGTGGAAAGTTTTCCCTATTTTGGAAACATGTTATATTATAGAAAATGTGTTATATATAGCCGTATTAGTGTTTCCATGCAGGATGCAATTACAGCTATTATTTTCATTTGATCAGTTTTTGAGCGACAAGTAGTTTTGGTAGAATGTGTGACAAATTCTAACTTTTTTTCTAATAGAGATAAAATCATATATTTCTATCTTATTTATATCAGGTTTACTCTTATCAAGTTAGATATTAAATCAATTATTTCATATCTTAACTAGGTTATAACCCGTGGAAACCACAGGAGATAAGTTAAAAAAAATTATACACCAAAAAAATTAATAATTGTAAAAAAGCATTTAATTTTGGATGGTAAATAAGTACAACTTTATTATAATACATGTCCGTTCGTTCTGTAAAACAAAAGTTTTTAAACGATAAAAATATTACAGTAAAATGTATTCACAATATAATTAAATTTTCAAAATGTATCGGGAAACTTAAAAAGATTTATAAATCGTTTTAAGATATCCTCCTGTAATTCGTTAGTAAATTAATCGCGAAAATAGTAAAAGTTGGATAAAAAAATTGATACTATCACCATTCTCTTTCATGTTAAAAACATGTACGGTTGATGGATTATGAGGTACTGACGTAGAATAATTATTTTTGGATTTTTTTTATCCAAATATAATTTTCTAAGTTTTCACTTTTCTTTAGCATGACTGTAGTCCATGTTGTTATTTGAATCTGCAAAAAAAATAGTATTTAAATTTTAAGAAAGATGATATATATTTGTAAAGATGTTATAAGAATATATCGAGAATAAAATTACATTGGATTATATATTTGAAAACTGATATATATATATATATATATATATATATATATATATATATATATATATATATATATATATATATATATGTTTTTATTTTGGAAATAATATCATATTTCTTAATTAATTACATTTAAAAATGTATTGTTTAAGTGAAAGCCAAGGGCCCAAAATTTTATGTTAATATAGTCTAGGGACTATACTTGTAACTCACTCTAATAAAACAACGTTACGTGGCAATGAATAGATGAATAGAGTAATTCACAGTCGTCTCAACTCTCAAGACTCAAGAGGAAGGAAGAGAAGCCTACCAACGTCGCCAAATCAACTCGCCGGAGTTCCGTTGCATGTAATATGATATTGTGGTGAAGTTCTATTTTATATAATTGTAAGGATTTGCGTTTTAAAACAACTTACAGCTTCTTGAGATAAAATGATTTTCATAACCTAATACCCTAAACTATTCTAACCTTGCGATTTTTTTTCTTTTTTTTCAACCTGGATGCGACTTTGTTCTTGAATAAGGAATGAATAGAGAGTAGAGAACAAAGATACCTCGATGGAGGTCAAAATCTGGAAAAAGAGTTTTAAAGAAATAACGGCGTCGTTGCTAAAACACGTTTGAAGAAGAGGAATAAAGGTAAAATAAAATTTTTTCGTTCTTTGCAGAAGATGCACTAATAATTGTATGAATAGATTCCAGATTTAGTATTTATTAAATTGTTTAGGTGATTGCTATGGGATATCATAACAACTACTCTTTGATTTTTTTTCCAGATTTATATGAAGCTTCAAATTACTACAATAAAATTCTGCATAATACATAAAAAATAAGAAAACAAAACAAACAAATGAAAATCTATATGAAATCAGTGAATCAAAACATACATCTTTATCTTATTTTTCAAGCTTATTTCTCAAGATGTATACAAACAGAACATATATCTTGAACATAAAGGGGTAGTTTCAGTAGAAAGAATAAGAAAATAAAATAAACAAATCAAAAACAGATAGCTATGGAATATCGTTAACAACTACTCTTTGATTTTTTTTCCAAATTTATAGGAAGCTTCAAATAACTACCCTAAAATTCTAAATAATACAGAAAAAAAAATAAGAAAACAAAATAAACAAATCAAAATCTATAGGAAATCAGTGAATCAAAACATACATCTTTATCTAAGGTTATATAATAAACATTATTTTTCATTCTAGAAAAATGTGTAATGAAATGTTTAGTCTAGAAATGCGATTTTTTTAATCTTTAAAACAAATAGCTATGTGATATCTTTAACGACTATTCTTTCTTTGATTTTTTTCCAGATTTAGAATAAGAAAATAAAACAAACAAATCAAAAACAGATAGCTATGGGATATAATTAACAACTACTTTTTGTTTTTCTTCCAGATTTATATGAAGCTTCAAATAACTACCCTAGAATTCTAGCATAATACAGAAAAAATAAGAAAACAAAACAAACAAATCAAAATCTATATGAAATCAGTGAATCAAAACATATATCTTTATCTAATTTTTCAAGATGTATACAAACAGAACATATATCTTGAACATAAAGGGGTAGCTTCCTTTATGTTAAAAACATATATGGAGAAATTGAACCAGAAATAGATGAGTGAAGTAGGATGCATCCGAACAAAGAAATAAGAACTGAAAGTAGAATGGTATTAACGTATTTTCAGAAAAATGTTAGAATTATTGGTTTATGAAGATATGAAAATGAACTAACCAGATTTCTTATGATGTATCTTCTGCAGAAAACGTAATGTTGAAGAAGAAAGCATAATGAAAGTCGACAATTGGAATTGGAACGAAAGTTGAAGACGTATTATTGGAGTATTCGATATGTATCTATTAAAATTTGAATTGAAAAAGCTGATTTTTTGGGATTCTTTGAAATCTTTAAAAGGATTCAAAAAATAATTAGGATATGTAACCAAAGATTTACGTCAATTGTTTTTGTTTCCAAAAAAACATGGAATTTGAATTTGAAACCTTGAACCATTCAATAATAACTTTATATAAAATCGGGAATTTTGATAATATCTACTATATAATCTACTATCTAATCTAATCTAATTGTCGAATAATTTTGATTAATTGAATTATTTTATTTAAATAGGAAATATAGGAATTTTGTAGAAGATGACACGTGGCAAAGTGACAATGTAGAAGAGGGACAAGTGGCAAAAATGAGTTTTGTTTATTAGAGGAGGTAGATGTTTTTGGACAACAAAAATATTATATATTAAAAGAAACATAATAAATTAATAATTTTAAAAATTTTCAGATTTAAAGTATCTTTTTAAACGTAAAATTTTAAAAATTAAAAATTGATTGTATTTTACATCTCTTATTTTATCAACTTGACTCTCATCAACTTATATATTAAACCAATTATTTCATTTATTTAAATTTGGAAAACAAACAAATTATAAATAAAAAAACATATTAAATCAATAATTTAAAAAAACCTTCACATGAAAAGTATCTTTTTAAAAGTAAAATTTTAAAAATAAAAAGTTGTTAGTATTTTAATGCAACAAAAACAACTTTTATCAAACTTATTGAACTAAACCAAAAAAGAACTTAAAATAATTAATAATCATTACTCGTTAGAAAAAAAAAATAAACAAAAACAATAACATTTGTCATCACAAATCTCGTGTTATCTTTTGAATAAAAAATAATGCGCAGAACAAAGAAATGGGTTACATTGAATAACGAACATAAATCCCGTTTTAACTCATGATGATTTTTTTGTAGTTGTTCTTACATACTTGAATGTTTTCATACTCTTTCATAAACTAAACCCCAGCAGGAAGTTGGAAAGTAATCAAAGTACACAGAAAAAGGGAAAAAAAAACAGAAACAACTGACCAACACCAAATATAATGCAACATCCATAAACTATAAAAAAATGACTTAAGGAAACTCATCTTGTGAAAATTTACCATGAAGCATACCTCAAAGCCTCAAAACAATAGCAATGAAGTTTAAAGCTCACACCAACAATAACAACCAACTTTTGAAATTCAACAAAAAACCAAGGACAACCACATGGACACATAAGTGGCAAAATAGTCAAACTTTAACAAAATTGAGAAAGACTTCCACTTAAGTCCGCCAAATGGGTATTACTATGCACGGGTAACAACCACAAGGGCAATTAGAGCAAACATGGCCATAGAAATTATTGAGACCTTCTCAAAACATCTATCTCCTCGTATATTTATCTAGATCTACTCGGGGCTCAATAACAAGTAATTTCTCATCACAAATAATCCGGGCCAAATTAGTTGCCAACCAATCCATTCCCACGACAACCTCAAACTCTTTGGTAGTTATCGGTTTCAAATTGATAGGGTAAATGTTCCCATCAATTTAAAACCGACAATCTAAATATTGATCTTTAACTAAGATCCAGCTCCCATCAATCATATCTACTGTAATATTCTTGTATAACGGGGCTAGCGGTATATTTAGTTTTTCAACAAATTGACTCGACACAAATGAAAAGGTTGCACCCAAATCAAATACAACACGTATTGGGAGTGAGTTTAAAGTAAATGTACCTAAGACAACATCGGGTTTGTCTCTAGCCTCCTCGATAGTCATTTGGAAAACCCGTCCTCTCATAACAATGCTCCTTTCCTCGTTCTTCTTCACATTCTTCGGTTCCCATTGATTGCTTCGCCCAAGATTTCTTGGCACATAGTTTTTGCCTTTGGACAGTTCACAAAAAAGTGACCACTCTCCCGTAATTAAAACATAGTGGTTTACTCATCGTATAGTTACTTGTAGTATGTCCCATTTTCCCGCACTAAAAACATTTCAATGGAACGGAACTGTTGTCGCAATTTCCCACATGCTTTTTGCGACACTTCTCACACAATCTACCATCATCTTTTCTTAACTAGGTGGAATACAATTTTCTTGACACTTTTCGTCTTTTAGACGATCCTTCAGTCCTGCTTTCCTAATGACATTTTTCTCCTCTTGTTTCTCTATCTCCAACCCTTTCCTTTTCTTGATCCTGACGACTCAGTTATATCTCACGGTCCCTTGCAACATCTACCACCTGAGAAAAAGTGGTATACTTGGAATATCGTATAAAATCTGGTATTTGGGTCCTTAATCCCCACCGATATTTATCAATCTTTCTTTCTTTAGTATCGACCAAGTGCCTTGAAATCGGGATTTATCAATGAATTCAACGATGTACTCTTGAACTGATTACGACCCTTGAATGAATCTTTCTTTCTTCAGTATCCCTAACGATATTTATCAATCTTTATTTCGCAGTAGGGTCGACCATTCCAAGGTGACCCATTGAGAAACTAAAAAACCCAACATGAGAAATACATTTTTTCGTAATAGGGCACATTTTATAGTGGATTCTCATACACATTTTGTAGCCCTTAATACAAAACATTAGAATAAGTAAAAGTGACATATGGTTTATTTGTTTTGTATACTATATGATCAATGTGGTTTAATATCATTTATGTACCTTACATACTTTAAAACAAATAATCATTTTTTTTGTAGACTGTAAACTTTTGGTCCACATAATCTTCCGCTGATGTGAAAAATGTTGCATACATTTTACATTTTAAAAAGCAAACAACACGCTAATGTCTTTAGTACATAGGTACAGTTATGTGTCCCCTTTTAATCTTTTAGTTATGATTACTTTTCACAAATTTGCGGTTAATGTGATCAATGGTAATAGGGATGTCAAAAATCCTCATGAGATCCCATTTTTGTTTGAGGGTACACATGTGAATTCGCGGGACGAAGAAGTTATTTCTGTTCTCATTTGGTCCCGTTGACATCTGTAAATGGTGATGCTACTAAGAAGCAAAATGTGTTTGGCACCCCTTTGAATGTAAAATTTTTAGAGATTTATATTATGTTTTTTGATGGACACCCTTAACGTTTTTAGATTAACACCCTTATTAATTTTAGATAGACATCATCATAATAGTTAAATTAAACCAAATCAATATACAATTATTAGATAGAATTTAAGTAGTTTTTGTATTATACAAAATCAATGTATAGATGTAACATGGTGTGTTTAACAGACACAAAATCCTTTTTAAAGAGACCAAAATATCTATTGAGTTCTTAATCCTTCTAAGTTAACAAATTTATAATAACTTTGTCCTTTTTAAAGAGACCAAAATATCTATTGAGTTCTTAATCCTT
This sequence comes from Lactuca serriola, assembly GCF_051521515.1. Lineage (NCBI taxonomy): Eukaryota > Viridiplantae > Streptophyta > Magnoliopsida > Asterales > Asteraceae > Lactuca > Lactuca serriola. The sequence continues at coordinate 238,541,845 of NC_136411.1, forward strand.
CTAAGTTAACAAATTTATAATAACTTTTAATATATAATATGAAAAGAAAATTTAAAAAATAACAAAGGGTTAATGACATAGGAGGGTAATGAACTTTGGTATTTGTCCACATCTAGGTAATCATATTTTTTCGTACACATTTGACCAGTAAACTTGGTTGACCTGTTCAAAATAGGGTAATATGATTGTAATTATCGGTGATATTACCCTATTATGAACATGTAAATTGTTCAAATGTGTACGAAAAAACACGGCGTGACAACCCGAAATTTATTCCGTCATATTTAACCCCTCCTTCCGTTAATAAGCCTCGTTTTATTAAACTGTCCGTTAACCTTTTGGAAGAGGTTAATTAATGAGGGACTTTTATAATGACTTGGTAAGGGTTGAAATAAATTAGAAACACCACAAAATTCCCTTGAAAATTTTTAGTTTCAACCAATTCAAAATACGACCGTTTAATCGGGTGCGACCAAAAAGCCCCGTTTAACAGCAGTATCGGGTAGATTTCCACTGAGCCCAACTCAAACCCCTATATAAGGGGGATTTGACTCCATTCACACTCTTTCCACTCTCTCTCTCTTTACAACTTATTTTCGAGCCAAAATCGTCCGTTTCGAGCCCCAAACGAGTCACTAAGTGTGTTCAAGTCTTTACTTGACACCGAGCACCCAACCGACACCTTCGTTCGATCCACTTACATCAGGTGAGTTCATACCCCTGAATTAACCTTTTAAATGTTTTTACATGCTTTTATGGGGGGGGGGGGGGGAATACAAGTTAAACATGCCAGTTATCATATCAATCACATGTGATTGATAACCCGCATGCACAAGGATTTATTCCACTGTCAACTGTTTTTACCAAGTATGATATTGTAAATGGTCTTCCAAAACATCTTTACTTGTACAAAGCTTTTCTCAAATTGTTTCTCACGCTGTACGTTTTACTTAAAATCATGTTACGGCAGTATGTTAAACAAAGGATTTCTTTACCCAAAATGTTTTATCAAAGTTTCATTCAAAACTTGTTTATGAAAGGTTTCCAAAGAATTTCTAAAGGTTTTCAAACTTATTTTATAAAAGAATACCAAATCATGATTTTCTTAAGTATAAAGGTTTTCCAAAGTTTTCACCTAAGTTTTCTTCCATGTTTTATACTCCTACTTCGTTAGATTCTACTGCCTTATTATACTTCTACTTAGTTAATGCTCCTACTTAGTTAAATGCTACTACTTTGTTAACACTTTTACTTTGTGATACACTTTTACTTCATGATACGCTCCTACTTCACGATACGCTCCTACTTCACGATACGCTTCTACTTCACGATACGCTCCTACTTGTTAACACTTATACTTTGTGAAACACTTCTACTTCGTTAAACACTTAAACTTCGTTAAATGCTTCTACTTAGTTAAATGTATGCCTATGCTTGTATAAGATATATAAATAATGTTTAAAGGACTTAGTAAGGCTAGTTCGCCCTATTTCCTTTTCTTCGTTGAGATGTGGTCTGGTAGGATCGGATGTCCGTCCGAAGGTCGTTTGATCATTAGTTATATATTATGTATACAAGCATATACATATAGGTTTACATTAGTCAGTTCAGTTGTGAGTCTTTATCATTAGTCTAGTATTTTACATCAGATCTCACTATACGAGATACATTTTCAGTACACGACCTTCTCCGTTGTCAAGTTGGTAACCAGAGTCTCTTGTAGGGAGAGCGGACATTGTGTGTATAGATCTATACGGGATTGACACCCCCGCATCCTGACTGCTAGCTACAGTCCACGGCCTACCAAACCAAGGGGTGACAAATGTCATACTTACACCGACGCTTGCAGGGCGTCAAGTTCTCTAGTGTCTATCAGTATGGTTACGAGTATCTCGGGGTTACCTTATAATTCATGGCCTTAAGGTAACGGGTTTTAACACTGTATTCACTGTTTTTAGACCTTGCTAGACGTATCATTCATTTGATACTGTCTGGGGTCTGTATTCACTGTTTTTAGACCTTGCTAGACGTATCATTCATTTGATACTGTCTGGGGTCTGTATTCACTGTTTTTAGACCTTGCTAGACGTATCATCCATTTGATACTGTCTGGGGTCTGGGTCTCTTTTCGTTAGACTGAGCCAGGCGTGTTGTTCATTCGATACTCTCCTGGAGTCTATGATTTCTTTTGCCTCAGTCAGCAGTATTTCCTGTTTAGGCCTATGTTATTTTCCCTAATACTTTTACTTGTAATATCCTCCTACTTTCTTTAAAGTCAAATACCGTATTTTGATAAGGATAATATTTTAGGGAAATTCTTCTTTAAAACATAACACTATCGGGTCTTGGTAGAAGACCACTTTTAATTAGAAAATATAGGATTTTCTGGAAAGGACTCTAATACACCGTTGATTCTAAACTACTACTTTTATAAAGTTATTTGAGTAAAATGACACTAAATACTTATGAACTCACCAGCATTTTTAAAAAAATGCTGATACTCGCTTTCAAATAACTTGTATTCTCAGGTCAGCTTTAGACAGGTACATTCCAGGAGCTTTTGGATGAAGACAGTTTAGTACCAAGCTGCACCTATATTATTACTTGTATTACCTGATGTTTTCTATGTAATGTAAATCATGTAAAACTATTACTATTAATGCAATGGTTGTTGTACTTTGATTACTATACTGCATATGTTGTGAAACTTGACATGACGTCATCTACCCCAGAACGTTTCCGCCGTTCCGGTTTTGGGGTGTGACACACGGTTATCTAAATATGAACAAAAACCTAAGTTCCTTGTCCGTTTTGTTAACATTTAGAACAAAACCATGCATTAGATCGTCTCAAGGACTTAACCCATGAGCAAACTTCGTCGATTAAGTTAGACCGATATGTATGAGGAGATCGTCAGCCCAACTAGTTAGGGGCTAGGCTATATGCGCTTAAGGGCCATGCTAGGTTCATTTTAGATGCCTAGCAGCACAACCTAACCCATGACTAGCTGGGCCTAGGCTGTCCTAAGCCTAACCTAATTGTTCATTGACTTAGATCTATACATAAAACTCCTCCTCCATGTGGAGGATCTCTCATTCTCATATATGAGCCCCCATTACATACATATATTTTCCCACCAATCTAGAAGAAACCATATCCTCATACACATCGATCTAACTTCCCACGACACAGTCCATGAGACTGTTCTAATAGTTTTATTCTCTTATGACAACTATGAATGAAATCAAATAGCCCAATTCCATGTCACATCAGTGAGTCTTATGACTACTTGCACTTAGCATAAAGAACCTATATATGACAACAAGATCAGATAGCTCAATTCTATGTCACATCAGTGAGTCTTATGATTACTTGCACTTAGTATAAAGAACCCGATTACTATCAAAAACATGTAAGGAACTTTAGTTTTTGTTCACATTTAGGTAACAATGTTTTTTCATACACATTTGACCATTAAACTTGTTTAACATGTTCATAATAGGATAATCTCACCGGTAATTAACAGTCATATTACCCTATTTTGAGCTGATGATACACGTTTAATGGTCAAATATATACGAAAAAAACATGATTACTTAAATACAGACAAAAAAACAAAATTTGTTAAGCTTCTAAATTATTAACCTAATAATAAAACCCCAAAAGTAACGAATTGACCTAACCCAAATAAATAACCCAATTTTTTTATATGTTGATTTCATTATCTCAAGTAAATTGGACATCTTTAAATTTGAACATTAGGTTCGTCAAAAATCACAATTTTATTTGATCATTTTCTAAAAATATAAATAGAAAATTGACTAATTTAAGTTCAATGAACTTCACAGGGGAAACATTTTCCCGCTTTATTCTATAGCCCCCCCTTTCTCTCGGTGGAAATGGAAGAAGAGAGTTCAGTGAAACTGATTTCGGTTTCCGACCTACTCCACCGTCTCCGCCCTATCACCGGCGCGTCGTCACTCTTGCCCAGCCATTCAATTCGTCGTCCCACTCTATACAAAGAGAAACCTCAGCCGTCTGATCCACAAAACCCTAACATACATAAAATCCTTAAACCTCTTAACCACCCGACAGTACTCGTCGGAACCCTAAACCTAACCTTATCTTCTTCATCCTGTTCTAATTCAAGTTGCCTCAATTTCTCCGACCATTCTGCCGCCGTTTGTTGCGACATTCTCGACCTTGATCTTCGGGTTATTGGCCAAAGAATCAGAATCACTGCCTGGAATTTCCTTCCTCTGAAACCTCAAGGCGGATATCTAGAAATTATCAGGTGGAGCCTCGATCAGTCTGAAGAAAATTCCATATCCAAATTTAATGCATTCCATCTGAACTCTGCAGTTCCTGCGTATGAAGAAAGTATAGTTCCTCGTCACTTAATCTACGGTTTACTGGAATCCATTAGCCCTGTCTCAAATGTTCCATGTACAGCTCATAAAACCGGTACCAGAAACGTTAACGGTTTTCTAGCCGAGATTACCATCTGTGAGTGCGCATTGTGTAGCTCCAGAGACAAGGTAATGTTATTGCATGATATAACTAGAGAACATAGTAACTCTCATAAGTTCTCTAAATCAAGGATTCTTTATTTTTGTGAATCTGCCTCGATCTCGTATCCTGTTATTTCAAGGTTGGTGGGAGGCATTATGCTTATCTCCGGCATGAAGAAGAAGATGGTTTTCCTTGGAGAAGGGAAGTCTTTGATGATGTATGTGACCACAGAGAAAGCTATCCTCCATCTTCCAGTCTCTAAGAGTAAAAGAGCCATGAATGGAAGAAATATTGCAACCAGAGAGAAGGGGCTATGCAGTACCCATACAGGAAGTATTACTGGGGTCTACATGCAGGGAATGGTTATAGAATTGGATCAACAAGTGTTCTTGTTGCTCACAGATCATCAACTCTTGATGCCACATAGTTTAAGAGTTGGTGCAACTGTATGTACATTAACTTCTTCATATCAATACAGAGGTTCCAATTGCTTTTTCTTCAATTGATCCCTTTTCTAATATATAGAGCTTTCTTGATGATAGGTAACAGTGAGGAATTTTCATCTGGAGGATCCCAAATTTTCTTGGACAAAAGTAAAAGTGTTTGGATCATGCTATAAGACTAGCATCCATGTCAATATATTTTCTCCAATTGAAAGCGGGTTAGTGCTACTGCTATATATTTTTTGTGGCAACTATTTAGAAATCTTGTATTTAACAAATTATTCATTCTTTTTGCTTACAGATGCTACCAATCTTTACAATCTCGTAGCCTTCTCAGGAAGTTCATTGAATCACTTTCATTTTCTGCTAGATTATGGTACGAACAATTGCTCATTTACTATTACTTTTTTTATTTGCCTTCATGGTATTTTGTATTTTCCCATTTGCTCACAAGATTCAATCTCAGGGTTCTGCTTGTTGTCTCATCTTTGAAGAAAAAGTTTTCTGGGATTTTATCTGAGATGGAGATCTTAGGATCTAAACATGTAATTAAGTATTTCATCTGTTATGAGTCATTTTCTTGGATAAATACTCTGTTATGATTTCACATAAAGTGAACTAGTTAAGGTATTTTGCAGATGGAAGGATTAGTTCAGAAATATTCCAGTTCATGTTTACCTTTATCAGTATTCCGATTTCGGGTAAAGTCATTTTTTTTATCAAGCATAATACTTTAAAGTTTCCCTTATTATTATACTTTGAAAAATCTACCCAACTATAACATTATATGGATTTCTCTAAAAACATGTTTGGTTTCACAGCATGGAGTTCTCACAGAATATTGTCAGCATGAGTTATATGGATGTGGCAAAGAAATCGATTACACCCCTCCAAAATTGGTATATTTTAATTTTTAGCAGTTAGGGTTTTGTGATTTTCTTTCTATATTGTTTCATTATTTCCTTTTAGTATTATGTATTAATGAAATGATTTCAATTCTTTTAGGTTGTGCCAATTTCCAATCTCATAAGTCAATGTGAGGACATATTCATAAAAAAATTATATCAAAGTGGGAAAGATTCTGATATGATTAATCAATTTAGCAATCTAGTTTGTGGAGGGAACTCTCATGATCAACCAATTAGAACAATCTTGAAAAGTGAAGATTTGAACATTGTTTTGCTTGGATCTTTAAAGGTCATTAAGAAGCCTATTCTTTAACAAATTTATGAATTTCCTTTTTTATTTTTTTTTATCCCATTTCTCAACATAGTTGTGTAAATATCATGTAGATTTCTGAATATTCTAGAAGGTTGCAGTTAGTTGATGCAACAGGCAGTATTGACATAGTCATACCTGATCTTTCATCTGATTGGAGCATTAAAGACATATATGAGGTAACTAATTTTTTTTTATAAATTGTAATGATCTTTATTTATATTCATATCTTCATTTATTTTATTTGTTTCTTGTTTATTTCACCAGATAAATGACTTCAGTGTTGTAATTGAAGGATTCCCAAGACAACTACAACATTTACAATCACTCAACAATGATCCATTTTCATGCAAAAACATCTTCAACCATTTTCAATCATCAAGGAGAAAACAATTTACAATTTATATTTATTGCTATATAAGAGACACAAAATCAAGAAATCATATTTTATGTCCTAGAATGGATAAGGAGGAGAAGTATAAAGAGCTAGAAAGTGGAAACTTTCACTTACTTTATTTAATGCACAAATTTCCTCTACAACAAAAGGTATGTGAATGTGAATAATGTTATTAATTTATAAAACTGCTTCTTGTAATGTTATTAATTTATAAAAAAAAAGTTGTATTTTTTCTCAGTTTGCAGGTGATGATGTTGCTACAAATAATTTAAGTGTATATGTTGAGGCCATAGCTTTTCCATGGAATTTGGTTCTTTATAAAAGAGAAAGAGATTCAGAATCTGTTAACATGTTAAATGGCAGAGTTGTAAATATGCATATACAGGAAGATTCTTGTTGTAAAAGAGCTGCAAGGAAGTTGCTTTTGGAGTTCAAATCTGATAGTTTCTCAAAGTATGAGGTTAGACATTTTCATATTTACAACTTATCTATTTAGATTTGGGTTAAATGCAAGAAATAGCAATCTACTTTCATTGATTTGTTCATTATAGGCTTTTATTTCTTTATATTATATTACAACATTTTACTTTGAAAAATCAACAAATTATAGCAATTTGTCATCCAAATACAAAGCAATTTTTAAAAGGGTTTTTTGCAGAAAAGTTCTGTTATTTTGGGAAATTTTTGATAAAGACTTATTTTTTTTTTAACAGAAAGTCCCGATTATTTTAATATTTTGCATAAATTAACGAAAAAGTCCTTATTTTTATTTTGGGTTAACTTTAAAAAGACCTTACATTATTTATTTATTTATTTTTTTCGGGATTAAACCTCAAATTTATTTTTTTGCTTGAAAAAACCTTGTATTTTTTTTATTTTTTCTGATATGGACCTTTTAGTCATTTTTTCCAAAAAAAATTGTAAAATCTAAGGGTTTCTTCGAGAAAACTAAAAAAGTTGAGGGTTTTTTTCGGAAAATAAAATACAAAGTTGAGGGCTTTTTTGGAAAAATGAAAAAATAAAAAGATCTTTTTCATGCAAAACATAAATTTGAGGTTTAATCCGGAAAAAACACAAAATAAAAGGTCTTTTTTGAGATTAGCCCTTTTATTTTAACAGGAAATGACAGATTATCGTGTAAAATTAAATAATCAGGACTTTTCTGTTCAATTTTTTTCAGGACTTTCTCAAAAAAGTTCCTAAAATAATGAGACTTTTCTGCCTAAAACCCTTTTTAAAAACTTTAATATAAGAAATGAAATAGAAAGAAATGAAAGTAGGATGCTCTATAATATAAGAGAAACAAAAAAAAAAAAAAAAACTTACATGATGACATTGTTATGGCAGTTATTGAGAATTGGTGGGTATTATTTGGTAAAGCATGATGAGAAAGATGTTGTATGCAACTCTTCAAAGGAGTGTAGTAGCTTTGTGAACACTAAATCACATTTTTGGACTAGTGTTTCTTTTTGTAATGATGATGAGGCTTCATTTCATAACTTAAATGAGATTGAGATATGTCCAGATATTTATGCGAATGTGTCAGTTGACTTTGAGGTCAAACTCAAACAACTCAAACAAGATCTTATTCTCCCAACTAAATCAATCAAACAAGTATTCAACACTTGTTTGATTCCTTTGGTATCTGGTGTGAATTTGCCCAAAGGGGATTTATTATCTTTCCAAGGACTTGTGTTAGGTGTTCATACTCATACTTCAACTCATCAACTTTTTCATCATCGTATCTTTCATGGAGTCTCAAGTAGTAGTATCTGTATTCATGTATTAATCGACAATAACATGGTAAACACTACTTTTCTTTTTTCCTTTTTCGTTATTTATTTATTCTTCTTTTTATGATTATGATTATTTTTCTTATACTTTGCGTTATTTAGGTGAAGGTTTATAGTAGCTTAAGTCAACAAAGTTATCCAATTGGATTTGGACGAGGTGTTAAAGCTAAGTTTTATCGTGTTCTTTTGACATCGTATGTGTCCTCAAATCTCAATCTACAAACAATATTTTTTTTACATGCTTTATTTTATAATTATTTTTCTCATCATTATGTTACAAAAAATATATTTTGAAAAAACTATATCTACCATTATATAGTAATGTCATCAATATACAAAGCAATTCTTTTTAATGCCAATCTCATAAGAGGCCTTACCGCCTTATATCATTATTTTGTGTTTTTTTCCGGATTAGACCCAATCTTTATTTTTCTTTAGAGAAAAATGACTAAAAGGGTTGGATCAAAAAAAATGCAAGGACTTTTTCTTGAAAAAAATTAAAGTTGAGGTTTAATTTGGGAAAAACACAAAATATAAGAATGCTTTTGGTTGCAGAAAATTTAGAATGAAAATTTCGAAAGCGCATTTGGTTGATTCAGTTTTCAAAATTTTTCCAAGAAAATGAAAAATATATGTTTCCCAAATTGTATTTAAATTAGAAAAATGATTTCCAAAGTTTCTAAATTTCTAAGATGGAAAATGAAAACTCCATTTGTTCCAACCAAACACGTTTTCTAAAATTTTCATTGAAAATTGAAAACTGAAAATGAAAACTCAACTTTGTTTTTTGAAAACATTTTCTTAGAAAATGAAAACAGTTTTCCACAACGAAACGCACCCTAAGGTCTTTTATGAGATTAACCCTAATAAATATTTATAACTACAATGCTATAAATGAGGAATTTTAAAATAGAATATGTCTCAATAAGAAAATAATGAAAGTTCAATGCTTTAACGGAAATACATGGAAGTAGAATGCTGTAATACACAAATAAATGAAAGTAAGCTCCTTTTTTTTATTTTTTGAATCTACATTCTGATGTTTCTCATGTCACGAAAACATTAATTTGATGCTTACTTTATCATTATAATAATGAATTTGGCATCTTGATTCATTCATAGTTCCTAATAAGTTATTTCAAACTCTATAATGTTTAGTGAAGGGAATGTGCTTAAGTTGACACCTGCATCTTTCATTGAAATCAACTCCATCACCACTGAAGAAGACTCAAATGACACATCACCACATATGGACACCACTTCCTCATTTACAAATTCTCCTCCTGCAACTTTAATTTCTGAAATGATTCACTTCTCACACCATAAACAAATCCTCCGAATCCATTGCAAAGTTGTAGCAATTCATGTATTGGTATTGGAAAAGAACAACGAGCTTCTACACTCAAATGTCAAGAAATTCCCACTTGCTGGTTTCTTAATCGGTATGCTTCTTCTTGAAGATCATTATTTAACCAATAATGTGAAAATATTTGATCCTGTTCATTTTTTTAAATAAATAGATGATGGATCATCAACATGTTGTTGCTGGAGTGATAATGAAAGCGTGATTACTTCTCTTTTGGGATTGACATTAAAACATTCAAGAACAAGTTTAATGAAGATTTTAGATGAGCATGATTCGATTGTAGTGAAGAACTACGGATGTTTCTCTGATTACTCTTGTGTGGATGTTAAAGTTTCGGGCAGTTCGGGCAGTCTTAAGGAGTCGGATGAGCAGTTTCTCAAGTCCATACTACTCCATGCTTGCTCCATCAACACTTGGGTTAGTATTACTATTAAGTAGTCAATAAGATGCACTCTACATGTTTGATGAAATGTCTGTGTTTTAACTTTTAACTCATGGTTATTGTTATGTAGAATGTTGTGGGGAGTATGTTGGATTTGAAAGGCGTGAATGAGTTGGAGGAAAGGTTAAGGAGATTGGACTTGGTGATGCTCCCACTCCATCATATATGGGTTTCTCATGTTTCTCATTTGGATACTTTGAATGAAGGAAGAAGCATTCTTCAACAACTCCTAAAATCTTGAATCTTTGAAATTTGGTTGCTTGTAACTTCTGCTAAGCAGGACATAACATGTTGTATTATGTTTGATATGCATTGGACTGATAGTAACAATGAATATAAGGGAGAGGCCTTTACCAATATAGCATTTTCTTTTTTGTAAAAGCTGTGTAGGAAAAACATTGGTGATTCTTTATAGGCTAAGATCACTATACGTATATTAAATTCAAATTAAAATAAATGATTTTTTTGACTTTGAGAATTAGATTTTCTTTTATGTAAACATTTTTGTAAGAGCATTAGGCCTGTGCAATTAGATGTAACATCAAATTGGTGCCACCTCACCAATGGTGTTATAACATCAAGTGGAGAAATGATTTTTATATTATAACAAGAGGTAACACCAATTTTTTTTCCATGTCATTCTTTTTTTGTATTTTCTTTTTTGAGTTTGTATTTTTTTTAAATTAATAAAAGAAATACATTTTTATAAAATATAATATTTATAAAACAAAAAAAGACATGATATTTAAATACTAAAATTAAGAATACAATTAAAAAAAGACATAACTTCAAAAGATAACATTTTTTCCGAGTCCTAATTAACCCAGTTAACATTTAAATTAAACCTAAAACCATAAAATTTTACTACTAATATTAATTAACCCAAATATTTCTTCCTAATTTGATCCTTCATTGCTTGTAGCACTGTTAGGTCTTTAGGCCCCAAACCCTCCTTGCTAGTCTGAAGAATTAACAATTGATGTGTCATTAGTTCTTTCTCTTTTTGTTCTTGCTTTTCCCGTGCTTGCCTTTCTAGAAACTCCAAGCGACGATGTTTCAAGTCATTTTTTTCTTTTATTAATAAATTGTGCTAATCAAATTTCGCTCTTATTTCCGCCACATTTTTGCTTTCACCTCAACCTCCTCCGCATGCCTTGCAGTGCGCCTCGCTTTGTCGCGTCCGAACGGTCGTCATGGTGGGGATATCTCCTCGATATCATCCAGGATGTCATCGGTGTCGGCGTTTAGGTCGATGTGAGTCTGTGTGTTCGGCACGTCGACCGAGCTCGAATTGCGAGACTTTTTGGATTGAACCTCTGATGATGTAGAAGTTTTATTCCACTTTGGATCCGCTCTCAACAACTCCCATGATTTCTCAAACTCGAAAACATGTCCCATTTCGACCCGATATTGTTCTTTTGTAGATTTGAACAAATCGAAGCCGTTGGTTCCGCTTTGTTGTTGCGCCTCAAGCCGATTGTAAATACCGTTGAATTTGCTGCACCGCTTAGTTATTTGACTCAATTTGCTGCTTAACATGTCATTACTGCAATACAGGTTTTTTTTCAACATAGCGTGAAATTTTTCGCGCACCGCCCCTAATAAGCACCTTTCTTCATTCCATTTCCGCGGAGTTTGTCTTTTGAAGTAGTACACCATGCCGCCGTCAAAGCATATTCCTCCGATGTCCACATTGTGGAACGTCTGCATTTTCCGTTTCAACCGCTATCTATTTCCCTTTCGTTTTTCCTTTTCCTTTCCCTCTCCTACTACCTCTCGTTTCCAATTCAACCGATGGTTGTGTTGGAGGTGGTGGTGGTTTGTTGCATCGAAGCAAAAGTGAGGAATAGATTTTGTTGAAGGTAATGTGAGATGAGAAATTGCAGTGGTGGTGAAGCGGGATTAAAAGCAGCGCCTTGATATGAGATTTGTGGTGATCCTTGAGACAATAAAATGTTGAAATAATTTTCACAACCCACGAAATCCGAGAAGCGAGGTTGTGTTTGGTTGTGTGTTTAGGTTTGATTGATGATGGAGGGGGGGGGGGGGGGGTGTTTGAGTTTTGGTCCATTTTTTTGATTGCGAAGAAAGTATGAATTTTTTTTTTATAAAATATAAGAAAAAGAGAGAAAGAAAGATGTATAAAGAAGTGAAAGTTGTATTTATATAAAGGTTTAAAAGGTAATTTTTTTTTAAATCAAACATTTTGACCGTTTTGCCAAGTTGTAACAAGCATGGGATATGCCACAACGAGATGAAACGAGAAAGGGGGGCGGTGTTCCCCGTTACAACGGCGTGTCCACGTCGGCAATAACGAGCACGAGATGGCCCATACCGTGTCCTCTAAATGTTTCCATTCAGTGATGTTTGATATGATGATATTTTGTTGTTTAATTTTGCTTATAAGACATCATGTTTATGTATATGCATCATGAATTGTTCGTTTTTGCAATGTTGTTCCTTGCACATCAACCAGATTCTATGCAAGTTAAATTAATCTGTTGAATATGTAGATTCCAATACTAAGTAGCTACCATGTTTAGTTTTTTCATACTTCATTCATACCATACTTCCTTCATGCATACATCATTCTTCCATAGAAGGAAAAAAAGGCTTTAAATCTATCTATCAAGCAATGTGATTAATACACCATAATAACACCATTCTTAATGATTTATCTTTCAGATGGGCGATTCATTTTAAGAAGATGAGAAACACCTGCAACAACATGAAGCCGGCTGTTGGGCACACCCGTTTTGGCAAGAGCTCTGCCATGTTTATCCAACAATACAAAACAGGGAACATACTTTATGTCATAGTTGAGAAGCTGCATAAAACCAAATGAGACATTTCATCGAACAGGTAGAGTGCATTTCTATGGGTTGGTATTGGTGAATACAACAGAAGAAGAAAAGGGAATCAGAGAGTAGTACCTCGGGCAACCATTTATCATTCTCAGCATCCGCCATAACAATGTTAAGCCAATCAGCGTTCTTATTCTCCACATGCCCCACAAAATCAACCATTGAATTGCAAAGGCTACATTTGGGAGAATAGAATTCGATCACTGTAGCGTCTTTTCCATTGGCCAAAGCACATGCCAATGCTCTCTGTTCTAACTCCCCTTGTTCCTCTCCACTCAAACCCTTCGTCTTCGTTGCCAATTTCGAGAACTGGAGTTGGTTTTTGGTTTGGGGTTTTGAGATCGATTCGACGAGCGTTGAAGCGAGGGAGCCGACGGTTTGGATCGATTTGAAAATCCATGGAGGTCCCGAAGAGCATGAGCTGAGGGGTTTGTTTGGATTAGCGTTTGAGTTTACATCCCATGGCCATTTTAAGCAAAATAGAGGTTGTTTCCGAGGAATATCACCACCCATTGACTTCGTATGACAAACTTTTGATTTCTTTTTCTAAAACCCTACAACCAACACTAAAAAGTTACACCGATTCCGGTGGCGAATACTGAAGGAAGATGAGCAGAAGAAGCAGGGAGAAAAGCCACACTAATAAGAGTAAATTACACGATTGGTCCCTATGGTTTAGGGTAATTTGCGTGTGTGGTCCCTAACTTATTTTTTAAACTCGGAAGGTCTATAATGTTTGTTTTTATTACGTGTTTGGTCTCTCTCTTATCTAAAAAGACTCTTTTGCCATTGGTTTTTTAATTTATTTAAATAAACACACCTCCAACCCCTAACCCATCATTTTTTTCTATTTAAATAATAGTATTTTTAGGTAAGATGGGGACCAAACGTGTAACAGAAACAAAGAGTAGTGACTAATTACGTAACAAAAAAAAAACAGTAAGTATCTTTTGAGTTAAAAAATCAGTTAGGGACGTATGCGAATTACCCCAATCCATAGAGACCATTCGTGTAATTTACTCTGTTAATAATAACTGATCCGCAGGTCTCGATCTATGGTTGCTTGGTGATTTCACAGCAGCGCACCGTACGATTACACTTTATTGCTGACCTGCCACGATATCACATTTTATCACGTTTTTTTAAATGAATGAACTGTAATTTGATAAAATATAATTATATAAAATTAACAAAAAAACAGTTTATTAATTTAAACTAAAACAATTCCATAACTAAAAAACGACCATTAAATAAAAACACTACATAAAAATTCCATATCTTTAACATCAGTTCTAATAACTGCTTTTATGAATTTGACATTTAAGACTTAGAATTATATGATTTTTGGTGGCAACGACGTGGTGGCACCCGATGAAAGCGCACATTCATTTAAGGCGTCATGACGTGGTAGGGTGATGGCCACGACGTGGCGGCCATCAGCATGCAAAACACTAATTTTTCGGGCTTAAAGCCCTATTTAAGGGTTGTGATGACTACAGTTTGTACACCCCCAATCTCCATCACATCGACCTAAAGTAACCCTAACCTTAATTTTTGACATTTGTGAGCTTTTGGTGTATTGAAGAAGGTGTTCTTGGTGCATAAACCAAATAAGCAAATCTCATCATCATCTCCTACACACATTTTGGACTCTTGTAAGTCTTTAAGTTCTGATCTTGTGTCTGATGTTTCAAGATTTAGGCTTTTGGATAACTTTCTCCATGTTTGGGAGAGTTTGGATTGATCGATTCCATAAAGTTGGGAAATTTATGGATCCTTGAAGTCCCCTTGTAATTATATGTTTCAGATCTGAAGGTTAATAGAGTTTTGATGTCAAGCATGAGGTTTTGGCCTCATTTTCACCATTTTGACCTAGTTTGAGGTTAAGACATGCATGTCTATGAAACAAAGATTTTTATGATGTTTTGGGTGTAAGAAAGTATGGATGGGTTGCTTGAAAGATTAAGAACTTAATGCATTAAGCTAGCCAGAGTATGTTCCACGATGTGGTGGTTTAACCACCACGAGTTGACGATAGGAATCCTCTATAACTGTTTTGTCGAGAGGACACCACTACGTGGCAGATATTTGGCCACGACATGGTGGCCAATTGATGGACTTTTGACCGTTGACTTTTACTGTTGACCATTGACTTTTTGACAAAGTTGACTTTTGGTCAACTTGAGAGGTTTGGGACTATAGATTGAGGTTGTGCCTCTATATGTGATATAGGTGGTTCGTAGTACTAGTTTTGGACGCGTGAGAGATGTGTTGTTTATCGACTAGTCTGCAAGGTGAGTTTTATCACTATACTTTGTATTGTAGTATGTATCCTTGTATGTTGTTATGTTTGTTTGTTATTTTTTATGTCGATATATTGTGGTTGGGATGAGGCGGTCCCGCTTTGTGCTATAGGCCAAGATACCCCGGATGGTCTAGGTGTATTATAGGCCTTGCGAGGCGGTACAATCAAACTGTAGGCTCATGTGTGCATGCTTTATATGTGTATTGTTGTGTGGGGTATTTTAGGGAACTCACTAAGCTTTGGCTTACAGTTGTAGATTTAAATGTTTCAGGTACTTTAGATGATCAAGAGAAGGTGAAGGTATGACCGTACACATCATCTTATGGTTTTACATTGAGAGATGTTATTTGAGACTCTGATTTTTATGACTATGTTTTGGAAACAGTGTTTATATGACTTATGGTTTTTATGAAAATGGATTTTAAAAATCAATATTGTAAGTCTCTGAATTTGGATCTATCCAAGTATCAATGCAATCATTAGATTTAATATAGAAACTTAATCAAACAATGATACGAAACAATCAATTTGATATATCAAGAACACGTTTCAATAACATGAATGCACACAAATCTATTGAATAGTTGTACATTCAATCACACTTCAGCCGTGTATCATTAGTATTCACCAAAAACGCATCAAACTAGAATAGCTATACACAAACCATATATATATATATATATATATATATATATATATATATATATATATATATATATACACACACACACACACACACACACAAACACACACACACAAACACACACAACCGATAACCTAAAGCCCATACATGATAAGCCCATCGAGAACACACTAAGCCCACCGAAATCACTAGATGATTTCGGTCTAAAACCGAGAACAACATAATACACTCAAAACAAAGCATAAACCACTAAATATAACCCAACAATCTCCCCCTTGGTTTATTGCTTTCTGTTCTCTTCAAGGTTTCTCTACAAGATAAACATCTGCTTTGTCAAATGCCCCTGCCCACAACTTCTTGTCGATAATCGTAGCTACCATTCTAGTGAAAGCTTTCGCGGTAGCTTCAAGTAGTTCATTCTCTACAATGATTTGAAAGTTCGACAAAGTGTGGATATCACATTCTCCAAATTTCAACAAACCTTTGGGATCAACAATACGAAACTGGTTTTTCTTCAGCTTGATCACCACCATTGCAGCAGCCTCATCATAAACCCAGAATTGTTTTAACATCCCAATTTTCAAGGCCAAAAATTTTGTTTTTAAAATAAGTAATTTATAAACTCGTTTTACCAAAAAAATATTGCTAACATATCAATCCATAACCATAATAAAGATGTCACAAAATCGTATCATCAATAGTAATAAAATCAGAGTACAATCCCATGAATCACATAGTGCGGAATCTGGTGTGCGTGTGATGTGCCGCTACCGCGCCGGCTCCTTCCCCTTTGCTAAAGAGGCACCTGAAAAAAAACTGAAAACTGTAAGCACGAAGCTTAGTGAGTTCTCCCATCATACCACATACCATACAACCACATAACATACATATCGCCGAGCAATTCTGGGGTGCCCAACCTACCCGGTTCGGCCATTCTGGGGTGCCGAACTACCCTGTCAAGCAGTTATGGGGTGCTGACCTACTCGTGTCAAGCAATTTTGGGGTGCTGATCTACCCTTCGGTCCTAACAACTGAACTTCGAGAACTATTTCACCCCTACTACTATTACTACTACTACTACTACTACCACATATATCATAACATAATCATATTGTCAGGCATATATGGGGTGCCCGACCTACCCTTCGGTCCTAACAACCAATCTTGGGGACTATTCCCCTCCTACTATCACTATCACATATAACATATCATGCTAGCACATAAACATACCAGGTAGTAGCAAACCAGACAATTATCACAAAGACAATCATCTCAACTATAATCAACTACTAGTGGGCCGACCTTGGTTCCTTAGACCCACTTCTATTGGAAGGTAACTCACCTCGATGTCGTGTAGTGTCTGCACTGTCCTCGATATGGAAATCAATCCGTCTCAACTCCTCGATTTCTACACAACAACCTTTCTCGATTACTATTTCGTACTCATAACCCCTTACAAGGGTCAACCCAAGTCCAAGTCAAAGTCAAGGTCAAAACCCTGGTCAAAGTCAAAAACCGGTTAACTCGACTCGTCGAGTTGGTCCACAAAATTGTCGAGTCTCCACTTCCACAAAATGCTAAACCTAAATCCACTCGCCGAGTCTAGCAAGACTCGACGAGTTCTCCTTTAACCAAAAATCGAGACCTTCTTTAACCGACTCGCCGAGTTCATCCTTGAACTCGTCGGGTTCATCTTCATCCGAATGAAGGTGTCTAGTCTATGACTCGTCGAGTTCTCTTTGAACTCGTCAAGTCCATCTTCATGGAGTTGGGACATTGCCTTGAACTCGCCGAGTTAGTTCATACACTCACCGAGTTCCATGATTTCCAGGTCCCTAATGAGCCCCGACGACTGAGTGCTCTTCTATCTTAACACTGGTCCATTAACAGAAAGGGTTTGATGGGAAATACGACCCGACTCACCGAGTCCCTTGAATGACTCGCTGAGTCCTTCTATGTCCAAAACTACACACTCGTCCACAGTGGGTCTTAATGCATCCAAATCATAGATCTGACCTCCTAGGGTCCAATTTATACGTAAAGCTACGAGCTTGGTGTCTATGCATGGGGTTTTTGGCTCAAAGTCTCTAAAATGGGGTTTATATGGTGCATGGGGCTCTCATGGCCATAAAATTGGCACCTTTATGCCATGGGAACCCTCAATGGTTCTAGATCTAAAGTTAGCACTCCACATTACACTCTAAACCTGAAGGTGCCTTAGAAATGCCCCAAAAATGATAAGATTTAAGTCCTAGAGAAGATCTATAAAATTGGAAGTCAAGGTTGAAGCTTTTTACCTTGAATGAATTGGAAATGAAGCAAAACCTCTGGATCTACTAGCCTTCTCTTGATCTTCCAAGTCTACTCTTCCTTTTTAAGCCTCTAACACACATAAAATGGCACCAAGAGCTCAAAGTTACTCAAAATTGGTTAGGGTTTCGTGAGGGTGATCTGAGGGTGCTGGAGGCTGTAAAGGAACCCAGTTAAGGTGTTTAAATCGGGTGTAAACACTGAATATTAGGGTTTCCTCCAGGCAGTCCTGCTCGTCGAGTCGGTCTCCCGACTCGTCGAGTAGGTTACTTAAATCCCGCAACCATAATCCAGTCTACTCGACGAGTAGGGCCTCCAACTCGTCGAATCACAGTGTAAAACATGCAATTATTTGAATTAAAAATACGTACCAGCAACCTGGTGCTACAAATCTCTCCCACTTATTTTAGACTTCGTCCTCGAAGTCTGCTGCTGAATCCGAAAAAAGCTCGGGGTAGTGCTCCCTCATCTCGTATTTTAGCTCCCTAGTCCATTCTGAGCCCTTGCGGTGCTGCCATTTCACCTTTACCAGCTCGACCTTCTTGTTCCTCAGATCCTTCGACTTCTTGTCGAGGATAGCTACTGGCCGCTCGATGTAGTTCAGACTGTCATCCACCTGAATATCCTCTAGGGGCACCACTATTGAATCGTTTACCAGGAACTTCCGCAACTGGGAGACGTGAAAGGTGTTGTGAATCTGGCTAAGTTCGGCCGACAGGTCCAACCTATACGCCACCTTGCCCACCCGGGATGCAACCCTGAAAGGTCCAATGTATCTGGGACCCAACTTGCCCCGCTTCCTGAATCAGATGACACTTTTCCAAGGTGACACCTTCAGGAGGATCATATCCCTAACCTAGAACTCCAGGTCCGAACGACGCTTGTCGGCATAAATTTTCTGCCGACTCTGAGCAGTCTGAAGCCTGCTCCAAACCTACTGAATCCTCTCCATCATCTTGAGCACTACTTCAGTGCTCCTCATGACCCTCTGCCCAAATTCACCCCATCATATCGGGGTCCTGCACTTCCTTCCATACAACATCTTGAAGGGAGGACGGTCAATACTCGCGTTGTAGCTATTATTATAGGAAAACTCTGCCAAAGGAAGGTAGGTATCCCAGCTACTACTGAAGTGTAGAACACAAGCCCACAACATATCCTCTGATGTATGAATGGTCCGCTTGCTCTGAAAATCCATCTGTGGGTGAAAAGCAGTGCTAAAGTGCAGACGAGTGCCCAACTCGTCATGAAATTTCTTCCAGAATCTGGAAGTAAACCACACGTCTCTATCTAAAATCATGAAGACTGGCACTCTGTGTCGGGCTACAACCTCCCGAATATAGATGTCGGCAGCTTCTCGGCCGAAATTCTCTCCTGGATCAGTATGAAATGGGCACTCTTGGTCAACCGATCCATGATGACCCATATCGAATCCACTCCCCGTGCGGTCCTGGGAAGCTTGGTGATGAAATCCATAGTAATATCTTCCCATTTCCACATGGGGATGTCCAACGGTTGTGTCTTGCCGTGAGGCCTCTAGTGCTCTGCCTTGACCTTTCTGCAGGTCAGGTACCTCTCGACGTACCAGGCTACATCCCGCTTCATGCAGGGCCACCAGTAGTCAGGACGGAGATCTCTGTACATCTTTGTCGCCCCGGGATGGATAGATAACCTGGATTTGTGGGCATCATCCATCAGAATCTGCCACACTCTGCCCCAGTATGGAACACAAACCCTCCTGTGTAGGGTCAGAAGTCCGCGACTGTCATAGTCAAACGAGGCCACCTGGCCCACGGCCCGCTCGCACTTCCGGTGCTCCTCCTTCAAACCCTCTACATGCGCCTCATGGATCTGCTCCAACAGTAGAGTCACTACCGTTATACTCAGACATATATCTCTGATCGGGGCTGCCTTGCGGCTAAGCGTGTCAGCCACAACGTTGGCCTTCCCCAGGTGGTAAAGGATCTCACAATCGTAGTCATTCACCACATCTAACCACCGACACTGCCTCATGTTTAGATTCGGCTGATCCATGAGGTACCTTAAACTCTTGTGGTCCGTGTAAATGGTACAACATACCCCGTATAGGTAATGTCACCAAATCTTCAGAGCAAAAACCACCGCCCCTGCTCTAAATCGTGCATCGGATAGCTAGCTTTGTGAGGCTTCAGCTGCCTCGAAGCATAAGCTATCTGTAGAAGTGAATTAATCGAGTATGAAAGTAATAAGAGTAATCAAAGTAATATGAACACGAGGAGTAAATAAGATCTGGTTTATAGCTCAATAATACTTTCGAATACACAGAGAATGTTTAGTCAGAAAGACCTAGAAAAGTTCTATCTAATCCCTGAGTACAACTCCTATTTATAGGAGAATCTAAAAGTATACAAAAAATACTAAGGACTAAACATCAAGATGTTGAAACATAAAATGCCTTAGTAAATAGATAAAATGACTTTCGAAACTGCTAATACAAACTTTGACACATTACAAACATATTCGACACTAACATTCCCCCCTTTGTAATAAGTGTCGAAGTCAATTGATTAAAACTTGAGCAGCAACATGTAAAGTTCTTCGAATCTCTGCTTACCAATTCATAACTTTCTTTAACTCAGCTTTATCCCCTTCGTTATTCTTCTTACAACTATTCATACGAACAACTAAGTTTGTATATTGAGCAGTTGTATATTTTTCCACATCGCTTGTCTGGAACAGAAACTTCGTTTGTTTTCCCTTCTTATTCTTCCCAACAAAAACTACTGCAAAAGGTTTCAAGCATATCTCACCATCGATATATTTCTTCAGATCAGCTTGGCTTTTCAACATTGATTGAGGAACTGACATTTCTTGTCCCATTGACATTGCTAATTCAATGTCAGTCAATGCTAGACAATCATAGTAATTGTCTATGAAAAGCTTGATATGCTCTAATCCCAAGCGCAATAATTCTTTTCTGGTTCCCTGAACTTTCGAAGCATCTGAATCCTTGAGAATGTATGTAACTTGAATAAGATCATTCAATTTCATTAAAGGAAATTCAATAATGGAGAAATTACATGCAACCTTGTTAGCCCTTACAACATGATATCGAAAATTTTGCAACATATTTTCGAATAACTCATCTTTTATAGCACTTATCACTTGGACAATCTTCACAAGTGACCATACCTCTTCCTGTTACTTTCCCAAAACTGCATGAAATCTCAGTTTCATATGAGCGAAATCATTTGGATTCTTGAGTTAATCGACAATCTTGTACTGAGCAGTAATGAACATCATCTCATTTATTGGGAAATCAAGTTGATTCATTTATGATTTTTCGATAGCATAACTATTCATGGGTTTCTTTACGAATTTATGCATTTCATTATAAGCAACCCTTGCTTCGATGTTTTCATAAGTATGCAATTTTTTGGGATCTCCTTTGTTCAAATGTGGAGGATCACTTTGACGAAGTCTCAAAATGCTTTGGATTTGTCTTTGCTTCTCCATCTCAGCCTCTATATCTGCCTTTCTTTCTTCTTTTGATATTTCAATTATAACCTTTTTCCCTATGTCTTGATTTCTTGGTGTTTCTTTTGGTTTCGATGCACTCCCTTCACCAGTTGTCCCAATCAAAATGCCTTTTAAAATTTTCCTTGTAGTTGTACCAGTTGAAACCACTGGGTCAGCTTTCGACATTATTGGCTTTGTTGTAGGAATGTTTGTTGTAAACACTTTAACAACAACCTTAGCTTCATCTTCAGTTTTCCCAGAAGCTCCTTCACAAACATACTTCCTTTCTCCCCCTTGCACCCCTTTGATAACAGGTGGGGCATTTGTTGGTAGAAAACTGACAAGCTGAGATAACGGGGCTAATTATTTTTGAAGAGCAGTTTTAAATAATCAAAACTTTTGAGACAAAAACTCAGGAGTTATCAAAGTAGAAGACCCTGACTTCGAAACAAGTTCTTTTAATTCAGTTGGCAACTTTTTGATTTCCAAAAAGCTCTGAACGTCATCCTTGGACATTTGCTCAACTTTCGGACCAAGAACTTCATATAACTTGACAAATTTCGTAACTGAATCAACAATTATGTCAATTTTCTGATCTAGGGAAGCATAGTCTTGTTGAACAACACCTATCTCCTTGCTCATATCATCTCAAAGTTCTTGAATCTTTAAGTTCACATCCTCCCTAACCTTCTTGGCATCTTGAATGAACAAGATGTGATGTTCCTTTGCAACATCTTTCAGGTCTTTGAGATCGAAAGAGAACGTAGATAATTGATTCTTCACACATTTCTCATTATTCCCGTCAACATCAGAAATTGCCTCATGAAGACGGCCTTCTTATCGTTTGAGCATAAGATCAACTTCCATACTTGATACCGAATGTTTCCTTCCTCCATCGGCTTGAATTTTTAATAAAGAATTGAGCTTCCGATTCAGGATTTTGAATTGTTTACCTGTAAGAATCATATTGTCTGGAATTTCCTCCTCTTTTGGATCAAACTGAATATCTACAAAAGTGACACTAAAAATATTCTCATCATCATCAGATGAAGTATGAGCTTCTTCATGAGTAACCCGGGGTTCAGTAGATTTTGAAGAAAATAATGAAGTAATAGGTTGATTGAGAATATTATCAAAAGTGGATGAGTTGGTGTCAAGTGAAGTGGTAACAAATGGAGGTAATTTGGTTGAAGTGTCAATTGTTGAAGTTTTGAAGAGAGAAGAAACAATAATAGGTGTACCTTAAAGCTGTGAAGTTTCAACATTTGACACTAAAGGACGAGAAACAATGATTGGTTCTGATTG
Organism: Lactuca serriola; assembly: GCF_051521515.1. Lineage (NCBI taxonomy): Eukaryota > Viridiplantae > Streptophyta > Magnoliopsida > Asterales > Asteraceae > Lactuca > Lactuca serriola. The sequence continues at coordinate 238,564,941 of NC_136411.1, forward strand.
AGACACTTGCGAAGAGATACTAATCATTTCGACATTTGAAGGACTTGAGATGTTGTCACCGGAGGATCCTTAACAACTTCTTCTTCTGTAGATTCGCCATTAATCACCAACTTTCGAAGTTTCTTTTTCTGTTTCTTGGAAATGTGTTTGGCCATATATTCAGCTTTGCATTTCTTTGCTGATGGGGAAACAGGAACGTGAACTTCACGAAGCACAACACCTTTTCTTGTAACGTGTGGCTTGTGAATCATTGATGGAGAAAAACTAGGAAACCAGTCAGAAGAACTTCTTGACTTGTGTGCAATCTTCTTGATTCTCTTGAACGCCCCAGTTTTTGAAGGAACCACTTCCTTTGGAGTTTTATCAGTCTCTGGTGCAATTGGTGTTTCCTCAGGCTTTAAAACACCGACTTCTTCTGTTTGTTTCTTCTTTGGAGAGTTTGACCTTTTCTTCTCCTGAATGGGTTTCGAAGGACTCTTCTCAACCTTCTTTGAACGTCTAGAACGTTTGGAAGAACCCTCTTTAGATCAAGGTAATAGAACACTAGTCTCGATTGAGGGATTGATAGTCTACAAGTAATCTTGTAACTGAATTTGAAGGATCCACCTTTTTAAGCAACCCACCAGGAATCCTAGTAGCATTAGGAAATTCCTCAGCATCATCTTCAACTGCCTTCGGAAAATTATACTTCAAAAATTCTGCTGTGGCCTCATCAGTTGGTACCATAATCCCTTCCTTTTCATATGCAAATCTAAGAATCAGACTCCAGTATCTAGCACAAGATATCTCATCCACCATGTTTGTGTTTTCAACACTCTTGAGAAATTCCTTCCACATCTGTATAGCATAATCCACAGGAATATCATAGTATACGCAAGCAACCATAACATAAACTTCCAATCTCCATTTATCTAATCCAACACTTCGACCATTAGGGCATCGAAGGTATATGCCAAATAGAAAATTCCAAATACAAGGGAGGCTTGATTTCTTGAATTCACTTATCTTAGTGAGAGTGGGTTGATAACCCATCTCGGTGAACATATGCAGAACTTAATCATTTGTGACTTTGTAGAAGGGAGGTGAATTGGGTATTTCTAGGATTTGACAGAAAAGTTTCTTAGACAAACGAAACTTCTTTTTATTGATTAGATTGAAGGTGATTACATCCAATGTTTTTCTATATGTGGTAATAGAACCTACAAGTGATAGCCAAGAAATTGGAACTGCAATGGAACTGAACATTGCAGTCTTCAGAACAGAGTGTTGTAAAGCCACAATCAACATCTATAATTATTCAAGATAAACAGAGACATCACTCTCGACTTGATAATTTGTGTTTTGGATTTTCATGATGGGTTGTTAAGAAACATCTTATGTGGTTTGAGATGGAGCATCAACAATAGCGGGATTAGCCATGATTAGGGTTTGAAGATGAATGAAGAAGACAAAGAGTTCTTTTTGTGATTAGGAATTTTCAGTCAGCGTAACCGTGTAATGAACCCTTGAAACCCTTTTTATAGGTGACCCTTAAATTTGAATTTGAAGCGGGATCAACATTAAAGATAGCTGACGTGGCACCTTGAAAATCGCACCCATACGCCGATAAAATAGCCATGCGTGATAAAGTGAACATCACTTCTCCTTGAAACCCAGACATAATACAAAACGTCATGTCATACAGCCTGGTAACATGACCCAATGGAATAAAAACCGTCAGAAACCTTTAGAATGGAGGTTAGACTCTTTCACTTTTTTATGGAAAATCGAAGTCATATGCCAGACTGCCGAAATCATCAGCCTGAGTTGGTAATACTCAGAACCTCAAGGATTTCGTGAGTGCAGTGTGACAAGGAAAAAGATAAGAAGCAAATAAAGAAAAATTTGGATCTGTGATGTCGAAAAATTAAGTTTTCGACATAAAAGAAGATAAATCCCGGGCAAAGATTGCTTCGCTATTCATCAAGAGAGATGACTAACAACTTGTGTGGTTTCCCGTGAATTACAATCGAATACTTGTAAAGAAGTATCGAAGGGCCTCTTTTTTATAAGCTTCTTGGGTGGTTTAAGATTTCTTTACATATCAACACTTAACATAAATGTGAGTAGGTGTATCAGAAATTACTTGTTTGACCAGTTTAGTCAGTGACAATTAGGTTTTGGAATTTTTTTTTAATTGACTCAAGAAACAAATAGTACTAGAAATTATATTCAAGAAAACAAAATATCATCTGGATTTTGTTGGGAAACAAATGTCGTGGGTTTCGAACATTTAATCAAGACCACTCAAAACAACCGAATATGATCTGGAGTATCGAAGGTTGGTACAGAAACAAATGTTTCGGAAAATCTGGAACAATGCTCCCTGTCAGTTCCTTACATGGTTTGATATTTAGGGTTTCACTTTCATAAGGGTCTCATGATGTTAGATCATTAACACAGAATGTTGATATGTCTAAATCCTGATTGGTTTTACAAGAGATCTCTTGGACATATGTCATCGTGTATGAAAGTGTAATAACTTTTAGATGAAAAAGATTGGTTAAAGAATTTCGAATGTAACACTGCTATTTGTTGGACCAAGCAGATTACTCTAAACTCATTTGAGTAGAGTATAGTAGCTCATGGACTAATGTGAATATAGTCTGATATGGTAGAAGTTTTCGTGATGAAAACTTCATTAAGGCTTCAAAATCACACATTGAGTCAAATGAGGCTTGGGTCAACATGCTGCGACATGCTTCTAGGGACATCCTAACTAGTACAAAGTTTTTCGAAAATATACCTAACCCTAGAACTACAAGCATGAACCAATAATGGTCTTCACTTTAAGCTGTAATAACAACTAGAAAAACAACCAACAAACAAACAAGAAAATATTTTTAGAGTTTTGAATTTTTTCGAAAATTAAAGACAAAACAAAAGTAAAATGTTTTTGGTGTTTTTGATTTTTCGAAAAAAAAAATTCAAAAACAAGAAAAGTAAATATACTAAACTTGCGAAGATTTTTCATTTTAGACATTCACCAAGATGTCGAAATCGAAGCATATCGAAGCCTTAGACTATGAACAGTAATCGTTGACTCCGTCTGCTGTCCTTCTTTTTCTCCGTATTATTCTTTCGAATCACTTCCATGAACTGAACCTCCTTCGATCATTCCTAACCCTGCTAAAATTCGAACAAATGATTTCTCATCCAAAAGTTTTGTAAAAATATCAACAAGTTGATCAATGGTTTTTACAAAATGAACTTCGATATTGCCATCCTCTACATGATCTTTTATAAAGTGACATCGAAGAGCAATATGCTTGGTTTTTGAATGTTGCACAGGGTTTTGACAAATTATTATTTCACTTTGTGAATCACAATATAATGGAATTTTATTCATGTTGCTTGCATAATCTCGCAGTTGGCTTTGAATCCAAATAATTTGAGAAGTGCAAGATGCAGCAGCTTCATATTCTGCTTCTGCCGTCGAAATCGAAACGCATGTTTGCGTCTTCGATTACCAGCTCACAAGTCTCCCATCAAGTAATTGACATCCGTCACTTGTGCTTTTTCTATCAAGATTACAACCCCCTAAATCAGCATCTGAAAATGCTTGCATGAAAAATCATGTTAGGATACTACAATCCTAACGAAGTAGTGCCTTTGAGATATCGAAAAATATCATTCACTACTGTTAAATGAGGTTCTCGGGGATTCGATTGATATCTAGCACAATTACAAACAGAAAAAATAATGTCAAGTAGACTTGCTATAAGATAAAGTAACGAACCTATCATGCTTCTGTATAAAGTAAGATCAACAACAGATTTATCTAACGAAGGTGTGAGCCTTGTTCCAACCGCCATTGGTACTCGCAATTTTGTGCTATTCGTGAAGCCAAAATTTTCAAGCAGATTATTTGTGTATTTTTATTGATTTATAAAAATGCTTTCTCTGCTTTAACGAATATTAAATCCAAGAAAGTTGTTAATTTTTCCCATCATACTCATCTCAAATTTGCTTTTCATCAGATTTTCGAATTTACTAAACAAAGCAGGGTCAGTAGAGCCAAAAATAATATCATCAACATAAATTTGAACAAGCATTAGATGATCCCCAACTTTCTTTCAAAAGATAGTGGGATCAACTAATCCTTGTTTAAATTTCGATTGTTTTATGAAAGAGGTTAAAGTTCCATTCCATGCTCTTGGTGCTTGTTTTAATCCATATAATGCTTTATCTAGTATATAACAATGACCAATATATTCTTCATTTACAAAACCTGGAGGTTGTTCCACATACACTGTCTCTTCGAGTTCACCATTTAGAAATGCACATTTGACATCCATTTGATGGACCTCGAAGTCTTTATGAGCTGCATAGGCTAAAAAAATTTGAACAACCTCGAGTCTTGCGACAGGGGCAAAGGTTTCTTCATAATCAATACATTCTTGTTGCGAATAACCTTTTACAACTAGCCTAGCTTTATTTCGAACACTATTACCATCTTTGTCGGTTTTATTTTTGAAAATCCATTTTAATCCGACAATTGAAACATCTTTTGGTTTAGAAATTAATCTCCAAACCTTGTTTCTTTCGAATTCAGCCAATCCAGATTGCATTGCAACAACCCAATCATAGTGTTCCATTGTAGCCTTAACTGACTTTGGTTCAATTTTCGAAATAAAAACATTAAACATGCAAAAATCTTGATGAGTATTGAGTACCTCATTCTTTGCATGTATTTGAGCTCTTGTCAACACTCCTTCATGTGGATCTCCTATCACTTGTTCTTTAGGATGACTTCTAACCCATTTATCCATTAGAGGATATGAATGATCAAAATCTAATGGTGCATATTCGAACATTTCTTCTGTTTCGGAACCTACAACAGAAACATTATCAGTTAGGTCATGAACAATTTCATCTTGATTATTATTTTACATATTTAGCTCCCCCTCAAAAAATTTATTTTCAGTTTGCTCCCCCTCAACTGTTGGATTAATGTCTAAGTCCATAACTTTAATTGGTAAGACTTGACCCGACCCGGCATGGTCCATTTGGGTTGCATGGCATCGGGACAATTAGATTGACAAGATGAGGAAAAAGGATACTAGTGATTTATATGAATATATTATAAGTTCTAATATATTAATATATAATCATATTATTTAATTAGTAGTGATCAAGAATTAATTTAATTTTAATTAAGTGATCAAAAGTAACTAATTAAATATGGACTCTTAGATATATATGTGTGGTGGGCCAAGTTCATTTAGGTTGGGCTAAGCTTTCATGGGTAGTCCATGGAGTGTTTAACCCATGGATCATATGAAATGAAAGGTCATGGGTTTAACCCTAGTCTCCACACTATATAAAGATGTCCTTGGTTGGTGAAATTGATACAAGTGTGTGTACACAAAAGGGCAATGTCGATTTCACTAGACAGAACCAAAGTATCCTTATTCTCAAGGTTATTACAAGTGTTCATGGTGTTGTGTCAACCATTTGAGGTGTCACACTTGGGGCACTAGGCAATCAAGCTTCATGAAGACAAGTTACATCAACAATGTATGTATTCTAACTTGTTTTATTACCCAAGTATCATAGATTGTATGCTAGATAGGGTAATACCTTGGAATATTCATATTTGCATGTATAATAGAAAAAAATATAGATCCAAGGTTTTTAGGGTTGCATGTACACTTAGGAGTGTTAGAATGCTCAAAACCCAACTGTGACACCCAATTTTTTTTTTTGCAAAAATTTTAATCTTTTAAAACCCATCTTAAATTAAATTAAAACAACTAAAATAGTCATAACATAATCCATCAACTTAATAATCATATAAAATAAGTGCGGAAGTAATAATAATAATAAGGTCCCAACAAAATAACTAGTAGCGATGTCCCGATGCTCCATGTCAAGCCCTAGCCTCTTTAATCTTAGCACCTGAAAAGTTATAAGGGAAAAACGTAAGCACGAAGCTTAGTGAATTCAAACACAGACATTGTACTAACATTCATATTTACTAGCCCTAATCCATTTTCCAATTATAATGATAAAGGCAAAGAACGAATCAATGTCTATATTACGAGAAGGACTTGTAGGTTTGAACCGCACCGGGAAGATCCCGTATCATTTGGCCCTAATCACCGCACCTCACGAGGAGTATTACGTTGGTGATCTTACCTACCCACCGCACCGGTAAATCCGTATCCTTTGGTGGTGTCCCCATATCCATAATTAGTTACATACAGTGCACATGTACGAATTAAAACAATACTTATATAGCATGCTTTTATAATAAATTCATATAATCACACACGAGCTAACTAGCAAACACAATCATTCATACAACGGTGTGAGAGAACTCACCTTGAGTGAGTATTAAGGATGGCTAACAATCAAATAATGCTACCAAGCTTGAGCAAACTTCGAAACCTCACCTAAGAAGGACTAAAGGTTAGAAAGGAGATGTAACGAAGCTATGAGTTGAGAAAAGAGTAATCACAGCAAGGTCTCTAAAACAGACCTGCTGTTCAAAACGGATTTACTCCAAAATCTAAAACAGAAACATAGCTTTAACTAAATTTTATAGGAAACTATGATTGCTCTGGATTCCACAACTATAAAGAACTCATTCTAACTCCAAAAGATGAATTAAAGATGAATTTTACAAAATGGTGTATCACTTCTGTCTCCAAAAATACAGTCAAGTGATGTTGGCCAATTCTACCCAACTTGTGAGTATAATTAGTCCAAAAGAAAATTAAGAGAAGTAAAGGACATACAAGTGAAAGTCTCAGAGTTGGAATTGAATGAAAAACATCTCTCAAACTCCAGATATAAAATTCACATTGTGGACAATCACAGCACTAGCAAAAGCTGGTGACTGCCCACTGACCTGGATAGTGGATCCATTATAACCAATTTATAATTGGAAATAACACCCCATATTCTCCAGATCTTAAATTCATAATATAAGGAACATATAGAAACTTGGAATCACTCTGGATCCTTTTCCAAGCCTTAGAAATGATGAAAACAAAATGACATATCAGAACAGACCTGGATCAGACCTAACAGCAAAGATGTCATTCTTTCACATAGATAAAGCCCTTATCAGTGAGGTTGGCCTTCTTAAGAAAGTTAGACAACTCAATTTGTGAACTTTTGGAACTGGTTTGGGGTCCATTTGAGTTCTAGATCTCCAGATATGATTTTTACAAAATGACTACAGATCTGATGGAAAACAGAATCGTAGCCACCCGTGATTCCTTTTTGGCTTATCCATCCTTCTCCTTTTGAAACACATTTTAAGATGTGTTCATCATCCCAATTCAGTCCCCATGATAATGGTGGTACTAAAAAGGGTTATGGATCATTAGGATTTCATTTAGCCACAATGATGTAATAATAATCAACATGAAAATAAACATAAGCACATAAAATCATCATTCTCCCTTTTAGGGTTTCCATGATCTTTTGCCACATGTAATCCCCTAGATCCATCATCCACCATATATGGGGTGAAGATAGGATCTTGAGATGATGTATAACATACAATTACAATAAAATAAGAAGGAGAAGAGGTGAAGATGAAATCATAAAACTAGAACAAGGTTATGAATCAAGTCGTAAGAAAGGATAAGGAGGTTCATACCAATACGAATCAAGGCTGGAAATAAACAAGAATTAAGCTCCAAACAGCCCCTTGGCTGCTCTTGATCCCAAAGAGAGAGAGAGGGACGATTTTTGAGAGAGAGGGAGGGTTTAGAGTGTTTTCCTTGTGTGTGTTCCAAATGATTCAATTTACACATTAAGTACTATTAACTAGATGGACTTTGCAAATAGGCCCATAGCCCATGGACTTCAATAAAAGGAGTTTACAAGATGATCAAAAGAGTCCAATAACATAAGAAATTAGACATTGGTTAAATAAATTAACCCAAGGTTACAAGGATAATTAAATTAAAATAACCAAACGTACCGAGAAAACCCGGGGCGTTACAACTCTCCCCCACTAAGAACGGACTTCGTCCTCGAAGTCAACACCTAGAAACAGATCCGGATAATGAGCCCGCATCTCGCATTCCGGTTCCTAAGTCCATTCCGAACCCTTCCTATGTTGCCACTGCACTTTAACCAGGTTTATAGTCTTGTTGCGAAGAGCTTTCGTCTTTCGTTCTAAAATAGCGATTGGTTTCTCAACATAATTGAGACGCTCGTCAATTTGTATGTCCTCCAGTGGTATCACAGCGGTCTCATCAACAACGCATTTTCGTAACTGAGACACGTGGAACGTATTATGAATTAGACTAAGCTCGTCAGGAAGCTCTAAACGGTAAGCCACCTTCCCCACACGAGCTATGACCTTGTAGGGTCCAATGAATCGGGGTCCGAGCTTTCCCCGCTTCCGAAATCGAATCACACCTTTCCAGGGGGAAACTTTAAGCAACACATAATCTCCCACCTGGAACTCAAGATTGGAGCGTCTTTTGTCGGCATAACTTTTCTGACGACTGCTCGCTGTGACCAAATGATCCCGAATCACTTGGATTTTCTCCGTGGTCTGTAGCACGATATCGGTACTCCCAAGTACCCTCTGCCCAACCTCGCCCCAACAAACGGGCGTCCTGCACTTCCTCCCGTACAAGGCTTCATACGGAGGCATTTTAATGCTCGAGTGATAGCTGTTGTTATAAGAAAACTCAGCTAGATGTAGATGGTCATCCCAACTACCCCCAAAATCAATCGCACACGCCCTAAGCATGTCCTCCAAGGTCTGAATCGTCCGCTCACTCTGCCCGTCTGTCTGCGGATGGAAGGCGGTACTAAAATGTAATCGTGTGCCCAATTCCTCTTGAAACTTCCTCCAGAACCGAGAGGTAAATCGGGTGTCTCGATCGGAGACGATAGAAATGGGCACCCCATGTAATGAGACAATCTCCCGAACAAAGATCTCGGCTAATTTCTCCGCCGATGAGCTCTCCTTTATAGCCAAAAAGTGAGCACTCTTAGTCAAACGATCAACAATCACCCATATCGTATCTGATCCTCGGGCACTTCTAGGAAGTTTTGTAATGAAGTCCATGGTTAGATGCTCCCATTTCCATTCAGGAATCTCCAATGGTTGCAACTTCCCATGCGGTTTCTGGTGTTCCGCCTTGACCTTCCGACAGGTCATACATTCTTCCACAAATCGAGCCACATCATTCTTCATTCCATGCCACCAGTAAGCCTCATGAAGGTCCCGATACATTTTAGTAGCACCAGGATGGATAGAAAATTTTGACTTATGAGACTCATCCATTAGGGTTTTCTGATTTCCCCCGGTATATGGGACCCAAACCCTACCGTAGCGAGTCAGCAAACCCCGTCCGTCTCGTTCCATCTTAGGCAACTCTTTCCCAATCTTCTCACGCCTGATGTTTTCCTCCAGTATTGCCGTCTTTTGGGCGTCCCGGATTAGATCTAACAAAGACGACACCATCATGATCCGGAGACACTTAGCTCGAATCGGTTCGGCAGATTGTTTACGACTGAGAGCATCAGCTACCACATTAGCTTTACCGGGGTGGTAGTGAATTTCACAATCATAATCTTTTACCATATCCAACCCTCGGATCTACCTCATATTCAAATCCCGCTGCTCGAACAAATATTTTAGACTCTTATGGTCAGTGTATATGATAAACTTCACTCCATAGAGATAGTATCTCCAAATCTTAAGAGCGAAAACAACAACCCCAAGCTCCAAATCATGAGTGGGGTAGTTTCGTTCGTGGGGTTTCAGCTGTCGGGAGGCATAGGCTATCACCCTATCTCGTTGCATTAACACGGCACCAAGACTTTGAAGCGATGCATCACAGTAAACCACCATATCCTCAACCCCATCAGGTAAGGCCAAAATCGGAGCATCACACAATCGTTTCCTTAGCTCATCAAACGCCAGCTGCTGCTCTGGGCCCCAAACGAAATTCATTAATTTCTTGGTCAATCGGGTGAGTGGTAAGGCGATTTTAGAGAAATTTTCAATGAACCTCCGGTAATAACCGGCTAAACCCAAGAAACTGCGAATTTCAGAAGGTGTTTTTGGAATCTTCCATTGTTTAACTGTATTAACCTTGGCTTGATCGACCTTAGTACCGTTTTCTCAATGTTAGAGGGTGAGTACAGAATGCTGTTTTCTCAATGTCTTCTTCACGAACCCGCATCTGATGGTAACCGTAACGTAAATCAATCTTGGAAAATCAAGATGCTCCCTGAAGCTGATCGAAAAGATCGTCAATACGTGCCAACGGGTACCTATTCTTTATCGTGCGCTTGTTTAGCTCCCTATAATCAATACACATTCGCTGGGATCCATCTTTCTTCTTCACAAAGAGAATAGGAGCACCCCAAGGCGAGCAGCTTATCCGTATAAACCCTTTATCACTTAGTTCTTGAAGTTGATCTTGGAGCTCTTTCATTTCAGGTGGTGCCAAGCGGTAAGGAGATTTCGCTACCGGAGTCGCACCTGGCACCAAATCAATGCGAAACTCCACTTGCCAAATAGGTGGAAAGCCAGGGAGTTCCTCCGGAAAGACATCGCTGAAGTCGGAAATGATAGGAACGTCGTCTAGTGCTATAGCAGAAGAGCAAGAAGCCATAGCCAGGCGGGGAATGTCCCCCTGAATAATAAGTTCTCCACCTCTAGGGTTTCGAACACGAACTTGCTTCTTACGACAGTGGATTTCCGCATCAAACGCATCAAGCCAATCCATGCCTACGATAACGCAGAGCTCTCGCATCGCAATAGGGATAAGATCAATGGGGAATTCAACTCCAGAAAACTCGAGAGTGTAACCTTGATAAACATCGGTGACATAAATAGTGCGGTTGTCGACAACATCGACAACCATTGGGTGAGCCAATTTTCCGATACTACGCCCCAAACGATTAATAAACGTGTGAGATACAAAAGAATGGGTAGCACCGCTATCAAACATAACAACATCGGGCTTGGAATCTAGCAAATAAGTGTCTGCCAGTGTCGTTGTAATCACCGGCTCCTCCACAGTCATCTGGTGAGCACGACCTCGTGTCACCATAGTGGTTCCCTTAGAGGATGATGCAATTGCAGGATTTGTACCCCTGTCTCCTTTACCAGTCTTCAACTTCGGGCATTCAGGCTTCTTGTGTCCCGTCTCGTTGCAGTGATAGCAGACGGGAACTGCAGAAGTAATATGAGGTACTGCACTCGCAGGGGATCCCTACAATTCTTCCAATGATGCCCTGGCTTTTTGCAGTTGTAGCATATCAACATATTTTTCTCGCCCTGAAGACGTCCTATACTCATACCTTGACTTACTACCCTGCTTTTGCGTTTTCTGGGCATCTCTGGATGTCTTGGAAGAGGTGTCATTGGCCTTCCTCTTGGACTGGGTCTGCAACTCGATTTCCCTCCTCCTCGCTACATTCATGGTCGCAGATAAAGTCGAGAACTCCTGCATGCTAACGAATTCCCGAATCTCGATACGTAGGATGGCCGTGTACCGGCTGACTAACCAGGCCGCGTTCCCAGCAAACGAGGGGCAAAAAGATAGCATCTCCAAGAAGTTGGCGTTCAGGTCACTAACGGATTCAGTAGTCTGCTATAAGGCCATGAACTCTTGCTGCATCCGCTGCTGCTCCACCTTAGGCACATATTGTGCCTCGAACCTCTCCACAAATTGGGCCCAAGACATGGCCCTCACTTAGTCTTCGTTCAATAGAGCGGTGATGGTGTTCCACTATGTCTTTCCCCTTTTTCACAGCTGATTCATGGCGATCACTGCTTTGTACTAGTTCGGACACCCAACACTTATGAAGGCGCCCTCAACATCTGACACCCAGGGCTTAGCAGCAACTGGGTCAGATTCACCATTCCAAAGAGGAGAGCTACACTTTTTGTACTTCTCGAAGTAGTATGCTGAATCCTGAACAGGCAGAGACAGTAACGCCGCTCATCCAGAAGAGCACCGAATTGGTTGATTATGTCGTTGGTCACACCCGGGATTAGTTCGTTGAAACCGTTATTGAATTCCTCAACGACAATATCCCTAACTTGCTCCATTTGGAGCTGATTAAGTCGAGCAGGCGGAGCCATTGGTATCCACAGAAGAAGGAAAATCTTAGAAACAATTCAGTCTAGATATTTCTAGGAAGACAAAACACTCAGCTTGCCGAAAATTTTTCAACCTTGCCCCGACTCGAAACCGGCACCGATGTTTCAAATAGTAGGGGCCCTTCTACTACCTTCCACACAAGTTCCAATTTCGCATTCGCGTCTAGTTTCAAAATTTCCAGTTCGCTCTAGCCGTTAATTTTACAACTCTCTCACATGTTAACACTAACTAAGTGTGTAATCTAATATTTTAAGGCTAGTAGAATCCAATTCATTGTCAACAATTTAACATAAACATTTAACATAAGAAATAAGGCTTACTTGGCTGGCTGACTGGTACACCACGACATCTTTCACTACTAGTCTTCAGAAAGTTTGAAAAATATTTTAAAAAGAAAATAAACTCTTATAGAGCCTCAAATTTGAGTCTAGAACATCCACAAGAATGCCTAGTTCCCTCAAACTGTGGCTCTGATACCAACTTGTGACACCCAATTTTTTTTTTTGCAAAAATTTTAATCTTTTAAAACCCATCTTAAATTAAATTAAAACAACTAAAATAGTCATAACATAATCCATCAACTTAATAATCATATAAAATAAGTGCGGAAGTAATAATAATAATAAGGTCCCAACAAAATAACTAGTAGCGATGTCCCGATGCTCCATGTCAAGCCCTAGCCTCTTTAATCTTAGCACCTGAAAAGTTATAAGGGAAAAACGTAAGCACGAAGCTTAGTGAATTCAAACACAGACATTGTACTAACATTCATATTTACTAGCCCTAATCCATTTTCCAATTATAATGATAAAGGCAAAGAACGAATCAATGTCTATATTACGAGAAGGACTTGTAGGTTTGAACCGCACCGGGAAGATCCCGTATCATTTGGCCCTAATCACCGCACCTCACGAGGAGTATTACGTTGGTGATCTTACCTACCCACCGCACCGGTAAATCCATATCCTTTGGTGGTGTCCCCATATCCATAATTAGTTACATACAATGCACATGTACGAATTAAAACAATACTTATATAGCATGCTTTTATAATAAATTCATATAATCACACACGAGCTAACTAGCAAACACAATCATTAATACAACGGTGTGAGAGAACTCACCTTGAGTGAGTATTAAGGATGGCTAACAATCAAATAATGCTACCAAGCTTGAGCAAACTTCGAAACCTCACCTAAGAAGGACTAAAGGTTAGAAAGGAGATGTAACGAAGCTATGAGTTGAGAAAAGAGTAATCACAGCAAGGTCTCTAAAACAGACCTGCTGTTCAAAACGGATTTACTCCAAAATCTAAAACAGAAACATAGCTTTAACTAAATTTTATAGGAAACTATGATTGCTCTGGATTCCACAACTATAAAGAACTCATTCTAACTCCAAAAGATGAATTAAAGATGAATTTTACAAAATGGTGTATCACTTCTGTCTCCAAAAATACAGTCAAGTGATGTTGGCCAATTCTACCCAACTTGTGAGTATAATTAGTCCAAAAGAAAATTAAGAGAAGTAAAGGACATACAAGTGAAAGTCTCAGAGTTGGAATTGAATGAAAATCATCTCTCAAACTCCAGATATAAAATTCACATTGTGGACAATCACAGCACTAGCAAAAGCTGGTGACTGCCCACTGACCTGGATAGTGGATCCATTATAACCAATTTATAATTGGAAATAACACCCCATATTCTCCAGATCTTAAATTCATAATATAAGGAACATATAGAAACTTGGAATCACTCTGGATCCTTTTCCAAGCCTTAGAAATGATGAAAACAAAATGACATATCAGAACAGACCCGGATCAGACCTAACAGCAAAGATGTCATTCTTTCACATAGATAAAGCCCTTATCAGTGAGGTTGGCCTTCTTAAGAAAGTTAGACAACTCAATTTGTGAACTTTTGGAACTGGTTTGGGGTCCATTTGAGTTCTAGATCTCCAGATATGATTTTTACAAAATGACTACAGATCTGATGGAAAACAGAATCGTAGCCACCCGTGATTCCTTTTTGGCTTATCCATCCTTCTCCTTTTGAAACACATTTTAAGATGTGTTCATCATCCCAATTCAGTCCCCATGATAATGGTGGTACTAAAAAGGGTTATGGATCATTAGGATTTCATTTAGCCACAAGGATGTAATAATAATCAACATGAAAATAAACATAAGCACATAAAATCATCATTCTCCCTTTTAGGGTTTCCATGATCTTTTGCCACATGTAATCCCCTAGATCCATCATCCACCATATATGGGGTGAAGATAGGATCTTGAGATGATGTATAACATACAATTACAATAAAATAAGAAGGAGAAGAGGTGAAGATGAAATCATAAAACTAGAACAAGGTTATGAATCAAGTCGTAAGAAAGGATAAGGAGGTTCATACCAATACGAATCAAGGCTGGAAATAAACAAGAATTAAGCTCCAAACAGCCCCTTGGCTGCTCTTGATCCCAAAGAGAGAGAGAGAGGGACGATTTTTGAGAGAGAGGGAGGGTTTAGAGTGTTTTCCTTGTGTGTGTTCCAAATGATTCAATTTACACATTAAGTACTATTAACTAGATGGACTTTGCAAATAGGCCCATAGCCCATGGACTTCAATAAAAGGAGTTTACAAGATGATCAAAAGAGTCCAATAACATAAGAAATTAGACATTGGTTAAATAAATTAACCCAAGGTTACAAGGATAATTAAATTAAAATAACCAAACGTACCGAGAAAACCCGGGGCGTTACACCAACAGTGGTATCAGAGCCTAGGCTTGTTTTCTTGTTATACTTGCAAATTTAGCTGAAAAAACAAATTTTGTTGCTGTCTGCACAATAGAATCGCCGAGTCCATGGAGGGACTCACCGAGTCCAAGGCAAAATGCATCCAACTCGCCGAGTTTGTTCATGCACTCGACGAGTTGGACCTCCAAACAACATATATTCGATTGTTTTGGCTGGAATTGGACTAGGAACCTTACCCTAAGCTGTTTTTGACCTTATAAACTTGTTTTTTATGTGGTAATGTTCATGCTAATCCAATTTCAAAGATAATTGTCAATAGATTCATGTTTTGTATTAGTTTAAAAGTTATGCTAATTACATGAAAAAGTTCGATGTGAATTATCTTTGTTCATATGAGTTGCTTAGATTAATAGAAAAAGTTAATTGATTATGTTTCTTTAATCCATTTTAATCTAAGAGTTGATCCTAAAATGTGTTTGTGTAACTTGTCCTCAAGTTACATGAAATGTCACATTTAAGTTTCTTAAAACTCATAAAAGTTGGCAAAGGTTATAAAATGAAGAGTCTTGTCCTCATTAAATGGTTTTATGAATCCATAACTTGTCCTCAAGTTATGGACTTTCAAGAGTCTCTTCATTAAATGTTAAAAATGTGTAGCCTTAATTAGTTCCATAAGTTACAAAAGAAGAAAAGTTACATTCTTTAATAGTTTAAAGTCTTCCATAACTTGTCCTCAAGTTATGGAACTTGAAGAGTTTTTAATTAAAACTACTTAAAACACATAAGTTATGGAATTAAATAGTTTTGAATATTTTCAAAACTTACCCTCAAGTTTTGGAAGTTATAAAGTTTCTCTCATGAATACTTTAATTCCAAGTTAAGCCCATAGAATTTTAAAAAAGTTAAAAGTCAACCCTTATACTTTATAATATTATAGGTTAATAATATTTATATATGTATAAGAGCATGTCAGTCTTACCGTTAGTAGACCTCATTCACGAAACCGGTCTATAAGGGGGGTATATGGTTATCGCCTATAAAATGGCAGTTTAATGGGTGTGAACTCTCACCCACCGCTTCCTTGACTGGTGGAGGGTCGTTAGCCGAACGGGTAGGACAAGGACTACAATTCTCCCTTCATTAAAAGTATTAATGATAAATACTAAGTAACTAAACATATATAAATTCCCAATCTTAGTTACTTAGGAAAATGTGAATGTGGTGCTAACCAATGAAATAACACTTTGCACTTTGCTTAAGTCAGTTAGTGGAGCGTGTGTGGTTAACCGACACACTAGCTTGATTTAAGAAGGTAGGCAAAGGGTAACTTAATGTTTATCATAGCATCGGTGGAGCGTGTGTGGTTAACCAGCACATCAATTGAGGGGTAAATATTAAGGGTACCAAGTATATTTGCATGGTTATTCACACCTTGTTTTGTGATCCTCGGCATCTCAGTCACAAAACCTGAAGGGCACACTCGAGATTGAAACATGCCATTGAACAGTTCAATGACTCTCAAAAGATCTAGGAATTTCAAATCCAAACAAAACCTAATAAGATTATTTCGTTTTCATGGTGGAAATTGGTGAATCGTCATTCACCTACCTTCAAATATTTTATAGCTTGGATTACGACATCCTTCTTCCAAGTTATAAAATAGTTTGTTGGGTCCTAACCTTAATATTTCATATTGAGTATTATATTAAGGACTTTAGATCAACTATCTTGAATATCTCCTAAAAGATGTCTAGTTCAGACATCTATGATCTTCCCAAATCTCTTGGAACTTCATTTCCTCCACCTCCTCCAATTATTCCAATTATTCTCCCTATCCCACAATTCAAGGTCACTCTAGCCCTATTGGCAAGCAAGGTCTATGTGTGATCACATCTTGGAGATGAAGTCACATATTGACAAGCCGGGAGAGTTGGGTGTCAAAGTCTTAAGAAAGTTGGTTGTTCAATCACTTTCTAAGTCACATAGTGAGTTCGTTTGGGACTATGATGAAACAGACTATGACATGACCCTTAATGATCTTATCTATTTGCTTGGTGCTGCTGAATTAGCAGCACTGGGAGAGTAAATTTGATTAGTAGATCAACTTCCCAAACTACCATGGAAATTGACAATAGTAACATTGGATATCTAGAAAAAACCTTCTCTTCCCAAGGAAAGGGATTGACCATAGTCAACTAGGTTGACCAAATGGTAAAGAGAAAGGTTAAATCTGCGATAGTCTCATGTACCATTCCCAAAGAGTCCATATGTTTCTCTTGACAAAGGAAGGGGCATTAGTTGCGAAGCTGCCAATTTTACCTAAGGATGTTAAGTCAATAAGTTTGACTCTACTTCAGGTAAAGTCCACTATCTAACATTGTTAAGTTTCTATTATGAGATTCTTGATACATGATGTGACTGGGTCACATGTTGATGTTTTAAGAATCAAAGAAAAGTGAAGAAACTTAAAGAAAGAATATGCTGAATTTGATCGCATAGATGGATTTCTATCGCATAGTTTGAAGATCGGATTCTTGAGCTACTTCTTAGGAGTTATGATATATTGCTTAGGAATAGATAAAAACAAAGTTTTCATGTGCTGTAAGGATAGTTTTTCCGCAAAGTTTTTAAAATAAAAGGAAAAATTTTGATTTTATTTACTTTAAAATATCCTTACAATGGCATTTGTGAAAATTTTTGTTGCTTATATGATTCCATTAATAGCAAGAGTGGAAATATGAATTTGATTCTTTCATTTGTGGTAGTGTCTAAATTTACCAAATAAGGAAAGATTCTCATCACCCAAGTTTCAGTTGGATAGAAACTTAAAATCATGCTAGTTGTATAGCATGATGAATGAGAATTTCCATCTTTTGGAAAAAAATTAGGACTAGTTTCTTGTTCACATGTATATGTGAGTCAAGTGAAGGACTAAGGGATCAAGTACACATTCTTGTGCACTGGTCGAGTCCACCACAAAGATCGATAAGACTATTCGTCATGATTTACTAAAGCTCAGTAAATACGGTTATACTTACAAGTTTAAGTATAATTCTGAAACGTTGGAAAAGTTTCAATGTATGGCAGAGCGAATAAGAAGAATCAAATTAGGCAGAAGGATAAAAGTTTCTTAAATCTGAAAAGATGGGAGAGTACTTTAGTATCATGATATATGATCATCTTAATGATTAACAAACCATGTCACAATTCATCCTATAAGGACATCTTAGTGCATTCTTATGGCTAAGAAGAAGAGACATGAACTGTTACAATGGGTAGATCAAGAAGATAATTCATACTTCATTCCAAAAACAATTCTTAGAGTGATACTCCAAGATTGTAACTTGAGTGACACATCTTAAAGAAGGTTTATTAACACCAGTCAAATGTAAGAGTAAAATGTTTTCTACTCTTGTACATTTGAATTTGGTAAGTTGTGATGTTTTGGATAAAACAAAGACCAACTTAGGCCAATTGTGTGAAGTGTTAGTCCTGATACAGAATCCACACCATCTCTTGAATGTTTGACAAGAGAGTCTTATATGTCAAGAGGACAGTGAGAGTCTTAAGGATCTTGAAATTCTCAAGAACTAATCAAGAATAAAACCTGAAATTCATCACTAGCACACGACTAGAGGTTTATAATCTATCGTGTTGACATTTTTGTGCCCATTCGAGTAAAGTTGGCTATACATTTGAGTTCTACATGTTCTCAATTGTTTGCATAATTACTTGGAAGCAATGACAGGCCCTGTACTGCCAGGTGGAAAGAAGTTAAGATTGCACAAGTTCGATCCATATGAGTGAGGATTTGTCACTAACTTAGTCTTGTGATTATGGTTTTGACAAATTCATGTACATAAGAACACATACACCACAAAAGCTAAGGGTCATAAGGTTTCTCTCCGATTCATGAAAAATGATGGTGAGGAAACACTTCCACCAAGTAGATTTTAAGTAGATAGCAATCTTTACATTCTCAAAGTCGTTAGTAGAGCACACTAACATGGACTTATGAGAAATAGCAAAGGTCTAAACAATTGAGACTATGATTACGACATCCCTTTTCATAGTTCTGAAATTGTTTAGACACACCTGTGAGCTATCTAAGATAAGGTGTATGATTTTTGATAAAGTATTATCAAAGTAATCTCGTATCAGAAATCTGAACTTTGAAAGTCAATAAAGTATTGACTTATAGAAGTCCAGCTGTTTTCTGGATACATGTCAAAGCTAGGGGCAGCATAAGTGTTATGCTAATAATCATCATGTTAGTGGGAGCATGATAATTATGATAAGTATTGCAAGTTAGCAAAATTAATTATAGAAAAGAAAAGGTTTCAATTCGTGAAGTTGCAGGGGTTGAAAAAGTTGTTTTGCTATAATTAAGGGAGAGGAAATTATACTTCATTTCAATTCTAAAAAGCTTAGATTGAGTTTATAATCATTCTAAAGAGCTTATATTGAGGTTTTAATCATCTTTAGTCAAGGATATATATATATATATATATATATATATATATATATATATATATGAATTTTGAGTTGGAATGACTCAACATAAGGAAATTCTATATATGGATCCATTATTTGCGTTCTAAAATTCGATTATGATCACAACATCCCTTTCCATAATCTGAATTATGAGAACTTGGCAAATAGAAATAGAAATATTGTAGCAAAAGACTGGTCTAGTATCATGTCTTTATGTGAGACATCATGAATCGTGTCCCATATGCTTCGAATATAGGATCGATTGCATGTACTATAATATTTATCCTTTCTACATTTTCCTAATACCTGGGGCATTAAGAGGGGAAAAGGTCTAGAATTGGATATGACTAAAGTAATTAAGCAATTGTCGAGGACAATCTAAGGTTTACCAAAGATTGGTTGCTCAGGGACAGATGGAAGTATAATGTTAATTTTGGAAGGACCATATTGACATATTCTAAAAAAAAAGAGGTAACTCTTATTCAGAAGTGATAGTCAAAATGGGAATATGGAGTTGTCACCATATATGGAAGCAATCTGTGTAAGATTAGAAAAAACTTAGTGCAAGAAGCATGTTCAAAGCAATGCATACTTTGAACATAAGGATTTGTTTCCATGGAGTAGATCTTCATTGGAATACCCTGTAATGATTGTTGATAAGTCTTTGTGACTTTGTGCATAATCGTTACAAGAGGACCAATGCATATAAGTTTAGAATCGAATAGATTTCGGTAAAAGACATGAATTTGGAATTCTTGCATTGCCGCAAGGACTTGGCAATGTGAAATGAGAATCATTGGAGTTATATTCAATCGATCTATTTCACAATGTAAAGATCATATACAAACTTGGTATGCATACTTGGAGTATGGCATAAACAATTTTTAGACAAACATAAAGTGCATACTTGGTGTATGGCAAAGCTATTGTTTAGAAAAACATAATGTACATGCTCGGAGTATGAGACAACTAGTGTTTTTAATTCAAGAATAAAGTTGATAGCTGAAACAGTATGCAATGAATAATGTGTAATCATATGGTGATAAATAAAAGGTGTTTTATTTATATTCATAAGTTCTGAGACCATATTGGATTCAATTGTTCTTGTGTTTCATTTTGCATGTTTTGACTTCCAGAATAACTAGGTCGTTCTTCCTGAATGACTAAGTTATTCAAACCATCCACAGTCAGTCATATGTTGGAAGTAGATATGAATCAAGACTGTCATGGGTTGGGCTTGTAGAGGTCTAAGATGTTGGACAAGGTGGTGTTACAACACTCATGAGTGCTCATAAGTTATGGGTATTGGATTCAACCCACGCTCATTGGAATCACTTCATGGATTTTATCACGAGTGATCATGAGACGATAATATCTTATATTCTTCAAATCTAGAGATATGAGTTGTTACTATGAATTGGTTGTACATTGATTGCACGAGAACGCATTGGTAACTCGATGCTATAAA
The DNA here is from genome assembly GCF_051521515.1 of Lactuca serriola. NCBI lineage: Eukaryota > Viridiplantae > Streptophyta > Magnoliopsida > Asterales > Asteraceae > Lactuca > Lactuca serriola. The sequence goes on from NC_136411.1 coordinate 238,585,802, forward strand.
ATGTGCCTTTGTGTATGATTCAAAAAGTAGTAGAACAAGCCATATGAGTTGAAGTTTATCCATTCCTTTTACCTTCGGGATAAAAGCAATATCTATGGACCCCTCGATGATTTAATGATGGCACATATGAGTGCTTGGCCAAGCCAGGATTGATTTGATCTGTTCAATCAGTCAATCATCATGAATCGGAAATCGGGAAACAACAAATGGACAGAGAGAATGATTTATAATCCATGTCTCAGTCCATATGATATCTAGAATGGAGGAATATATGATCCCTTATCTAATGGACAAGTCATTGACAAAGGTTAGAGATCATCGGAAAGGTCAGAGTTCGACAGAAGCTTTTGAGATCTACGATTGCTAGTCGGGTTATGAAGTCATACTTGCAATAATAGTTTTAGACTTATCCAAGTGGGAGACTGTTGGATTAATGTCTAAGTCCATAAATTTAATTGGTAAGACTTGACCTGACCCGGCATGCTCCATTTGGGTTGCATGGCATCGGGACAATTGGAGTGACAAGATGAGGAAAAAGGATACTAGTGATTTATATTAATATATTATATGCTCCTTTTGTTATAATTCATCCAACCAAGGACATCTTGTATATAGTGTGGAGACTATGGTTGTAAACCCATGACCTTTCATTTCAGTATGATCCATGGGTTAAACACTCCATGGACTATTCATGAAATTCATTTAGGTTGGGCTAAGCTTTCATGAATAGTCCATGGAGTGTTTAACCCATGGATCATATGAAATGAAAGGTCATGGGTTTAACCATAGTCTCCACACTATATAAAGATGTCCTTGGTTGGTGAAATTGATACAAGTGTGTGTACACAAAAGGGCAATGTCGATTTCACTAGACAGAACCAAAGTATCCTTATTCTCAAGGTTATTCCAAGTGTTCATGGTGTTGTGTGAACCATTTGAGGTGTCACACTTGTGGCACTAGGCACTCAAGCTTCATGAAGACAAGTTACATCAACAAGGTATGTATTCTAACTTGTTTTATTACCCAAGTATCATAGATTGTATGCTAGATAGGGTAAAACCTTTGAATATTCATATTTGCATGTATAATAGAGAAAACATAGATCCAAGGTATTTAAGGTTGCATGTACACTTAGGAGTGTTAGAATGCTCAAAACCCAACATCAACATCATCATCTATTCTTCTATTCTCCCCCTCGAAAGAATGCTCCTCCTCATCATGATAATTCGAATTCAAGGGCCCCCCCTCCACTTGATCATTTAGCATACTTTCGCTATTGGAAGAAGAAGGTGATGCCACGTTTGCATCAACTGCATCTGGAGTAAATGTCAAACAATCAGAATGCTTGGATGATTTCGGAAGTTAATTATTTTAAGCATCGATTTCGGCATCCACAGCTCTATCTGGAACACCAAAATTTAAATCATAATTAAAATCATATGAATTATGACTTTTAGATTCATCTTTTGATTCATGAAGAATTGGTTTTTGTTTGAAATATTTTTCAACTTGTTTGACATAATAATCATCAAACGTAAGATTGAATGTTTCTTCAATTTTCCTTGTTCGTCTATTCAACACTCGATATGCAACCGAATTATGAGAATATCCCAAGAAAATTCCTTCGTCAGCTTTGGACTGAACTTTTGAAAGATTATCTTTGAGATTCATGATAAAACACCTGCAACCAAAAACATGAAAGAATTTTACATTAGGTTTTTGGTTATTGAAAATTTCATAAGGAGTTATGTTGAATCTTCGATGAATAAAAGATCTGTTCTGAGTAAAACATGCAGTAGAGACTACTTCAGCCCATAGATATTGAAGAAGGTTCGCATAAATGAGCATTGTTTATGCTGCTTCACAAAGAGATCGATTTCACCTTTCAACAACATAATTGTGTTGTAGTGTGTAGGGTGAAGAAAATTATGCGAAATCCCGTTTTCAACTAAAAACGAATCAAGAACATTGTTCTTAAACTCAGAACCATTATCACTCTTGATTTTTCGAACTTTCTTCTTCTAGCTTGTTTCCATCTTTTTGATAAAATCAATCATTATTTGAGCAGCTTTGGATTTTAACCTGAGAAAATAAACCCAAGTAAATCAAGAAAAAATCATCAACAGTAACTAGAATGTACCGTTTCTTGTTGAGAGTTTCAACTGTCGATGGTCCACATAAGTCGATTGAAGTAATTCCAATGGTTCGCCAAATTTTGAATCGATAATAATTGGATGACCTTGTTTATGCTACTTTCCTTGTTCGCAAGCTGCACACAAAGTATCATTATAAAACTTTAAAACAGGTAAACCTCTTACCAGGTCTTGAACCACCAATTTGTTCAATTTTTGAAAGTTCAAATGTGAAAGCCTTCTATGCCTAATCCAGCTAATATTGGATGAAGCTTTCGAAAGCAAGCATAATGAGGGTTTGCCAATGATAGGATTGATGTCAAGAGTAAACATGTCAACTTTTCTTTTGGATTTGAGCAAAACTTCTTTTGTATTAACATTCGAAAGTATGCTTTCTTCTTTGATAAACACTACTTGATTTCTCATACCCACAACAAGTTGTGAAACACTAATCAAATTATGTTGAAGACCTTCGACATAAGCAACTTGATTTACAATAAACTTCCCATTCTTGACTTTACCATATCCCTTGACTTGACACTTTTGATTGTTATCAAATTTTACAACACCAACATTTTCCAAACTGTGATAATCATGTAAATTCTCTTTCCGTCTAGTCATGTGACGAGAACAACCACTATCGATATACCATTTGTCAACATATTGCTCGTCACATAAAACCTGCAATCAGTGAAATAATTTAGGTACCCAAGGCTGTTTGGGTCCTTTATGATTAGTTTGAAACACATTGTGAAATGAAGATCCTAAATTCCAATTACGAACTTTTGTTTTAACACTATCAATCAAGTCCACTTCATTTGGTAAAGGTGCAAATATATAAGATTTTGAAAGTTTAGAACTTTCACTGACTTTCACATTTGGCTTCTCATATTGTTGCTTTGTTATCTTTTCTTTCGAAACAGGATGCCAGGCTTGAACAAAAGATGTCAAATTTTTCGATGATGAACTGACATTTGACATTTCGTTCAAATACTCTTCATAAAC